>NC_053497.1:159135781-160335781 GCF_905171775.1 Rana temporaria
AGCGCCCTGCTAGTTAATTGAGAACTACAAGCCGAAAGCTGTGCAGGGACAAGATCCCGGCTTGCTGTCACAGTGTGGACTCAGGAAAGGGGGGTGCAGTAACATGTTATAAAAGGTAACTGAATGAGGCCCCAGCTAAACAGGAAAACCCCAGAAAACTCAAGTTGATAAAACCTAACCTAGTTTTGCAGCTTATAAAAAATGGCCCTTTCCTCTGGGTTTAATGCAATATTGTTAATTACCAAAGTCTGTCAGTAGTGGTATTTACCAAATAAATTACTTTGCTTGGATACTCTTTCTTAGTGTCATGGCAGTGCGTATATTTTTGTAAAAAAGTGGAGTATGCATAGTTTGAGTTTTCTTTACCTATCCAAGCAATGCTGAGCCGCTGGAGAGCACGCACTTTGTAATAATCCATTTTTTTTGTTTTATGGTAACTTTTGTACAAAGTATATTGAATGTAGATAAAATTCTTGCTTTCATTTATTGGTTGATGGTGTGAAACCTTGCAGAGGTAGGCCCTGCCAATAGGGTACCTGTGAAATGGAGGTCAGAAGGGATGGGGTTTAGTGTGCATAGATGTGGAATCCAAGTAGCGTGACACAGTTGCCTCATCTTCCTGAGGATAAATGAAGGAAAGGATGGAGACCTAATAGGTTACTCTACCATGGATCAGGGAACTGTGTAGAGCAGTGGTCATCAACCCTGTCCTCAGGGCCCACTAACAGGCCAGGTTTGCAAGATAATTGAAATACATCACAGGTATTATCATTTTCTGTTCAGTGACTGTAGTAGTTTAGTCTGCATCTCCCCAAGGTAATACATAAAACATGGCCTGTTAGGACAGGGTTGCAGGGTTACCCTGAGGACAGGGTTGATGACCACTGGTGTAGAGCATGGGAAAGTGTCAAGATGGAATCTTCCAAACTTGCCTTCCTTTTTGTGAGTTATTTTTCAGTTGCCACAGGAGACAGCTGTGGCTACAAAAGTACATATTGCTGGTTACAGCTTAAAGGCTATTTTCTGTATTGCTTTTCTGTACCTTTCTGTCTAAGGAGTCTGCCAGTCTGCTGATTTATTTGACTATGTGAGTCCTGTGCCCTACCCCTCTCTCCCTGAATTGTTTGCGGTTCTGAGCATTAAGGTAATTTTTGTTCATGCACAAAAGCGACTGGTGCCCATTTTTTTTTTCCCCTTTACTTCAGACTCCACCTTATAGAGTTTTACCTGGAACGCTCAAGTTCTTTTTACCGGCCCTTTAGCGTCTCCAATTCGGTTTCGCATCATTAGTAAAGGTGGGGTTTTATCTTGCTTTTTTTTAAATATATATATATATATATTTTATATATATATATATATATTATATTTATATATATATATTTGTTTAGTAATTTGTTATAATAGAGTTTTTACATATTTAATTTAAAGGAATACAAAAGACACTATCCTCTTTCTTCCCATTTTTGTTCCCATTCCCCCCCCCCTCCCTCCCCGAACTTTCCCTCTCACCACTCACAGCCCCTTTATCTATTTCCTCCGGAATCTCAGATGTCAGCCCTTAGGTTTTCAACGTAGCTCCATGACCTCTTAAATGCTCTCCAACCATCCCATTTCTTATTTTGACCCATAATATTCCCTTCTATGCCTTCCCTTAGTTCTTCCATCGAGTATGTCTCTTCAACCGCATCAATCCATTCCCAGATCATGGGGCATTCCGTCTCTTGCCATTTTCTGGGAATTAGCCTCTTTGCCGCGTTCAATAAGTGCGGCATCAGGGATTCTTTGTATTTTTTGATCCCTTCTTCCCCTCCGTGGAATAGAATGGTCCATGGATCCTTCTTTATTTTATTTTTTGTAATTGCTTCTATGAATTCCAAAATCTTCTCCCAGTATTTCTTTATTTTGGGGCATTCCCACCATAGGTGGGCCATAGTTCCTGGGGTCTCGCAGCCTCTCCAACAATGTCCTGATTGGCCATCTTTGAATTTACTTAATTTATTCGGTGTTATATACCATCTGGCGATACATTTGTAATTCATTTCAGCGGTTCGACTATCTACCGTGGAGGAGTTGACCAGTTTCAACATTTTCTTTAGTTGGGTCCTATCGTGCTGTGTTCTAAGTTCCCTTTCCCATTTTTCAATGAATGGTGGAATCCCCTGCTCGTCATTCTCCACCAAGATCCTGTACACCTTTGAAATGGTACCTTTAGAGACCTCAGTGGAGCATAATTTCCATCTCCGTTAGCTGGTCACCTGATCTTAGTGGGGATGGTAACTTTTGTACAAACTGACTGAGCTGTTGATACCTCCATTAATTGATTTCCATCAAACTTTTTTTTTGTTTTAACTCTGATAGTGTCAACAGGTGTCCGTCTTTAATTATATCCCTTAATTGTGCCGTGTCTTTCTTTATCCAATTTCCCCCCACTTGTGTTTTCCCTGGTGCAAAGTAATCATTGTTTTTCAACGCTATAAGGGGTGAATTAAAGTCCTTCTCCATTTTTTTATAAACAGTATTCCATACTTTAAGTGCATTTTTTGTGATCACATGTGTTTTCGTACTTAATTCTCTAAATTGGGGGGGATTCCATATTATGGTTTCAAGCTTCACCTTTGATAGTGTGTTCTCCAAACCAACCCACCTTTTTTCTTTGTTGACCCTGGCCCACTCCACCACTCTCGATATTACGACCGCCTCATAGTATTTTTTTTATGTCCGGTACTGCGAGTCCCCCCTTAGACTTTGGTTGTTTCAGAGTCTGTAAGGAGATTCGGTGTTTCTTATAGCTCCATATGTAATTCATGACCATTTTTTTAAGCGTGTTAAGCATAGATCTTGGTAGAGCGATAGGGATCATTTGGAATTTGTATACAATTTTGGGGAGTAGGACCATTTTACAAAAATTTATTTGTCCTATCCATGATATGGGTCTATTTTTTACCCTTTTTATTTCAGCCTTTATTTCATCCAGGAGCGGTATGTAGTTGGTTTCATATATTTTTTTTATTGTGTTGAATTCCTAAATATTTAATTTCCCTCACCCAGGGGAATTGAAAAGCTGTTCTTAATAATCTTTCCTCTATCCTATTTATATTTACATTTAATATTTTCGTTTTTGTAATATTTAGTTTAAAATTTGATTTCCCCATATTGCTTACATAAAGTCAGCAGCGTGGGGATTGATGTTATAGGGTTCACCAAGTAGAAGAGGACGTCATCTGCAAATGCTGATAACTTGTGTTCCTCCTCCTCTGATTTCACTCCTTCGATGTCCGGATTTTTACGGATCCTGGCCAGGAATGGTTCGAGAGACAATACAAACAAAAGGGGGGACAAGGGGCATCCCTGCCTTGTTCCGTTTTTCATTATAAAAGATTCTGAGAGGCTGCCATTTACTTTTATCTTGGCCGTTGGAAATCGGTAGAGGGTCATGATCCAGTCTAGCATCCTCCGTCCAAAACCCACTTTCTCCAAGGTTTGTATCATGAATCCCCAGTCTACCCTGTCGAACGCCCATTTTTTCTACCTTGTACACCACCATCTAGTAACTTGCACCCTGGAGGTCAGGGAGCGCTACGTTTTTGGACAAAATGAGTTCCAATCCAAGGAAATTTTTTATACAATATCTGAGTTTCATAAATGCTCATCAGAGGTTGTAGTTTATTGCATGTCCTGCCCCTGTGGTTTACTTTATGTTGGTCCTACTATTTGCACAGTTCGTAAAAGGTTTGGCAAGCACAGGCGGTTAATCGATGAAGGATCTGACCAACACAGCGTCCCCAAACATTTGTTATACACACCACCATCAGTTCTCCAAGGAACTTATAGTTTGGGTGATCTAAGCCATGTCCAAAAACCTCCCTGCAGCAGAACGCTTCAAACGTTTATGCGCCAGACTCTCTTATTGGATTTACTGGTTGGGAGGGTTAAATGAGGAGTTGGAGGTTAGCCCTCTATTGTAATCCGTTTTTACCATTTTAGATTGTACCAGATTTAACTTGGTTTTGCTCCATAATCTTTGCTGCCACTATTACCCCATTTTGGGTGTCTAGACATTGTTGCTCTGGTATGATATGGATATATATATTACATTATTTGCTAATTATTTGTATTACATTCCATCAATCATTTTAGGTAATGGACCCTTAAAGTTACCACTCAGTCCCAGTTATTATTCTTATGTTTATTTTTTTTGTGTATATATATATATATATATATATATTCAAATTGTATGCTTATTGATATTGTGTTAATTCCCACTATACTTGCATTTATACTAAGATATGTCTGTTTTAACCGCCCTTGCCAATTGTATTTACTTCACTCCATGTACTCGTTGCCATGATTCTGCACACATCCCCAGTGCTTTTAAGCAAAGGTTAAGTCAGGAACTATCACCCTAGTGCTTCCCTGCCATGCCTGCCGTCTCCTGGCTTCCCATTTGGCTGAATAGATTGCCTGATCCGAAGGTGCGCACCGCCCCGCTCCACCTGACGCCCGGTTGTGACGTTGGCCGGCTTCTCCAGAGTGTCCCTGTGGGCTAAGAAGCACTGGGAGCCACCAGGGCAGCCATGACCAGAGGCACCTCTCCGCACGCTGCAGTCAGTCCTCCCCTCAGAGCGGGTCAACTTCCTTATCCAGAATATGCACTGACACCACTTTTAGCTTGTGAGTTGTATTCATATGTTTGGAATTAAAAGTTTTACATTACTACACTTAGATGGAGCTGCTCTTCTTTTTCTTGTCGCTACATTTTTGGTGCCCGACTGTATTTTTGCTGTGGGTGCCCCTAGCAACGGACTGCAACTACAAAGTGGAGTTTAACATCTTTGTCCTTTGAACCATGTGGGGAAGATGCAGATTGTATTTTTATTTTTGGGAGAGTGTCAGCCTGGTCTTTTGTCACCTCACGCCAGTGCTAAAGGGGTTAAAGCAAACTCCATAAGAGTTTTGGCGTGCTGCTGGAAGAAGAAGGGGGGCCCTGACCTTTTTAGAGAGCAGCTGGACCAATCCCTTGGCAGGGGGAGGGGATGTAGTGGAGAAGAGTCCCAGCCATGTGCGCAGCCATCTTTGAGCCACGTGCTGCGAGACTGCTACAGCGAAGAAAGCTTCTCAGAGTTTCCACTTCTGACTGGAAAGTCTTTGCACAGGGCATTGTTCCTGGCCTTGCCGGACATGAGAGAAGTCATCACCGACACCGGAATGTGTTATATCTCTAGAGGTAACCTGACACCTGACACTAGAGGTAACCTGGCTATGAAGTGATTGGGCTGCTGAGTCCAAAATGTTTGGGACTAGCCACCAACATCCATTCCTGGATCGCCTGCCTTACCACCACAGGTGCTGCAAGTGAATTGGGTCTAGTATGTTGCTATCGATGCTCCAGAACCAGCTTCAGTGATCGCTACCACCATTACTCTGTCTGCTGATGCCACATGGCCACCATTACTTCAAACACTGTGACCGCTCCAAAGCCAAGTGCATCAGTGAGGTTGCCTACATTTCTTGCTTGGGGAACCCCCGGGTAAGCCTGATATGAGTAAAGGCAGTGTGCTTGTTGGGACAGTAAAGCCTGTAGCCATCGAGGGAGCAGGGTTCAAGAAAACCTGCTGTTACACTTCCAGCTGAAGGATTTTCTACAGAATTCTGTCTGTCTGTCTGATCGAATTTCTCCTTCTGTGAGAGATGGTCCGATGTGAACAACAGTTTGAGCCTGTAGAGGAGGACGTTCTTTCACCTACCCATACCTCCTGCATTAAGCCTGTGTTGTCTGCATCCACATCTCCTGTTCCATGTCCTGAAGAGGAGTGGTGGGCTCACCGTGTTAAAACCACTAGCCCTGCTTGCTATGAAAGTGTTCTCTCCAAAAGACACTTCTCAAAACCCAGATAAATTTGCAGGCCATACTGCTACAGATACTCCAGTGCTACCTGGTTATGGAAATTCTAAACTGCTACCAGAATTTTCTAAGTTGCAACAAGTTGTTATGAAAAAGGTGGCTAATTTTACCCATATGTGCCAGAGGCTCTGGTGGAAGAAATCCAATGCAGGCGACCACAGTGGATTGACGCCACCATCAAAGACTATTTGAAAATGCCTGTTCACTGTGATGTAAATAAATTGTCACCTAGGCATACTATCCAGCAAAGCTGAGATTAAGGGCATCACGTTTACTCAGACTGTGTCATTATAAGAAGGCTAACCAAGCTGACCCGAGGCATTATATATATATATTATATATACTATTGGATCCTCTGGAAAGCCTGTTCAATTGCCTGATCTGCCACTACTACTGGTACAAGCCATTAAACCCTGTTTCAAGTCAGCATGGAACACAGCTGATTTTGCAGATTTTCAATAGTGTAACATGCTTCCATAGTGTAGTAAGTTAAAAACTTTCATCCATTTATTTAATAAGTTTACACTCACATTTAAGAAGTTAAAATCAAGCATATATCGATATTGAAACTGAAATCCATGAGCGTCCTATTGCGTCACTTCTGGTCCACATCAGCCTCCCCTCTTGCCCTATGTGTTTACATCACGCTCACATGACATCATTAAACTTTTTGAATAAATGGATGCAAGTTTTTAACTTACTACACTCTATGATACCCTTGTGTTTTCACTTCCTTTATTGAGAGCTATGCAGAGTGGCAGCATAAGTGAAATTTAAAGGAGTCATACACGTATCATGCATATGAAAGAGGAGTGATTTGGAAAGGGACCCCTAAAGACAGAAAGGGGAGAGTGGCACCGATCCAAAAGGAAATACTAATTGACACAAGCACTTTTAACAGATATTTGAGGTGAGAGTTCAGGAAGCCCACAAAGAGTAAGTGTGTCTGTATCCACAAAGGTACAACCAAAATCCAGCAAGTAAGTTTCAACTTTAAATAGCAAAATTCCAGTTACAGTGTAACATGGGAATAATATATCACTTTTTTTTTTCACCTCAGAGAACTCCGTCAGGAGACTTAATCAGTTTTGCGTTCATTCGCTGTCTCAGTCATAGTTCACATCATAGTGGAATTTCTTCAAAACTTTATTATTTTGTATATATATACAGTGGGGATCGAAAGTTTGGGCACCCCAGATAAAAATTTGTATTAATGTGCATAACGAAGCCAAGGAAAGATAGAAAAATCTCCAAAAGGCATCAAATTACAGATTAGACATTCTTATAATATGTCAAAAAAGTTAGATTTTATTTCCATCATTTACACTTTCAAAATTACAGAAAACAAAAAAATGGCGTCTGCAAAAGTTTGGGCACCCTGCAGAATTTATAGCATGCACTGCCCCCTTTGCAAAGCTGAGACCTGCCAGTGTCATGGATTGTTCTCAATCATTGTCTGGGAAGACCAGGTGATGCCAATATCAAAGGTCTCCCTTTGCCTATTGCCCTTCCTGCTCTATACCATCCTGTCTACAAATCTCTGTGACAGCTTATATTTTACCCAATCTTGCCATTTCAGTTTAAATCCCCCTTCTCCTTCCTCCCCCATAAACCTAAGCTGTTCTGTGTAATAGATATTGTTTATTTTACATAGCCAGTTCCTCACCGTTGGGCTCTTAGGATCCTTCCACTGTCTGGGAATCAAACTTTTAGCTGCATTTAGGATATGGGGAAGCAAGGTTCTCATATACTGTTTGATAGACATATTTGTCCCATGAAACAAGCAAACCCACGGATCAGCTGGTATTTTAGTTCCTGTAATTTTCTCTATTACTAATATAACTTTGTTCCAGTATGTTTTAATTTTTGGACAAGTCCACCATAGGTGTGACATATTTCCCGGTTCCACACAGCCCCCTCAACAAAATTTGGAGGTTTCCCTTTGTGATAGTGGTGTGCTATGTCCGGGGTTAAATACTAGCGTGCTAGGCATTTGAAATTCATTTCTATCAGCCCGCCAATTTCTTTAGTAATATGCGTCATCTTTAATTAACTACTAGCCGACCGCGCACCGTCATTATACGGCGGCAGGTCGGCTCTCCTGGGCGAGAGCCTGTAGCTATACGTCCGCTCTTCGAGCGGCCACTAGGGGCGCGTGCTCCCCCCCTGGAGGCGCGCACGCGCCCCCCGCTCGCCCCCGACTCCCGTGCGTGTGCCTGGCGGGCTCGATCGCCGCCGGGCACCCGCGATTGCTCGTTACAGAGCGGGGACCGGGAGCTGTGTGTGTAAACACACAGCTCTCGGTCCTGTCAGCAGGGGAAATGCTGATCTTCTGTTCATACAATGTATGAACAGAGGATCAGTGTTTCCCCTATTGAGGCCACCCCCCCCCACAGTAAGAACACACCCAGGGACATACTTAACCCCCTTCCCCGCCCCCTAGTGTTAACCCCTTCACTGCCAGTGGCATTTTTATAGTAATCCAATGCATTTTTATAGCACTGATCGCTATATAAAATGCCAATGGTCCCAATAATGTGTCAAAAGTGTCCGAAGTGTCCGCCATAATGTCGCAGTACCGAAAAAAAAATCGCTGATCGCCACCATTACTAGTAAAAAAAATATATTAATAAAAATGCCATAAAAATACCCCCTATTTTGTAAACGCTATAACTTTTTGCGCAAACCAATCAATAAACGCTTATTGCAATTTTTTTTTAACGAAAAAATATGTAGAAGAATACGTATCGGCCTAAACTGAGGAAAAAAAATGTTTTTTATATTTTTGGGGGATATTTATTACAGCAAAAAGTAAAAAATATTATTTTTTTTCAAAATTGTCGTCTATTTTTGTTTATAGCGCAAAAAATAAAAACCGCAGAGGTGATCAAATACCACCAAAAGAAAGCTCTATTTGTGGGAAAAAAAGGACGCCAATTTTGTTTGGGAGCCACGTCGCACTACCGCGCAATTGTCAGTTAAAGCAACGCAGTCCCGAATCGCAAAAAGTGCTCTGGTCTTTGGGCAGCAATATGGTCCGGGGGTTAAGTGGTTAATATTTTCCCAACATCTATCTCAGTTTCTCCTGTTTCCAACTCCTCTTCCCATTTTTTAATATACGGAGGTGACCCCAAAGTTTTTAACCCCGTCAATATTTTATAGATCGGGGAAATCCCACCTCTTCCGTTCGGCGCTGAGCACAAACGCTCTAATGGGAGCAGATTGCCCTCTGGCCTAATCGGATAAGGGAGGGATTCCACGAAATGTTTCAGCTGTGCATATCGCCACCTGTTTAGCTCAAACATTTCTTTTTTTATACTTAGTTCCTGATAAGTGCAAATTTTACCGTCTTTTAGTATGTCCCTTAGTTGTGCATCTGTTTTTTTATGCAATTACCGAACAAACTCGCTTTCTCCGATGCAAAATGATTAGTATCGTTTAGTGGGATTAGTGGGGAATTATATCTCCATTTTTCTTTTTTGTGTACCCTATCCCAAATTGATGTCAGTGTAATCATGTGCATGTGCTCTTTTTGCTGTCTAAACTGTGCCGGAATCCAAATCTCTTTGCCTAATATTGACTTATTTATACTACTTTCCAATTTAACCCACCTTTTCTCTTTATTTTTTTAACCCAATCAACCACCCGTGCCATATGAATAGCCATATGGTACCCCCAGACCTCCGTGTGCCTTATCTCTTGTTAATATTGCCATACTTATGAAAAAAAAATGTATTCCGCCATATAAACCCACCTAATAACTTTTTTAATGTTTTGAAGTATGCTTCCGGAAGTGAAATCGGTAACATTTGTATTTTATATAGAATCTTGGGGAGGGTTAGCATTTTGAAACTGTTTATTCTCCCAAGCATAGATCTCTGTCTGGATGCAATTTTATTTAGTGGAATGAAATTATGTAGGTAAATTTACTCAGGTGATGATGTTAAATTGACTCCTAAATATTTTAACTCGGTGTCTCTCCAAATAAATGGGAAGTCTTGTTTGTATCTGCGTTCATCCTGTGATTTGAAAGCAGTATTTCCGATTTTAAGGGATTAATTTTGAAGTTTGATACCTCCCCATATGTTTTAAGAGTTTTTAATAAATTAGGGTGAGTTATCGTTGGGTTCATTATGTAAAGCAGAATATCATCGGCGTAAGCCGCAAGTTTGTGTTCCTCTTCATCTATCTGTATCCCCCTGATGTCAGAATTATTTCTAATCCCCGCCAGCAATGGTTCTAGAGATAGGATAAACAGTAAGGGGGACAGGGGACACCCCTGTCGGGTCCTGTTAAATATCTCAAATGGCCCCGATACCGTCCCGTTTACTTTGACTCTAGTGGTTGGTACAGAGCATTTATCCACCCCAGCATCTTAGGTCCCACCCCATAAACCTCTAATGTGTTCTGAAGAAATCCCCAGGCTACTCTGTCAAATAATATAACACTGACAACTAAGGGACATATTAAAAGACAGTAAAATTTGTACTTATCAGGAACTAAGGAAAAAAAAAAGAAATGTTTGAGCTGAACTGGTGGCGATACTTACAACTGAAACATTTTGTGGAATCCCTCCCTTATCCGATTAGGCCAGAGGGAAATTTGCTCCCATTAGAGCGTTTGTGTTCAGCGCCGAACAGAAGGGGCGGGATCTCCCTGATTTATAAAATATTGATGGGATTAAAAAATCTGGGGCCACCTCCGTGTATTAAAAAATGGGATGAGGAGCTGGAAACAGGTGAAACTGAGATAGATGTTGGGAAAATACTAAAGATGACGCACATTACATCAATCAATTGCGGGCTGACAAATTAATTTCAAATGTCTAGCACGCTGGTATATAACCCCGGATATAGCACAACTATGTCACATCTATGGTTGACGTGTCCAAAAATTTAAATATACTGGAACAAAGTTATATCAGTAATCGAGGAAATTACTGGAATAAAAATACCTGCTGACCTGTGGGTTTGCTTGTTCCATGGGACAAAAATGCCTATTAAACAGTATATGAGAACCTTGCTTCCCCATATCCTAAACGCAGCAAAATGTTTGATCCCCAGAGAGTGGAAGGATCCTAAGAGCCCAACGGTGAGGAACTGGCTCTGTAAAATAAACGATATCTATTACAATTAAACAGCTTATATCCGCTTCCCGACCGCCGCATGTACATTTACGTCGGCAGAATGGCACGTACAGGCACATTGGCGTACCTGTACGTCCCTGCCTTTCCGCGGGTCGGGGGTCCGATCGGGACCCCCCCCGCTACATGCGGCGGTCGGGTTCCCTCGGGGAGCGTTCCGGGACGACGGCGCGGCTATTCGTTTATAGCCGCTCCGTCGCGATCGCTCCCCAGAACTGAAGAACGGGGAGAGCCGTATGTAAACACGGCTTCCCCGTGTTTCACTATGGCGCTGCATCGATCGAGTGATCCCTTATATAGGGAGACTCGATCGATGACGTCATTCCTACAGCCACACCCCCCTACAGTTGTAAACACACACTAGGTGAACACTAAATCCTACAGCGCCCCCTGTGTTTAACTCCCAAACTGAAACTGTCATTTTCACAATAAACAATGCAATTTAAATGCATTTTTTGCTGTGAAAATGACAATGGTCCCAAAAATGTGTCAAAATTGTTCGAAGTGTCCGCCATAATGTCGCAGTCACGAAAAAAATTGCTGATCGCCGCCATTAGTAGTAAAAAAAAAAAAAAATTATCAAAATGCAATAAAACTATCCCCTATTTTGTAAACGCTATACATTTTGCGCAAACCAATCGATAAACCGCTTATTGCGATTTTTTTTACCAAAAATAGGTAGAAGAATACGTATCGGCCTAAACTGAGGAAAAATTTTTTTTTATAGATGTTTTTGGGGGATATTTATTATAGCAAAAAGTAAAAAATATTGCATTTTTTTCAAAATTGTCGCTCTATTTTTGTTTATAGCGCAAAAAATAAAAATCGCAGAGGTGATCAAATACCACCAAAAGAAAGCTCTATTTGTGGGGGAAAAAGGACGCCAATTTTGTTTGGGAGCCACGTCGCACGACCGCGCAATTGTCTGTTAAAACAACGCAGTACCGAATTGTAAAAACCCCTTGGGTCATGTAGCAGCATATTGGTCCGGTCCTTAAGTGGTTAAACAGCTTAGGTTTATGGGGGAGCAAGGAGAAGGGGGAAACTGAAATGGCAGGATTGGATCAAATATAAGCTATCACAGAGATATGTAGACAGGATGGTATAGAGCAGGAAGGGCAATAGGCAAAGGGAGAGATGGATGTTTGGAGAGAGGAGGGGGGGGTTGGGGGGCGAGTGGCCTGGGGGGTGGGTTAGGGCGGGGGGATTCTTAATAACTGTAAATTTAAGTATTTTTTGTATTCTTATTCCGGGGCTGGAATAGGCTCCGTATATCTATACATATGCACGTAATAAACAAAGTTTTGAAGCAATTTCCTACTATGATGTGAACTAGGATGGAGACAGCGAATGAACGCAAAATTGATTAAATCTCCTGACAGAGTTCTCTGAGGTGGAAAGAAAAAAAAAATAAGATTTCTCAAGAGGATGTAATAGTTTCATGGAATGTTAGAGGGTTGGGCTCTGTTTCTAAACGACAAGCAGTTTTTACATCTTTGACAAGAGCTACACCCTCGATAATATTCCTACAGGAAACTCACTTACTCCCAAGTACTGTACATTAATTTAAGGAATAAGCAGTTTAGAACCCAATTTCATTCAACATATACATCATATTCTAGAGGGGTATCTATACTTACAGCCAATACAACAGACTTTAAATGTAGACAGATTAAGAAGGATGTTATCATAGTAGATATATATTTTTTGGAATGTTTGGTGGCGGGGCGGAGTTGTGTATTGGCAAATATATATATCCCTCCTCCTTACACACCAGAAATATTGAAAGAATTGACTCTGTTTGTATCTGATAAACCAGATTGTCTTTGGCTATTAATTGGAGATTTTAATAAGTGTATGATTCCATCAATTGATACGCTCTGTGTATCATATAAACAATATCCGGAGGATCTACGATTTTCGCTAAATATATAAAGGAGATGGATCTGATTGACCTGTGGAGGCTGCGAAACCCACTGGTTAGACAGTTCTCTTGTTTTTCAAGTACACACAAATCTCTCTTGAGAATAGATCTGGCATTGGGATCCCGCTCTATACTGCCTTATCTCAATGAGATTAAATATGAGGCTAGAGGAATATCAGACCACTCTCCTTTGTTTGTATCTTTCTCCTTTAAGATCAATAAGGGGGATAAGCTATGGAAAGTGAATCCTTATTGGGTGACATCTCTTTCTTCAGACGACATTGAATTACAGATTGAAAATTTTCAGCAAATTAATAGATTCACAGTGTCACCCTTAATATACTGGGATGCACAGAAAAGCTTATCCTCAGAGGACTTGTTATTTCTCAAGCACTCATGTCAATAGATGCTGAAAAAGCTTTTGACAGAGTCGACTGGGGGTTTATGATGGAAACTTTGCGAACTATAGGATTGGGACCTAGATACATGAAATGGGTGGAAAACCTATATAATTACCCGACGGCAAGGGTGAAGGTCAACGGGAGTGTGTCGTCTGAGTTTGAAATGATGAACGGAACTAGACAGGGCTGCCCTCTCTCGCCCCTCCTGTATGTGATATAGTTGGAACCATTACTGGCCAGGATACGGAGCAATCTGGGTCTAGGGGGGGTGAGAGTGGGAGAGGAGGAGCATAAGGTTGCGGCGTACGCGGACGACATACTCCTATATGTGACCAAGCCTGGACTCTCTCTTCCCAATGTAATGACAGAAATAAAAAAATATGGGGAACTTTCTAATTTTAAAATCAATCCTAAAAAAACGGTAATCCTGAACCTGGGAATAGACGCAAAAGAAGAAAAAGACTTACAGAAAGAATTTCCATTCATCTGGGAAAAAAAAAACATTAACATACTTAGGAATAAAGATTACACCAAGAGTAGAACAACTATATGTAGCCAATTATATCCCATTAGTCAATGAAATAAAACAAGATTTGAAAAATCTAGCAAAGAGACCGATCTCCTGGGTAGGTAGGATCAACGCATTTAAAATGATGATTTTACCGAAAATAATTTATACGTTTCAAATGCTCCCTATAAGAATTCCACAAAGCTTTTTCAAGATAGTAAAAACTATGGGCCAGATTCACGTACAGCGGGCGCAGCATAACGTAACCGGTTTACGTTACACCGCCGAAATTTTTCCGATTTAGTACCCGATCCACAAAGCACTTACCTGGAGATTTGTAAACAGGTCCAGCGCAAGGCGGCCCAATTCAAATGGGGCAGGTACCATTTAAATTAGGCGCTCTCCCGCGCTGGACGTACTGCGCATGCTCCCGTCGCAAATTTCCCGACGTGCTTTGCGCGAAATTACGACGCGCCGACGTTTTGTGAATCGCGACGTGAAAAAAGACTTACGCCGGGAAAAATAAAAGATTTAAAAAAAATTCAAAAGCGACGCGGGAAAGACAGGCATACTTTAACATGGTGGAGTACTTTTACACCATGTTAAAGGTGCCCTATCTTTGCGACGGAAATCTAACACTTGCGACGCCGTAACGACGGGAAAAATCTTCGTGGATCGCCGTAACTCCTAATTTGCATACCCGACGCTGGTTTACGACGCAAACTCCCCCCAGCGGCGGCCGCGGTACTGCATCCTAAGATCCGACAGTGTAAGTCCATTACACCTGTCAGATCTTCTGGCTATCTATGCGTAACTGATTCTATGAATCAGTCGCATAGATAGAAACAGAGATACGACGGCGTATCAGGAGATATGCCGTAGTATCTCTTTTGTGAATCTGGCCCTATAATCTTGAATTATATATGGCAGGGCAAGAAGGCCAGAGTAAACTATACTATTTTAAGCCGTAAAAAAAAAAAATGGGGGGTTGGCGCTCCCAGATATAAAAAGATATTACCAGGCCGTAATTTTAGCAAGGTTAGCTGAATGGACAAACACATACACTAAAAAGAAGTGGGCACAGATGGAAGATATAAAAAGTTTGACACAATTAAATAAGAATGTCTGGATCCCACCTACATTTAGAAAAATGGGCATAGATACACACAGCATCACGAAGAATGTATTTAAAATATGGGACACACTATATAGGCGGGAAAAGTGGGAATATAACTCCCCATTAATCCCATTATCAGGCACAGATTTTTTTCCACCAGGCAACAAGACACTAATGGGAAAGTATTTGGGTATTAAAAGATTAGGGGAAGTGGTTACACAAGGGAAAATAAGGTTAAGAAACGATCTTCAAACACAGTTAGGGGTTCAACAACTTAGTGATTGGGAATACTTTCAATTAAAACATTTTGTGAGCACTTTACCACAGCCGATAAGAGATGATAAAACTTTAAATTCAATAGAAAAATGATGCTCCATTGGAAAACCATTAAAACATGGAATTGCTGTACTATATGGGATACTAACATATTTAGAGACGCAGGGAACACTGACATGTGTAGAAAAGTGGGGACAAGACATTGGGGAAAACCTAGAGGACTCACAAATGATTGGTGCAGTGTTCAACTATGCTACTGACATTACCACAATTGAGACAAATTATAAATGTATGGTTCGCTGGCATCTGACCCCGGAGAGAATGAATAAAATTCACCCAAATAACTCTGCGCTGTGTTGGAGGGAATGTAATCAAGTAGGAACCACAATGCATGTTTGGTGGGACTGCCCAAGAGTACAAGAGTACTGGAAAGAAGTCTTAGAATATATAGAAGAAATTACAGGTGAAAAGCTCCTACAAAATCCCGTGACCTGTTTTTTCCACGGAACGGAGAGGTAAAAAAAAAGTATGGATCGACTTTGGTTCCGGTGTTGCTGAATGCAGCAAAGGGCTTAATCCCAAAAAACTGGCTACACCCACAGAGGTCATCCATTAAAGAATGGATACACCGAGTTGATTATATATCAGAAATGGAATATCTGGGACGAGGAGAAATGGGAGGTGAGATTAGAAGCAGAACAGTCTGGGAGAAATGGAAAGCTTTTAAAATGTCAGAAAAATTCACACAGGCAATGATAGAAATAGACAGGTGAGTCCTAGTTACAAACAGAGAAATTAAACACAAATAGTGACAGACAGAACCAAAGTGAGGTGGGGGGGTGGTTGGAATTTGGGGGGGGGGGGGGGAAACAAAAGATGAAAGAAGAGCAGTAACTTGGGGGCGGGATTTTTTCTATGTAACGAGGGTTATAACTAATAATGTTTATTCAAAAGTGATTGTTCTCGGTATATAGCTGAAAGAAAAGAAATATATATATAAAAAAAAAAAAAAATATAAAATAAGAAAAAAGAGGCAAATTGATAAACCACATGTGATGCGGGACCACAGAGGAGACGTGAAGGGCGGAGTTCCCGTGAGCATGTGTCGCTGTCCTGCTACCTGGTTGAGTCTGATGTGGACAAAAAAAAAAAGGAAAAAAAAAAACTTGAAATCTGTAACGGTCACCACCGTTTACAACCTTCCATCCACGACAACAGCTCATCTGACACACAGACAGACCAGCAGGCATCCCATTTTCCCAGAATCAAGACAAGACACGCAGCTCTGTGCTTGTTCCAAATGTAATGACACTTTAATGATTTCTTCTCAGCTTTTTATATAGTACAACAGGTCACAGAATTTACAGGAACAATCAAACTGTCCCCCCCCCCCCCCTCATCACACACCAAGGCTAATTACTAAACATTCTTTAATTAATAACAACAAAACCTTCACCCACTCCGTCTCCTAGGCAGACGTTTCGTCTCCGCATACAGAGACAGTGTTATCACACATAACAGTTTTTAGCATGCATAATTATAGGTCTGGGAGCAGACCTGGGATTAACACCTGTCCATTACAACACCTTTACACAAGGACAATGGACTGCCTCCCAGGCCCTGATTCAATTAGCATGTCACTAGAAATCATAGAATATTCTTTGCAGGCATTTTAAGGAATATACTGTAAAACACTATCCATGCCAGAACAATCCAACATCTTGCAGTGTCTCAAAATCCTGCAATACGAACTGTCAGTGATGTCCCATCTCATGTAATACATGAGTTATGATTCACTTGCCACTCCATGCCCAAAGGGCACAGAGTGGACTCAGACCCAAGACTTATCAGGGACGCTGACACAGGAGTATCCCCCATCCTCACAAAGTCTCTGGATGTCCCGGGTCATTCCTTTACAAAATCCATAAACGATTACCCCCTTAAGAAATTTTATAGGTTTTTTGTTTGGGCCATAGATATTCGCTATGGAATAGTCAAACAGAAAACAAATCCCTATATGGCGCTGCAACAATGTGAAGCGAGATATAGTCCAACCTGTGAAATTGAGATATAAAGTACTCAGTGCAGCCGCCAACCACTGGAGGATGGGCACAAGAACACGAACAGGAGTCCTGTGATGGAATGGTTAATGTCAACACCAGTATATCTCACTATACCGCTGTGGTAGATGGTACAATACTTCACCCAGGATGGATGTAAGCCGCTGGTGGAATGGCTACTGTCAATACCTCAGAAGGTCAAGAGGCCTGCGGTGACAGGTGGATGACAGCTGTGGTGAAGGACCCAATGCAAGAACATGCCAGTAGGGACGAACCTCCACGGGGAATTACCAGCACCGCCGCTGTGTGTATAGGGTGGGCAAGCCTCAACGGGAAGCCGATGACACCACAGCACTACCGCGTCAGATGGTCACGTGCAGCGTCACAGGGGGAGGAGGAGAGGAGGAGATCCGACGTCTGGGCTCCGGCTCCTAGTGATGATGTGACGGCAAGGCACCAATCAGAGGTGCAGACACGGACGTCCAGTGATGACTGTAACAGCAAAGGAACCAGTCAGAAGTGCAGACCAAGGCGTCAATGATGGCTCAGATGGAATAGCAGAACGCCATCATATAAAATCAGGACTCAAGTCAGATGGCAGTAAAAAGGATGTGGATGGTATAAATGAGGCCGTGACTGACATGTTTTGCGTTGCTAACGCTTTATCAAAGTCACGGATATGAACGGCCACATTGGTAATAAAGGCACTATGGCGATGTGATTGGACGATGGGAAGGAGGGGCCAAGGTGTGGATATGATATTAACCCTTCCATCACATCACCTTGTGCAATAGTAAAACATAATAACCAAATAATTCTGACACAAAAAACAAATAGATGACCAAATACATCAAAAAACACACATAAAACTCAGCTTTACATACTCTGCATACGGAATAAAAAAAAGAGAGGGAAAAGTAAAAATAAAAATAATAATGATAAAAAATAAATCTAAAAACATATATAAAAAATAGATACATAAATAATAATCATAATAATAAACAATAAATGGATAAGGTGAGGCATCAGTTAGATAATGTATTAACACATACCCTTAAAAATTCCAGCGGTGGGATACATCATTAAATCCAAAAAATAAAATAAATAGATAAACAAATGAATAAACCCCATCTATAATATAAAATGTAAATATAATGTATAATATAATAAGGTAATAGTTGCCATAAATTACCCTCCAGTCTACTACTTGAGAAATCTTAAAACACTATCTTTATCAGGCACAACTTCAGTTATAGTTAGCCATATCACGTATAAAGGGATAGAGGGAAGGAGAAGCAAAGTAACACAGAGGGGCTGATTTACCAAGCCTGTGCGCCATGACTCACGGCGCACAGGCAAGAGTAAAAGCCTTTTTGACATTTACTAAAGATATACGCTGTCAGTGCAGCGTATATCTTTATTTACTAAAGTGCTCAGTGCGCCCAGGAGAGGGCGCATTGAGCACCACTATAGACCTGGCGCACAGCATATTGAAATGTAAATAGCGGGGATTTGGGCGGGAGTTTATTAGGGGGGAGGTGGGGTGATGTGGGGGAAGTGTAGTGACATGTGTTTGAATGTGTGTTGCGGGCCGAATTGAAAGTGAAAGTGATTTTAGGGAACCGATCCCCGTACGATTGCACAGTAAGCCTGAACCTCGGGAGGTTCATTTGCATACTGGGCATGCGTACAGAGAAATTTCGGGTATTCCCGTGCGCCTTGTCAGTACGCAGAGAAAATCTTGGTAAATACCAAGTGGCGTAGCTGTAATTCCTGTGCGTGACGTGGCGCACGGGAATCTCCGACCTGTTTTCAGCCTGCGCTGACCATGAAGGGGAACTCCGCGCCAAATTTCAAAGCAAAAACCGGCGCGAGTTCCCCTTCAGGTGCATACCAGGCTCTTAGGCTTGGTCTGGAACGTAAGGGGTTAAACCCGCGCTGAAAACCAGCGCGGGGTTCCCCCAGATCCAGACCAAGCCCTCATCCCAAGCACGCAGTCTGGCCGGACAGGAATGGGGGTGGGGACGAGCGAGCGGCCCCCCTCCTGAGCCTACCAGACCGCATGCCCTCAACATGGAGGAGTGTGTGCTTTGGGGCAGGGGGGCACTGCCCCCCCAGCCCAAAGCAATCTTGCCCCCATGTCGATAGGGACAAGAGCCTCTTCCCGACAACCCTAGCCATTGGTTGTCGGGGTATGCGGGCAAGGGGTTATAGGAATCTGGGAGCCCCCTTTAATAAGGGGCCCCCAGATGCCGGCCCCCCACCCTATGTGAATGAGTATGGGATACATCGTACCCCTACCCATTCACCTGGGGAAAAATGTAAAGTTAAAAAAAACACACCACACAGATTTTTTAAATAATTTATTAGTCAGCTCCGGGGCCCCCCTTTCTTCTTTAAGCTCTTTTAGAAGGGGGGTGTCTTCTCTCCCGATCTTCTCTCTTCCGCCGGGGCCCTGGGCTTCGCCGATTTCTGCCGGGGGAGGGCGCCATCCCTCGGTCTTATCCGGTGCCTTCCGCCGGGGCCCCCCAATCCAATTAAACTCTTTTACATTAGGGGGGGGCATCCGGACTTTGGCGACTTCTGCCGGGGGATGGTGCCTATCCCCCGGTCTTTCCGGTGCCTTCCGCCGGGGCCCTGGTCTTCCTCGTTTTCTGATGGGGGTGCGCCAACTCCCCGGTCTTTTCTCTGCTGTCTTGGCGTTCCCTCTTCTGCCTGTCTCCCCCGCGGAGCTAGGGCTTTCTTTCCGCTTTCTTCTCTGGTAATTTTTCTATTAGGAGGTGCAGAAATGTAGTGAGGCCTAGGGCAGCACAAAACCTAAATATACTGTAACGGAACTATGTATTCTGCCTGGACATCTATAATCATCATGCAGTGAGGCATACAAAGGGTTAATTGTAGAGTGACCCTTTCACTCCTAAATTCTAATGTCCCCCTTTCGTCAGCTAATTGACTCTCTTTTGTGTATTGCTCTACAAGTTAGCAGTCTCCTGTCAGGTGTATGCTGACAAGATTATCTGTGAGTGTGTATTGTTCTAAAGGTTAATTGAATTCTATTAATAAAAGGAATGTGTCTGATCAGGTCATGTTAAATGGGTCTCAGGGCTGAAACGTCTAGATACTGATTAAGTGATTAACTCAAGGAGATGTCATTATTTTAAAGTATCTGTATTGAAGCCCCCCCCACTGTGTGAGGAGGGGGAGTGGAGAGTTTCATTGTTCCTGTAACAGCTTGTAACCAGATATAAACTAGGTGAATGTACCATTAAAATTTAGTCCTACTTGACCCTTCAAAACGTAGCCTCGTCTCGTTCTTGAAAGGGCATTCTATTGGATTATTATTCTGCTCCTTTTACAGCTGAACCTGACTCTCTCTCTCTGGAGCTCGTGGATGGGGATATACCGGCTTTACTTGCATACAGCAACTTGCCAGGGAAAAGGACGTCTCCAACGGCTGATACCCTCTCACTACTTGGGTAGCCGTTACATTGGTTGGCAGCAGTGGGATGGTCCTTTTATCCAGACAGCAAGTTCTGAATGGAGTCGCAGTACGCCAGGCTGAAAAGATCCACACTAAAAGATTTATTGGAGAGTCGTGGTAGGAGTGCCAGCAACAGACCACGGAGGGAGCTGATAGATGACCTGCTGGAGCTGGACGAAATGGATTGATCCATGGAAGGAACTGAGCCCCTTGCACTGGTCAGCGAAGAAGATGTAATTACTGGGATTGTACAGCGGAGATTATCCTTGTATCCAGAAACGTCCCTGGAACTAATAAACCAGCTGTTCCGGGAAGCAAGGGAGGAGATACAAACTAAGAGGGGACAAGAACTGGAACTGGTAAGAGCGAGACAGCCGTATGGCAGTTCCTACCCCCCCACCTGCTGCTACAGGAAAGAAAATACCGTTCACTGCATTTAAAGCTTTTGTAGAAAGTGAGGAGGAAATAGATGGATATTTGGCTGATTTTGAGAGGCAGTGCTCACTACATCAGGTACCACCAGACCAATGGGTCACTATTTTGTCGGGGAAATTGTCGGGCAAAGCCAATGAAGCCTTTCGGGCTCTCGCTCCAGAGGATATTTTACAATATCAGCAAGTTAAAAAGGCGCTGCTAACCCGATACGCCATAACTCCAGAAGCCTACCGCCGTCGCTTCCGGGAGTCCAAGAAGAAGGCTGTGGACTCCCACATGGAATGGGCCAACCGGTTACAAAGGGTGGCATCCCTCTGGGTCCAAGGGTGCAAGGCCAACACCGGGGAGGAAGTATTGCAGCTGTTCCTAATGGAACATTTCTTCCAAGACCTGGCCGCAGACATACAAGACTGGATACGAGATCGCCGTCCCGCTAACTTAAACGAGGCGGCTCAGCTAGCAGATGAGTACACGGAAACAAGGAAAGTAAGCCAGGGTACTACATGGCTGGCTCATAAGGTAGAACCGCGTACTCCAACCGTCACCCCACGCCCAGAGTTTCGGGCACCAGTCCCACCACGTCCTCAGGGGCCTAACAACTACCCCCGGGATTCATCTAGGGTGACGTGCCATCACTGCAGCAACACGGGACATATTGCTCGTTATTGCCCTTTGAGAGCTACAAATAACAACTGGAGACGCACAACACCCAACACAGAGGTCACTCCATCACGTCCCTCTGCGGCCCACTGCCTAGAGACCGAGGTGGGCCCTGAGGAATGTCTGGAAATTTTGTATGAGGCAGACCCAATACAAGCTGCCTCTCCAGATAACCGTCAGCATCACCGTCAGGAGGTACGGGTGAATGGACAAGTCGCACAAGGCCTAAGGGATACTGGGACTACTATCACTTTGATTCAAAAACATCTGGTAAAGCCAGAGAACGTGTCCACTCGCACAGTTGCCGTCCGTGTCGCAGGGGGTGCTGTATTTCACGTACCCACCACCCGGGTGCACTTAGACTGGGGAGTCGGGTCAGGAAAGACCACAGTTGGTTTCATGGACAACCTACCTGCCGAGGTAGTGCTGGGCAACGACATTGGCCCTCTGACTTCGGCTTATTTACCTACACCTGCTGCTGCTTGTCCAGTGACCACCCGCGTTGCTGGAACCAACTCGCTTGCTGCTGAGAACCGGGTAAGACTACCTTCCCCGACATGTACTGTAGATCTGGCACAATATCACAGTCTAAAATGGGAATGTGACAAGTTGGCCAGTGAGAAATCAGAGATGCAACGACACTATGTCATGTATTATGAGATGTCCCGTGGCTTGAACATTGAAATACACAAACAGGCGGAAATTGTCAAAAGATTAAATGGGCTTTGCATCCAGGTGGTGCCTTATCTGTCCCAAGAGCATCAGCAACAGGTTTTGGGAGCCATTGAGAGAGCAAAGCAAGTGACTGTTCCAGAACTGAACTCCATTATTCACCTTCACCATCAGCTACCGACCTGGTAAGCCAATGGGAATGCCGAAGGACTGTCCAGGCAAACAAAACTTTTACCCTAACAGCAGACCGGACATCCCCAAGTTGACCCGAAAAGGATCAATCCTGGTCTGCCGGAGTGTTCCACAAAAGGGGAGCAGTGTAACGGAACTATGTATTCTGCCTGGACATCTATAATCATCATGCAGTGAGGCATACAAAGGGTTAAATGTAGAGTGACTTTTTCACTCCTAAATTCTAATGTCCCCCTTTCGTCAGCTAATTGACTCTCTTTTGTGTATTGTTCTACAAGTTAGCAGTCTCCTGTCAGGTGTATGCTGACAAGATTATCTGTGAGTGTGTATTTTTCTAAAGGTTAATTGAATTCTATTGATAAAAGGAATGTGTCTGATCAGGTCATGTTAAATGGGTCTCGGGGCCGAAACGTCTAGATACTGATTAAGTGATTAACTCAAGGAGATGTCATTATTTTAAAGTATCTGTATTGAAGCCCCCCCCCCCACTGTGTGAGGAGGGGGGGGCGCAGAGTTTCATTGTTCCTGTAACCAGATATAAACTAGGTGAATGTACCATTAAAATTCAGTCCTACTTGACCCTTCAAAACGTAGCCTCGTCTCGTTCTTGAAAGGGCATTCTATTGGATTATTATTCTGCTCCTTTTACAGCTGAACCTGACTCTCTCTCTCTGGAGCTCGTGGATGGGGATATACCGGCTTTACTTGCATACAGCAACTTGCCAGGGAAAAGGACGTCTCCAACGGCTGATACCCTCTCACTACTTGGGTAGCCGTTACATATACTACTGCATATTAGGGCTTATTTAGACCGGATCCGATTTACAGCATGTTTTTATAGTGTGGGAGGAAACCCACGCAGACACAGGGAGAACATGCAAACTCCAGGCAGATGGGCGGGATTCGAACCAGCGACCCTTTTGCTGCTAGGTCAAAGTGCTATACATTACACCACTGTGCTGAACGAACATGATTGCAGCTGAAAGCATGAGATCTTTTTTTTTTCCAATACCATGCTTTCCAGCCTATTAGGTAAAAAAATAAAATAAAAATTAAAACGCCCCTGTCCCTAGTAGCTCGCACTCAGAAGCGAATATGCATGTAAGTCCCGCCCACATATGTAAACACCATTTAAACCACACATGTGAGGTATTGACGCGTGCGTTAGAGCGAGAGAACTAATTCTAGTTCTAGACCTCCTCTGTAACTCTGAACTGGTAACCTGTAAAAAAAATCAAGCATCGCCTATGGATATTTTTAAGTCCCGAAGTTTGGCGCCATTCCATGAGTGTGTGCAATATTAAAGCGTGACAAGTTAGGTATCTATTTACTCTGTGTAACATCATCTTTCATATTATCCCTAAAAATTGGGCTAACTTTACTGTTTTGGCCCCCCCTTCTTCTTTTAGCTCTTTTAGAAGGGGGGGGGGGTTTCTTCTCTCACGATCTTTCGCCGGGGCCCTGGGCTTCGCCGATTTCTGCCGGGGGAGGGCGCCATCCCACCCTGGTCTTATCCGGTGCCTTCCGCCGGGGCCCCCCAACCCATTTAAGCTCTTTAACATCAGGGGGGGCATCCGGACTTTGGCGACTTCTGCTGGGGGACTTCTGCCTATCCCCCGGTCTTTCCGGTGCCTTCCGCCAGGGCTCCGGTCTTGTTCCTCGTCTTCTGCCGGGGGTGTGCCAACTCCCCGGTCTTTTCTCTGCTGTCTTGGCGTTCCCTCTTCTGCCTGTCTCCCCCGCGGAGCCAGGGCTTTCTTCTCTGTTCCCTCTTCTGCCTGTCTCCCCCGCGGAGCCCAGGGCTTTCTTCTCTGTTCCCTCTTCTGCCTGTCTCCCCCGCGGAGCCCAGGGCTTTCTTCTCTGTTCCCTCTTCTGCCTGTCTCCCCCGCGGAGCCAGGGCTTTCTTTCCACTTTCTTTCCCTCTTCTGCCTGGCTCCTCCGGGAGCCCAGGGCTTGTCTCCGCTGTCTTCTCTGTTCCCTCTTCTGCCTGTCTCCCCCGCGGAGCCCAGGGCTGTCTTCTCTGTTCCCTCTTCTGCCTGTCTCCCCCGCGGAGCCCAGGGCTTTCTTCTCTGTTCCCTCTTCTGCCTGTCTCCCCCGCGGAGCCCAGGGCTTTCTTCTCTGTTCCCTCTTCTGCCTGTCTCCCCCGCGGAGCCAGGGCTTTCTTTCCACTTTCTTTCCCTCTTCTGCCTGGCTCCTCCGGGAGCCCAGGGCTTGTCTCCGCTGTCTTCTCTGTTCCCTCTTCTGCCTGTCTCCCCCGCGGAGCCCAGGGCTGTCTTCTCTGTTCCCTCTTCTGCCTGGCTCCTCCGGGAGCCCAGGGCTTGTCTCCGCTGTCTTCTTCCTTCTCTTCCATTCGATGTTGACACAACGAGGTCCCGCGCTGAAATGCCGTCTGAGCGGTGGGCATCTAGTTATATAGGGCAATGCCACCATGTGACCTCAACCCATGTGACATCACATTCCTATTAAACTGTTAACCTGAAGAAAAAAAATGTGCGTGTTCGCTTCTGACTGGGAGCTACTAGGGACAGGGGCATTTTAATTATTATTATTTATTTTTGTTACGTAATAATTCACTTTGACCTCCCCTTCAGCCTGGAAAGCATGAGTTCAGGGGGAAAAAAAAGCTCTCATGCTTTCAGCAGCCGTTGCAGCTTTGTTCCTGCATGTGAGCTGAACTGAGCATGCTCAAACACTTAGAATTTTTTTCCTTTCTTTTTAAAGGGTGAAAATCACTTGGATGTCTCTGAGCATGCTCATAGAGCGTGGGTGGGTTAGTAATTTAAGGACATCCTTACCAGGTGTAATCACTTACAAGCTCACCCAAACTAGAGACTGACATTTGTTCATGTGATTTCAATTGCTTCATTAGCACACAAGCACATGTTATAAAAAGCGTGGATCGAGCAGTCCTCAGCTGCCCTCAGAGGGGCAGGCATGTTGTTGCTAAACAGAAATGTGGGTTGGAGCATGTTTATTTTGCCAATGTTTTTTGTTTATTTTTAAATGATGTTCACTTTGATGTATTTGTCTCTGCTGCCTTATTTTGAAAAATATTTCTGAAGATGTTGGGACGGTTAACCTATGTTTATTTTGATTTTTTAAATTTATTTTTGTTTGTGTGTGTTTGTTTGTTTGTCTTTTTTGCTTTCCTTGTTTTGTTGACCAATAAAAATTACTTTCAAATTTTGAAGTTTGTTTTTTGTTACTTTTTCATGCTACATATTTTGACAGCTGCAGCTGAAATAGGTTTGGCCTAACAAATTTGGTGTGATTTTTGTCTAAGCTTCTTTCCTGGTGTGTAATCATGAAAAGTTTGCCATGTTTAATCTCCAGGAAATTAAAGACAGTGGTAAGTGTTTTCTTTTTACTGCAGTGGTCCTCAGCCCTCAAGTACCCCAGACAGGACATGTTTTGTGGATTTCTCTTATCAAGACTTGCTGTCCAGACTGTCTTTTAAAGCACATGTGCAAGATGAAGGAAAACCTGCAAACATGGCCTGTTGGGGGGGGGGGGGTATTGGTGGACAGGCTTGAAGTGCTGATTTACAGCACTGTGCTTAAATCTAGTGCAAGGAAATCCTATTCTAATTGTGGGTGTTTGAGGGAAGCCAAGTGAGTGTTAGAACCCCTGCTTGTGTTTTTTTTGGGTTGGGCTTTGTGTCCCTTTTCTTAAAATTGTCTTCACTTCCTGTCACACAGCTGAACAGGAAGTGAGGTTAAAACCCTACCAATGTCTTTTCTTGGGGTCAATCTAACTAGTGTCCCCATTAAGCAAATTGCACTGCTGTGTACACCCCAAATGATTAGTTAGCTTGGGGTTTAGTAAAGGCAAAGCCACTCTGCAGTACAAGCGTAGTCGCTGAAAATCAGAGGAAGCACTCATGGTTTTAACATCCAATCCTGTAGAAGCAAAGTTTTTTGTTTTCTTCCTTGCTTGTCCACTTGTAATGCAAAGTGGATTTGCCTTTAGTAAATGGACCCCCAAAGTCCAAGATCCCTAATAATTTGGGGTGTACACAGCAAAATGCAATTTCCATAATGGGAAACTATTTAGATTGATCTGTGTGTCCCCAACAAAAGACATTAGTAAGGTTTTACCCTCACTTCCTGTTTGGCTATGTGACAGGAAGTGAATGAATTTGAAGTAGAAAGTGATAACATTTGTGAGGTGTCTTCACCCTATTAGGGGTGCAGGCATCCCCCAAAAATGAGCAGATAATACTTATTTGCAAATTAAGAAAATTGTTTATTTAACATTGGGTGGTGTTTGTGGGGGGCCCTAACACACACATTCATACATATTAGCAACGCTGTATCCTGGCCTATTGGCATGGTTATATTTTCTTAGGCCTCTCAATAAAACTCTCTGAAATTTGTGCTTAAACTAGAACTATAATCAACACTTTTTATTTTCTTTAATTTTGAATAGAGTGAGGGAGGGTTATAGGCCCTGTCAGTTTATTTTGTATTATCTGTGTCTAATTGGGGAGATTTGCCTTCACTTCCTGCCCCATAGCCAAACAGGAAGTGAGAGAAAAACTATGCAAATTAAGGGAATCCAGTGCCCCCCTCCCCCCAGAACTAGTGTGTGTGTCCCCTGAAAATTCCTGGGCGGGTCATACAAAAACTGGGTGTGGCCTTGACAGGAAGGGGTGGGTAATTTTTCTATTAGGAGGTGCAGAAATGTAGTGAGGCCTAGGGCAGCAAAGAACCTAAATATACTACTGCATATTAGGGCTTATTTAGACCGGATCCGATTTACAGCATGTTTTTATAGTGTGGGAGGAAACCCACGCAGGCACAGGGAGAGCAAACTCCAGGCAGATGGCCCCTTTTGCTGCTAGGTCAAAGTGCTATAGACTACACCACTGTGCTGAACGAACATGATTGCAGCTGAAAGCATGAGATCTTTTTGATTTTTTCCAATACCATGCTTTCCAGCCTTATTGACCCCACCTCTCTCCATAAAGAGGACCTGTCACACACTAGTCCTATTACAAGGGATGTTTACATTCCTTGTAATAGGAAGAAAAGTGATCCAAAATAAAAAAAGTGACAAAAAAGTGCAAAAAGAAAAATATTAGATAAAAAAAAACAAAAAACGCCCCTGTCCCTAGTAGCTCGCACTCAGAAGCGAATATGCATGTAAGTCCCGCCCACATATGTAAACAACATTCAAACCACATGTGAGGTATTGACGCGTGCGCTAGAGCGAGAGAACTAATTCTAGCCCTAGACCTCCTCTGTAACTCTGAACTGGTAACCTGCAAAAAAAAATCAAGCATTGCCTATGGATATTTTTATGTCCCGAAGTTTGGCGCCATTCCATGAGTGTGTGCAATATTAAAGCGTGACATGTTAGGTATCTATTTACTCGATGTAACATCATCTTTCACATTATCCATAAAAATTGGGCTAACTTTACTGTTTTGTTATTTTTTAATTCATGAAACCGTTTTTTTTTGGGCCAAAAAAAAGGGCGTTAGAAAAATTATTGCGCAAATACCATTGGAAATCAAATAAAAAATGACCGCCACTTTATTCCCTTGGTAGGGTGTCTGCTTAAAAAAATATATATAATGTTTAGGGGTCCTGAGTAATTTCCCAGGAAATAAATATAATTTTTACATTGAGGAGAGAAGTGCCAGAATAGGCGCGGTATGGAAGTGGTTAAAGTTAAACAATAAAAGTGAAATATTCCTTTAAATTTCATACAGGGGGGGAGGGGGGTACACGCATGTTTCCCGTGCTTAGAACTGTCCCTGTACAAGATGTCATTTCTGAAGTGAAAAAAAAAGTAATTTAAAAGTACTCATGGCTATAAAGAATACAGTCATTGCTCATTAAAACAAAAAAAAAATGTGTGGGGGTTCCCCCAAACTAAATTACAAGGCCTTTCAGGTCTGGAATGGATATTAAGGGGAACCCCGCCTTAAAAAAAAAATAGCGTGGGGTCCCCCCAAATATCCATACCAGGCCCTTCAGGTCTTATCAGAATCTGGAAGACCCCTTTAACAAAGGGGACCCCCAGATCCCGGCCCCCCATGTGAAATGGTAATGGGGGACATTGTACCTCAACCATTTCACCAAAAAAAAGTGTCAAAAGTGTTAAAAATTACAGTAGCCGTTTTTTGACAAATCTTTTAATAAAATCTTCTTTCCGCGGTTCTTCTTCTTTCATTCGGGTTTCTTCCTCTGCTTCTTTCTTGGGTCTTCTCGTCCACATCTTGCCCGACGTCTTCTCCTATCTTCTTCTCCGTCCGTCAGGCCTTCTCGTCCCGCATCTTCTTGATCTTCTGGGCGCTGCGCTTGAAATTGAAGACCCCGCCGTGTTCCGCTCCTGGGACCCCGCCCCCCTCTGACGCCACAGGTAAACTCATATGAAAGTCCGCGTGTGCTATATGTGCGTCAGAGGGGGGCGGGGTCACATGAGCGTCACACGGAGGGAACTTCAATTGGAAGCTCGTCCGCATAGTGCGGCGGCTTCTTCTTCTCCGGACGGCGCGCTTGAAATTGAATTCCCCCGCCGTGTGACGCTCTGTGACCCCGCCCCCCTCTGACGCACATGACTTTCAAATGAGTTTACTTATGGCGTCAGAGGGGGCCGGGGAAGAAAAAGATGTGGACGAGAAGGCTGACGGACGGAGAAGAAGGTAGGAGAAGACACCGGGCAAGATGTGGACGAGAAGGCCGACGGACGGAGAAGAAGATAGATAAAGACGTCGGGCAAGATGTGGACGAGAAGACCCAAGAAAGAAGCAGAGGAAGAAACCCGAATGAAAGAAGAAAAGAAGAAGCGCAGAAAGAAGATTTTATTAAAAGATTTGTCAAAAACCGGCTACTGTCATTTTTAACACTTTTGACACTTTTCTTTTGGTGAAATGGTAGAGGTACAATGTACCCCATTACCATTTCACACAGGGGGGGGCAGGATCTGGGGGTCCCCTTTGTTAAAGGGGTCTTCCAGATTCTGATAAGCCCCCCGCCCGCAGACCCCCACAACCACCGGGCAAGGGTTGTGGGGATGAGGCCCTTGTCCCCATCAACATGGGGACATCCTCCCCATGTTGAGGGCATGTGGCCTGGTGCGGTTCAGGAGAGGGGGGGGGCCGCACTCTGTCCCCCCCTCATTTCTGCGGCCGGCAAGGTTAACGTGCTCGGATAAGGGTCTGGTGTGGCTTTTTAGGGGGAACTCCACGCCATTTTTTTTTAATTTGGGGTGGAGTTCCCCTTAAAATCCACACCAGACCTGAAGGGCCTGGTATGGATATTTGCGGGGAACCCACATCATTTTTTTTTTACGGCGGGGTTCCCCTTAATATCCATTCCAGACCTGAAGGGCCTGGTAATTTAATTTGGGGGAACCGCCACACATTTTATTTTCCTTTATGAATGAATCCCTTTAGAATTGCCGGGAGCCGACAATTCATTATTGCCGCGTGTGAATTTTAAATGACTTTTTTCCTTCTGAATGTCATTTTGTGCAGGGACAGTTCTAAGTGCGGGAAACATGCGCTATTTCACATGCTGACTTTACACCCCCCCAGGTACGAAATTTAAAGGAATATTTCACTTTTATTGTTTCACTTTAAGCATTATTAATTTCACTGCTCCCGAAAAAACGGCCGTTTTAAAAAATAAAAAAAGTGTTGATACATGTCCCCTGGGGCAGGACTGAGGTCCCCAAACACTTTTTAGGACAAAACTTGCATATTAGCCTTTAATATGAACACTTTTGATTTCTCCCATAGACTTCTATAGGGAGTTCGGCGGCGGCTTTACATATCAATTGCAATGCGCCGGCTGCTACGCTGGTTCATGCGCCTAATTAAGGCTTCACCCAGCTCACTAATTAAGGCATGAACCAGCGCAGCGCACAGAGATTAGTAAATCAGCCCCAGTATGTCACTTCTTCTCTACCTGTTTTAGGCTGGGTTCACACTATTGCGATGATAGACAATAGGGATGAGCTCTGGCGTGTTCGAATAGTACACGTGCAGAGCCCGCCACGAAGTCTGCACGGCGCTGCACTAATCACAGCCAGGAAGACATTTCCCGATCTCTGCAGCCGAGCATCGGGAAATGTCTCCCTGGCTGCGATTAGCGCAGTGCCTTGCAGACTTCCTGGAGGACTCTGCACGTGGAGTGTGCGAACACGCTGGAGCCCATCCCTATTAGACATCACATGTGATTTGCACCGCATTTCTGTGAAGATCACATGCAATGTCTTTGTGATGCAAATTCAGCCATACAGTTTGTATACAGTTTGTAGGGCTGAATTTGCATCACATTTGGACCAAAATGGTTTAGGACCCTTTTTTTTGGTCCGCACTGGAATCAGTTGGCATTGGTGATCACACACATGCCATCCAATTTCTGTACCATTTCACAATACACACTGATGTGCAAACCAATCTGGGGGGGGTCCTTAACTTCACATTGACACCCGCAGCAGTTCTCAGATGTCAGTGTGAACTGCTGGCAATTTAGATCCAATGCAGGAACCTGCACAGGAATCGCTGGGTTTCCCACATCACACCAGTTATTAGTAAGAGAGGGTTTTTCTTTGTATGTGTTAACCACTTCAGCTCCAGAAGGTTTTACCCCTTTAATGACCCGGCCGCACTGCTTTAACTGGCAATTGTGTGGTCCTGCGATGCTGTACCCAAATACAATTGACATCCTTTTTTCCCCACAAATAGAGCTTTCTTTTGGTGGTATTTGATCACCTCTGTGTTTTTTATTTTTGACACTATAAACTGAATTTGTATTGTTTTAAGTATATTCTTGTTTTGAAACTACATTGATTCTTTCTTAAAGCGGGGGTTCAGGGGGTTCACCCAAGAAAAAAAATGTAACATTACATTCAGCCGAGTTGTTCTAATGACAATCGGCTGTTTTTTTTTTTTTTTTCGTACATACCGTATTTCACCGCCGCTTCCGGGTATGTCTTCTCTGGGACTGGGCGTTCCTATCTGATTGGAAGGCTTCCGACCGTCGCATACTACGCGTCACAAGTTGCCGAAAGAAGCCGAACGTCGGTGCGGCTCTATACGGCGCCTGCGCACCGACGTTCGGCTTCTTTCGGCACTGCCGACAGCCGCCCGAAGGGCTATCCGCTCATATAGGTCCGTCATATCCCCCGGGTGGAAGTCGGAGGGGAGAGAAGAGGCATACAGCACACTATAATACTCTCTAAAGGCCTCCAATATCTCTTCAGGTTCTTTTACTTTCTGTCCATTTAATTCCTTGATTTCTAATATGATTGTAGCTTGATATTCTTGTTGCGCCAGTCTTGCCAGAAATCTTCCACCTTTATCCCCCTGCTCAAAAATGTTCTGTATATTTCTATGCATTTCTAATCTTGTTATTTCTTCCATATGCAAATGTAGATCTCTTTGTGCAGCCATCATTTCATCAAAGTTGATACTACTGGGGTCTTGACCATATTTTTCCTTCTGGGAATCAATCTGTATTTTCAACTCGTGTATCTTGGCCTTCTGTTTTTTATTAACCGCTGCAATATTTGAAATATATTGCGCCCGTAAATATGCTTTAAACGCATCCAAGACCATCTCCACCGAGCATGATCCAGCATTATTCTCCCAATATTCCATTATTATAGATGTAATTTTTCCTACTCTTTCTGGGTGTCCAACCCATCCACAAGGATACATTTCTTGGGGTAGGTATACGTATTGATAGGAAAAGAGGAGAGTGGGTCTGAAAGCCCACTTGGTAAATATATGGGTTCTGCGATGTCTGCTAACATCGCAGAATCTGTAAATGCCAGATCTACTCTAGACGCCGTTTTATAAGGTAGAAAAACAGGAGTACGCTCTTTCCTCCGGATTCTTCCATCTCCAAATCTCCGTTACCACCATTGCCTGTGCCCAATTATACAATTCTACTGAATTTTGTCTTGGGAGTTTTGGTCTATCCAATTCTGGAGATAGGACCGCATTGAAGTCTCCAATTAATATCAACTTCGCTGGGAGATACTGAATGATTTTTTCCATTATCTCATTCAGAACTCCCACTGAAACAGGAGGTGGAATATATACTGCCACTGTAACATATTCCTGTTTACCAATCGTATACAACAAGATAACATATTTTCCATTCATATCCATATAGGCCTTTTCTATTTCTCCCGGGAAGGATTTGTTTACCAAGATCGATACCTCCCTAGCATATGAGGAGTAGGTAGAATGATATGCTTTTTGTACCCAGGCTTTTTTTAACATTATTAATTTGTTTCCCATTAAATGTGTCTCCTGTAATATAATCAATTGGGGAGCATATTTTCTTATATACTGAAACATCAATGCTCGTTTAAACTTTGATTGTAATCCTCGGACATTCCAGGATATCATCGAAAAACAGTTATTTTTCCCAGGCATTATAGCTGGAGTATGGAAGGAGCCAATGCCTCCATTGTATCTTATACTCCCCCAGTTTATTGGGGGGTGTCCATAGGGTATTTAAACCACATTATTGCAAACCCCATACATACTTTCCCCTTACACTTCCTCCACCTCCCTCCTCCCCACCCACCCTATCCCTCACCACTCCCCTCTCTTGTGTACAATCCCATCCATTCATGGATGGGAGTGGAGAGGCACTTTTCCTGTCCCCTATTTTACTGACCATAATCTCTATTTTTATGTTCAGTATCCAACATAACCCCACACAGTTCCCCCCAAAAAAAGAAAAACAAACAACAACCTTCCATTCCCTCATGTGGCGGGTTCTCTAATAACTTTAATACTCACTCCTCATTTATCTGCCCTATTATATTCCTTTAGGGCCTTCTCTATTATTTAAACTCCTATCAAATAGCACCAAAAAAAACACCCCAACAAAAAAAAACCTACCCCACCTACCCAATGCCTTATACAGCAGCATCCATAACATGAATCATAACATTAATCACGATTAATTCATATTTTATACTTCCACACTAAATCCCTTTTATTCTGGGTGTACAAATACATATTCAAAATTTCTCATCCCAATACGTTCCTCTCCTGAAAAAAATAATAATTTATATATATATATTTATTTAAATATATATTCTCAATCTGTGCTATTATATTACTTAGTGCTTTATGATTTTTTTGTGTACAATCTCCCCTATTTTAACCAGGTTAAACATTTTAGCGTGCAGTTCTATGTGAAGATTCTATACAATTATAATCCCTCCAATCCCCCCAAAAAATAAAAAAAGGGTAAATATGCATACATCATTCAATATCATTGTGTTAATTAATCCCTTGTACATTCTCATATATAATTTCCCCCTATACGGAAAAAAAAAAAAAAAAAATTGGAGGAAAAAAAAAACATATTCATACACAATCCCCTAATCCCTCCCTTCCCCCAAAAAATAAAAAAATCCAAGATTTTTTTTGGTACATTTAACCACTTAAGGACCACCTCCTGCACATTTACGTCAGCAGAAATTGGCACGCCTGGGCACGTCCTCCTTAAGTTCCCAGCCGTGGGTCGTGGGCACGCGACCGGGTCCGAAGCTCCGTGACCGTGGGACCAGCGGACCCAATCGCCGCTGGAGTCCTGCGATCGGTCCCCGGAGCTGAAGAACGGGGAGAGCGGTGTGTAAACACAGCTTTCCCGTTCTTCACTGTGGCGCTGTGATCGATCGTGTGTTCCCTTTTATAGGGAAACACAATCGATGACATCACACCTACAGCCACACCCCCTACAGTTAGAAACAGACATAAGGTCACACATAACCCCTTCAGCGCCCCCTTGTGGTTAACTCCCAAATTGCAATTGTCATTTTCACAGTAAACAATGCATTTGTATAGCATTTTTTGCTGTGAAAATGACAATAGTCCCAAAAATGTGTCAAAATTGTCCGATGTGTCCGCCATAATGTCGCAGTCACGAAAAAAAAACGTTGATCGCCGCCATTAGTAGTAAAAAAGACAATAAAAATGCAATAAAACTATCTCCTATTTTGTAAACGCTATAAATTTTGCGCAAACCAATCGATAAACGCTTATTGCGATTTTTTTTTACCAAAAATAGGTAGAAGAATACGTATCGGCCTAAACTGAGGAAAACATTTTTTTTTATATATTTTTGGGGGATATTTATTATAGCAAAAAGTAAAAAATATTGAATTTTTTTCAAAATTGTTGCTCTATTTTTGTTTATAGCGCAAAAAATAAAAACCGCAGAGGTGATCAAATACCACCAAAAGAAAGCTCTATTTGTGGGAAAAAAAGGATGCCAATTTTGTTTGGGAGCCACATCGCATGACCGCGCAATTGTCAGTTAAAGCGATGCAGTGCCAAATCGCAAAAACTGGCCAGGTCCTTTACCTGCATAAAGGTCCGGGTCTTAAGTGGTTAAAGCACACTCAGGTGACAGGTAAATTAAACAATTACCCCTTTAGCTACCACTACCGCCTTTTAACAGAGAGGCGGAATGTCTAATCTTAGCAATACCAATTATGAATAAACATCTGTAACACACACTGTCATCACAGATAGGTATATGCAGAGATTTATTGTATACAATAGCGCTCCTCAAGAGACAGAGAATCATTTTAAGTTTGCAAGTAAAGAGCCTCAAAGTGGATGTAAACGCTCCTCTCACCCAGTATAAACTAATGGCACAATATTAATATGTGCACATGTACATGACTCCTGCATGTATTTCCTGCATGTACCTTTCCTCTTTAACCCCCTTCAGCTGTAAGAGCCCCTCAAAACTCCAGAATCGGTGGGCGGATCTCTTTGGCAGGATTTGGTGGGCAGGGTCGTGACGTAACAAGACTCTCCTACTCTTTCTGCTGGCTCTAGGAGCTGACTGCACCATGTAAATCCTCCTCAGTCACACTGATCTTCTGCTGACCTCATGGATCATGCCCCATGATGAGTAACATCCAGTCAAAACTCAGGAAAGGCTTGTCCATGCCCAATCATGTTGAGGTGTGGAGCAGCCAATCCTGGGAGAGCTGGAGAAGAAAGGAGGAGGGATTTGAAGCTGGAATCGTAGAGAGATAAAGAAATCGGATGTCAGTCACAGCAGTGGGGGATTTGGGGCATTTATCTGTGTGTTGTTTTCAAAGGGGTGTTGACAGAGGCCATCTGACCAATTAAAGCGGGAGTTCGCCCGAAAAACAATTTTTAATATTAGATTGAGGCTCATTTTGTCAAGGGGAATCGGGTGTTTTTTTTTAAATCAAAGCAGTACTTACCGTTTTAGAGATAGATCTTATCCGCCGCTTCCGGGTATGGTCTTCGGGACTGGGCATTCCTATTTGATTCAAAGATAGCAAAAGATAGCAAAAGATAGCAAAAGAGAAAATGGATCTCACGGTCTGAAAATAAACATATTTGTTTTAAAAATTCTGATAATAATAACACATATCTTAAAAAACAGACATGTGTTATTATTATCAGAATTGTTAAAACAAATATGTTTCTTTTCAGACAGTGAGACAGTTCAGACACCCCGCAGCGGTCAACATCTCCCACTCTGGCCACCGACATGTCATCCTGGAGTTACTTCTGGGTAGCGCGGCTCCGGCGCTGTGATTGGCCAGAGCCGCGATGATGTCACGGGAGCTTCAGTTTGCCCCAGTGCGCATGTGCCGATGACATCGGCACATGCAGGGGATAGGGGATATCTCCTAAACCGTCCAGGTAAGGATTCTTCATAGGTTTAAATAATGTTGTAAAATAGGGTTTACAACCACTTTAAGCATTCTGAAATCAGTATCAGATAATTTGGGCAATTGACAAGTATCTAAGAAATTTTATATCTCTGCTTTGGATAGTGCCACTTTGGAGGAATACAAAACAGCAAAAAAGTAATGAAACACATGACTAGTAACAGCAGGTACTGTACAGTATATGGGCAGATGCCGGTTGAGTTTTTGCCAGCATAGAGCAGCGTGCGTATTTTCCCCTTCCTCAAAGTGTTTCTGCTGCAAGAAGAAAAGCTTAATTTCAGTTAGTGAGAGTAAGTTGTCGAGACATGAACTGGGCCTCTAACCATGCATTCTTAGTCAGGGCCGGATTAATATATAGGGGCTTATTGGAGCTGCAGCTCCAGGCCCCTTACCATAAGATAGGCCAATTTGCCCAAACCCCCCCAAAAAATCGGTGGACTTTAAGGGTTGTAGCTCGGTAACCTGTGGTCACAGAGTGACTGAATACCTACCCCACCACTGGTCAAAATATGGGGCTCCTAACATTTATGGTTCCGGAGATATGGAGCTGCTTGCGCAGCCTGTAATGCCTTGGTACACACCATCGTTTTTCCTGACGTGCAAAAAGCCGTCTTTGTTCCCGACGTGATTCCTCTCCAGCCTGACTTGCATTCACACGTTCATGCAAAAAAACATCCGACCAAAGCGCGGTGACGTGCAACACGTACGACGGCACTATAAAGGGGAAGTTCCGTTCAGAGGGCACCACCCTTTGGGCTGCTTTTGCTGATTTCGTGTTAGTAAAAGTTTGGTGAGAGACGATTCGCGCTTTTCAGTCTTCGTGCTTTTCAGTCTGTTACAGCGTCACACGAATGTGCTATCTCCATTACAAACGCTAGTTTTACTCCCGTCTCATAACTTGCTTCTGAGAATGTGCATTTTTTTCCCGTCGTTAAAGCCTACACACGACCGTTTTTCACGACGTGAAAAACGACAACGTGAAAAAAATTTTTTAATAGAAAGAAAGTGTGGGTTGAATCCGCACAGCGGAAAAACAAACACACAACAGCGAGTGGAAGATGCTGGTAAAGGGAGAACTGCTGCCCCTACTATTTACTACCACTAGGTGGAGTAAAGGAAATGAGAAAAAAAGAGGGGTTGTAGGTATGGCGCTGTTCTGATTGAAGAAATGTTTGTTGCTGTCATAAAAAGACTCAAAAATACATGTGGTGTTACCCCCAGCTGGGTATTGGCTGTGAAACAATCGTGATTCAAGTGTGGAATGGGAAACCCCAGTGGTAGATCATTTTATAATTTTGCAGGTGGCTGATTATAGGTCGAAAGCTCTAACGTTCCGCAAGGGTAATGGGTGACAAGTCACTAAAGATCTGTATCTTGAGGTGTGCACGTCTCCGCCTCAGCTTCTGACTACATATCGCTAAATCTGGCCCGGTGCTCCTAGAAGCCCAATCAAAGCTTAAAGCATGGAGTAATCTCCCTCTGTCTGTTTGGGGAAGGGTGAATCTTATTAACATGAAGATTGTCCCTAAGCTTACTTACCTATTCCGCTAATTCCCCCGCAGTGGGTGCCCAAGTCCTTTTTTCGGAAGCTGAACCAGATTTTCACCTCTTTCATTTGGGGCCCCTCCCCGCCCAGGTACCAACTAACAACATTAATGAGGCCGCGGACGCAGGGTGGCATGGCATTTCCAGACTGCTATAAGTACTACCTGGCCACACAGTTGGTGACTGTGGCTTGGTGGTTGCGGCCGGATGGGATGAATTCATCCACTGTGCTGGAGGCCTTGGTGGTTGGCTCGCTGGAGGCCCTCCAACTCTTGCTTTACCAGGGCTCCCGTGCTCCGTACCCGTTGACCTCCCCCATGCTTACCACCCTGCGGGTGTGGCGAACTGGCCTAGCCATTGAAAAGTGCAAACCCTCTGAAATTCCCCCGAATGCCCCAATTTGGATCAATCCTAGCCTATCCCACTTCTATAAACTTTCAGACCCCTACGTATGGTGAAAATACGGCATTAAACTTGTATCTCGTATTGTTTCACAGAACGCCTTGTTGCCCTTCTCTGATCTCTCCTCCACTTTTAACCTGCCCCATCATTATCTTTTTAGATACCACCAGCTGTCACATGCTTTCACAGCTCAGTTTCCGCTGTCATCCTGCATCGTGGCCCAGTCGGAGTTGGAGAGAACAAGTGACACAAAGTGGAGTGACGCAAAACCCACCTCGCATTTGTACTCGTACTTGCTCTTTGTGTCTCTTCCCCCCCTACACACGCTGCGATCCAGACACTAGACGTGGACGACTGGGACGATGTCTGGGATCTCCCTTTTCGTTCTCTTGCCTCTATCCGAGACAGGTTAGTGCAATATAAAATAGTCCATAGAGCATATTTCACCCCGAACAGGCTTCATAAGATGAACCCCGTGCATTCCCCGGAGTGTTGGAAGTGTGGCGCCTCCCCTGGCGACTTCTCCCATATCTTCTGGCGGTGCCCTGGGGTGAAACAGTACTGGGAGATGGTGTTAGACATGATCAATAAAGTTGCAGTGGTCCAGTTGCCATTGGTGATGGAGGTGTGTCTCTTAGGAATAGTTGAAAATATTGTCCCGACTTCCGCAAAACGCATTTTGGTCAGCCTGTTACTTTTCTATGCACGTAAAAATATTGCTATGCACTGGAAGAAGCCCACACCCCCCTCTTTGGTGCAGTGGAAGCACTTGGTGAACACCAGCTGTGAAGAAAATAGACTTTATTCTGTATTTTCTCATAGGTTCTGTTTGCTTTTAAAGAACCCCTGGACTGAATTTCTGGGTGAAATTTGGATATGTTGGTCCCCCAGATCGGGGCTATCAGGGGATATGTAATGGTAGGGATACCTTGTGTGGAAAGGGGTGTTCCAACTTTTGGGGAAATTGGGGTGCTCTCTGCCTAGAGATAATTGGTTTATTCCTTAACTGATCTCAATATCTCCCAGGCAGAGCCTGCTGTGATAATATCGTCTGTGGTGTCATGTAAATGAACTTTGGTCTGTCTCTCAAGAAGCGTTCATTGTGTGAATTTCTATTGTTTAGCAGGTGAGAAGAGCTTATCTCCACGTCACCTCGTCTGGGTAAATGACCAGTAATTAACTCATGTGCATCATATCGGAGACAGCCATCGGTCTCCTAAAAGAGGTCCATTGAAGGGGGGGCTCGTTAGTAAAACATTGTATGATGTTGTGGGAGGAGATTGTCATTGTCCATCTGATTACTTCAAGTATTCCTTTTGGTGTATATAAGTAACCTGACCTCTCAAAAAAGCTATTCTATGCCTGGTAACCTCTTCATGAAGTCTTGGCTCATGTTTGGGGGGAACATTCTAACCATTGGAAGAATCAACCTGGAAACTGCATTCATCTCCACTATCCCTCTACCTCCTATGGTAGATATAATAATCACTTATGCTCGGCGATTGGGAGATGGAAAGAAGGCCGCAGTACCATAACCACTGCAGGTCTTAACAACTGGTGGCAAGCAGCGGGATTGAATGGGACGCATAAAGACAGCGGGTGAATGGCCCAGCAGTATGAGAGACTAAAGAGGACTACGCTAAAGGATCTGCTGGATACCCGGGGTCAAGTGGCCACAACAAAAAGAAAGCTACCCTCATAGCAGAACTAATGGAGGGCGACCAAACCAGCAGCATGGCGAATGTCAGCCAGGAGAAAGCAGAGTTCCAACAGAAGGTGATGTGGAGGCTAAGCCTATATGGGCCAAATCCCACACTGGAGATGGTGAAGCAAGTCCTGGCGCAGGTGAGCGCAGAACGCAGAGCCCAACAGGCAAGCTTAAACCAAGGAGACACCGCTTCCTTAGCCGGATCTATAAATAGAGGGCAGCGGAGAAAGATTAACTATGCTGCTTTTAAAAGTTTTGCGGATGGAGAAATGGAAATTGACGCATACCTACAAGATTTCGAGCGTCAATGCGCTTTGGAGGGTCTAGAATCGGAGCAATGGGCCACTATTCTAAGCAGCAAACTCACGGGCCAAGCAGCAGGAGGCATACCGAGCAGTTCCTGATACAGCCATACACGACTACGCCAGGGTAAAGGACATTCTGCTAGCCAGGTATGCCGTGACCCCAGAGACTTACAGGACAAAGTTTTGGGCATTATGGAAAGGGGGCCGAGACTCCTACACCGAATGGGCTTTTAGGATGTATCAGGCGGCCCAAAACTGGATACAAGGCTGCCAGGCCGCGACGCTAGAGGAGGGGCTACAACTCTTCTTGCTAGAACAATTTTTTGACCACACACCTGCAGACACCAGGGACTGGGTCAGAGACAGGAAGCCGGCCACAATCGAGAAAGCGGCCAAGCTGGCAGACGAGTATCACGAGGGAAGAAAAGGAGAGGCTAGTGAAAACCGCCCTCTGGTAGGGTCCAGCACCCCAACGCCAGGTCCTGTGACCCACCACCGACCAAACGCGGTACCACCCACTACACCACCTAATTTTTTTTTTAAATTCAATACTTTTTTTATTGTTTTCATACAAAATCATCAGAAAAAATACAGATCCATATTTTATACTCAAAAAGATTAATTGCATAAGATAAAAATATCGATCCATCCCATTCAACCCCTCCCCTTCCCTCCCTCCTATCTTACTTTTAAAGTGCATACACGTTTTTAGTTCTATTCTTTTCCTTAAATTGTTCTTTACTCATCTGTCCTTGATTAAAGTGAGCGGCCTATTTTACATAACCAGTGCTCCCATATTGCCTTAAATTTTTTGAGATTACCCCGTCTAATCCATGTTCCCCTTTCCTTCCCTATTGTGCTATTCATTACGTTAACCCATTCCTCTACTGTGGGTGGATTTTGTGCTTGCCATTTTAGTGCTATCAATTTCCTCGCCTGAAACAGGCATCTTATAGCTGCTTCTAATATATCCCTCTGCCCCATTCTCTCTTCAATGCATCCTAATAGGCAAACCCTGGCTTCAAGTTCCAGAGTAATTCCAAAAGGTTGCATTTATAATGTCCAGAATCTTAACCCAATATCTATGCAATTTTGGGCATTTCCACATCATATGGATGAGGTCCCCTGTATTTTGACATCTGGGACATTTATCATCTGACTTCCATCCAAATCCATATAATTTCTTGGGGGTATAATAGACCCTGTGGAGGAGGAATAAATGAGAGACCCGTTGTGACGGGGATAATGAGACCACTGTCCCTAGTTCCAGTATCCTATCCCATTGGTCATTCGTTATTGGTCCAATATCCTCCTCCCACCTCTGTTTGTTCCTGCTCAGCTTCTCTTTTCCTATTAACTGATCGCTAATCCGTTCATACAGTTCTGAAATAAGACCTTTCCGAACCCCCGTCTTAGTTAGTCTTTGGAGATGTGTGAGCTTTTGCCATCTTACCGGCTGTAGTTTAAATTGGGCTTGTAATGCATGTCAAACCTGGAAAATAGGTAAAAAACATGGAGTTTGGAATGCTATATTTACTGCTTAGCTCTGAGAAAGGTTTTAATGTGCACCCTGTATATAATTGTGCCACTCTGGTTATCCCACGTTTATCCCATTCTTTTAATTTTCCCATGGCCAAAATTTATTTTAAGTTATTATTTTCCCATAATGGAGAATATTCTGTTAGTCCTTTATAACCCAAAGCTAATTTTCCTGCTTGCCATATTCTTACCATCATCTTTACTGTTGGGTTTTTTACCGGGAAGGAGTTAGCCTCTAAGGTCTCTATTACAGATCTATGGGGAGACCCTCTTAATATCAATTTCCCACTTGCGTTTCCTCCCCCCTCTATACTACACCCCTCCAAATGCTGCAACTGTGCCGCCAAAAAGTAGCTATAGGGATGTGGGACCGCTAGCTCTCCTCTTTTTGTTGGTAATTGCAACGTTCGGAGACTAATCCTTGCTTTTCCCTTTTTCCAGATTAGGGTCCTAAAGAGGGTCTCTATCTTTTTAAACCATCGGTTATCGATCCATACTGGGGAGTTGTGGAGTATATAAAGCAATTGTGGCATCCATATCATTTTGATGAGATTGCTGCGGCCGGCCACCGACAGTGGCAAATGTCCCCATATATCCGCTTTGCGTTTAAATTTACCCAGTAGTGGCACTAGATTATCATTTATAAATTGTTCTGGGTTACGTGTTACCACAATGCCCAGATACTCCATCTTCTCCCCGATTTTTAATTGAGGGATTCCTATCCCATCCATATTGCTTACCGGGTCCACTGGTAAGAGTGTTTATTTTTCCCAATTTATTACTAGGCCCGAGAATCGTCCGAACGCTTCTACTGTTTGAACTGCGGTTTTAAGGGAAGTTGTAGAATTGCCCAAAAAAAGGAGGATATCGTCCGCATAAAGCGCAACTTTTTCCTCCTCTGCTCCTCTCTGGAACCCCTGTATTTCCTGTCTGGCTCTAATTGCAATCGCCAGGGGTTCAATTGCCAGGGCGAATAGAAGGGGGGACAGGGGACATCCCTGTCTCGTTCCCCTTTCCAATTCAAACGACTGTGAAACTTCATTATTTATTTTTATTTTGGCCCTTGGGGAATTATACAATAGCTTTATCCATTTAATAAAGGATGGACCAAACCCAAACTTCTCCAGAGCGTACCAGAGATAGTCCCACTCCAGACTATCAAAGGCCTTGGTGGCATCCAATGATAGGATAGATCTCTCTGCCACATTCTCCGTTGGAATCTGTAGGTTTAGGTACAACCTTCTTATATTTATAGTCGTGGACCGATTTGGAATAAATCCAGATTGATCTGGGTGTATTAATTTCTGTATATATTTGTTTATTCTCGTTGCCAGTAACTTAGCCAATATTTTTACATCTGTCTATAAGCAAAGCAAAGATATCGGTCTATAAGATGATGTATCTAGTTGATGCTTCCCTTCCTTCTGTAGCACTATAATAATTGCTTCTAACATTGAGGTGGGTAGCCTTCCTCCTTCTATCGCCCAGTTCAGCGTTTTTAGTAATTCCGGGAGCAACACCTCACCGTATTGCTTATAAATCTCCGCTGGTAGGCCATCTGGCCCTGGGGACTTTTGATTGGAAAGTTCTTTGACTGCCTGTTGTAGTTCCGATAATGAAATTGGGGATTCCATAGCGTTTCTGTCCTCCTCTGATAAAGCTGGGGTTCCTATTCCTCTAAAGAATTCTTCCATTTGCACTTTAGCTTCCCCCTTTTTTGATCTATATAGATCTTTATAATATACTGCAAACGTGTCCACTATTACAGGTGTTTCAGATGATATCCCACCTCCTACCAACCTAACTGCGGGAACATTAGAGGGTACCGTATTAGTTTTCGCTAGGAGGGCCAAAGTATGGCCCACACTTCCCCCCTCCGAAAAAGCACTCTGCTCCTGAAATAGACGCTTATTTTCAATTTTCTTATTAACCACCAACTTGTATTCCTGTTGCTTCTCCAACCATAGTCGTTGTTTAGACCGTGTTGGATTTTCCACATATTGCTTTTCAGCCTCTAGAACCTCTTCCCTGATTTTCTCCTCCCATTCCCTAGAGTTTCTCTTAATCTTAGCTACCCCTGAGGAACGCCTTTAGAGCATCCCACACCACTCCCTCTGGTGCTGTCTCTGTATTAAAGTCCAGGAATTCCCTTAATTTGATGCTAATTTCCTCTGGCTTCCCCACCACTTCTAACCAGAAGGGGCTTATTTTCCAATTACTTGGGGGGCATTTTTTCCCTGTACTCAGTGACAGCACCAGAGGGGAGTGATCAGAAACCCCTCTTGGATAGTAAGATATTTTACTAACTGCTTGTAAACTTGTGTAGTTTCCCAGGGCCATGTCTATTCTTGATAGTGTAGAGTATGTACTTGAAAAACAGGAGTACTGCCCCACATCTGGATGTTTCACCCTCCAAATGTCCCACCACCCAATCTCTTTCAAAAATTGACTTAGATGCCCTTCTCCTTCCCCTGGGCTCCGTGTCCCCGGTGGAAATCTATCCATCGTTCTATTTAGCACGTTATTTAAATCTCCAACCACTAATACCGGAATATTTACCTTATTTGCCACAAATACCGTTAACTTATACAAAACCTCCATCTTGAAGGGAGGGGGTATATAAATATTAGCTAATACATATGGTACATTTTCTATCAAACAGTGCAGAAAAATATAGCGACCCAGTTCATCTATTCTTGACTCTATGCGTGCAAATGATACGCCTGTTTTTACCACTATGCTCACTCCTCTAGGAAGAGTGGACAGAATGGTACTGGCTTTGATATTTCTTTTTATTGACCAATTTTAACTTTGTTTCTTTGGTCAAATGGGTCTCTTGAATACATATCACCTCCACCCCATACCACTCCAGGGTAGTAAAAACTGCAGCTGTTTTCACTGGGTCCCCCATCCTCCGAACATTCCAGGAGCCTATATTTATCATTTTAGGTCTCATACCCCGCCAGACATATCAGACAAAAAAAAAAAGACCATTAACATCATATAAAACTCAAAGAATTGTCTACCATTTTTAAATCTACCTAGAAAAATAAACCATTTAAGTGGACATTCAAGTACATTCTCTTCTCTTGTGCTTAATAAGTGATACGTGATACTTGTGCTCTGATCTGATATTACCCCCACCCATCTCCCCCCTTCCACCCCTCCCCCCTTGCCTATCTAGGCCTACCCTTAGGGCTATACATGTGACCCCTTCTTCCATCCACATTATCATCCATATCTATCGTGATCCCACGCGAACATCTCCTCAACACTCGCCCCAAAAAAAAAAAAAAAAAAAGGGGAGAGAGGAAGAAAAAAGGGGAGAAAATCCCCACCACACCCCCCCGAGAGGGGAGTAGTGGGTCCCTTATTTAATATACACACGTGTTAATGTGCGTATATAAGTGTATGTTCCTTTACTTCCCTTTCCCCCCCCACCTTCCCCCCTACCCCATTTTATATCTATCCATATCCCGACTTCTACTTTTAGTGTTAGTTTTTAATATGTGTTTAAAGTGAATTTGCTTTTCTATTCTTTTCTTCCTTGGTGTTTCAAAAAAATAATAATTCCCATTTGTTAAAAAAAAAAAAAAAAACCCAAACCCCCCCCCCAAAAAAAAAAAAAAAATTAAAATAAATAAATAAATATAAAGAAAAATAACAAAAACACCCCCCCCCCCTCACTGCCTTCACAATATGTAACCCTTATTCAGTCTTCTCCATATTATCCAGTCAATCAGCTCATAGTTTATTCCTCTGCTTTATTTTGTTCCAGCCACTGTGCTGCTTTTCCGGGTGTATCAAAAAATTGGGGACCTTCTGCTGTCGTTATTCTTAGACGTGCTGGATACAATAGTGCATATTTAATTTTATTCTTTAAAAGGTTACGTTTAATAGGTGTAAACTCCGCCCTGCGTTTACTGAGTTCTGGGGAGAAATCTGGAAATAATGAGATCCTTGAGCCATTATAAAAAATGTCCCTTTTTCTCTTGCTCTTTGCAATGCTGCTGCCTTGTCAGTAAAATGAAGAAACTTCAGGAGTAGGGGCCGAGGGTGTCCATCCTTGAGGTGCGCTCTAAACGGAACTCTATGGGCCCTTTCTATTGCAAAGAGCGGTGAAAAGGCACCTTCCCCAAGAATATCTCTGAACCATTTCTCAAAAAACTTTATGGGGTCAGTACCCTCACTGTGTTCCGGAAGGCCCACCACCCGAATGTTATTTCTGCGCTACCTATTTTCGATTTCATCAAGTTTAGATGCCTGCCATCCATTTTGTTCCTTTAATTCTTGCATCTGTTGTTTTAATGTATACACCTCATCTTCTACTTGACTCACTCTCTCTTCTACTGATGTTATCCTTTGTACAGTCTTTTGCAGTTCCTGGCCCATTATCACTAATTCTTCCTTTATTTCTTTTATCTGATCGGTCAGATTATTCAGTGACCCCCTACATGCATTTATGGCGCTTAATATCTCCTTCAGTGTTGGCTCTTCCTCCCGCCTAGGGTCATCTGCTGTATTTGCTGAGGAAACTTCTGCAAGAGTTTTTGCTAATGCCATTGCACCCCCCCCTTGGGGCTCCACCACAGGGTTTTTTTTTATTTTGGGAGCTGATAAACCTTGTCCACCACTTTTCCTATCCGCTGCTGTCCCTGTTTGATTTTTAACCTGTGTTTGTGGGTGCTGAACCACTTTTCCAGGTGACTTTACTGGAGTATGTGAAAACTGTTCCAGTTTAGCTGCTGCTACCGCTGCTGCCGCCTGCGCTGCCTTCTCCTTGTCTTTCGCAGCTCGTGTTATTTGAGGGCACCCACTCTCCTGATTGGACTGTCCTTTTTTTGTAGCTGCTGCCATTCTTCAGAGAAATAAGACCAAAAAAATTGCGTTTTTAATAGTGTACCTGGTATACCAATCTGCTCAAGAATAATCGCCAACAGTCACCAATCAGTGCTCAGTATACATCCAAACAGGACACTCTAATAGCTCTTATTTTAAGCCGCTTCTACTACTGTTACTGTGCTTACACAGATTCCCTCTAGTCCTGTGTCACTGTCACCTGCTACTTCATGTAGCTTTAAGAGCCATCAACAGGAGAGAGGAGAGAGACAAAGTAATAAAGGCAATTATGAGAAGCACATACAAAAGGCAGCAGCTCAGCAATAGCCCAAGCAATGGCACTGGCATTCCATTGACATTCCAATTCCAGTTAGCATTTATTTACAATTCGTTACTCACGTGACCTGTCCAAAATAGAAGTAAAAGTCCTCAGGTCCTGGAGTGTTTATATTAGTCACGGAGGCACATCGGTGCGATGATCCGCTCAAAATCTGTATTTTCCCTAGTTACACTGCTGTATTTTTGCCGATATAGATCCTCAGACGTCCTCCATGTCTCACTCATGGATTATTTCCTGTGGCACCTTTCTCCCTCCTAATCATCCGGCATATCTATAAAGCAATACAGTAGCCTGCTACTCCTGAAACAAAGCAGTGTGAAGCTGATAGGGACAGAGCAGAGCGGGCAGAGATCTGAACTCTAAATACCTTTGTGTCTTTGTATTTTTATGAACTGCAGCAAAAAAAAAAAATCAGGTAAATATGCCAGCAGTTGGTTTTTCCCCCCTCCGTCAGGGAACTCAGAACACCCGAGCTCAGCCGGTCAACATACTACAGAGAGAAGAGGGGACACGCACAGCTGTTCACCTAGCCGCACACTCACCCCTCCATCCAGTCACGCTATGCTGCGCTGTTCAGTGTAGCATCACTGCTACGATCAGTAGGGGGAGAGAATCCCCGTACAGAGGGGGGGGGGAGCTGGAGGCTGAGACGGCTAGAGGTCACCTGATCTCCCAGCAGAGAACACAGGCAATCACCCTCAGACGCTGCACGCTGCACGAAGGGAGGGGGAACCCAGCCAGGTCCCGGCGGCTCCACGGTGTCCACAGTATCAGCTGCTGCGATGAGATGGCATTGAAGCCATTGAAGTAAGCCGCTCACGGTACTATCCTGTGCGGTGTGCAGCGCACACTATTCGGGCATTAAAAAGAGGATTCCAATGCAGGGGGGGGTTGGAGCGAGGCAGCTCGAGATCACGCAGGCATCTCGCTCCTCACAAACTCACACCTTCTACATCCGGTCACGCCCCCTCCCACCTCAACTCATCCTTAGTGTCGATCCCTGGAGGACACCACCTAATTTTAAACGGAGACCGCCATTGGTATGTCACCAATGCAATCAGCCAGGGCACTACAAAATACATTGCCCTCAGCGGAGCAGAGGCAATTGGGAGCGGTCATCACCACCACCACCGAGGGCAGCCGCCCATCACTATCAGCATGAGCCGCTGGAAGACCACAGCTCTGAATCTGAGCAATGGACCATACTACATGAGGTGAACCTAGCACAAGCTGGGGGGGACAACCGGGTGCACCACAGACATTTGGTCACAGTAGATGGAAAGGAGGCTGAGGCACTACGAGACTCTGGGGCCACCCTCACTCTGGTGCAGCCTCACACCGTATTTGTGAAGGCATGCACCAACAGGACTGTTGCAGTCCTGTTGGCAGGAGGCGCCTTCCACAAACTACCCACAGCCCAAGTGCAGTTAAATTGGGGCAACGGGGCCAAGCAGATGGAAGTAGGCATTATGTCGGGCCTACCTGCAGAAGTATTGTTGGCAAACGATATGGGGTGCCTAACTTCACAGCTGCTTACCCCAGATACCGCTGGAACCTGCCCTGTGACTACCAGGGTGCAAGCCCGCCGAGCTGGACAGACGCACTCCGTGGAACCACAGGTAGGAACCGAAAACCCTGTAGTATGCCCTGACCCTATCCCCTTCTGGGGCACTCCACAAGACTTTGGCCAAGTCCAGCAGTCAGATCACACCTTAGCAGGTTACAGGAAGGCCGCAGGTACCCCTAAGGAAGGTAATGCTCAAGAGAACTTACACTAGGAAAAGGGACTGCTATATAGGGTCTTCTGGCCAGGGATATCAAAAGACTTGCAGACGTACTGCAGGACATGTGACACGTGTCAAAGGATAGGGAAACGGGGGGGGGAAGACCACCCCAAGGCCAAGTTACGGTCCCTACCTATAATAGAGGAACCATTCTCCAGAGTGGCAGTAGACCTGATAGGGCCCCTCAACAAACCCAGCGCCTCCGGAAGGCGCTACATCCTTACGGTGGTGGACTATGCCACCAGGTACCCTGGGGCGGTAGCGCTCCCCAACATTGAGGCGGAGACAGTAGCAGAGGCTCTAGTCAGGATCTTTTCTCGAGTAGGATTCCCCCGGGAAATACTCTCAGATCAGGGAACCCAGCTCACAGCAACTGTCACTCAACAGTTTTGGCAGAGCTGCGGGGTGAAACCGTTATTTAGCTCCCCCTACCACCCCCAGACCAACGGCCTCTGTGAACGATTCAACGGCACGCTTAAGCAGATGCTCAAAGCATTCACAGAGTCCTGCGGTCAATGGGAGAAATTTCTACCCCATCTCCTGTTTGCCTACCGGGAAGTGCCCCAGGCGTCGACCGGGTTCTCCCCTTCAAACTCCTATACGGGAGAAAAGTCCGGGGACCCCTGGACCACATACGGGAGCACTGGGAGGGCAACACAGGAAAGGAAGGGGTCCCGGTTTTACCGTACGTGCTGGAGTTCCGGGACAGCCTGCGGGCACTGACCGAATCCGTTGGGGAGAGCCTACAGGCAGCCCAGAAACGACAGAAACAATGGTATGACCGGGGAGCACGAGATAGGAACCTGGAAGTAGGGCAAAAAGTATCAGCCCTCAGACCATCCAAAAAGGACAAGCTACAGGCAGCGTGGCAGGGGCTATTTAAAGTTGTGGAACAGATTAGCAACACCACCTATATTGTGGCCAAATGTTCGGATGAAAGGGTCAGACGAGCCTTTAATGTAAACATGTTGAAACCGTACTTTGAGCGCTCCAAGGACGTGGCCACTATCTGTGCCCCGTCCACTGACGCTAGTGAAGGACTCCCTTTACCCGACCTGCTGGCAGCTAACCAAGGTGACCTAGAGCAAGTTGGGTTGGGGGAGAAACTAAATCCCACCCTGAAACCCAAGAACTGCCATGTGGGCATGGCAGAGGTTCAATAGAACATAGGGCATAGAGTAGGGTTTGGGAAACAGCGCCTCGAACCCGCGAAAGTAGAGGCCATAGCCAATTGGCCCCAGCCCCGCACCAAGACGCAGGTATTGGCGTCCCTAGGCCCCGCCGGGTATTATAGAAAGTTCGTACCGGAGTATAGCACCCTAGCGAAACCCCTTACTGACCTGACCAAAAGGGCCCTACCCAAGCAGGTAGCCTGGTTCTCGGAGTGTGCAACGGCGTTCCATGGACTTAAGACGGCATGGAGCACCCGGTGGCATACCTCAGCCGCAAGTTATTACCTCGGGAGGTCAGCTGCGCCACCATGGAAAAAGAATGCCTGGGCCTTAAAGAAGCTCCAACCGTACCTTTATGGCTGTACCTTAACCCTCCTCACTAACCACAACCCCCTCATCTGGTTGCTGCGCTGGAGTCTAGCGTTGCAGCCCTACAATTTTACACTGCAATACCGCCCGGGGAAGCAGAACGGCAATGCGGATGGGCTTTCCCGCCAAACCGACTTGGAAGTATAATTTTGACCCGGACATCCCCTAGCCAACCCGGCAGGGTCTAGGCAGGTATGGAACTAAGGAGTATTGTGAAGAAAATAGACTTTATTCTGTATTTTCTCATAGGTTCTGTGTGTTTTTTAGGAACCCCTGGACCGATCTGGGTGAAATTTGGATATGTTGGTCCCCAAGATCGGGGCTATCAGGGGATATGTAATGGTAGGCATACCTTGTGTGGAAAAGGGTGTTCCAACTTTTGGGAAAATTGGGGTGCTCTCTGCCTGGAGATAATTGGTTTATTCCTTAACTGATCTCAATATATCCCAGGCAGAGCCTGCTGTAATAATATCGTCTGCGGTGTCATGTAAATGAACTTTGGTCTGTCTCTCAAGAAGCGTTCATTGTGTGAATTTCTATTGTTTAGCAGGTGAGAAGAGCTTATCTCAGAGTCACCTCGTCTGGGTAAATGACAAGTAATTAACTCATGTGGATTTTATCGGAGACAGCCGTCTGTCTCCTAAAAGAGGTCTATTGAAGCTCGTTAGTAAAACCATTGTATGATGTTGTGGGAGGAGTTTGTCATTGTCCATCTGATTACTTCAAGTATTCCTTTTGGTGTATTTAAGTAACCTGCCCTCTCAATAAAGCTATTCTATGCCTGGTAACCTCTTCATGAAGTCTTGGCTCATGTTTGGGGGGAACATTCTAACCATTGGAAGAATCAACCTGGAAACTGCATTCATCTCCACTATCCCTCTACCTCCTATGGTAGCGATAATCACTTATGCTTGACGATTGGGAGATGGAAAGAAGGCCGCAGTACCATAACCACTGCAGGTCTTAACACCAGCCTTCCCTTGTACAGAGACACGTATGTCAATCGTGGCTGTCCACTAAAGTACGACAAGGTTTGGCATGCTTGGCTGGCGGAGCCTGAGACTGCTGGCTGAAATAGAGTGCGCTGAGACACTGATCTGTGGCTTGGTCCTTGCGAGTGGTTTCGGCTGAGCCGCTCTATGGGTCTACTGGGTCAGTGTGTAGTGTAGCGGTGTGTAGTGGTTAGTGTGTAGTGTAGTGGTCAGTGTGTAGAGTAGTGTTCAGTGTGCAGTGGTCAGTGTGTAGTGTAGTGGTCAGTGTGTAGAGTAGTGGCCAGTGTGTAGTGTAGTGGTGTGTAGTGTTCAGTGTGTAGTGTAGCAGTGTGTAGTGTAGTGGTCAGTGTGCACTTGTCAGTGTGTAGTGGTCAGTGTGTAGTGGTCAGTGTGTAGTGTAGTGGTCAGTATAGAAATCAAGTAGTTTGGTGTGGTGCGTAGTGGTCAGTATTGTGTAGTGGTCGATGTAGGAATCAGGTAGGTTAGTGTAAGGGTCAGTATAAAAATGAGGTAGGTCAGTGTAGTGTGTAGCGTTCAGTGTTTATTGGTCAGTATAGGAATCAGGTAGGTTAATGTGGTGTGGTTTGTAGTGTAGTGGTCAGTATAGGAATCAGGTAGGTCAGTGTGTAGTGTAGTGTAGTGGTTAGCATAGGAATGAGATAGGTCAGTGTATTGTATTGTGTAGTGGTCAGTATAGGAATTGGGTAGATTAGTGGTCAGGTTGGTCAGTACTATTGTAGGAAGTGAAGGGACTCGGGGAGTGCGAAAAGTCCACAAGTTGGGGGGCGAAAATTACTTGCCTTCCCCCGGGCGCTGACAGCCCACTCTACGCCACTGTACACAACATATCAGCTCACTGCACAACCTGATGCAGAGTAGGAGTCTTAGGTTTGCCTGGTTCAATCCACAGGGATGCTTACAGCCCACAGCTCTGTGTCCATGCTGCTTACAGAAGGCTCTGGCGTGCTGGGCTTTTTAACCAGCCTCTTGGCGCCTGCACACAGGTGTCCTGCATTGTGTCCTGCATGTCTCCACACTGTCAGAAACAATCATTTCTGGGGCGCAAACAATCTTTTTTGGTGCGAGAACGTTCGCGCGCGCCCTGTCATGGCGGTCCCAGGAGATGAGGAAGTGGGGGAGAGTTACTGGGGGGCATCTGAGGACCCCAGCATGCGTATCGTGGCAGAGCCTGCAGCAGAAGGAGGTGAGTGGTGTTATTATGACCGACTTCACTGAGCATGTATATCCTGGAAGGCTATGTAAGAAAACAGCAGGTTAGCACTTACTCCCTCCAGTAGTGAAAACCAGGAAAGACATCCTACTCCAAGAAGATAATACAAAAATAAAAAATTATCTTCTTACCTGATCCATGCCGCAGGAAAGCTACCAAAAGTAGTTCCAGCTTTCACCCATCACGGCGGGCAAGTTGTGCCAACCTTCAGGTTTACAAAGGGTTTTATTAGCGAAAACCTCATACCTGGACCTGTAGAAGACTCTGCCAGAAACTTTTCATGCCACGTATGTATTGGTACACCAAAGTCTGGATCCCAGAGCCCAGACCTCGGCAGAGAGACATTACAGGCAAACTGTCAGGGTCAGCATCTAAGACCACCGGACACGTAGCTACACAGAGGAACTGAGACCAAACAAGCATTTATCCTTAAAGTGATATTTATTTACAGTGAACATACACCAATAAACATATACAGCAACCAGTGAAAACATAAACCACTCCAGCAAACAAGAACAAGAATAACTAAAAAAACTAACAGCTATCTATATACAACATAAGGGAAAAGGCAACAGGGATGCAAGGAAAGGGACACGGCTGGGGACAAGAGCATAGAACAAGGCAAGAAGGGTGAAGGATGGATCAGGACAAGGGCAGGTTATCAGGCACAAGCTGGTAGCAGGCAGACAAGAAAGGACCAGAATTGTGACGCACTGGGGGAAGGGAGGAGCAGCCTTAAATATCCACCTGGCAGCTGGAGCCAGGTGTGGCTGATCAGAACCTGCTGGCTTCTGGGAGACACCTGCTGGTGGACACTGGAACTGCAGCAAACAGCCCAGAGCAGGATAGTGCCACCAGCAGGTGAACTTAATCCTAACAGATTCCCCACCTTAAGGAGCGGCCACTGGACGCTCCATAGGGCCCCACCACCAGGATCTGCAAACTGACTGAGGCCTGGTGAGACCCCGCCGCTGGGGTCCCAAAACTGTCTGGGTTCTCTGCTGGTCAGATCCCTAAGGAGGCACAACACCAAAGGTATATTCTTAAAAGCAGCCTGTTTCCCAATGCTGGGACACCAAAGGACACCCAACCGCCCAATGCCAGAGTCCCTGGTCCGTGCAGGTACCCCGATGCCAGGGCATTCCTTCACAACTGGACATTCTCTCCCTCTGTTACTAGAGGCCGCTCTGCACTGTACCTCGGGTCAACCCAGCGCATAGGTTACCCCACTCGGGTCCCCAAATGCACCAGGGATCGCAGAGATGACCCCTGGGTCAGGACAAAGCTTAAATGGAACACTGTCCCTTCCCATGGGACCTCTACTACCGGGGCTGTAACAGTAGATTTGGCTCTCAAGTTTAAAGGGGAGATCTGGACCACCTGGCCTTGGCACAACAGGATCCTCTAGCTGCAAAAGGAACTCGGGATGAGCAAATGTAGGGATCTTGACCCAACCAGACAACCCCTTTAGGCCACATAACACTGGATCTTTAGAAGCCTCAGACACATAATTAGATTGGTGTTTAACCCAATCAGTGACCAGTTTGACAGCAAGAAGAGATTCGGCATAGTCGAAAGTGAAAGTGAGCACAAGCACTTTTGGAATTAATTTAGCACTTTTTGGTGAATAATTTTTTGTGGATTTGCTACAATCAGTCACTTGCTAATAATTTTTTATTTATTTTTTTTTATTTATTTTTTTACTTTCAAAGTATTTTATTTTCAAGAAATAAGAAATAATATAAAGACAATAAATCACAATACATCTTATGCCGCGTACACACCATCACCTTTATGTGATGAAAAAAAAACGAAGTTTTTAAAAACGTCACTTTAAATGACCGTGTGTGGGGGAAAACGTTGTTTTATGTCTTCTGAAAAACGACAATGCTTCAATTTTATGTGTCATTTTTCAAAACGTCGTTTTTTACTTCACAGAAATTGACCGTGTGTAGCAAAAAACGTCGTTTAAAACAACGTTTTTACACCCGCACATGCCCAGAAGCTAGTTATGAAGCGAGCTTCAATGGAAAAACGTGGTGAACGTAACCTCGCTTTGCTAGAACATTGTGAGAAAAACAATGGTGTGTAGGCAACTTCGTCTTTGAAAATTGAAGTTTCAAAAACTTAGTTTTTTACTTCACAGAAAATGTAGTTTTTTTTCATCACATAAAGTGATGGTGTGTATGCGGAATTAGGCCTCGTACAGACGACCGGATCTATCCGCTAGGATTGATCCGCGGATCAGTTCCAGCAGATAGATCCGGTCGTGCGTACGTCCGTGCGGACATTTCCCAGCGGATAAAAATCCAGCCGACGGATTCCCAGCGGATAAAAATTTCTTAGCATGCTAAGAAATGTATCCGCTGGAATCCAGTCCAGCGGACTGATCCGGTCGTCTGTACAGACTCACCGGATCAGTCCGTCCGCTCCCCTCCCTCGCATGCGTCGTAATGATTCGACGCATGCGTGGAAGTATTTACCTTCCAGTGTCGCGCACGTCGCCGCGTCATCGTCGCGGCGACGGCGCGACACATCACCGCGGATGTATTCCGCGCGGATTTCGATCTGATGGTGTGTACAGCCATCAGATCCAAATCCGCCAGAGGATTTATCCGCTGGAAACGGTCCGGCGGACCGTTTCCAGCAGATATCCTCTCGTGTGTACGGGGCCTAAGTGTAATCAATATACCTCCCGGAGAGAAATAACAAAAAATAAAGGATAATCAACAACCAATAAGCAAATATAAACAGAATAAAAGGTAAAAATAAAAAGGAAGGATAACAAAAATTAAAAATAGAAAAAATAACATCTGAGATACAAGAATATTGGTTAGGGTAGCCTAAAGGGGTTGTAAATATTCGTTTTTTATTTTCTAAATGGGTTCCTTTAAGCTAGTACATTGTTGGTTCACTTACCTTTTCCTTCGATTTTCCTTCTAAATGTTTTTTTCTTTGTCTGAAGTACTCACTTCCTGTTTCTCCTCAGTAAGCTTTCCACCATCATCCGAGCGGTGGAAAGTCAGTCAGAACAGCTTACTGAACAGCTTACTGAGGAGGAACAGGAAGTGAGAAATTCAGACAAACAAAGAAAAAAAAAAACATTTAAAAGGGAAAATGAATGAAAAGGTTAGTGTACCAACAATGCACTAGCTTAAAGGAACCTATTTAGAAAATAAAAAACTAACCTTAACAACCCCTTTAAGCATTAAATAAGAGGCTAGACTATGCCTAAGGCCTCGTACAGACGACCGGATCTATCCGCTGGGATTGATCCGCGGATCAGTTCCAGCAGATAAATCCGGTCGTCTGTAAGTCCGAGCGGACATTTCACGGTGGATAAAAATCCAGCCGACGGATTCCCAGCAGATAAAAATTTTGTAGCATGCTACAAAATCTATCCGCTGGAATCCAGTCCAGCGGACTGATCCGGTCGTCTGTACAGACTCACCGGATCAGTCCGTCCGCTCCCCTCCCTCGCATGCGTCGTAATGATTCGACGCATGCGTGGAAGTATTTACCTTCCAGCATCGCGCACGTCGCCGCGTCATCGTCGCGGTGATGGCGCGACACGTCACCGCGGATGTATTCCGCGCGGATTTCGATCTAATGGTGTGTACAGCCATCAGATCCAAATCCGCCAGAGGATTTATCCGCTGGAAACGGTCCGGCGGACTGTTTCCAGCGGATATCCTCTCGTGTGTACGGGGCCTAAGAGACCCCTGAAATGCTAGCCATATGAGGAACGAATATCTCTATCTCTCCACGGCACCCCTATAGGGATCATGCTGTGCCTGAAGAGTGGACCTCCAATCCCCCACATGAACTTAAATTATAGTCTTTCTAGACTATTAAATAACAGAAAAATATCCAATATAACTCATCTGTAATTCTCCAAAAATATTGCTTATAAATATAATAAAACTAAAGGATAAATCTGTAAATAGGATCCTTAAACACTTCTCCGGGAGACTTATAAAAGAGTACTAATAGAAAAAAAAGGTAAATAAAAGGAAGAAAATAAAGAGAGAAATAGGAAGAGCAGAGAGTACATGCCTAGCTCCATAAAGATGAGTATAGAGAGAATGTAGATACGTCTCAACTAAGTGATATTGCAATATAATTAGCCCATGGTTTCCATATTTTTCTAAATTTCACGGTGGTGTTATTTAGAATACTGGCCAGTTTCTCTTGAGTCATTATCCATGAGACACAAGTGCTGGGGAGGATGTTGGCAAACAGGCTCTAAAATACATATTTGGAAATTTGCCTAGTAGAAGGCAGTTAAAATAGTTAAATATGGTATAGAACTTTGCCTAGCAGAAGGCAGTTAAATATGGTACAGGATACTTTTAAAGAGCCACTGTTCATTATTGGCCCATTCTCGGCAGTCAAGTCTGCTGAGGTGCTAAGAGGTGCATTACGTTGTACATTTAAAACATATTGAGCTAGATTCACAGAACACTTACGCTGGCGTATCTACAGATATGCAGCGTAAGTGAACAAATGCGCCGTTGTATCTATGCGCCCTATTCTCTTAACTAGATACGCCTGAATTTGGCCTCCATCCGACCGACGTAAGTCTCCTACGCCGTCGGATCTTGGGCGCATATTTACGCTGGCCGCAAGGGGCGCTTCCATTGATTTACGAATATGTAAATGACCTAGATACCATATTCACGAACGTACTTGTGCCCGTCGCTGTAATCTACGCCGTTTACGTAAGGCGTACGTCCGTCGTAAAGTTATCCCTGCTATAGGTGGTGCAACCCATGCAAAGGTATGGACGTCGGAACAGCCGTCGAATTTTACGTCGTTTACGTAAGTCGTACGGGAATGGGGCTGTGCGTAGGCTATGTTCACGTCGAAAGCATTGAGCCGACGTAGCTTAGGGAGTATATGCGTGATTCTGAGCATGCGCGCGCATGCGCCGTTTGTATGGCGCTTCATTTACATGAGGTCACGATTCATTTCAATACAACACGCCCACTACCAGCCTACTTTGAATTAGCGTGGTTACGCCGACCATATTACGCTACGCCGCGGCAACGTACGGGGCGAGTGCTTTGTGAATACTGCTCTGGGCTCTGTGTGCGCCGTCTGCGTAACGTATATTCGGTACGCTACGCTGGCAAAACTATGCGCCGAGCTACCTGAATCTAGCTCATTGCATTTAGGCAGCCCATATAATTGAATATCCTGCCTAACACACCACAATGAACCAAAAATTACTATTGCAGTTTCAACAGTACACCACAACACACACATTAGTGCAATACCACAAGGTAAAAAGCACAGGTACATTGCAAAGGTGTGTAGGTGGTCTTTGACAATAAATGGCACCAAATCAGACACAATGCACGCACATTGCGTTAACACACAGTAACTTGTATTACCGCAGACCACTGCTGTAAATGGGCCCTAAATATTATGAACCTATGAATCATATGAACATATGCTGTTTATTGCTGTTGTAAAACTTTAAGAAAAATAAAAAATATCTGGAAAATTTGTGGATGGTTTTTGTGACGGTATCGGTATGATATCCCCGTCAACGTTCCCTTCTTCCCATAACGACAATCACCCCAATATTCCACGAGGAGGGATATCCCTGGAATCGCCCAGAAAGCCACACATGAGACAAGCTTACTGCTGGAACAAGACACTTTATTGACACAAAAACTCAGCTTATATGTGGTTACAGCCTGTTAGGAACGCCCCCCTCACACAGTGGGGTTTCCCTTACAGATTATAGGAGACAAGTCGGAGCCGACCATGCAGACATGTTTCTTTAGATAAAGACATCAGCGGAGTTAATTACTAGGTGTAACAGCCTGACCACAATGAAGCAATCAGAATAATTAACATGAGCCCCTTATCTAATCATTGTAAACAGTAAGGCCGGTCTCCTTCCCACACACAATAAATCAATTACCATTTGAACTAGGGAGCTGGCTGAGGAAGGGTCATTAACATGTCAATAGCTTGTGACACATGAACCAAGCAGGGAGATTTACACTGACATCCTTCACAATGGCCCCCCTTTTTCTCCCTGCTCCGGCAAACCCGGTTGGACCTTCCCTGGTCCAGTAGGGTTGACGGGTTCAGAGCTTTTAGTCCGAGGTTAACTCCGTTTGGCGTGACTGACCTCCATTGGTAACTGCTTCCGACTCAGGTATGCTACCGGGTCGTCAGATCACACGCCGGTCAGTCCCCAAGTCTTTGTGCGATCTGCAAAGTCACCAGAAGTCAGTGTGAAGACAGCGAATGGGTCTGTGCGCCGCCGTCTAGGTGTCCCGCTATGGGAGGGGGCAGGTTATGGCTCTGAAGTGACAATCACAGGAGATTCATAAAAAGAAAAAGTTATATTTGTTGAAATGCTGTAGCACTGGTGCTCAGAGTCCGGGGGGGGGGGGGGGGGGGGGGGAGAGGGGACTCAGAGCCCCATAAGGTCAGCCACCCCCTGCTCCCTCCGCAGCCGCCGGTTCTCCTCTTTGAGCTTCTCCAGCTCCATCTCCAGTTCATGGAGCCTGGGGGGGTCAGCCCGCTGTGACCTCAGGTGGTTGTTCTCCTCCTCCATGCGGCTTATGCACTCCTCCAGCTCTATGTACTCACGGATCAGATCCTGCTTGCTCATGTCCTGCAGGCTCTCCACGTGGTCCTTCATCATCAGGAACTGGGTGGTGGTGTAAGGGGCCACCGGTGGGCCCTTGGCGAACATCTCGGCCCGCATCTGGGGCGCCCGCTGCGATTTCATCTCCTCCAGTCGCTTCTTCTCCTCCCAGGTCCGCTGGTTATATGACTTCCAGGACCTCTTCTTCTTGGAGGGTAGCTGGCGGTGCCTCTTTCTGCCCAGCTCCCTCCAAGGCCCCTCCGGCTCATGGCGGTCGCCCATGACCAGCTGACAATGGTGTTCCCTGTTGTCCGTAATAACAGATTGTACCATGAGGGCTTCGTAAGGGGTGCCCAATGGTTCTTCCGGACCCAGCTCCTGGAGATCCCAAGCCGAGTCTACACAATGGGCTGCTGCTGGTGGGCGGTACCCAGGTTGAGACCAATTTGACCTGGTGTTGTCGTTCATGGGGCAATTCTGCTTGAAGTGACCCAACTGTTTGCACCGGAAGCAGCGTTGTTCGTTGTCCTCCTGGCGTGGGTAGCGAGGGCTAGATGTCATCGGTCTGTTAGGCGGTTGGTATCTAGCGGCTGGTGGGTGTGAGGGCGCCGTTGGTTGTGGAGGTTGTACCCGTGGTGTGACCTGGTTTGTCTTGCGAGTATCCGCATATTCATCCGCCAACTTCGCGGCCTCTGGTAGAGTCATGGGCCTGCGATCTCTCACCCAATCTTTGACATCCGTCTGGATGTGATTGTAAAATTGCTCCAGGAGCATTAGTTGCAAAATGTCCTCTGCGGTGGTGGCCTGGCTGCTGTTAACCCAGTTAGAGGCCGACAGGGACAGCTGGCATGCCCATTCTGCGTAAGAGTCTTTCGTGGTTTTGCGTGAGTCCCTGAACTTCTGTCGGTGGGACTCTGGGGTTACTGCATAACGAGCCAGGAGCGCTTCTTTAACCCGGGCGTAGCTATGGATATCCTGATCTGGCACGGTCCGGAAAGCATCAGAAGCTTTGTCTGACAGTTTGCCTGACAATATTGCAACCCACTCTCTTCTAGCAATTCGGTGCAGGTTACATTGTCGCTCAAAGTCTGCCAGGTAGTTATCAATTTCACAGTCCTTTTCATCAAAAGCTTTAAAAGCGCTAAACGGAATCTTCCTTGCGTCTGCTGTGCTGTACTCACTGTTCGTAGAAGGTGCGGCTGCTTGTTGGACTGCTGCCAGTTTTAACTGTAGCTCTGCGTCCCTTATTTGTTTATCCTTCTGTAGCTCTGCGTCCCTTATTTGTTTAGCCTTCTGTAGTTCTGCGTCCCTTATTTCTTTAGCCTTCTGTAGCTCTGCATCCCTTATTTGTTTAGCCTCCTGTAGTTCTGCGTCCCTTATTTGTTTATCCTTCTGTAGTTCTGCGTCCCTTATTTGTTTAGCCTCCTCCGCTAACAGGTCCATCACTTTCAGAACCACATCCGGCGTTGGGTTCGGGCCGAACCACGCTAGCTTCTCTCTCATTAGCTTGTTGGCTGGCGATTCCTCCTCCTGAATCACTGGTGTCTCCATCTCTTGTACTGCTGGCGTTGCTGCAATCCCGTCCTCCTGGTCTAGCTCCATTAATTCTGCTATGATGACCCGCTTGGTTTTGTTGCTAGCGATCCTTCTACGAACTTCCAGTAGTTCTTCCAGTGTCTGCTTGGAATCCGGGTGTGAAGGGGAATAGAAGGGAAAAATCCCGCTGCTACCAACCAATTGTGACGGTATCGGTATGATATCCCCGTCAACGTTCCCTTCTTCCCATAACGACAATCACCCCAATATTCCACGAGGAGGGATATCCCTGGAATCGCCCAGAAAGCCACACATGAGACAAGCTTACTGCTGGAACAAGACACTTTATTGACACAAAAACTCAGCTTATATGTGGTTACAGCCTGTTAGGAACGCCCCCCTCACACAGTGGGGTTTCCCTTACAGATTATAGGAGACAAGTCGGAGCCGACCATGCAGACATGTTTCTTTAGATAAAGACATCAGCGGAGTTAATTACTAGGTGTAACAGCCTGACCACAATGAAGCAATCAGAATAATTAACATGAGCCCCTTATCTAATCATTGTAAACAGTAAGGCCGGTCTCCTTCCCACACACAATAAATCAATTACCATTTGAACTAGGGAGCTGGCTGAGGAAGGGTCATTAACATGTCAATAGCTTGTGACACATGAACCAAGCAGGGAGATTTACACTGACATCCTTCACAGTTTTCTTACAACTTATCTTACTAGCTATAATTACTAAAGATAGTATGGCAATATTTTATAATTATCATAAGAATGCATACAATGCAGGGAATAGCGGAAATGTTTTACTCCTAAAGTCGTTTTTTTTTTTTTATGAGAAAGATGAAGGGTAAATACAGAGGGGAGATTCTTCCAAATTGTTTGCAATATTAGGCATCCCCATCAAAATCACTAATATAGCCCACCAAAAGTGTGAAGTAATGTCACTAACCTATTTTAACAGTAGAAAACACTTATGTTGCAGTTAACATGAGCATGTTAGTAACAGAAAGCACAACAATCATAAAGATCCCCACAAATGCATAGTTACAAAATACAATGCGTGGTAACGCCACAGTAGGCATTGACAAAGTAAGTGAGCACTTAAAATAAACTACCGTAGATTATATTTTCATGGAATCTACTCGGAAATCAGCTGTATACATTGAAATTTTTTAAAAGATTAGTGATTAACAAACATCAAATTTAATAATGCCATAAGCTGAACTGAAATGAAATAATGCATAAAGATGACAAATGTCATGCTGCTCTCTTATAAAAAAGTATGTGGCAAGTTCTAATTATACTAGGGGTGTGCTAGCAGTAACTCTGTCACAGTGTCTTATATGGCATTTTCATTTTATTAAATCAATACACTAAATTTACAAGTTATTGTACTATGAAAAGATAACTTGTAGCATTCACAGTTTGAGATGGGACATCAAATCTAGGGCATTTGAAAACTGTGATATAAAAAGTCAGTCAGTAAATCGGACCTGCACCAGTGGGATAGAGAGGCCTTCTCGTGGATGGGCAAAGTCAGCGGGCCAGATTCAGAAAGGAGATACGACGGCGTATCTCTGAGCGTGCGTGGTTGTAACTATGCGACTGATTCAGAGAATCAGTTACGCATAGATTTCCCTAAGATCCGACCGGCGTAAGTGTCTTACATCGTCGTATCTTAGGCTGCATATTTACGCTGGCTGCTAGCTGGCGCTTCCGTATAGTTACGCGATGAATATGCTAATTAGGTAGATACGCCGATTCAGAAACGTTCGTCCGGCGAATTTTTTTACGTTGTTTACGTTAGGCTTCTTTCGCCATAAAGTTACCCCTGCTATATGAGGCGTAGCTAATGTTAAGTATGGACGTCGTTCCCGCGTCGAGTTTTGAAAATTTTACGCCGTTTGCGTAAGTCGTTCGCGAATAGGGCTGTACGTAAGTTACGTTCACGTCTAAAGCAATGACGACTTGCGGCGTAATTTCGAGCATGCGCACTGGGATTTTTTCACGAACGACGCATGCGCCGTTCTTAAAATATGTCAAATACGTGGGGTCACAGTGAATTTGCATAAAACACGCCCACATCATCCATATTTGAATTAGGCAGGCTTACGCCGACACACATACGTTACGCCGCCGTAACTAATGGCGCAAGTTCTTTCTGCATACGGAACTTGCGCCCTAAGTTACGGCGGCGTACCGTATCTGTGATACGTTACGCCCGCCCATAGATAGACAATTCTATCTGAATCCGGGCTAGTGTGTTAAAGATGTACGTGTTGCCTTGTATTCTGTTTTTCCTCCAAATGGTGCCTATCTCATTACCTAGGTCTTTCTTTTTGAGCCTCAACAGTGCGTTTCTTAAATATATCTGGCAGGGACAGAGCCCTCCTTTGGCTCTTCATACCTTACAGAGACCTAAGCGTCTGGGAGGCCTAGGCTTCCCAGATATACGCAAGTACTATGAGGCTATCGCCCTTCAACGGATATTAGACTGGCACCATGGGGTAACCACTAAGGTTTGGGTACCATTAGAAAAATTCTTGGCGGGTCGCAATCTATCTCATGCCCCCTGGCCTCCCCAGGCACATAGGGGTCTGTCGATCTATGTCTCCCCAACGACTGCCCATGCTTTAAAGTTATGGGATACTTTAAATAAATCAGGACAGCTTGCTCCCCCTTTTTCCCCACTGGCACCCCTAGGAGGCTTCCCCTGGTTTTCCCCAGGGGGAACATCCGTCTTTCTATTGTACTTGGAGTGTTGAGATGTGGCAGGTTCTTCCATGATTGGGAACTTAGGGCCAGATTCACGTACAATTGCGCCGGGGAAACTTAAGCCATTTAAGTTACACCGCCGTAAGTTTTCAAGTTTAGTGCTCGATCCACAAAGCACTTACCTGGAAACTTGCGGCGGTGTATCGTAAATGCGTCCGGAGCAAGGCGGGCCAAATCGAATGGGCGGCTAACATTTAAATTAGGCGCGCGCCCGCGCCGGACCTACTGCGCATGCTCCGTTTCCTAACTCCCGCCGTGCTTTGCGCGAAGTGACGTCATTTTTTCGAACAGCGACGCGCGTAGCGTACTTCCGTATTCCCGGACGGCTTACGCAAACGACGTTAAATTTAGAATTTTTGGGAACGACGGCCATACTTTAGACAGCAATACGCTTGCTGACTAAAGTTAGGGCACCAAAAACGACGACTAACTTTGCGATGGGAAACTATACTAGCGGCGACGTAGCAAACGCGAAAAATCGTTGTGGATCACCGTAACTGCTAATTTGCATACCCGAAGCTGGTTTACGACGCAAACTCCCCCCAGTTTGCCACGGTACTGCATCCTAAGATCTGACAGTGTAAAACAATTACACCTGTCGGATCTTAGGGATATCTATGCGTAACTGATTCTATGAATCAGTCGCATAGATAGAAACAGAGATACGACGGCGTATCAGGAGATACGCCGTCATATCTCTTTTGTGAATCTGGCTCTCAGAGCCCAGTATGGTGGCTTTCCGATGGATGGTTGGAAACATGGACAGCTTCAGCACTTCGCTCGTGGTTTACCACACACGATACATTCTTCTACATCCTGCACCCCCTTTGAGAGGCTGTGCATGTCTTCCAGTTCAATCCCGCACTCTATATCTGTCCTCTACGAACTACTAGAAAGACGGGGACCCCCCAGGAGGCCCGCCTACATTCGGGAATGGCAAAGGGACCTGCAACACGAATTTACTCATATTCAACTTGGCCAATTATACCGCCTCACTCATTCTAGCTCTGTTGATACGAAAATGCAGGAAAACGGTTTTAAGGTACTGACTAGAAAGTGCAGAGAAGAGCAACCAAACTGATAAGAGGCATGGAGGAGCTCAGCTATGAGGAAAAATTAGAGGAACTGAATTTATTCACTCTTGAGAAGAGGAGAATAAGGGGGGATATGATCAACATGTAGAAATATATAAGAGGTCCATACAGTGAACTTGGTGTTGTATTATTCACTTTACGGTCAACACTGAGGACAAGGGGGCACTCTTTACGTCTAGAGGAAAAGAGATTTCACCTCCAAATACGGAAAGGTTTTTTCACAGTAAGAGCTGTGAAAATGTGGAACAGACTCCCTCCAGAGGTGGTTCTGGCCAGCTCAGTAGATTGCTTTAAGAAAGGCCTGGATTCTTTCCTAAATGTACAGAATATAACTGAGTACTAAGATTTGTAGGTAAAGTTGATCCAGGGTAAATCCGATTGCCTCTCGGGGGATCAGGAAGGAATTTTTTCCCCTGCTGTAGCAAATTGGATCATGCTCTGCTGGGGTTTTTTGCCTTCCTCTGGATCAACTGTGGGTATGGAGTTGGGTGTATAGGATTTTACTGTTTTTTATTTTGTTTTTTTATTTTTTGTGGTTGAACTGGATGGACTTGTGTCTTTTTTCAACCTGACTAACTATGTAACTATGTAACTAGGTGGTACAGGGTCCCCACTAGGTTTAAACAAATTTACCCGATGTGCATGGATGCTTGCTGGCGGGAATGTGGCCATAGAGGTTCCTTTCTGCATATATGGTGGGACTGTCCTAAATTACGCCCTTTCTAGCAAGATACTAGAACCCAAATTAAAGTTATACTGGACCTCCCTGACTCTCCAATGGGCTTCCTCCTGCATGTCCCCGCCATTCCTCTCGGCCTTTACCAAAAAATCGGTACTGCCTTATCTTTTGAATGCGGCTAGAAGATTGATTCCCGTTTATTGGAAGAATAGACAAATCCCCAATCGCTCGGACTGGGTCCGGTTAGTGAAAACTATTCAGGTCGCGGAGAAGTGGATGGCGAGATGCAGCGATAAGTATGACAAATGGTAGAGTATTTGGGCAACATGGATTCACTGTTAATGTTAAAGGGGATGCTACGCACTCACGCCAAACAGAACAGTCTCCAGCAGGAGTGGAGTAATTATCAAAATGAGTTTTGATCCGTTGTGCACATTTGAATTACCTGCTGCAGGTATGCTCACATAATTTGCATGAGTACACCATGTTTGTTTCTTTGTTACTTTTTCCCTTTCCCCTTTTTTGTTTTTGTTTGCTTGTCTGACTTGGTGATATCTACCCATAATTGCCTCCTGTGTCTAACAGTGTGATTGGGGACACCCTAAAAATGATAGGATTCATATGTTTTTCTGGCCACGTAACTGACGCCTCCGTCTCTTATATCCTCTTTGTTGGATGGCCAATCGGGCCTATTGTTTTGTATACTGCATAGATACACGGTTGGACAGTTCTGTATGTGTTTTGTCACAAAAGGAAAAAACTTTCTATAAATAAAGATTATATATAATATAAAAAGTCAGTGGCCAGCTTTGATTTTCTTAGCAAACAGAAGGATCCATGACAATGATTTAGACAACCAAAATCTATTTTTTCTGAGCAATTTTAATACGTGTTCACAAGATGAGAACGTTCTTATACCAGGGAAGAATGTATTATGTTAGTTTTGCCTAATTAAACAATTTCAATTGATTTGGCATTATTTGTTCCTAATAGCATTTAATTTCAAAACAGTATACTGTATAGGTATTTTCACCTATCAGGAACATAGAATATTGGTTACTGTACATGTGGTTTATATCTGGTGAAATCACATGGAAATACACATTGAAAAATTAAGCTAGTTAAAATGACCTTATTTCTGATAAATACATCACGTATCCATTTGTAAATGCTACAATGAGATGCCTAACCTCTTTACAACCTGATATTTGAATTGGCAGATGTTGTTGGATCTAACCAGTCATTGACTTCTGTTATTTCAAAGGTTTATAGATTTTTGTTTCAAAAGTAGATTTGAGGGACATTGAAAATTGCAGCTGCAATTTTATATTTATTTTTTAATAAAGAACAACAATGCGGTTCATTTAAGATGGGAATGCCACAAAGGCATAAGCCAATCTATGTTTTAAACAATGACTTTGTTGTCACTTTTGATAATAAAAGTAACAGGGCACCAGTGGGTGACGTGTTATAACTCAACACTCAAAGTGCATCAATGCATCCCCTATTTGCCTTAAATTAAAAAAAAACTTTACCACATGAGAGCAGCTTACCTCTCCAGAGATCTGATGCGCAGCAAGGATAAAAAAAAAGTGGAGAATGAATGCATACCAATCACACAACATAAATAGTGTATATGGGCACTACAGATACTTCCAGACAAATAAATTACATCATATACTGATTGTTTTTAGAAGCACAAAATGATGTTTTCCTTTAAAACACATACAACTTCTTTAAATGGTTCTGTTTTTAGAAATTGTCTCTTCATTTTATTTGATTAATAAAGGACTTAAAGGCAATATGTAACATACAACTGGGCAAGAGGACAGGTTCTCTTCTGGTCTTTCGGCTTTGGCTACAAATAATGATTGCATAATAATGTTCAACAAAACGCCTAGTTGAGTTTTTGAGATCTGTTTACTTTGCATTTACATTGACTTACACATATACTGTAAATAAAAGCAAGTCACAAACAGATCTAAAAATTACTTAAAAGCAACTCAGATATGACAAAACAGGTTCACTTGAATTTAATTTGTGCTCCGTGCAGTGTAACCATCCCGAGCAGAGGTCCTTGTCCTCATCAACATGGGGAGGAGGGGCTGTTGCCATGTTAAGAGCATGTGGAATGGTTCAGGAGGGAGGGTTGAGGTGTTGGGTGCCGATAAGGGTCAGGTATGGATTTTGGTGGGGACCTCAAGGCATTTTTTTTTGTTAGTGTGTTGGCTCCCCAAAAATCCATTACCGACCTGGGAGGCCATACATGGGCGTCTGCAGCAGCGATTGCCTCCCTGGAATCGTAAGAAGGTGTTGAAGAGTGATGACAGTTGCCCTGTTTACGCAATGGCCGCCGCGGCCGCCTTGGACTTTTTTTTTATGTCTGTTGGCCTGGGGCTGCTCTCAGTCTGTTCCGACTTATCACAGATTGATACAGACATCCGTCCCTCCCTCCCTCCCTCACCCCCGGCCCCATCATCGGATTGGCTCTGACTGTGGCTTGGGCCTCTGCTCGACATCTTAGCTATTCTGGAACTGTGATTGGCTGCCTTAGCCTGCCTGTGTAACGTTGCTATGCTGATCCAGCCGGCGCAGCGCCAGCTCCTCTCACAGGTGCGCGCAGTGTCCGAGACAGAATACGCTGCCAGTGCCTTTGCATCACTGAAGAACCACTGGTAACAGCACTGCAGTGCCACTGTGCCCTTTAGGAGGAGAATATATATATATATATATATATATATTGCTTGGAAAGTTGGACAGCTGAGCTATTGCTGGAAAAATATATTTGTGTGTGTTATAATATCTTCTTCACTTTGTATGGAAGTTACTCAGTCTCTCAAGCATACCAGTCCATGATGCCCATATAAATATAGCCTAGAGAATGTACATCTTTCTATATTGCAATACATCTGTTGTGGCCATATTTTGATCTTGATGAAAATCTATACAGTATAGGCTGTTTTCATAAAGATCAAAATATGGCCACAACAGATGTATTGCAATACATTGCAAATAGAAAGATGCACAATTCTCTAGGCTATATCTATATGGGCATGGAGTGAAGCTGAATTATCTCAAGAGCTATTTCACACTGCCATCTGGCCGCATTATTGGTAAAGCGCAGCTAGTTTTAGCTGTGCTTTACCATAGTTTTAGTGGTGCTATTCAGGTAGTTTGAAACTTATGATTGCTTCTTTTGTGTATACCAATGGATCCATTGGTTCTTCTGTAGCATGACTTTCCTACTAAAGTGTCCTGCCATAGTAACCAGAACAGCACAATTGTCCAACAGTGGCACAAGTAGAAAGGAAAACCCTCAAGTGTCATAGCCCTTCTCTTCTACCCAAAACTGGAGAAAACTTTGTCTGGAATTCCACTTTCAGAAGATTTTAATTTCTTACTTTTTAGAGTATAAGGTTTCTCCTATGTTTTTTTACCTGTATTCCCCAAATGTTTCATCCTTCATTGGTCTTGCTTCAGAATCCACCTGAGTATCTTCTTTGTCTTTCACTGTTTGGACAGATTATGTAAGTAAGCGTTTAGTATACAAAATAATAAAATACACACAAACCAAAAAACAGCAGTGCTCAGCCTTTTAACTAAATAAATCCACTATATGTGCAGAAATGTGAAGGTGAAAGCCTAAAAAATGCACTGTAATAAGAGATAAAGTGTGTGTAATAAAATATTTAACTAAAGACATAAAAACATATTGTATAATAACAAATAAAAGTACAATCAATCTTCAATAATAAATAACTGGTGGTGTTAAGCCTAGCAGGTAGTCTCATCAATCTAAACAGCAAGATTTACAACTACAAGGCATCCAACATCAACGATTAGGAAGGAGTGGGGCCTCCCTTAATATGAAAAGATACAATTTAAGAGAAATAGTACAGTGTTATGGGTTACAGACTATGTACAAATGTAGTGATGCAGTTTTGTAAGACAAGCAGAAGGTCTCCTGTATCAATCTCCTCGTAATCCAACTGGTGTCATTAGAGTATGTTGGCCACTCAGGAATCTGAGAAGGGAAGGAGCCGTACCAACTGCAAAGCCAATCCAAGGATGTTCTGCCTTCCATTGTGATGTCATTGTGGCACCTGCATTCATTGCATGGTGCGGCTCCTTCCCTTCTCTGATTCTGGAGTGGCTAGCATACTCTACTGACACAAGTGGGATTAGGAGGAGATTGATAGATGAGACCGGCTGCTTGTATTTACAGTGCCTTGAAAAAGTATTCACACCCCTTGAAATTTTGTACATTTTGTCATGTTACAACCAAAAACATAAATGTAGTGGCACTTAATTGTGAAGTGGTAGGAAAATGATAAATGGTTTTCAAATTTTTTGCAAATAAATATCTGAAATGTATGACATGCATTTATATTCAGCCCCCTTTACTATACCCCTAACTAAAATCTAGTAGAACCAATTGCTATCAGAGGTCACTTAATTAGTAGAGTCCACCTAGGTGTAGTTTAATCTCTGTATAAGGCTGGGTTCACACTACTACACTACTTTCATCCTACTTTGCTCTGTGTTCAATGTTTCCCTATGAGAGTGTCTTGTAGCGTCCTACACAAGTCGGTCCGACTTTGAAAATGCTCCCTGTACTACTGTTGGTCCTACATTGATCCTACTTCAGGCCCATTGAATATCATTGAAGTCGGACCAAAGTAGTATCCTGTTCATGAAAGTAGGATGGATGTAGGACCAATGTAGGATAAATGTAGGACCAATGTAGCAGAGCAAAGTAGGATGAAAGTAGTGTAGTAGTGTGAACCCAGCCTTACTCCTACCACAGCTCAGGTGGGAGAATCTGTCCACAGGACAATTATTATTGCAATTATTGTGCATGCCACAAATCTGGCAAAAGCGTGGAAGAGTGGCAAGAAGAAAGCCATTGTTCAAAGAAAGCCATAAGAAGAAAGCAGTTTGTGAGAAGCCACGTGGGGGAAAACATGTGGAAGAAGGTGCTCTGTACACATGACACAAATTTGATCTGAAAGGAAAATGCTATGTCAGGTGGAAAACTAACACTGCACATCACCCTGAACACACCCTGCCACTACCGTGAAACATGGTCGTGGCAGCATCATGTTGTGGGGATGCTTTTATTCCACAAGAACAGGAAAGCTAGACAGACTTAATGGGAAGATTGATGGAGCCAAATACAGGAAGAAAATCTTTTAAAAGTCTGCAAAAGACTTGAAGCTGGGGCAGAGGTTCACCTTCCAGCAGGACAACAACCCTAAACATACAGCCAGAGCTACAATGGAATGGTTTAGAAGCATATTCATGAATGGCTCAGTCAAAATCCAGACCTAAATCCAATTGAGAATCTCTGTGGCAAGAGTTGAAAATTGCTGTTCACGGACGCTCTTCATCCTATCTGACAGAGCTTAAAGGGTCACTAAAGGACATTTTTTTTTTTTGCTGAAATGACTATTTACAGGGTATAGAGACATAATAGTTAACTGATTCCTTTTAAAAATTATTAAAAATAGATAAAAACCAATCACATAATGTACCTGCAGTTTCGTTTCGGTTTTGCTGTTGTTTCCTGGTTCTCTGATGTACAGAGACAAAGAGCCAATAAATAGAGGGCAGTGATCAAGTTTTGATAGGGACCCATCTCCCACTTCCTCCTCTCCCCTTAGGTAACCCCTCCCTCCCTGCAATCTTCTGAGACACGTCACAGGTCCTAGAAGATTGCCTGGCCACTGACAGAGCGCAGCGCAACTCATAAAGCTGTCACAGACCGGCGCCCACACTTACAATGCCGGTGCCGTGAAGAGACGGGGGAGAGAAGCGTGGCTTTGGGCAGCCACATCGTTGGACCGTGGGACAGGTGAGTCTCTGTTTTTAAAAGTCAGCAGCAGCAGTGTTTTGTAGCTGCTGACTTTTAATAAACTTAACAACCAGTGGCACTCTGCTTTAATCTCAGGCAGCGCTAGCTATACCATATGAATACCATATGAATATGATAATATGTGCTCCAATTAATAAACTGCAATCAAAAGTGAATATTGCACATAAGCAGAGGCATCACCAGGGGGTGGCTATAGCCCCGAGTCTCTTGCACCTGCCAACCAGCAGGCTGTGGCCTCTCTGCAGCCAATGAGAGAAGCGAGTGGGCGGACAAGCAGAGATGACAATATTTCTCTCCGCCCGTCCCCCGCATCACCGCTCTCCTGCCCTTACTCAGATCCGAGTGTCCCATTTGGTCTATTCATTAGCGGAGCTTTCCTCACATAAACGATCTCCCGCCAACCCCTGTGTCCTGTGACGGCTGCTTGTGATCCTCACTGATGGTTTCTTCAGTCTATTCTTCAGTGGAATCCTTCGTGGATAGGTGGGATCTGGTGGCTCCTGACGCTGACCTGGCGACTCCTGACATTCCCCTGGCATCCCTGGGAGTGTGGCTCTCTATCTCAGTGGCCAGAAGAGCCATCCATCTGGGGATCCTAAGTTCTGTACACACATAAGAGCAACCTAAATATGATATTGGACTATCTATCGTTTTTAATAAAGTAAATTCTCCTCTTCCTTTTTTTTATTTTACTTTGGCTACCTTGCTCTTTCTGCTTGCTTTTCCTATAAAAGCTTGGTATATGCTGTGGCAAATTGCTCGCGGACTCTCTGGGACACACTGGGACAGTGACAAATGCCTTTTTCTCTTATCGTCCATGGACGGACACAGCCTTCTCAAGTCTTGACAAGTGTGTTATGTTCCTGTTCATAGGAGAGGACTAGGCAGAACATGTTAGATATTTAAATACATGTTACTTTAACAGAGTTGAACAGCCCCGCCCAGGGGCCGGTCCCTCTGGACATAACCCAGCATGCAGCCTTAGTTTTTTTCTGCCTAGCAAAGGAGATGGACGTGGCTCCCTTTGGGACCAGCGCCCTGAAGAAATGTTTTGTTTTATTTTATTTTCTTTATTTAAGATTCTTCTATCAACTGCCGGCTGGGTGACAGGCTGGATATTTAGATCCTTGTAGTCTCCTCAGTCTGGCCAGAGAGTGTGAGCACACCATTGCAAAGGGCTGGGTCTGCCATGACATACCCCATGACTCCTGGGGTGTCCGGTGGGCTTTTTGCTCCAGGGTCCACACATGACTGGGCTGTGGTGTTGTCACACAGTGGACCGGGCTGACAGCTACTCCAACGCGGTTGTATGCCTGTCAGGAATGCGCCAGCAGGTCCTCGCAGGGACGGGTAAGTACAGTCCTTCCTGCCTCGGTGGGTCGGTATGACTGAGCATTCCTTATCCTCCCTTTCCCTGCTCTCTGTCATTTTTCCCTATGTGCCCAAAGAAAAAAATGAAGAAAGAAGAAAGAAAAATAGTTTTGGCAAATGTATCAAGTCAGACCCCTGTTATTCAGAGGTATTGCTACTAAATGATAGCCTGGTGTCAGCCAAACATATGTGACAGTAAAAGTGTCTAGTTAGTGCTACAAATGGTTCATATATGTATTAGTGAAAATCACAAACGCGATTCCCTCCGTTGGGGATGTACCACTTGCTGTGAAAATGTGCTAATTTCTATGTCATATATTAAACGTGAGAATATTACAAGATGTGATTAATCTTTTCCTTCACTGTGAACCTTATGTGTTTTCAACAATTATCTCACAATGATTTAAATACGTGCTGTTAATTGCTCACTTTAGTGGAATGTGCTACTATGTAAATCCCGATATATTGTATTAAATCAAGGTATATTAGGCATTTCATCAGATTTCCACATAAATCCTAAACCCGTGGATGCTGGTCCTAATCCGGGTTGTTACAACAACTATTTGCTGTAACCATGCATTCCAGAAAAAAAAATATATATGGATAACCAATATAGGAACAGAAAACCACCAATAATCTCTCAAACAGGGTGATAGATGAATCTGTAAACAACAGTGCTTGAAAACAATCCAATCCTCAATATAAATGATGCGGTCCACAGCAGGGACAAACAATTTTTCCTTATGCCCCTCAGGCAACTCTCCCGACTCCCCACTCAGGCGTGCTTCACGATCCCCCCTATTGGGTCCCCACTCACCGAATAGATGTCCCCTCAAGGGGGTGTAGAGCTTATCAGAGTGAGTTTCTGTTGGATACCTGATGTCTGGAGGTTTCCTCTCCTGAGTTGATCGATCTGGTGTGGGATGATGTCTGTTCAGTGTTCCGTGCCTTGTCTCAGTAGATATTGGGTGTGTATAAAAAGACAGAGAGATTCCACATAGGGTAGTGCTGTCGGTACTTGAAGATCAATTTTAATAAAGAGGGATCATGCCAGGTACATAATAATCATTTCCATCCCAAAAAAATTATTTTGTTTAAAAACAATTGAAAAATAAAAATAAAAAATATAAAACCAAAACGAGTAAAAAAAACGTTATGGCCAACGGTTAGCTCCAGACTAAGTCTGGTCAACAGCCTTAATCCACACTATCCGGGTGGGATATTGATGTATCAGTCCGGCGGTGTATACCGCAGCACGTGTGGCTGTTTGCGCTCCACGGCTATTAGGTCCTTACCCGGAAGTGTCTGCTGGCGGTGCGTGCGTGTGACGTGATTACGGCTTAGTCACCTGTGGAGCGCAAACCGCCACACGGATAGTGTGGATTAAGGCTGTTGACCAGACTTAGTCTGGAGCTAACCGTTGGCCATAACATTTTTTTTACTCGTTTTGGTTTTATATTTTTTATTTTTATTTTTCAATTGTTTTTAAACAAAATAATTTTTTTGGGATGGAACTGATTAATGATTATTATGTACCTGGCATGATCCCTCTTTATTAAAATTGATCATCAAGTACCGACAGCACTACCCTATGTGGAATCTCTCTGGTATCCAACGGAAACTCACTCTGATAAGCTCTACACCCCCTCGAGGGGACATCTATTCGGTGAGTGGGGACCCAATAGGGGGGATCGTGAAGCACGCCTGAGTGGGGAGTCGGGAGAGTTGCCTGCAGGGGCATAAGGAAAAATTGTTTGTCCCTGCTGTGGACCGCATCATTTATATTGAGGATTGGATTGTTTTCAAGCACTGTTGTTTACAGATTCATCTATCACCCTGTTTGAGAGATTATTGGTGGTTTTCTGTTCCTATATTGGTTATCCATATATATTTTTTTTTCTGGAATGCATGGTTACAGCAAATAGTTGTTGTAACAACCCGGATTAGGACCAGCATCCACGGGTTTAGGATTTATGTGGAAATCTGATGAAATGCCTAATATACCTTGATTTAATATAATCTATACCCATACAATATATCGCAGGGATTTACATAGTAGCACATTCCACTAAAGTGAGCAATTAACAGCACGTATTTAAATCATTGTGAGATAATTGTTGAAAACACATAAGGTTCACAGTGAAGGAAAAGATTAATCACATCTTGTAATATTCTCACGTTTAATATATGACATAGAAATTAGCACATTTTCACGGCAAGTGGTACATCCCCAACGGAGGGAATCGCGTTTGTGATTTTCACTAATACATATATGAACCATTTGTAGCACTAACTAGACACTTTTACTGTCACATATGTTTGGCTGACACCAGGCTATCATTTAGTAGCAATACCTCTAAATAACAGGGGTCTGACTTGATACATTTGCCAAAGCTATTTTTCTTTCTTCTTTCTTCATTTTTTTCTTTGGGCACAGAGGCTGACATTTAGAGGCTCAATTAAATTTGGCACGTTATTCAACACCAGCACATAGAGGACTAATGGGAGCTACATTTTGATTACCTCCTCATTTCTTCTTTCTTAGTCACTTTTGGATAAGATTTTTTCTCTTTCTTCTTTTTTGAAGAACACACAGAGTGAACACATTAATACAGGGAAACGTGGTTATATACTGCACACCATTAAAAAGGGGAACCCTACACCCCATTGGTGGCTCTTCACATATGAGCTAAACCGCAGGAGGGAACCCGACACCACTTAGTGGATTACTTACCTGTCTACAACATATTGAATCATAGTTGAGTACCAGGACAGCGGCGCCAATTTCCCTTAATAGCAATATTTTCAATCACTGACACCCGTTTGGGGACGTTTATAGGGAGGCAGCAGCGTTCAATCCTTAGTCCTAGCACGGATATATTACTTTATTGTTTTTGACCTCTATTGCTGGCTTCTGAACAGCGCGTAGCACATATCTCCTCACAGACCTTTTTACCTCACAGCTTTACCTCAGTTTCTCCTCACAGCACACGCTGTATACTGAAGGCGGGCATTGGCGCTAAGCAGTCTCCTGCTAGGTTGGTGAGTCCCCTGGGAAACCCCCCCGGTCAGCGCAGCAAGGAGGGTGGGCTTTTTCAGGTATGACTAGGTCCCTGAGAGCGGTCTGTGGTTATGGAGTCCGTATCTGGCCCTTCTTCCCCAAACATGCCTGAGGTGGCAGCTGGTGCCCCTGCACCTGCGGTTCCCATGTACACTTTGTCGGCGGTTCTAGAAACATTTGTTGCCAGGGTAGAAGCGACGTGCTGGCGTAAGGGGAGTACAAAGCGCCCCCTCCCCCCGCTATCTCCTGGGGAATGCTCTGACTCAGACCCGGGCCTGGCTGCGGCACAGAACGCCAGTTCTGGGTTGTCAGAGGATGTGGACCAGGACCTTCCTTGTGAGGAAGACTCCTCCCTTGGGTCAGTACAGGACAGGGCACTTGTCAGTGTGCTTATCAGTGTTGTAAGGGATTCCCTTAAACTGAGGCATCCACTGAGTGTTCAGTCTTTTTTGGGTCCCACAAGTCGGACCACTCTGTGAAGGTTTTTCCTTATGTGTCTTTTTTTTTACAAGTTCATTGATAAGGAATGGGAAAAGCCGCAAAAGTCCTTTGTGGTTCCTCAGCGCCATGCGGTCCGTTACCCTTTTGAGGACAGCCTGTTGAAAAAATGGGCTTCTCCCCCGGTAGTTGAACCCCCGGTTGCCCGGTTGAATAAGATGACCACTCTCCCTAAAGAGGGGACCCCTGCCTTCAAGGACCATACCGATAGGAGGTCCGAGGCGCTGACCCGCTCCATGTTTACCATGTTGGGGTCTGCATTGCAGCCTATTGTGACTGCTACCTTGGTGTCTCAGACACTCACTGAATGGGCAAAGATTTGCACAAGACTGTGGAGGAGCACCAGCTCCCTCCTGAATTTATTAGACTGGCCGACCAGTTGGTCCAGGGCCTTGGCCTATGTCTGTGATGCTACATTGGATGCAGCCCCCTTGATATCCAGAGCCTCTGTTTCGGCGGTGGTTTTACGCCACCTGATTTGGCTGAAATGTTGGTCTGCTGACCAAGCATCCAAAAAGGCCCTTCAAGGGTTGGAGGCTTTTTGGTACCTCGCTGGATGACATTATTATGTCACTGGAGGTAAGAGCACTCTCCTTCCTCAGTCCACCAAGGGGAAGGAACTGCGCCACAAGCAGAGTCCTTCGTTTCTCACTCAGAAGCGGTATTTTCGTCAATCAGGGTCCGCGGGTAAACCCTCCCAGGCCGATGAAGGCTCAACTGGGGACAGAAGCGTCCCTGGGGGCGTAAGCTGAACAAACCAGCATCCAAACCCGCCACTGCATGAAGTTTTGCCCCCGCCCGACACATGGGTGGGGGGGGCGGCTTCGCATGTTCACACCTCGGTGGACCTCCCTGCTCTCCGACCACTGGGTCTGCGAGGTGGTCTCTTTGGGGTACAAGATAGAGTTTCTTTTCTATCCACCGAACAGATTCTTTCCCTCAAGTCTCCCTCTCTTCCGGCTCGTCGATCTGCCCTATTAGAGGCAGTGCAAGACAAAGTTGCTGGGTAATCTTACCCGTTCCGCAGGACGAGAGGTTTCAGGGATTTTATTCTAATCTGTTTGTGGTCCCGAAGAAGGATGGGGTCCGTCCAATCTTGGACCTCGAGGCCCTGAACACCTTTGTGAGAGTGAGGAAGTTCCCTATGCAATCCATTCACTCGGTGGTGGCTGAGCTCCATCCGGGGGACTTTCTGGCATCTTTGGACATCAAGGACGCATACTTGCTTGTTCCAATTTGCGCAAGTCACCAGAGGTTTCTGAGCTTTGCGATAGGGGAAGACCACTATCAGTTTGTGGCCCTTCCCTTTGGCCTAGCGTCAGCACCAAGAGTTTTCACCAAGGTGCTCACACCGATCCTAGCTTTGCTGAGAGAGCGAGGCATTGCCATCGTGGGCTACTTAGACGATCTTCTTCTAAAAACAGCTTCTGACTCAGAATTAAGAGGAGGATGTGTCTATAGCCAGCCAGACCCTCAGAAAATTCGGGTGGGTGTTAAACATCCAGAAGTCGGTCCTGGTACCGTTTGGAATACCTGGGGCTGATTCTGGACTCCAGAAGCGAGAGTCATACTTCCCCTGGAAAAATTGCAGACTCTTGGGTCTGCAGTGAAGCTGTTGGTATCCCGCAAATGGTCGTCTCCGTTTTTGCATGCGAGTCCTGGGTCTGATGGTAGCCTCCTTCGAGGCAGTACCGTATGCCCAGTTCCACACTCGAGTATTGCAGAAGGAGATCCTGTCCAAATGGAACAAATCTCCATGTCTCTGGATTGTCAGATTCAAGTAAGCCACCTAGTCAGAGTTTCTCTGAATTGGTGGCTGAGATCCCCAGCTCTTCAGTCGTTTCTTCCATTCCAGTGGACGGTGATTATGACGGATGCCAGCCTCACGGGTTGGGGGGGTGTCTGGGGGGTCCAGTTGGCCCAGGGTCAATGGACTCTAGAAGAATCCCGTCTGCCGATCAATGTCCTGGAACTTCGGGCGCTCAGGCTATGCCTCTCCTCGTGGTCGAGGAGGTTGCAAGGTCACCCAATCAGGATCCAGTCGGACAACGCCACGGCAGTGGCTTATGTCAACCATCAGGGGGGAACTCAGAGCTCGGCTGCAGCATCTGAGGTCGCTCACATCCTAAGGTGGGCGGAAAGAAGGCTCTGTCGGCTGTCTACATTCCGGGCGTAGAAAACTGGCAGGCAGACTACCTGAGTCGCCAGATGCTGGACCAGGGAGAATGGTCATTGCATCCAGAGGTGTTTCAACTCCTTTGCAGGAGGTGGAGCACACCAGACATGGATCTCCTGGCCTCTCGCCTAAACCGCATAGTGTCGAGGTTCATGGCCAGGTCCAGAGATCCCTGGGCAGACGCGTCAGTGGCCCGTGGGGTCAGTATCGACTAATTTATGCCTTTCCCCCATTGAAGTTGCTTCCTCGGCTGCTCCGCAGAGTGGATAACAATGATTATAATCACTGCAGATTGGCCCTGGCGTCCTTGGTACATCAATCTTGTATGCTTGGTGGCGGATGCACCCTGGTGGCTGCCAATGTGGTAGGACCTTCTGTCTCAAGGGCCCATACTTCATCCTGCTTTACAATCACTGGCTTTAACGGCATGGCTATTGAAAGCCAGGAATTGAAGGACCAAAGTCTTTCCGACTCGGTCATCCCAACCATGCTGAGGGCACAGAAGTCTTCTTCCAGGAAGATCTACTATCGCACCTGGAAGGCTTACATCTCTTTGTGGGAAGAGATGGGGTGGTGTCCACGGACGTATTCGGTTTCTAGGGTCCTGCTGTTTTTACAGCGTGGAGTGGATCAGAAACTTTCCTTAAGCACCATTAAGGGACAGATTTAAGCCTTTGGCGGCTCATTCTCTGGTGGGTACCTTTGTGCAGGGGGTTTGTCATAGACTTCCCGCTCTTAAACCACCTCTTTCGCCATGGGATTTGAATCTGGTGCTCTCGGTTCTTCAGGACGCTCCTTTTGAAAACATCAGATAGATTCCTCTCCTGACACTCAGAAGGTGGCCTTTTTGGTGGCTATTACTTCTGTCAGACGTGTTTTGGAATTGGCAGCCTTGTCTTGCAGGACGCCATACTTGGTCCTCCATAAGGATAAGGCAGTGTTGCGCCCGCAACCTTCCTTTTTTCCGAAGGTGGTTTCGGCCTTTCACCTTAATGAGGACATTTAGCTCCATCCTTGTGTCCTCGGCCGGCGCATCTTAAAGAGGTTGCGCTACATACGTGGTACGCGCTTTGCGGGTGTACCTGTCTGCTACGGCACCGTTTTGGCGGTCTGACTCACTTTTTGTGTCGGTATCTGGTCTACAAAAGGGCCTGGTGGTTTCGTCGGCCACCATTTCTCAGTGGATCAGGCAGACCGTCATACAGGCCTATGCTCTTAAGGGGTGGTCGCCCCCCTTTCCGGTCATGGCACATTCGACCAGGGCGATTGGTGCTTCCTGGGCTTTCTGACATCAAGCGTCTGCAGAGACCTGGTCGTTGGTTTATACCTTTTCCACATTTTACAAGGTTGATGTGAGTGCATCTTCAGATGCTTCCTTCAGCCGCAAGGTTTTGCAGGCAGCTGTTTAAAGTTGCAACTCCTCCGTTGAGGAGCTCCGCTTGTATGGGGTGAAGTTGTGTGATTTTTACTGATACTGTTCCCACCCCTCGTTTTTTGACACTGCTTGGGGACGTCCTACTTGTCAAGACTTGAGAAGGCTGTATATTTTTGTACTCACCGTAAAATCCTTTTCTCTGTCGTCCATGGATGGACACAGCACCCACCCCTCCTTTTTTAGGTTTGTACTGCTTGTTACGAACTGAGGCTGCATGCTGCAGGGAGGAGGGTTATGTCCGGAGGGACCGCCCCCTAGGCGGGGCTGTTCAACTCTGTTAAAGTAACATGTATTTAGGGGGCGTGGCTTAGCGCATGGCGGAGTAAGACGCTTCCTCACTGAGCTCCCGCACACGCCGCCTGACTAACGACGATTTCAGCAGCTACACATCTTAGTAAAGGTTGGTGATGGGCAGGAAAGGAGGGGGAGAGACTCACCACATCCCCAATCCGGGCAGGGATGGAGAAATCGACCGTTTTTTCCCCAAACTCCGGCCAGAGCAGCGCGACACCCCCCCCCCCATCCAAGATGACGGTGGCCCGCTCCTCAGGGACACACGCGGCCTCTCACGGGGCTTCATCCCAAGGATCCACCTCAGCAATGAAAACCAGGCAGAGGGCCAGCTCTCCCCCAGACTCTGATAACGGCTTGGTCCGTTGGCCTGTCATTCCCCTGATTCACACCGATCATATGCAGGCTGGGACCTAGAGGCCTACATCAGGGCCTTGCCAACTAGGCACGATTTTGAAGCCTGCGTTTAGAGGATGGAGCGCTCTTACAAGCAGGAGATATCTGAGCTGCGCCGTGATGTTACGGATAGACTGGAGGAGGTGGAACACCGCGTGGAAGAGACTGTTTTCACCCTGCAAACACATGAAGCCATCTTAAAGGACCATACTGCACAGATTCAACAGCTCATGCTCTCTCAAGATGAACAAGAGAACAATATACGTGTCCGAGGTCTCCCTGAAACGGTTGAAACCAAGGACCTGGTCCCTGTGGTTCTTGCCATATTTAATGATCTGCTCCAGAAGGATAAAGAGGCTCCAATAGAGCTTGGTCGGGTCCACATGGCCCTGGGGCCCAAGAATCCCAGCCCAGACCACCCCAGGGATGTGATCTGTAGGGTCCACGTCTATGCCATTAAAGACGCCATCATGCAAGCCGCTCGCACGCAGGAATCCATTCACTTTAATGAAACCCGCATTCACCTCCTGCCGGATGTTTCCAAATTGACTCTGGATCTTCGCCGGTCCCTGAAGCCCTGCAAGCCAAACATATCAAATATCGTTGGGGATTCCCCTTCCAACTGTCTGCCTCTCATGATGGGAAGTCGGCGATTTTCCACACGCTGGGCGATCTCCCCAAATTCTTAGGGACCTTTGAGCTACCCCAGATACCTCTACCGGAATGGCCATTGCAAACCGCTACTCCTGGATTTCAACGCTCCTCCGGCTGGCGGAGACAAGCCAAGAAACCCAGACGTTCCAGGTCGGAAGGCCTCCAAGTCACCTGCCGGCTGAATGGATGGAGCCCACAATTTGTCTCTCTCTTTTCTCTTTTTACAGGTTTTAGACTGCCGAGACGTTTCCCTGTTGGATTCTCGGGTTCGGTTGGGGTGCTGTGCTATTGACTGTTTTTGGCCCGTTCTAGTGCGGTACTCCCCTGCTGACCTGACCCTGTTTTTTTGACCGCGTACCCCCACTTAGGACATTCAGCTTCCATTGTGGTACTAGCTGAAATTTTGCTAGCAACAATATTTCTTTTCTTTTCTCCTTGTCTCTTCTTTTTTTCTCCCTCTCTTGCCTTCCTTCTTTGGGCTCCTTGCCCGGCACTGTCCCTTTTTCCCTTCCCACCCCCTGGAGACGGTGTGCTCATCCCTTGCTGACATCTACTCATCCCTCTCACAGCTCTTTCATCGGCTACACCCACTTCCCTGACGGTTTCTTCCCTGAACTGCAGGGGCCTCAACGTACCAGAGAAACAGAGGCAGATTTTGTTCCACTTTCATAAATTACGCACCCAAATCCTCCTTCTTCAAGAAACCAATTTTCGGTCCGATTCTATCCCAAAGCTTCTTTATAAACACTACCCCACCTGGTTTCATAGTGCGAACACTTCCGCCAAATCTAAAGGGGTTTCCATAGCTTTTCATGCCTTATTCACGCCAGATGTTCTTGACACCTATGTTGATGCTGCTGGGAGATTTATATTTCTTAAGTTGTCGTATAAGAATGTGATTTATACTGTCATTAACGTATACTCTCCTAACCAGGACCAGCTGCAGTTCTTCTCCTCTGTGATTTCACGCCTGAAGAAGTTTAGCACGACCAACATGATCCTGGGTGGTGACTTTAACGCTGCTCTGATACCCCGCATCGACACGTCGACCCGTAAGTCCTCGCTCTCCCTAGCTTCTCTGACCAAGCTGCGCACCCTCCTTTCTGACCTCTCACTAACAGATGTGTGGAGGGTCCTGCACCCCTCGGCCAGGGACTATACATATTACTCCCCCGCACACTCTTCATACAGCAGACTGGACAATATCCTTGTCTCACAGTCCCTACTTGATCTCTCCCCTAGGGCCTCTATTGGCCTCACGTTGTGGTCGGACCATGCCCCCATTCACGTGTGCCTGGGAAGGGTTCCTTCCTCCAAGCCCAGATTCTCCTGGAGGCTCAATGATAATCTGCGATCGGATTTGGCCTGTACTGACGATATTATCCAAACCATCAATCATTTTAATACAGACCACACTCAAGACAACACCAACCCTCTTACAAAATGGGAAGCTCTCAAATGTGTCCTCAGGGGCAAATTCATTCAGCATGGGTCCCGGCTCAAAAAGGCCCGTACTGTTGACGTCACTCGCCTTCTCGCCATCATCACCACTCTAGAGGATTCCCACAAGCACTCCCCAGATTCTGCCAAGTTGGTGAATCTGGCTAACGCCCCGGGGGAACCTCTTACAAATCTTTGCTGATCGCTCCCTAGTGGCTAGGGATAAGGGACGTTTTACGCACCATTCCCAAGCTAACAAATGCGGCAGGCTCTTGGCAAATACACTCCAACCACGTCAGGCTAGGAAACATATCCCTTTCATCGTCTCTCCTAGTAAGGGAAAATGAATGACTAATTCCGCCATTGCTGAGGAGTTCCATCAATATTATTCAGACCTCTATAATCTCCCCCCTCAAACCCCTACGTCCCCACCCTCGGTGAACGCGTCCCTATGCGACATGTCTTCTTACATCCAAGACACCGCTCTCCCGTCCATCCCAACAGCGGATGTGGAGGAACTGGAAGCTCCTCTAACAGACGCGGACTTTCAACTGGCCATCAAGAAACGTAAAAACGGTAAGAGCCCTGGCCCTGATGGATTCACTCCACGTTTTTACAAGACATTTGCACCCCAGTTGGCCCCCTCCTTGCAAAAGCATTTAATGCCATTGATGAGACCCTCTCCCCCTCCTCTACCCTCCTTCTAGCCCAAATAGTAGTCCTCCCCAAGCCCGGTAAAGACCCGTCACAATGCCCCAACTATAGGCCAATCTCCCTTTTAAACGTCGATCTGAAACGATTTACAAAAATACTGTCTGATCGCCTTTCCCCTTTACTTCCCAAAATCATACATGGAGATCAGGTGGGCTTTGTCCCGGGCCGTGAGGCCCGAGACAACACCACTAAGACGATACACCAACTTTTTTGCACTTTATTTTGTATTCTTTGTCACTTGTGTGCAGGGGCATTGCTAGGTCTGCAAAAGATTTGGGGCTAGAGCCCAAAACAGCGGTCACCAACCTTTTTGCAGGCGGGGGGGCGTGCTTCAATCATCACGGCACCATGGTTGTTATGGTGTCAGGGTGATTGAAGTGCATTATTTCTTTTGTTACATTGTAATATTAAATGTCTCACACTTGGGCGGTGGGGAGAGGCAGAGTTGCCGCTGACACCAGCAATGATAAGGTTACAGTTTGGGGGCCTGCTACTAACAAAACTACAGTTAAAGTTACTTCTCAGCCAGCAAAAACTTTCACAAACGAAAAAGGAAAAAAACATTTAAATAAATAAAAAATATTTTATTTATTAAAAAAAATACAATAAATCAATGAAATTGAATTTATGACAATTAGATAAATAATTAAATAAAGACAATTAATCAAAATTGAAAGTCCATGAATAACACCACTGAAATGTTACAGATTGCAAACTCATGTGTAAAAATAGGATTTTCTGTACTCCATGGACGGACACAGCCTTCTTAAGTCTTGACAAGTGGGTTATGTTCCTGTTCGTAGGAGAGGACTAGGCAGAACATGTTAGATATTTAAATACATGTTACTTTAGGTTCAATAGGATTTTTATTGTAAAGAACAATTTTTAAAAGATAGCAAAAGAAAAAACGAACCGACCGCCTGCCAATGGGCAGCTCGATCCACATAACAAAAAACATAAGCATTCCACAACATGTAAGCAAGTGTAAACAAACATTACCTCATTAGAATATCGGCTATACAAGCACAAGTACAATGTGCTACTCTGCTGCACCCAGGGCCAGGTGGAAGTAAAAAATAAGGCAAGTAAGGCAGTAGTGCAAGTAGCTATGAAATAACAATACGTTTGTACAACATGCAAGATCTAAAGCTGAGTACAAGAAAAAAAAAAAGTCATAGCCAGGCAAAGTCGGTCTGAGGAGGAGGACAGAAAAACTGAGAAGAACAGAGGAAAGGAAAGTCAAAGAGGTAAAGCGATAGGAAAGGAGGGGAAGGAGAGGGTAGGGGAGAGGACAAGGGAGACGGTGTGCTCAGGTCCCCTGTGGCGAGCACCACTCCAGGGTTCTCAAATTATACTAAGGTGCTGGTAATACAGTCAAATTGGGTGGGAGTCTATTTTTGAGTTTATCTGAGGAGGAGTAATGCCTCCAGACACCCCAGGTGAAGGAGAATTTGGCGTAATTGTCTAAGGATTTGGCCCGCAAATCTTCCATAAGCATTAAACCATTCATTGCACTTACCCATTCGACTAGCGTCAAAGGAGAGGATGACTTCCAATGTCTGGAAATCAACACTGCACTGCAACCAGCACTGAGGAAAAATTTAAGGAGGGTATGCTTCTGGAATTTGAAGGTACCAGGGAGAATGGATAGGAGGGCTATAGAAGGAAAGGGATGGAGAGGTTTACCATACAGGCACGGACGTCCGCTCCATAGGGCATACGCCAAACGCAACCGCATACCGACCTGCCTTCTCTCCTGTGATGCAGAGAAGGCCTTCGATAGGGTCAGTTGGCCATTCCTGCAGTCCATCCTCGCCCAAATAGGTCTGGGCCCGAAAATGCTCTCACGTATTATGTCCCTGTATTCCAACCCCTCTGCCTCCATTTTAGTCAACAGCGTCAAATCAGAGGCGCTTTAGAGCAAACCCGAGTATACAAGGGATCCAAACCCCTCGTCTCATTGTAAACTTTCCCTACACGCAGATGATCTCCTACTGTATATTACCCAACCCCATATTACCATCCCGTCCATATTGGCAGAGATAGATCGGTTTGGCAGACTGAGTAACTATAAGCTAAATCTATCCAAAACAGAGGCTTTGAATATATCACTGTCGCAGCCTGTCCTTACGACCCTTAAATCTAATTTCTCCTTTCAATGGCAGGCGAAATCTATCTCCTATTTAGGGACGGCCATTCCGGCTCAGCTATCTGAGATCTATACCCTGAATCACAGCCCCCTCCTAACCAGACTTAGACGTCTCACGGAGACCACTTGGACTTACCGGTGTCGTGGTTTGGACGTATGAATACGCTAATTATAACTACTATACTATAACTACTATTATATTTGTTCCAAGCGCTACCGATAGCCCCCCTTCCACCTTCTTTCGTACGCTACGCTCTATGGCCATACGGTTTGTGTGGAAGGGGAACCGCCCGAGGTTGAAACACAAACTCCTCTGCTCTCCCATCGCTAACGGCAGAACGGGTCTCCCAGATTTTGAGCTTTACCATTCGGTGGTGGTATTCTCTCGGATCCTGGAGTGGTTCCCCCGTTTATTATGTAAAATTGCCACTTTAATTTAACAAGATCTGTCCCCAGTTGACCTCCGGGCCCTCCTTTGGGGACACGATAGGTTGCATCGATCTCTCTCGGAGCTATCCCCCCTCACCAGACACGCCTTGGCGATTTGGTTACCGAAAGAAGGCGGTTTGCACTTTAACTACTGATCCGGGCCCAATGACTCCCTTATTTGATAACCCAGCCCTCCCTGAGGGCAGATTCACCCAACTGATCAATGAATATAATAGAGATTCTTGGCCCACTGCACAACAATTTGTGAACGTATCCTCTGGTTCCTTTGTGACGAACGAGGCTCCCACGATCCCTAGAGTGACCTGACTCACACGTATTCATCTGACAGCCTACGGCAAGCAGCTTCATGAGTCGGGAAAGGTATGGACCTGTCCCGACAGACTTTGAACAAATTTGCTCACTTCTGGAAACCCCCCGCCACACTGTTTCTTTGATTTATAAAATGATATTAGGCCACACCCATGGTTCTCTCCCTAAATTTACTACAGCTTGGTCAGAGGATCTGGGGAAAGACATCAGTGAGGCGGATTGGCACAAGGCTTTCTTCTACACCCATAAATCCTCTATCTCGAGTTATGCTCAGGAAAATAACTATAAAGTGCTATCGCGGTGGTATCGAGTACCGACCGCCCTCAGGGTCATGTTTCCATCGGCTTCTGATTCTTGCTGGAGATGTAACTCGGCTACTGGTACGTACCGTCATATCTGGTGGGATTGTGACTTAATTCGCCCGTTTTGGAACCAGGTTTTTAAAATTTATTCAGACCTGTATGTATGGGCATCCGCTGAATTTTTTTCAGAGGGGGGCGCTTTTGGCAGCGGCAATACACAGTCGCATTTTACCCTTTCTTCGACCGCTAGTGGGGTTAAAAGCGCCCCCCCCCCCACGTTAAAATGTAAAAACACCCCACTGTGTCCCCTGCATCTTTCAATATCTTTGTCACTACTGTGTACCCCCTCTCCACAACTGCACCTCTGGACCCCTTTACATTACACAGCACCTCACAGCTCTGGACCCCTTTACATTACACAGCACCCCACAGCTCTGGCCCCCTTTACATTACACAGCACCCTGCATCACTGGCCCCCTTTACATTACACAGCACCCTGCATCACTGGACCCCTTCACATTACACAGCACCTCTTTCCCTTGACTGAAACACTACACTATATTGACAGTATATTTATTTCAGGTCTAAAAGAGGAACCTTTTGGAATGAGGGACAAATGGATTTGATTCCAGAAGAGGGACAGGCACTCTTAATTAGAGGGGAGGGGAGCGCTGCAGTCACCGCTTAAATCGGCCCTGCTCCTGGCTCTCCCTGGCAATTTCAGGGGGGCAAACGACCTCCCTTGCCCTATGGAGCGGACACCCATGCCTGTATGGTAAACCTCTCCATCCCTTTCCTTCTATAGCCCTCCTATCCATTCTCCCTGGTACCTTCAAATTCCAGAAGCATACCTTCCTTAAATTTTTCCTCAGTGCTGGTTGCAGTGCAGTGTTGATTTCCAGACATTGGAAGTCATCCTCTCCTCTGACCCTAGTCGAATGGGTAAGCGGAATGAATGGTGTAATGCTTATGGAAGATTTGCGGGCCAAATCCTTAGACAATTACGCCAAATTCTCCTTCACCTGGGGTGTCTGGAGGCATTACTCCTCCTCAGATAAACTCAAAAATAGACTCCCACCCAATTTGACTGTATTGCCAGCACCAGCACCTTAGTATAATTTGAGAACCCTGGAGTGGTGCTCGCCACGGGGGACCTGAGCACACCGTCCCCCTTGTCCTCTCCCCTACCCTATCCTTCCCCTCCTTTCCTATCGCTTTACCTCTTTGACTTTCCTTTCCTCTGTTCTTCTCAGTTTTTCTGTCCTCCTCCTCAGACCGACTTTGCTTGGCTATGACTTTTTTTTTTCTTGTACTCAGCAAGTTTATTTGCCAGCTTTAGATCTTGCGTGTTGTACAAACGTATTGTTATTTCATAGCTACTTGCACTACTGCCTTACTTGCCTTATTTTTTACTTCCACCTGGCCCTGGGCGCAGCAGAGTAGCACGTTGTACTTGTGCTTGTATAGCCGATATTCTAATGAGGTAATGTTTGTTTACACTTGCTTACATGTTGTGGAATGCTTATGTTTTTTGTTATGTGGATTGAGCTGCCCATTGGCGGGCGGTCGGTTCGTTTTTTCTTTTGCTATCTTTTAAAAATTGTTCTTTACAATAAAAATCCTATTGAACCTAAAGTAACATGTATTTAAATATCTAACATGTTCTGCCTAGTCCTCTCCTACGAACAGGAACATAACCCACTTGTCAAGACTTAAGAAGGCTGTGTCCGTCCATGGAGTACAGAAAATCCTATTTTTACACATGAGTTTGCAATCTGTAACATTTCAGTGGTGTTATTCATGGACTTCAATTTTGATTAATTGTATTTATTTATTTAATTATTTATCTAATTGTCATAAATTCAATTTCATTGATTTATTGTATTTTTTTTAATAAATAAAATATTTTTTATTTATTTAAATGTTTTTTCCTTTTTCGTTTGTGAAAGTTTTTTGCTGGCTGAGAAGTAACTTTAACTGTAGTTTTGTTAGTAGCAGGCCCCCAAACTGTAACCTTATCATTGCTGGTGTCAGCGGCAACTCTGCCTCTCCCCACCGCCCAAGTGTGAGACATTTAATATTACAATGTAACAAAAGAAATAATGCACTTCAATCACCCTGACACCATAACAGCCATGGTGCCGTGATGATTGAAGCACGCCCCCCCGCCTGCAAAAAGGTTGGTGACTGCTGTTTTGGGCTCTAGCCCAGATCTTTTGCAGACCTAGCAATGCCCCTGCACACAAGTGACAAAGAATACAAAATAAAGTGCAAAAAAGTATTTAGTGCAATCTTGAGGGATCCACACCATGTGCTGTAATGGCAACACAACGCACTCACCAGTGCGTCGATGACTACCTTGCCTTACAAGGAGAGTCAACAAGGCTTTTAGGTCTCTAGGGGGGCCTGCCCCACAGTTCTTTCCTGATATCTCCTGTGACTCTCAGGGATCCTTGCTTCTCCACTTTACAATCTGGTATGTTCTCCCCAGCCATAGGTGTGTTTATTTTAAAATACCAGTTATAAAAAGCATCAAGAATACAATCATAAAAAAATTGGCCTATGGAGTGTGTAAAAAGATGGACGCCACCTATGCTCTGCGTTCCACTCGCTGGGCCAGAAGTGACACACAGGAACACCATCTTGACACGTTTCATCATCAGTTAGCAACATCCTCAGAAGCAGGAAGTTCCCTTGCATACCACCTACTATATAGGCTCCGGGAAACGATTTCTCCCCTTCCATTTAAATTCTATGTTATAGAAAAAAACAATCAGGAAGTACCACTCCACTTGTTTGTATATCATAGGAATAGTAAGAACAATCCAGTGGAGTGTTACTTCCGGATTGTTTTTTTCTATAAAATAGAATTTGATTAGTTTCCCGGAGTCTATATAGTAAGTGGCACGCAGGAAACTTCCTGCTTTTGAAGACGTCGATAACTGACAAAACTTGTCAAGCTGGTGTTCACGTGCGTCACTTCTGGCCAACCGAGTGGAGCGCACTCCAGGACATAGGCAGCGTCCATCTTTTTGCACACTCCACAGAGCCGATGATTATCATTATATCCATGAGGCTTTTATAACCGTTATTTTAAATAAACATACCAAAGGAATCTAACATGAGAGGCTGTCTTTCTATTTTTTTCTACCTGCCTTACCTTGCTGGGGATAACATACCATATTGTAAAGGGGAGAAGCAAGGATCCCTGGGAGTCACAGGAGGTGATATCAAGGACCGTGGGACAGGTCCCCCTAGAGACCTAAAAGCCTTGTTGACTCTCCTTGCTACAGCAAGGGAGTAACTGACATCTGGTGAGTGCAGCGAAAACCTATTACAGCACGTGGTGGAATATACAGGGTGATCTGTGGGATTAAGCATCAAGCACTAAAGACTTTTTTTGCACTTTTACTGCATTTTGTCACTTTATTTGTAATTCATTGCGATATTCACTTATGATGTTTGCAGTTTTTTAATTGGAGCACGTATAAGCATATCATATGGTTTAAAGGAGTTGTAAAGGAAAAAAATGTTTTGCCTAAAATTAATGTCTGCAAGGTAGACAGACAGAATAGTGTAATGATTCTGTTAAAAAACAAGAAAATACCTATTAAATTCCTTCATCTATATCACCTCCGGCGTTCTAGTTTCTGTTCTCTCATTCACTTCCTGGTGTGCGGTGCTCGTTCATGTAAGAACTACATTTCCAGTATGAATTGCGGCACGCCTAGTAATTCACACCTCCTTGAAGTCTAAACACGTAGAGAGCGTCTGCCGCACAAATGTAGTTTCCAGGAGGGGGCGAGCACATCACTGACCACCACAGTAAAGCCTCCCTTTCACGGTGGTGAGTAACAATCAGACAAGCAGGAAGTAAACAGAACAGAGAAGAAATAGAGCAACTTCTGCGCAAAAACGAACAATGAGGAAGTGAAAAGAGGAATGTCTGCAGGTAAAGGATGCTTATTATGAAAAAAAAATGTTTTCCTTTACAACCCCTTTAACAAGCGGTCCCTGAAATTAATACAAATATATCATGAGCTGCAGTTCAGTGAAAGAAAATAAGTATAGTATTTGATCCCCTACCAACCAACAATGATTCTGGCTCTCACAGACTGGCTACAGTATGTGCACATGTGGTACACAGATAAGTCCTGTCAGTTTAAGAAGGTGCTCCTAACGACAACTTGTTATGTGTATAAAAGAAACCTGTCCCACAGAATCCCTTTCTTCCATTAAAACCTCACCATCATGGGCAAGACCAAAGAGCTGTCGAAGGACGTTGGGACAAGATGGTAGGCCTGAACAGGGCTGGAATTGGCTACAAAACAATCAGCAAAAAGCTTGGTGAGAAGGTGACAACTAGGGATGAGCCTGATGTTCGAGTCAAACGTGAGTTTGAGTCGAACATCGGGTGTTCACTGTTTGCCGAATAGCGAACAATTTGGGGTGTTCGCACCAAATTCGAAAACCACGGATACCCATTAAAAGTCTATGGGAGAAATCAAAAGTGCTAATTTTAAGGCTTATATGCATTGTATTGTCATAAAAAGTGTTTGGGGACCTGGGTCCTGCCCCAGGGGACATGTATCAATGCAAAAAAAGTTTTTAAAACGTCCATTTTTTTGGGAGCAGTGATTTTAATAATGCTGAAGGTGAAACAATAAAAGTGAAATATTCCTTTAAATTTCGTACCTGGGGGGTGTCTATAGTATGCCTGTAAGTGGCACATTTTTCCCGTGTTTAGAACAGTCCCTGCACAAAATGACATTTCTAAAATAATTTTTTTTATTTAAAACTACTAGCGGCTATAATGAATTGTCGGGTCCCGGCAATACAGATAAAAGTCATTGAAAAAAAGGGCATGGTTCCCCCCAGTCCATTACCAGGTCCATTACCAGACCCCCGAACCAGAATTAAAAAAAATTGCATGGGGGTCCCCCCAAATTCCATACCTGGCCCTTCAGGTCTGGTATAGATATTAGGGGAACCCTGCGCCAAATAAAAAAAAAATGGCGTAGGCGTCATCCTCAAAATCCATACCAGACCCTTATCCTGGCAGGCCGCAGGAAAGAGGGGGGACGAGAGAGCACCCCACTGAACCATACCAGGCCACATGCCCTAAACATGGGTAAAAATTCTTTGGCGGTCTAAGACCCCCCAAAGCACCTTGTCCCCATGTTGATAGGGACAAGGGGCCTCATCCCCACAACCCTTGCCCGGTGGTTGTGGGGGTCTGCAGGTGGGGGGCTTATTGGAATCTGGAAGCCCCCTTTAACAAAGAGGACCCCCATGTGAATTGGTAACAGGGTACATTGTACCCCTACCATTTCACAATAAAAGTGTCAAAAAAACACAGTAGAACAGCTTGGGACAAGTCCTTTATTACAAAAAATTGAAATTCAGCGATGTAACCCATTCTCGAGCGGAGGATACGGAGAATTAAAAAACACTGACACGATCTACTTGATCCAACATGATCTTAAAATGCCGAACGATACTACACCCGCAGTGACAGCTCTTAAATAGCCAAGGGCTGGGCCACCCATCACGTGTGTGGGGTGACCCCGCCCCCCTCTGACTCAAGGGGAAATGCAGCAGGGTTATCCAGTGACAGGCACGGGTGACCCCACCCCCCCTGCTATGGATTTTTGGGGGGAACCCCCACGCCATTTTTTTTTCAATTTTGGTGTGGGGTTCCCCTTAAAATCCATACCAGACCTGAAGGGCCTGGTATGGAATTTGGGGGGATCCCCACACAATTATTGTTTATTTTGCCGTTTTTTCAATTACTTTTATCTGTTTTGCCGGGTCCCAATAATTCATTATAACCGTGAGTAGTTTTAAATGACTTTTTTTCCCTTTAGAAATTTAATTATTATTTCACTTTAAGCATTATTAAAATCACTGCTCCCAAAAAAACTGACATTTTTAAAACCTTGTCTTGCATTGATACATGTCACCTGGGGCAGGACCCAGGTCCCCAAACACTTTTTATGACAATCAGGCCCCGTACACACGACCGAGTTTCTCGGCAGAATTCAGCCAGAAACTCGATCGGAGCTGGATTCTGCCGAGAAACTCCGTCGTGTGTACACTTTTCAGCGAGGAAGCCGACGAGGAACTCGTCGGGCCAAATAGAGAACATGTTCTCTATTTGATTGTTGTTGAATCCTCGGCGGCTTTAACACTGAACTCGACGAGGAACTCGATGTGTTTGGCACGTCGAGTTCCTCGGACGTGTGTACGGGGCCTAACTTGCATATTAACCTTTAAAATTAGCACTTTTGATTTTTCACATTCGTGTCCCATTATCTCTAACGGTGTTCGCATGTTTGAACAAATTTTGTGCCTGTTCACATGTTCTTCTGCGAACCGAACCGGGGGGCTTGTTTGGCTGTACTTCATGACCCGTTTTCAGCAGATAGCTGGTTGAAGCCTGCTGCCGGTTGATGTCACAGAGAGGGCCCAGGCTCAGGCAAGATCGTGACAATGAAATCAGGAATCCGCCCACATGCCTGGGCCGGCACCTGGCTCAGGGGGGCAAAGCAGAGAGCTCTAGCTTTCTGCTCAGGGAGCTGTGAGAACCGAGCGATCGGCAGTGTGTGTTCACTCGGTTCTTAGTGTTAGAGCCAGTGGGGGACAGATGCAGCATCGTAAAAAAAATAAACAAACCCATACTTCTGTTTTACGTGATTTTATTGTTCTCTTACTGCGTACATATTGGAAACATTTGCTAGGAAAGGCTAGTTACTGGTTTGTGTGAATGTTCATGACATATTGTTTTTCTACAACTGTAACTGTATGCAACATTCTTCTTTAGTTAAAGCACATTAATACATTACAGGGTTTTTCATTCTCTTGCAAAGTAGCTGAAAAGAAAGAAGCAAAACCTGCCCAGTTGGAAACACTTTAATTTTCTGTGTCCTGATCTCTGTGGCTCAGTATATATAACAGAAACCATTACACAGACAGTCATCAATGAACATCATTTCAAATAGTTTTTAGAATGTCTATTTGTGCCATTTAGTGAAGTTCATTTAGGGTACTTTCACACTGGGGGTGGTGTCAGCGTTAGCGGTAAAGCGCCACTAGTTTTAGCAGCGCTTTATCACTGTTGTAGTGTTTGCTTTTAGGCCACTAGCGGCCGAAGAAAAAGTTAAAAAGCACCCGTGTTGTTAATGGGCAGGGGCGTTTTGGGAGCCGTGTATACACGGCTCCCGCATCGCCTCTAAAAACACTTGGGGGCAGATCCACAAAAGAATTACGCCGGCGTATCTCTTGATACGCCGCGTAATTTCAAATTTTGCGCGTCGTATCTTTGTTTTGTATCTACAAAACAAGATACGACCGGTCTCTCGGATCGATCCGACAGGCGTACGTCTTAGTACGCCGTCTGATCCAAGATGCAATTTTTCGGCGGCCGCTAGGTGGCGTTTCCGTCGAATTCCGCATCGAGTATGCAAATTAGCTAGTTACGGCGATCCACGAACGTACGTCCGGCTGTCGCATTTTTTTACGTCGTTTGCATTCGGCTTTTTCCGGCGTATAGTTAAAGCTACTGTTATGAGGCGTACTCAATGTTAAGTATGGCCGTCGTTCCCGCCTCGCATTTGAATTTTTTACGTTGTTTGCGTAAGTCGTTCGCGAATAGGGATTTGCGCAGAATGACGTCACCGCGTGAGCATTGGCTTTTTCGGGTTAATTTCGAGCATGCGCACTGGGATACCCCCACGGACGGCGCATGAGCAGTTAAAAAAAAACGTTGTTTACGTCGGGTCACAACGTATTTACATAAAACACGCCCCCATCACAGAGATTTGAATGCCGCGCCATTACGCCGCCAAAGATACACTACGCCGCCGTAACTTACGGCGCGGATTCTTTGTGGATTTGAAAAAAAAAGTAAGTAACGGCAGCGTAGTGTATCTTAGATACGCTACGCCCGGCGGATAAATGCGCCGCTGTACGTGGATCTGCCCCTTGGTCTTTTACACTGGGGAGGCTTGAGAGGTGCTTTTCAGGCACTATTTTTAGCGCAAAAACACCTGAAAAAGCGTCCCAGTGTGAAAGCACCCTTAGGGATGGTCTATGCAGTAGCAGCCAGGGATTCATTCAAAAGTAATTCATGTCCATTTGCCAGCTTCTTTTTTACATTTGTTATAAATTATATTTATTTATCATGATATCTACTGACATAAAAGTTTTTTGCTTGTTTTTTGAAGAAAGGATTGTACAATTTTAAGAAGAGTGGCAGAGAAGCAGTTTGAAAGTAGCTGAAAGGACAGGTTAGGTCTCACCTGAGTACTTGCCCCCTTTGCTGCGTTTGATGAAGCACAGGATGAGAAGGATAAGCAGCAGCAGTACAATAGCACTTATCAGCCCAATAAACAGCCCTCTGTAGCGAATCCTTTATGACTAACGTCTAAAGCTGTAAAATGATATAGAGTGACATATATTTAGCAAAAGAGGAAGAGATTAAAGTAATATTTTTCTTTATGCAGTAAGAATTAGCTGTCTCAATTGCTAAAAACATTACAGGTCTGAGCAATATTTTTCATGTGATTTAAAAAAATGGTCTATATGCTTGTGAAGAAACTAGCATTACAGATTGATGATGGCTGTCATTGCTGATCTTCTCCATTTATGAAATGCTAGGTTCCTGGTGTCATGCTGATGCTTTGGTGTCTACGTCACTGCCCAGAATAAGTATAGAGCAGTTTTTCTCAACCTTTTTCCGGCAAGAGCCACCCTTTAACCACTTTAGCTCGGAAGGACTTACCCCCTTAATGACCATATAATTTTTGGCGATAACGACACTGTGTCGCTTTAACTGACAATTGCGCCGGTCAGTCAGTTCACCATCTGGCTGAACCTCTGCAACGATCAGCCCCACTTTTCGGGCTGAGCCTGTACACAAGTGGCTAAGCCTCAGGCTTAGGCCTAACCTTCAGCTGCTGCTTCAACATACAGCCCCCCAGGCCTTAGCCCTGGGGCTAAAAGAACACTGATCACCTGACTTATTTGCTTTAAAAAATAGCCACAAACATGATTGGCTGAGAAATTATGTCTATTCACAACCGCAACTCACTGTGGTCTTGTCATTCTAATGCCAAATGCAGCAGTGCCACCTATTGACAGAAGAGAGAAATGCACCAGATTCAGGCTTAAAGCGGAGTTTCCACCTATTTTTCAAGTTTGTATTATATGATGTAATACTGCCCCCTTAAATATATTTGGCATGTTTTTTTTAATTTTTTTTAAATACTCACTGTGCTATTCTTTTTCGTTTATTTCTCCCGCCGCGGCGGCAGAGGAGCCTCGCCGTGTCATCCCCAGCCCTGCTATTTCCTTAAAGTATCGCGGTACTTCCGCCGCAATTGAGAGAAATCTCGAGCGAGCGGGTGGGCGGGGCGTAGGCGGAGAGATGGTTAAAGCCCCGCCCACCGCTCTATTTTATGTCCTGCTTCACGGGGGTGGTGCACTTGCCTAGGAGGGGCGGGCTACTGTGGGCACAAACCCCCCCCCGCAGTTTGTGCGGGGTTGTTTGCTGTCCCACGCGATCTTAGCCCACTCTTCTGCAGCCGACATCGCTTCCCGTCAGCTGCCTCTCTCACTGCAATGACACAGAAGGTGTTAGATCGAGGAGGCGTGGTAGGGGCGGGGTCATCGGCATACACTGTGTATGCCGATGACCCCGCCCCTACCACGCCTCCTCCGATCAGACACCTTCTGAGTACACAGACAGGAGGAGGAGCCAGGGAGAAGGTGGGATGCTGCTGTGCCGCTCATCTAAAGGTCTGTGTACAAGTACACAGACATTATTAAACACACACTATAGATGACACTTGCGTGGGGGAGCTGATATAAATGAATTCTGCAGTGATCTATGTGGGGGGAGAGGGTATGTGCTAGGGGGCGTTTTAGGAAAACTGCCCCCACCCTCCCCAGCACATGTCCTCCCTCCTCCAAAAATGCCTACTAGCACATGCAGTACCCTTTCCCCCACCCCTGATTCAAAGAGATGCTGGCTGAGTTCCCGGGCTGTACTCCTTCTGTGCTCATGAGGGGTTCCCACCATCCCTGGCTGTGCTCATGAGGGGTTCCCACCATCCCTGTACTGTGCTGAGTTCCCGGGGCTGTACTCCTGCTGTGCTCATTATGAGGGGTTCCCACCATCCCTGTGCTCTGCTGAGTTCCCGAGGCTGTACTTCTGTGCTCATTATGAGGGGTTCCCACCATCCCTGTACTGTGCTCATGAGGGTTCCCACCATCCCTGTGCTGTGCTGAGTACCCGGGGCTGTACTCCTGCTGTGCTCATGAGAGGTTCCCACCATCCCTGTGCTGTGCTCATGAGGGGTTCCCACCATCCCTGTGCTGTGCTCATGAGGGGTTCCCACCATCCCTGTACTGTCCTCATGAGGGGTTCCACCATCCTGTACTGTCCTCATGAGGGGTTCCCACCATACCGTACTGTGCTGAGTTCCCGGGGCTGTACTCCTGCTGTGCTCATTATAGGGGTTCCCACCATCCCTGTGCTCTGCTGAGTTCCCGGGGCTGTACTTCTGTGCTCATTATGAGGGGTTCCCACCATCCCTGTACTGTGCTCATGAGGGGTTCCCACCATCCCTGTACGGTGCTCATGAGGGGTTCCCACCATCCCTGTGCTGTGCTGAGTACCGGGGCTGTACTCCTGCTGTGCTCATGAGAGGTTCCCACCATCCCTGTGCTCATGAGGGGTTCCCTACCATCCCTGTACTGTGCTCATTGAGGGGTTCCCACCATCCCTGTACTGTGCTCATGAGGGGTTCCCACCATCCCTGTACTGTGCTGAGTTCCCGGGGCTTTACCCTGCTGTGCTCATTATGAGAGGTTCCCACCATTCCTGTGCTGTGCTCATGAGGGGCTCCCACTATCCCTGTACTGTGCTGAGTTCCCGGGGCTGTACTCCTGCTGTGCTCATTATGAGGGGTTCCCACCATCCCTGTGCTCTGCTGAGTTCCCGGGGCTGTACTTATGTGCTCATTATGAGGGGTTCCCACCATCCCTGTACTGTGCTCATGAGGGGGTTTCCACCATCCCTGTACTGTGCTCATGAGGGGTTCCCACCATCCTGTACTGTGCTGAGTTCCCGGGGCTGTACTCCTGCTGTGCTCATTATGAGGGGTTTCCCACCATCCCTGTGCTCTGCTGAGTTCCCGGGGCTGTACTTATGTGCTCATTATGAGGGGTTCCCACCATCCCTGTACTGTGCTCATGAGGGGTTTCCACCATCCCTGTACTGTGCTCATGAGGGGTTCCCACCATCCCTGTACTGTGCTGAGTTTCCCGGGGCTGTACTCCTGCTGTGCTCATTATGAGGGGTTCCCACCATCCCTGTACTGTGCTGAGTTCCCGGGTCTGTACTCCTTCTGTGCTCATTATGAGGGGTTCCACCATCCCTGTGCTGTGCTCATGAGGGATTCCCACCATCCCTGTACTGTGCTGAGTTCCCGGGGCTGTACTCCTGCTGTGCTCACTATGAGGGGTTCCCACCATCCCTGTACTGTGCTGAGTTCCCGGGTCTGTACTCCTGCTGTGCTCATTATGTGGGGTTCTCACCATCCCTGTACTGTGCTGAGTTCCCGGGGGCTGTACTCCTGCTGTGCTCATTATGAGGGGTTCCCACCATCCCTGTGCTCTGCTGAGTTCCCGGGGCTGTACTTATGTGCTCATTATGAGGGGTTTCCCACCATCCCTGTGCTGTGCTCATGAGGGGTTTCCACCATCCCTTTACTGTGCTCATGAGGGGTTTCCCACCATCCCTGTACTGTGCTCATGAGGGGTTCCCACCATCCCTGTACTGTGGCTGAGTTCCCGGGGCTGTACTCCTGCTGTGCTCATTATGAGGGGTTCCCACCATCCCTGTGCTGTGCTCATGAGGGGCTCCCACTATCCCTGTACTGTGCTGAGTTCCCGGGGCTGTACTCCTGCTGTGCTCATTATGAGGGGTTCCCACCATCCCTGTACTGTGCTGAGTTCCCGGGGCTGTACTCCTGCTGTGCTCATTATGAGGGGTTCCCACCATCCCTGTACTGTGCTGAGTTCCCGGGGCTGTACTCCTTCTGTGCTCATTATGAGGGGTTCCCACCATCCCTGTACTGTGCTGAGTTCCCGGGGCTGTACTCCTGCTGTGCTCATATATGTATGTATGTACGTACGTACGTACGTACGTACGTACATATATATATATATATATATATATATATATATATATATATATATAAATCTTGTTTCTGTGCAGATATATCTACATAACAAATGATTTAGTATATTTTACTGGTTCCTGGAGGGAGGAGAGTTTTGCATAGACAAGGGCGCAAGTTCCTCCGTTGCTATGGAAACCTGACCTGAAACTATTACATGCTGTGCAGCACTGAGCATGTGGCGAGATCAAGGCTGAAATCCAGGAAGTCATACAGTCTGGCTTCATGATGCCCTCACTTAAGATGGCCCCAGTCAATTTCTATTTTATAAAGTGTCTAAATGCTGTAACAACCTAACAAAACGGACATAAGTTTACAGACTAACTTTACTAGAATACATTAAGCTTGTGTATTACAGGGTATTTATATTTAAAAGTTTTTTATATTTAAAATTGTGGCCGGAACTCCGCTTTAAGGCAAAAAAGTCAAAGAATACAACTACCAATTAGCCAGGCTAATTACCGCCTAGAATAACTAATTTTTATTAGCAACCCTGTCTAATATCAGGGTGCTACACTAACATGACTACAGTGCTGATGGAGAGGCACAGAGGAGGGCAAACAAGGAAGCTGTGCAGGCACCCGATTCTTCCTTATTAATCGACAATGTCATTGGTTTGTGAGGACGCTGGGTGGCACAATAAAAACCTGCGGCTTTGTGCAACTTAAATGCAAGCTGCATCCACCTGCTGGCTTGTATACAATTTTGGGCAATTGTTAGGGATTTTGGACCCATGAAAAAAACCCGAAGGCACCCTGGTTAAAAAGGCTTGGTATAGAGCTGGTATTTGTGTTATTTAAAAGTCATCCAGTTACTTAGAAATTTTCAGAAGTAGGCTGACAATGGCAGCCCCTACACTTTTTCATGACAGGGGTACCTGTAAAAAGACATTCATGGGGATACATAAGATATAGGTATATACAAGGTAGTCTGACTCTTATGACGGCTTCTTATATCCATTGGGGCTTCTGTGGTGTAATATCCCTATCACAGATCTAAATTTGTTGGGTGTTCTACACACTTTAAGTTGGTTTATCTTTTCATGATGTATGATCTATATGAAAGCAATAAGAAATCCAACAAAAAGTGTGGTATCCACACTGCATGGCTTCAGCAGCTGGTGGATGTAATGGCTGGAAAAATCAAGCACGGACATCCAACTGCAAACATATGGGAAATTGTTGATTTGTTCTGCCCTCACTTTACGTGGCTAAGGTATAATTAGACAGACAGCTAACTCTCCTTCTTAACAACTCATTGAGGCAAGCGCAAGGTTCTTTTTTCAACTTTTATTGCAGGGAAGTAAGAGTAAAACTACAAATAAAAGAAATAACATACAATTAGTATACACAATATACAAATATACAGTCCTAACACACAGTCTAACTAGGTAAAGGGATATGACCATACCGGCGATGTTTCCATATTAGGCTGACATTAGAATTGCACCTGAATAGGTGTGGAGTTCTCTGGAGAAGGTGCATGGATGAAGAAGGAAGATGGCTACTGTGGGCTGTCTCTCAGACCTCATGGTATAGTCCACAGAAATTATGGGAAGATACAGTGGCTTTTAAGCAACAATCTCTATCTACCTTCAGTAAATTTTTCACAAATACTAAGGCCCAGATTCTCAAAAGAGATACGACGGCGCATCTCCAGATACGCCGTCGTATCTCTGCCTAGCGCCGTTGTATCTATGCGACTGATCTTAGAATCAGTTACGCATAGATATTCATTAGATTCGACAGCGTAAGTCTCTTACGCCGTCGGATCTTAAATGCAATTTTTTTTTGCCCGCTAGGTGGTGCTTCCGTTGATTTTCCCGTCAAGTATCCAAATTAGCTAGATATGAGAATTCCCGAACGTACGCGCGGCCGACGCAGTAAAGTTACGGACGTTTACGTTAGGCTTTTCCTGGCGTAAAGTTGCCCCTGGGGTCTATGAGGCGCAGCCAATGTTAAGTATGGCCGTCGTTCCCGCGTCGAAAATTCAAAATGTACGTAGTTTGCGTAAGTCGTCGTGAATGGGGCTGAACGTCATTTACGTTCACGTCGAAACCAATGACGTCCTTGCGACGTCATTTGGAGCAATGCACACTGGGATGTTTTAGGGACAGCGCATGCGCAGTTCGTTCGGCGCGAGGACGCGCTTCATTTAAATGAAACACGCCCCCTACCGCCGGAATTTGAATTCCGCCGGGTAATTTACGCCTACGCCGCCGCAACTTTACAGGCAAGTGCTTTGTGAATAAAGCACTTGCCTGAAAAACTTGCGGCGGCGTAACGTAAATGAGATATGTTACGTGCCGAACAGAGATACGCCGATCTCTGTGAATCTTCCCTAAGTATGTAAAAGAGCCACTAGATGGCGATATTACAATGTATTATACATACCATTAGCATATACAAGAATTAACATGTACATAAGAAAACCTCGCAGAAGGCATGACATGATTGGTTCAACTCTTTGGCATCTACCCCAAAAAAAAAAACATTACAAAAAAACATTACAACATAAGTTGCAATTTCTTATTCAAAATGTTTCGTAGTAGATCCATGGCTCAGGAAGTATGGAAGAAACATGAAAGACAAATTAATCAGCGTGACAGTGATCTAAATTAATTATTTAATTTAAAATAATTTAATTGCTTTATCCACCAATATATCCAGTGAAAAGGGAGACAGAATACACAGACAGAATAGGCATTTATATAATATATTAATACTGCATTTTATTTCCAATATTTCCTCAGCAGTACACATATGTTGAAATTAAAAGAACAACAGTGGCTCTAAGGCCGCGTACAGACGAGCATACATGTACATGAAACCGTCCCGCCGGACCGTTTTCACCGTAAATGTCTGCCCGGGGATTGCTGTATGGTGGCTGTACTCACCATCATACAGAAATCTGCGCGTAAACAATACGGGGGCGTGGCCGCGCCGTCGCCGCGACGATGATGCGGCGACGTGGGCGGCCCTGCCAGTTCAATGCTTCCACGCATGCGTCGAAGTCATTCGTCGCATGCGAGGGATGGCGGTCCGCTCGGACATGTACGGTAGGTCTGTACAGACGACCGAACATGTCCGTGGGGACAGGAGTTCCAGCGGGCTGTTTTAAAAACAAGTCCGGAAATATTTGCCCGCTGGGAAAAGGCCCGGCGGGCAAATGTATGCTGGAATCCTGTCCGCTCGGCCTACACACGACCGAACATGTCTGCTGAAACTGGTCCGCGGACCAGTTTCAGCAGACATGTTCGGTCGTGTGTACGGGGCCTAATAGCTTTAAATCTGGATGGAAAGATTTGTTATTTGGTTTCACAGTGCTTCCTGGGATATCTCATACCTGCAAAAAACCTCCACAAAAAAAAAAAAACCTTTCAAAAGCTACATGTAACTTCCATGAAGGCTTCAGAGATGCTTTGAAGCACCAAGAATGTGACATGGGGTATCATTTTTGAAAGCAAAGCAAAGCAACATGTAAACAATTTTAAATAGTAACAGTGACCTGGATTCAGGTCGATTTGCCCCTTAGTTACGGAGGCGCAGGGCAGCGTTTTTGCCCTGCGCCCCCGCAAATTTCCTGCGGCTACCCGCGATTCAAGAGCAGTAGGTCCGTAAATTGCGTGTGCGCTGTGTAAACTTGCCCTGCGTAAGGGCGCGCCTATTGTAAATGATCCCGTAGGGGGCGGGAATCATTTAAATTAGGCGCACTCCCGCACCGAGCGTAGAGCGCATGCTCCGTCTGGAAGCTTTCCCGACGTGCATTGCGGCAAATGACATCGCAAGGACGTCATTTGCTTCAAAGTGAACGTGAATGGCGCCCAGCGGCATTCACTAATCACTTACGCAAATTACGTAAAATTCGAACGTCGCGGCGCGGGAACGACGGGTATACTTTAGCATTGGCTGCCCCTGCTATTAGAAGGGGCAGCCTTACGCTCAACACGCCGTACGGAAACAACGTAAATTGCGTACGCAGGGCTCGCGCAACATTGTGAATCGGTGTTAGTATGCAATTTGCATACTATACACTGAGCACAATGGGAGCGCCCCCTAGTGGCCATCGCAAGAATGCAGCCTAAGATATGCGTGGCATAAGAGCCTTATGCCACGCAGATTTTAGGCTGCAGTCCGCGTTACGATGTTCCTGAATCAGGAGCATTCATAACGCCGGGGCAAGTAAGCAATTGCGCTGTGTAACCTATGGTTACACAGGCGCAATTGCTTCTTGAATCCGGGCCAGTGGCTTTAAATGTCACGTTCTGCAGACACATTTTGAAGCACATTGAGAGCAGAGCCCCCCACCATGTTGAGGGCATGTGGCCTGGTATAGTTCAGGAGGATGGGGATCTGACTCGTCCCAAGGGTCTAATATGGATTTTTGGGGCAGGGGCCACGCCATTTTTTTAAAAATTTTGGAGTGGGGTTCCCCTTCAAATCAAAGCCAGACTCAAAGGGCATGGTATGTATGGGGGGGGGGGGGGGGGGGGTACCCATGTTGTATTTTTCCTGATTTTGCTGGCAATTATTTTTTATATTAAGCTGCCAGCGCGGGTAACCATGTTAAATGGACTATAGGTGTGAACATCAGGGTAAGGGGCCAGAAAGTGGCAAGAATGCAGCACAGGCAGGTGCAAGGTGCAGGCTAAGGGGTTGAACCTTGACTTTATTATACAGCGAGATATGCAAGAACCTCCCATATTTCTATAGTCAAATGTTCTATTTTATTAAAAAAAAAAAAAGGATTGTTACTTCCTAGAAAAGGCCTTCAATGTCTATTTCCGCTAGTGATTTTTAAGCGCGATATACATGTGCTTCTGTGTGTGTCACGTATAGGGCTGCCCTTTGTGCGTTTGTCACCCAAAAAAAGCTCCTGCTCCTTTTTGGGCATTTAGATTTGTGTGATTTTAAAGGCACATTTTGTCACGATTCAAGTGTAAATGGGGCCTTAGATGTGGTAGCTGCATTGTTTTCCCATTTAGGCTTTCTTTCCTTATTTTCACCTGGGATCTGGCCAGTAAGTGTGTTTTTGCCAAAGAACAAATTCTTTTGCAGATGTAGCAGTTAGGCAGGCCATACACAGTGCACATTTTTTTCATGCAGAAATTTGCATTTGCACGATTACCCATTAACACAGACAGTGCTGACAGGGCAATCCCTCCTGCTAAGCAATTGTTTGCTCCTGTTTTACTGCCAGTAAGAGGAAAAGGTTGCCAGTAAAAAATATGGCTGCGCATGCTCAGTTCTGGTCCGGAGATGGCCGAGACCATCTAAGTGCCTTCTACTGTTCAGTCAGTGCCAGGAGGGGACAGGACTGGTGGAGGTGGTGCCTAAAAGTGTTGTGTGAGGTCATTGGTGCAAGGGAGCCAAGTGGAGTGGCTGGAGCCTTGTTTGCGGGTCAGAGGGACGGGAGCAAGGCAAGCCAGGAGCAAGACTGTCAATCGTGTTTGGAGTGGAGGGACCACCTGGTGTGGAGAGAGACTGTCACTCCGGAAGGGACATGTTGTGTTGGGGATCTTTGCTGCTGCACACTGTCAGTGTCATTGTGAGAGTCAATTTCATGTTTGTGTGCTGCCCATTCTAATTTATTGCCCTCCTGAGTCCTGTCTACCTACTTACTACATCGAAAAAAGTTTAAGAATATGTTTTTTTACTTAATATCTACCTTAAATCACATGTCTAATTGCACATTGTACTTATTTTTAGCCTAAATACTGGAAAACTGTAATTTTGTAACTTTTGGAAATGGAAGTGTAAATTTGGCTGAGCCAGTACTTTTTAGTTTGTCATGTCAGTACATTTCAATCTGGTAGGTTGGCCACACTGGGGGGGAGCCAAAGTCGGGGATTAGGACTGTGCAGGCTGTGCAAACGCAACATATCACAAACATGACAGGTTTAATATTTATCATATAAAGATGATAATAATAATGCATTCAGAGAGATCCTCATGTAGAAAATCTTGAACATGTCAGTTATATATTAACCTCTTGACCACCGCCCCATGTCAAAAAGACGTCTCTTTTTAAAGTTGAATATCTCGATAACGGCAGCAGCTGCTGCCACAACCGAGATATTCATCTTTTCAGGGGCGGGTGGTGTACACGATAACGGCGGTCTCCGCGGCGGATTCGCCGCAAGATCGCCGTTATCGGTGGCGGAGAGGGCCCCCCCCTCCCGCCGCTCTCCCGCGCCCTCCGCCGCTTACCGGAGCCGTCGGTAGCGGCGGAGGGGATCGGATGTGTCCGGCAGCTGAGCGGGGGACGGGACTGAAGGAGAAATCTCCTTCACCCGTCCTCATAGCTCTGCTGGGCGGAAGTGACGTCCAAAACGTCAGTCCCGCCCAGCCTCTTAAGAAACATTTTTTTTTTTGTCATTTGAAAAAATGACATTTTTTTTTTTTTTTTTTTGCATTTAAGTCTAATTATGAGATCTGAGGTCTTTTTGACCCAGATTCTCATATTTAAGAGGACCTGTCATGCTTTTTTCTATTACAAGGGATTGTTTACATTCCTTGTAATGGAATAAAAGTGATCAATTTTTTTTTTTTTTTTTTCAGTGTAAAAAATTATAAAACGAAATAAAAATAAATAAGAAAACCAAAAAAAATTTTTTTAAAGCGCCCCGTCCCGACGAGCTCGCGCGCAGAAGCAAACGCATACGCGAGTAGCGCCCGCATATGAAAACGGTATTCAAACCACACAAGTGAGGTATCGCGCGATCGTTAGAGTGAGAGCAATAATTCTAGCCCCTAGACCTACTCTGCAACTCAAAAAATTGCAACCTGTAGATTTTTTTAAACGTCGCCTATCGAGATTTTTAAGGTAAAAGTTTGACGCCATGCCACGAGCGGGCGCAATTTTTAAGCGTGACATGTTGGGTATCATTTTACTCGGCGTAACATTATCTTTCACAATATATAAAAAAAATGGGCAAAATGTATTGTTGTCTTATTTTTTAATTCAAAAAAGTGATTTTTATCCAAAAAAAAGTGCCTTGTAAGACCGCTGCGCAAATACGGTGTGACAAAAAGTATTGCAATGACTGCCATTTTATTCCCTAGGATGTCTGCTAAAAAAAAATAAATAATGTTTGGGGTTCTGATTAATTTTCTAGCAAAAAAATTGTGATTTTCACATGAAGGAGAGAAGTGCCAGAATTTACCTGGTGGGCAAGTGGTTAAGTGTGCCCATTAACCTTCCTGTTTCATTGATCTAACTCACATGACATATGTAATTCAAACGTTTTTTTCAATCTTTTTTAACCACTTGCCTACCAAGTCTTTTCTGGTGCTTTTTGTTAAGAAAATTACTTAGAACCCCCAAAAATGATATATATATATTTTTTAGCAGAGACCCTAGAGCAGGGGTCTCAAACTCAAAGTTACCTGAGGGCCACAAGACAAGTTTTCATATGCCATGGGGGGCCGCATGCAAATTTCAAACTTCAAAAACAACAGTACTGGTGTCAGCGAACACATTATTAACCCCCAGCACTGGAGTCAGCGAGCGCATTATTACCACCAGCACTGGTGTCAGCGAGCGCATTATTACCACCAGCACTGTGTAAGTCAGGGTTTGACAAATTTTCTTGGAATCTAGGAGCCAGCTAAAAAAGTTAGGAGCCAGAAAACGCACCCCGTCCCGACGAGCTTGCGCACAGAAGCGAACACATACGTGAGCAGCGCCCGCATATGTAAACGGTGTTCAAACCACACATGTGAGGTATCGCCGCGATTGGTAGAGTGAGAGCAATAATTCTAGCTCCTCTGTAACTTAAAACATGCAAACCTGTAGATTTTTTTAAACGTCGCCTATGAAGATTTTAAAGGGTAAAAAAGTTTGTCGGCATTCCACAAGCGGACACAATTTTGAAGCGTGACATGTTGGGTATGAATTACTCGGCGTAACATTATCTTTCATAATATTAAAAAAATGGGATAACTTAACCGTTGTCTTATTTTTTAATTAAAAAAAGTGTAATTTTTTCCCAAAAAAGTGCGCTTGTAATACCGCTGCGCAAATACGGCGTAACAGAAAGTTTTGCAACGATCGCTATTTTATTCTCTAGGGTGTTAGGATAAAAAATATAATATAATGTTTGGGGGTTCTAATTAGAGGGAAGAATATGGCAGTGAAAATAGTGTAAAATGACATTAGAATTGCTGTTTAACTTGTAATGCTTAACTTGTAATACCAACGGCCACCACCAGATGGCGCCCAGCTCACATTTGGTGGTAATAACTTGTAATACCAACGGCTCACCACCAGATGGCGCCAGCTCAAAAAAAAAAAAAAAACATTTTTTTTTTTTTTTTTTTGCTCCCCTCACTTCCAACCCTGCCTGCGGGCCATTTTTAACTGGTCCGCGGGCCGCAAATGGCCCGCGGGCCGGTACTTGAGACCACTGCCCTAGAGAATAAAATAATAATCGTTTGCAATTTTTTATGTCACATGGTACTTGCACAGAGGTTTCTCAAAAGCAATTTTATAGAAAAAAATATACTTTAATGCTTTTAATGCATTTACACAATATATAACCCAATCTTTTGGTAAAATATAAAAGATGATGTTATGCTAAGTAAATAGATACCCACATGTCACGCTTTAAAATTGTGCACGTTCGTGGAATGGTGACAAACTACGATATTTACAAATCTCCATTTGCAACGCTTGAAAACTTTTTACAGGTTAATTCTAGCACTTAGAATTATTGCTCTCGCTCTACCATTTGTGGTGATACCTCACATGTGTGGTGCGAACACATTTACATATACATACATACAACAAAATTAATCTTTTGGTTTTTAAAACAAATATATAGGCCCGGATTAGCAAAGGAGTTATGCTGGCGTATCTCCAGATACGCCGTGGTAAATCTAGAGTGCTGCCCGTCGCAAACTCGGCGCCTGATTCATAGAATCAGATACGCCTCACAGTTGCCCTAGATACGAGCGGCGCAAGTCTCCTACGTCGTCGTATCTTAGGGTGCATATTTACGCTGCCGCTAGGTGGGCGTTCCGTATATTTCCGTGTTGAATATGGCAAATTAGCTAGATACGCCGATTGACAAACGTACGTGCGCCCGGTGTATCAAGATACGTTGTTTCGTAAGACATACGCCGGCGTAAAGTTACCCTTCATAAAGCAGGTATGGTATGGACATCCGGATACGTTACGAACAGCGTCGTATTTTAACGTCGTTTGTGTAAGTCGTCCGTGAATGGGGGCTGGACGTAAGTTACGTTCACGTCGACTAGGCATTGAGCGGGCGTAATTTAATTTGAAAATTCAACATGATAATGAGCATGCGCACGCATGCGCTGTTCGAAGAAAGCGTCATTTACGTGGGGTCATGATAAGTTTAACATAAAACACGCCCCCGTGTTCCTCATTTGATTTAGGTGCGCTTACGCCGGCACATTTACGCTACGCCAACGTAACTTTGGGCGCAAGTGCTTTGTGAATACAGCACTTGCCTCTCTAAGTTGCGGCGGCGTAACGTAACTACGATCCGCTACGCCCGCTTACATTTACGCCGCCCTACGAGAATCTGGGCATAGTTTACATCCGTCCTAGACCTGGTCCTCCAAGATCATAGAGGCAATCAGAGACGATCTGGTCTCTGGAAACCTCTATGGCCAGCTGAGCATGCCGTAGAATTGTTTCTCGGGTGCGCTGGTAAAAATGGTAAGTCCGAGAAACATTGTGGAGCAGCAGGAGGGCGGGTGGGGGACGACCCCTCCTGCTGCTTTTGAAAGCGAGAAAGCCAATGAGAAAAGCCAATCACTGACTGAAAAAAAAACAAAAAAAAACGCCACTTGCAAGTGGTTTAATCAGCCGATAGCTTCAGCCATATCGTATATTTGCGCAATTTTCATTCAAAATAAGCTGATGACAGGGCGCATGGCGCAGTGCGATGCGAGACGGACGTTGCTGAGCAGAAGCTCCATCTGACTAGGCAGGCCAGGCAGGATTCCTGGGGCTAATCCACCACAAAAACCTCCAACAACACACCACCACCCCAGAGGAACAACCCGGTGTATGACTATCCAGCAAAAAAGGGCGAAATTGCCGCTCCCAGCACACGCTGACAAACTTTCTCCTTACTGCTGAGAAGATGTCCCAAAATGGCGCCGGCCACCATGCGGCCTCCAGCAGCTCCATTCAAACTCCAGCTCGTCCTCCTACAAACAGTGAGTACTCACAGCCTCTCTCTAAGGCTGATCTGGACGCAAGTTTGACTGCCATATATGAAAAACTAGTAGATAAGCTTGGACAGGAGCTTCACAAATCTACTAATTTTCTCTCTCAAGAGATTGCTAGCATAGGAGGCCACACTGACATATTTGAAACCAAGCATGACGAACTAGCCCTTGCAAACAATGACCTCAGGAAAGATTATGAGACGCCTGGCTGACAGCTTCTCCTTCATGCAAGCACACATAGAGGATTTGGACAATAGGAACAGACGCAATAATATAAGAGTGCGTGGTATCCCAGAATCAATCACTGATTTAACTCAGGCCATTACAAAGCTCTTTCATGGTCTTGTTCCTGACAAGCCATTGTCTGCTTTTGCATGTGACAGACTGCACAGGGCATTAAGACCCAAACCACCAACCTGAAAACCCCCCAGAGATGTGTTAATGTGCAAATTATGAGAGCCTCCAAAAACTCCCCCTGCATTGAATTGGATGGGGTTAAACTGCAGATTTACCCTGATATCTCTCCTGCGACATTGGACCGAAGGACGCAGAATGAAAGAGGTCACAAGTATCCTCCAAACAGCCAGAGTCAAGTATAGATGGGGTTTCCCATTTAAGCTATCTATAATGCCCATGGCACAACGTACACAGTTTACAATGTCATTAAAGGGGAAGGAGCTGTTGATCAAACTGGCTTGCTGGAGCAGCAACCATCGCACCGTCTTCCAGCTACCCCTAGATCATCACCCATATGGTCTACTCCAGGGGTGTCCAAACTTTTTTCAAAGAGTGCCAGATTTGATGAAGTGAACATGCGCGAGGGCCGACTAATTTGCCTGACATTCTTTGATCCATTAAAATTCGGTCTAAGTGTGTTAGTCTGAGCACTAATACACGGCCCAACAAGAGTTCTCTTACCTTTGTGGCTGTGTGTGGTGAAGAGATGAGCCCGGGCATGTTATTTGGATATACTGTATATATTTCTTTTGTGGCCCCAACGAATCCCAGAGTGCTGCTCGGGACTAAGGATGAGCTTGGGCGTGTTATTTGGATATACTGTATTAATCGGCGTATGCAGCCTCACCATTGCAACCAATGCAGCCTCACGTGTGCCATGAATGCAGCCTTACACGTGCCAAGAATGCAGCCTCACGTGCCATAATTGCAGCCTCACATGTGCCTTAAATGCAGCCATCTGTAGCCTCGGAGGGCAGAGGGAGGGGGGGGGGTGGGACGAGTGCAGACAGATTACAAACAGGAGAATCTCTTGTTTACTCTGAGTCCTCTTTAATACAAAGTCCCGCCTCCTATGATAGACAGAACAGTCGTCCAATGGCATCCCAGGAGACGGGACTTCCAATACAGACGCTGCTGAGTAAACAGGAGATTCTCTTAATGTGATCTGCCCCCTCCCTGTCCCCTCCAAAGCAGTGCCGATAAATACGGTACATAACTTTTGTGGCCCTGGGGGCCACAAACATTATATATATCCAAATCCCCAGGGGGGCCATATTAAATCAACAGGGGGGGCCGCATTTGGCCGCGGGCCGGACTTTGGACATGCCTGGTCTACTCCATCCTCCAGACGTAACCAGAGGGAGCAGAGAAGATGGCAGCAGCATTATTTCCAGGATCATGTTTCTTGACCAGTCTAAACTGCTTGTGCTGAATATTTGTGGGCCATGCCCCTCATCATCTCCCTCTCTATCCAGTGGGTTTGTTCTACTGTTTGAAATCACTGCTGGAGAGCTCTTTGGGAAGGTTCATCTGTCTACGGACACTAAAGCAACCTCTCTTATGTTGGCCCATGTGGTAGCAGCGTTGAAGGTACAATCTCACCTGTTGTTTAATTTTTCCACTCCTTTATTTACTTGCTGCAGACTATAGTAATACATCACTACATATCTCCAGCTGACTCCCAGAGCTATATGGGTAGCCTATATACCTCATGGACTGCCAACCCCCTCTACAAGTGAGTGAGTGAAAAACTTAAAAAACTTATAGGGCTAGATTCAGATAGATTAGCGGATCTTTAGATCCGCCGGTGCAAATTGAGAGGCCAGTGCAGTATTCAGAAAGCACTTACCTTGAAACTTGCGCCGGCGGATCGTAAATCCCCCGGCGGAATTCAAATTCCGCGGCTAGGGGGAGTGTAGTATTTAAATCAGGCGCGTCCCGGCTAAATTCCCAGCGTGCATTGCTCCAAATGATGTCGCTAGGACGTCATTGGTTTCGGCTTGAACGTAAATTACGTCCATCCGTATTCGCGACCGACTTACGCAAACGACGTAAAAATTCAAAACTCTGCGCAGGAACGACGGCCATACTTAACATAGGATACGCCGCATATAGTCACTTACCACGTAACCTGCCACAAGTTGCGGATTGTCCACCTGCCACAAGCTGCGGATTGTCCACTTGCCATGTCACCTGCCACATGTTGCGGATTGTCACTTGCCACACGTTACGGATTGTCACTTGCCACAGGATTGGTCACATGCCACATGTTGCCACAAGGGTGAGCTGACAGGGAAGATGGGGGTCTGACAGAGAGGAGGAGGTCTGGCAGAGAGGAGGGGGGGTCTGGCAGAGAGGAGGGGGGGTCTGGCAGAGAGGAGGGGGGGGTCTGGCAGAGAGGAGAGGGGGGGTCTGGCAGAGAGGAGGGGGGTCTGGCAGAGAGGAGGGGGGGGGTCTGGCAGAGAGGAGGGGGGGTCTGGCAGAGAGGAGGGGGGTCTGGCAGAGAGGAGGGGGGGTCTGGCAGGAGAGGAGTCTGGCAGAGGAGGGGGGGGTCTGGCAGAGAGGAGGAGGGGTCTGGCAGAGGAGGGCAGGGGTCTGGCAGAGGAGGGGGGTCTGGCAGAGAGGAGGAGGGTCTGGCAGAGGAGGGGGGGTCTGGCAGAGAGAAGGAGGGTCTGGCAGAGGAGGGGGGGTCTGGCAGAGAGGAGGGGGGGCTGGCAGAGAGGAGAGGGGGGGTCTGGCAGAGAGGAGGGCGGGGTCCGGCAGAGAGGAGGGGGGGTCTGGCAGAGAAGAGGGGGTCTGGCAGAGAGGAGGGGGGTCTGGCAGAGAGGAGGGGGGGTCTGGCAGAGAGGAGGAGGGGTCTGGCAGAGAGGAGGAGGAGCATGCTGCTTTACTGATCCATCGGCACATTAAGGGGGGAGGCGATCCGACGATGAGGGACTCGAGTCGGGAGCACTAACAAAACGGATGCTGGTGGCGCCCGGCGCCTATCTTCCGGGACTATGCTTCCCATGATGCTTCCTTCCCCAGTGTCGTCTGATTGGCCCTCTGCTGTAGCCAATGGGGATAGTGGGCAGGAAGGTAGGCGTTGTCCCTGCGAATACATTAGAGCGCTCTCTGCTCTACACTGGAGCTCGGCTGACAGGAGAAAGGGGAGGGGACGCAAGATACCCACAGCCCGCCTCTCCCCTGTGTCACATCGCTATTCGCTTCTGCCAAAATCAACCCGCTTTACCAATGATTGGAGGGGGCACTCAACAGCACCAACTGTCTACAGCTTCTTCCGGGTGTCATCTAACACTCCCCCACCCGCGCCGCCCGCTGCCGCTTGCCACTACTGCATCGGTCCATCATGTGAGCTACACAGGGACAGACATGTTGCAGGCAGTCAGTACTAGCAAAATGTGTTAAAGCACAGACCTAGCACAGGAATGATTAGGGTGTGCACGCCTATGGGTGAGGGGGAGATTATGGTTAGGGATGAGCCAAACCCCCCCCCCCCCCCCGGTTCGCAGCAGAACATGCGAACAGGCAAAACAAAAAATTTGTTTGAACGCGCGAACACCATTAAAGTCTATGGAACACGAATGTGAAAAATCAAAAGTGATAATTTCAAAGGATAATATGCAAGTTATTTTCATAAAAAGTGTTTGGGGACCTGGGTCCTGCCCCAGGGGACATGATGTATCAATGCAAAAAAAGTTTTAAAAAAGGGAAGTTTTTTTGGGAGCAGTGATTTTAATAATGTTTAAAGTGAAACAAAAGTGAAATATTCCTTTAAATTTCGTACCTGGGGGGTGTCTGTAAAGTGGACAATTTTTTGCCACCTGGGGGGCGTAACTGTAAAGGGGCGCATTTTTCCTGTGTTTAGAAAAATCCCTACAGCAAAATGAAATTTCTAAAAAGGAAAAAAGTCATTTAACCACTACCCCACTACGCCATAGCGAAAATACTGCTACAGCGCGGTGGAGTTATTCCGGGACGACGTCCCTGGGACGTCCTCCCAGAATCCTTCACTCGCGCGCCCCCTGGGGCGCGCTCCCGGAATCATCTGTGAGCGCCGGGTCTAGAAGACCCGGCGCATCACAGATCGCGGTAAATCGCAGCTGATAGCGGCGGTTTACCACGTGATCGCTCTGTCAAATGACGGAGCGATCACTTGTAAACAAACCGGCGTCATGTCATGACGCCGGTTCCTCCCTCTCCTCTCTGTACCGATCGGTACAGTGTGAGAGGAGAGGGGGGGAGAGCGGCAGCAGCAGCAGCTGCTGTGGGATGGATCTGTGACACATGCAGTCACAGATCCATCCCTCCCTCCCTGTGCAATACTCTGCAATACTCTGCAATTAACCCCTCATACTCTGCAATACCCCCATACCCCCCATACTCTGCAATTAACCCCCCATACTCTGCAATTAACCCCCATACTCTGCAATAACCCCCCCATACTCTGCTATTAACCCCCCATACTCTGCAATAACCCCCCATACTCTGCAATAACCCCCCCATACTCTGCAATAACCCCCCCCCATACTCTGCAATACCACCCAATACTCCACAATACCACCCAATACTCTGCAATACCTGCTAATATGACAGAAACGAGATATTTTTTTTTTTTTTTTTTTTACAGAATTTTCAGTGTTTTTTCTTTTATAGCGCAAAAAATAAAAATCGCAGAGGTGATCAAATACCACCAAAAGAAAGCTCTATTTGTGGGAAAAAAAGGACAAAAATTTCAGATGGGCACAATGTTGTATGACTGAGTAATTGTCATTCAAATTGTGAGAGCACCGAAAGCTGAAAATTGGTCTGGTGAGGAAGGGGGTTTAAGTGCCCAGTGGTCAAGAGGTTAAAACTGCTCACGGCTATAATGAATTGTTGGGTCCCGCAATACAGATAAAAGTCATAAAAAAAATGGCATTAGTTCCCCCCCAGTCCATTACCACGCAACCTGACAGGCCACAGTAAAAGAGGGGGGATGAGAGAGCGCCCCCCCTCTTCTGAACTGTACCAGGCCACATGCCCTCAACATTGGGAGGATGCATTGGGGTCAAAAGCACCATGTCCCCATGTTGATGGGGACAAGGGCCTCATCCCCACCTCCCTTGCCCAGTGGTTGTGGGGGTCTGCGGGTGGGGGGCTTATCAGAATCTGAAAGCCCTTTAACAAAGGGGACCCCAAAATCCCGCCCCCCCTATGTGAATTGGTAATGAGGTACATTGTATCCATACCATTTCACAAAAAAAGTGTCAAAAATTGTAAAAAACACAAGACACAGCTTGGGACAAGTCCTTTATTTAAAAAGAAAAAAAATCCAGCGATGTAATCCATTCTTGACCCTAGAGTACGGGAAAAATAAAAACGCTGCCACGATCCACCTCCATGGGATGTTCCCGTCGAATGACGCTACACCTGCCGTGACAGCTCTTAACTACTTGCCGACCAGCCATCGTCGTTTTACGGCGGCAGGTCGGCTCCCCTGCGCGAGAGCTTATAGCTCTATATCGGCCCTCTCGCAGGCCACTAGGGGCGCGCGCCCGCCCCCGACTCCCGTGCAGGCACACGCGATCGCTCATTACAGAGCGGGGACCGGGAGCTGTGTGTGTAATCACACAGCTCCCGGTCCTGTCAGGGGGAGAAATGCTGATATTCTGTTCATACAATGTATGAACAGAAGATCAGTAATTTCCCCTAGTGAGGCCACCCCCCTACAGTTAGAAGACACCCAGGGAACATACTTAACCCCTTCCCCGCCCCCTAGTGTTAACCCCTTCACTGCCAGTGTCATTTTTATAGTAATCAATGCATTTTTATAGCACTGATCGCTATAAAAATGCCAATGGTCCCAAAAATGTGTCAAAAGTATCCGAATTGGCCGCCATAATGTCGAAGTACCGAAAAAAAAATCGCTGATCACCGCCATTACTAGTAAAAAAAAATATTAATAAAAATACCCCCTATTTTGTAAACGCTATAACTTTTGCGCAAACAAATCAATAAACGGTTATTGCAATTTTTTTTTAAGAAAAATATGTAGAAGAATACGTATCGGCCTAAACTGAGGAAAAAAATTTTTTTTTTTATATATTTTTTGGGGATATTTATTATAGCAAAAAGTAAAAAATATTCATTTTTTTTTCAAAATTGTCGCTCTATTTTCGTTTATAGCGCAAAAACTAAAAAACCGCAGAGGTGATCAAATACCACCAAAAGAAAGCTCTATTTGTGGGGAAAAAAGGACGCCAATTTTGTTTGGGAGCCACATCGCACGACCGCCCAATTGTCAGTTAAAGTGACGCAGTGCCGAATCTCAAAAAGTGCTCTGGTCTTTGACCAGCAATATGGTCTGGGGGTTAAGTGGTTAAATAGCTGAGAGTAGAGCCACCAGTGATGTACACGTGCGATCCCGCCCCCTCTGATGCCACAGGGGTTTCCTGGTTTCCCTGTGGCGCCACGGGTGACCTCGCCCCCTCTGACGCCACAGGGTTTCCTGCAATTTCCCATGGCGTCAGAGGGGGCGGGGGAACATTTTTCAGGGAACCCATGTCGTTTTTTCCAATGACTTTTATCTGTATTGCAAGACTCGACAATTCATTACAGCCGCGAGCAGTTTTAAATGACTTTTTCCCTTTAGAAATGTCATTTTGCTGCAGGGACTTTTCTAAACACTGGAAAAATGCGCCACTTTACAGGCATACTATAGACACCCCCCAGGTACGAAAAGGAATATTTTGCTTTTATTGTTTCACTTTAAGTATTATTAAAATCACTGCTCCCAAAACACGGCAGTTTTTAAACTTTTTTTTGCATTGATACATGTCCCTGGGGCAGGACACACGTCCCCAAACACTTTTTATGACAATACCATGCATATAATGCCGCGTACACACGATCATTTTTCGGCATGAAAAAAACTTAGTTTTTAAAAAATGTCATTTAAAATGATCGTGTGGGCTTCACATCATTTTTCGTGTTCTCAAAAACGAAAAAAAAAATTCCGAACATGCTGCATTTTTTAACGACGTTTTAAACAATGTCGTTTTTTCGGGTTGTAAAAAATTATCGTGTGTGGGCTAAAACGACATTAAAAACCTGCACATGCTCAGCAAGTTATGAGACGGGATCGCTCGTTCTGGTAAAACTACCATTCGTAATGGAGTAACAGACGCTGTAACAGACAGAAAAGTGCGAATCGTCTTTTACTAACACGGAATCAGCTAAAGCAGCCCCAAGGGTGGCGTCATCCGCATTGGAACTTCCCCTTTATAGTTCCATCGTACGTGTTGTACGTCACCGCGCTTTGCTAGAGCATTTTTTTAAAACGATGGTGTGTGGGCAACGTCGTTTTAATGATGAAGTTGGAAAAACATTGTTTTTTCTACATGCCGAAAAACTTTGGTTTTTTTCATGTCGAAAAATGTGCGTACGCGGCATTAACCTTTAAAATTAGCACTTTTGATTTCTCCCATAGATTTTAAAAGGGTGTTCCATGGCTTTTGAATTTGCCGCGAACACCCCAAATTGTTCGCTATTCAACGAGAACATCGGGCTCATCCCTAATTATGGTGTGGGGTTATGTTTCAGACGTTGGGCTTGGCCCCTTACAGTAGTTCCAGTGAAGGGTACTCTTAAGGTGTCAGTTTACCAAGGCATTTTGGACAATTTCATGCTCTCAACTTTGTGGAAACAGTTTGGGGATGGCCCCTTCCTGTTCAAAATGACTGCGCACCAGTGCACAAAAGCAAGGACCATAAAGACATTGATGAGCGAGTTTGGGGTGGAGGAACTTGACTGGCCTGCACAGAGTCCAGACCTGAATTAGATAGAACACCCTTGGAATGAATTAGAGTAGAGACTGCAAGCCAGGCCTTCTCGTCCAACATCAGTGCTGACCTCACAAATGCGCTTCTGGAAATATAATCCTCAGTGCTTTCCTTGGACAGAGCCAAAACAGACAGTGTATTATGTAAGTGCTTTTGAATGCACAGAATGAGATTTATCTATGTTGAAACAATGCATTGATTCTAAATAAAGCTGCTCTATGTTGCAGAGTGTTAGAGCATTAGATGGCGACTTAGTGCGGACACCACCGCCTGGTCACCATCTTGCTCCCCCCATGCGCATGCCCAGTGCGGCGGGGGAGCTCCTGTGTCGGTGGTCCTTGGGTGCAGCCCGTCACTCCGTCGTGCGTCAACGCGCACGCGCGTTCGGGGAGGGGGGCGTGCACCCTCGGCCCAGGGAATCAGTCTCCCTGTCAGCCTATACCTCCCTCCACAGCCCTGTGCGAACACAGCTGCATATCGTTGCGCTGTGTGTCGCTGATTGGCGGGAGGAGGGTATTTAAACAAGGAGGGAAGCAAGTTAGCTGTGATCCAGCACATGGTTTGGACTACTCCTAATTGTTATTTGCTTACAACACATACAATTCCTTTATGGTAACTTATAGCCTTATAGGTGGATTCAGAAAGACTTAGGCCGGCGTATCAGTAGATACGCCAGCCTAAGTCTGAATGTGTGCCGGCGCTAATTTAACCACTTCCCGACCCCCGCATGTACATATACGTCCACAATATGGCACGTACAGGCACATGGGCGTACAGGTACGTCCCCGCCTTACCTGGGTTCGGGGGTCCGATCGGGACCCCCTCCGGTACATGCGAGGGCCGGGAACGGTGTACGGGAGGTCCGGGAGGAGGGGGCGGCTATTGGTTTCCAGCCGTCCCCTCTCGATCTCCGTCAGCGAATGAGCTTCCAGCTGAGCCCTCCCTGCCTGTGTAACTGTAAACACAGGCAGGGAGGAAGTGACGTTTTCTCCCCTCTGGCGGTCTTTTCGTCCGGTTCCAGAGGAGAGAAGACGTCAGTACTGTGAGTTGCACCAACAGCACACTGACACAGCACACATAGGCACATAACCCCCCCCGATCACCCCCCCCAGCACCCCCAGATCACCCCCTGTCACAGTGTCACTGATTGCAGTGATCATTTATTTTCTGATCACTGCTTTAGTGTCAGTGTGACAGAAAAAAGTGTCAGGGCAGTTAGGTTTAGGCCCCTTTAGGTCCGGGGTAGCCCCCTACCCCCCCCAATAAAGGTTTAACCCCTGATTGCCCCTAAAGTTAAACCTTTCACCCCTATTGCCAGTGTCACTAAGCGATCGGTTTCTGATCGCTGTATTAGTGTCACTGTTGCCGCTAGGCAGTTAGTTTTTTTTGAGGTTCGCCGCCAGGTTTATATAGCGTTAGGTACCCCCATAAATAAAGGTTTTAACCCCTGATTGCCCCTAGAGTTAACCCTTTCACCCCTATTGCCAGTGTCACTAAGCGATCGGTTTCTGATCGCTGTATTAGTGTCACTGTTGCCGCTAGGCAGTTAGTTTTTTTTTGAGGTTCGCCGCCAGGTTTATATAGCGTTAGGTACCCCCATAAATAAAGGTTTTAACCCCTGATTGCCCCTAGAGTTAACCCTTTCACCCCTATTGCCAGTGTCACTAAGCGATCGGTTTCTGATCGCTGTATTAGTGTCACTGTTGCCGCTAGGCAGTTAGTTTCTTTTTGAGGTTCGCCGCCAGGTTTATATAGCGTTAGGTACCCCCATAAATAAAGGTTTTAACCCCTGATTGCCCCTAGAGTTAACCCTTTCACCACTGATCACTGTATAAGTGTCACTGGTGACGTGGTTAGCCAGTTAGTTATTTAGTTATTTTAGGTTCGCCACCAGGTTTTTAGAAAGCGTTAGGTACCCCCATATATTACCGAATAAAGGTTTTAACCCCCTGATTGCCCCCTAGTTAACCCGGCGGGTGATATAAATTTAATTTTAGCGCCAGTCAGGGTCTGCGTCGCCCCAGGCAGCGTTAGGTTAGAGCCAGTACCGCTTACACCCACTCGCTAAGCATACACCCCCCTTAGTGGTATAGGATCTGAACGGATCGATACCTGATCTGATCAGATCTATACTAGCGTACCCAGCAGTTTAGGGTACCCAAAAACGCATTGTTAGCGGAATCAGCCCAGATACCCGCTAGCACCTGCGTTTTCCCCCTCTGCCCAGCCCAACCCACCCAAGTGCAGTATCGATCGATCACTGTCACTTACAAAACACAAGACACATAACTGCAGCTTTCGCAGAGACAGGCTGATCCCTGCGATCGCTTACAGTTTTTTTTGAAGCGTTTTCTACATTTGCTTTTCTATAGTCAGGTGCTTTTTTTACCTGTGAATCCTTACCATTGTACCACTAAATTTAGAGTCCAAAATGGCAAACCGAAGGTACAATGATAAGCAGGCCTTGGAGTTCATGTGCATGTCAGATAGTGAAGAGGAGGAGGTCACGCATCTGACAGATTCTGGCTCAGAATATGAACCCATTTACGACAGCGGCTCCATGTCAGATAGCTCGCACGACGAAGTTGAGGTCCCTGCTAAGGCCAGGCGTACCCGATCCCATTCTGATGTTGTTGAGCAGCAAGAACCGCAGGACCCTCGTATGGAGCAGAGATCCAGTACTAGCGCCGCTATTCCTTCTGGTGAATTGGCAAGCACCAGCGGCCTAGTACACCCTGGTCGTTTATCCAGCACTGCAGTAACACTTGGTGACGTGGCGAGTCCCATAAGTGCAGTTGAAGCTGGCGATGTGGCAAGCACAAGTAGTGTCCCGCTGCCACCAAGAAGAAGACAGAGACAGGCCCGTCGTGCCCATAGTGCCCTTCCTGTAGAATTTGCCTATCCTGATTGGGTCCCCACCACTTCTACAGCACCTGTACTTCCCCCATTCACTGGCCAACCCGGTATTCAGGTGGATACAGCGAACTTTACGTCACTTGATTTTTATTCGCTGTATTTCACGGAAGATCTCTATAGATCTATTGTGGACCAGACTAATTTATATGCTGGTACTTACATCGCCGCTAACCCCCAGTCTCGCCTTGCCAAACAATGGAAACCTCTCGAGGTTTCCGAATTTAAGACCTTTCTGGGCCTTACCCTCAACATGGGCAATACACAAATTTCCGTCATTGCGGATGTATTGGTCCACACATCCCATTGACCATATGTACATTTTCTCTGCTCACATGGCCAGGAAACGATACGAGGCGATCCTGCGGTTCCTGCATTTCAGTGACAATGCACTTTGTCGTCCACGTGGAGACCCTGAATTTGACCGGCTCTACAAAATTCGGCCCCTCGTAAACCATTTTCAACGAACGTTTTGCAGCCTTGTTTAATCCCCAGCAGGTTGTATGCGTTGATGAGTCCCTGATTAAATTTGCTGGCCGCTTGTCTTTCAAACAGTACCTTCCCAGCAAGCGTTCCAGATACGGGGTCAAGCTCTATAAGCTCTGTGACAGGGCCACAGGCTACACATGGAGCTTTAGGGTTTACGAGGGAAAAGATAGTCAGGTAGAGCCGGAAGGATGCCCAGATTACATGGGGAGCGCTGGCAAGATTGTTTGGGACTTGGTGTCACCCTTATTCGGAAAGGGGTACCATTTGTATGTGGACAATTTTTACAGCAGCGTGCCACTTTTTAGCCACTTATTTGATCAACAGATTGGAGCATGTGGCACCGTGCGACCTAATCGCCGGGGCTTCCCCCAGCGGCTTGTAGATGCCCGTGTTAGGCCGGGGGCGAGAGCCTGCTGCAGATGTAAAAATTTGCTCGCTGTGAAGTGGCGGGACAATAGGAATGTTTTCGTTCTTACCACCCTTCACGCAGACACGACAGTCCAAATTCGTACGGCGACTGGTGTTGTGGAGAAACCCCTCTGTGTCCACGAATATAACCAAAACATGGGAGGGGTGGACCTCAACGACCAGTTAATGGCGCCGTATCATATTGCCCGTAAGACGAGACGCTGGTACAAAAAAGTGTCTCTACATTTATTTCAATTGGCTCTACTGAATGCTCATGTCGTATACAGAGCTTCAGGACGGAATGAATCCTTCCTTCAATTCCAGAGGGATATCATCACAGAACTCCTGTATCCAGGCGGTATTGTACCTCACCATCTCCTACCAAATGCAGTAAGCCGACTGCATGAGAGGCATTTTTCTTATGTCCTCCAGAGTACCCCTACCCAACGAGCCCCCCAAAGAAAATGTCGTGTCTGTACCAAGCGCGGATTTAGGCGTGACACCCGTTATTTTTGTCCCAAATGTCCTGGCAATCCTGGTCTTTGTATTGGTGAATGTTTTGAACGCTTCCACACACACGTTAATTATTAGTGTAGGGTGAAACATTTCACAGGCTAGGCACACTCACACAGGGTCTCCCAAGATGCCATCGCATTTTGAGAGACCCAAACCTGGAACCGAAAAGTTGAAGTTACAGTTCACAGTTACAAAAAAAAAAGTGTTAAAAAAAAAAAAAAAGTAAAAAATAAAAACACACAAAAAAATATAAAATAAAAAAACCAAAAATAGTTGTCGTTTTATTGTTCTCTCCCTCTCTATTCTCTCTCTATTGTTCTGCTCTTTTTTACTGTATTCTATTCTGCAAAGTTTTATTGTTGTTATGTTTTTTCATGCTTGCTTTTCAGGTATGTAATTTATTTTACTGTTTTCAGGTACGCCATTCAGCTGTTGCGCGGACTTATTTATCTTGACAGCAACAGCGTTTGCTCCCACGATATATAAAGCCGCGACTCCAGTGCTGTAGGAGGTGATTTCACCACCACAGTTAAAAAAAAGAGCATATATGCCGAAGCATGCGGGCAGCAGGGGCGGAGGAGCGATTTTGCTCTAATGCCGCGTACATACGGTTGACATTCCTACGGAGGCTTTCCCGTGGAAAAGTCTGACCATGTGTACACGGCATAGAAAAGTCCGACCGTGTGTACGCGGCATAGAAAAGTCCGACCGTACGCGGCATAACTTTTTTGCGGGAGGATGCCCCCATGCTTTGGCATATATATATTTTAGGCACAGGTTGCGTTAAAAAATGTTTTATTTTTTACTATGTTTTTTTATAGGTATTTGCTTTGCAGGTATGGTATGATCTTACTGTTATACTGGAATGTTACTTTGTTTTAATGTTAACCATCATTTGCTTAGCAGGTACGCCATTCAGTTGCAGTGCGGATTTATTTAGCGTGACAGCAACAGCGTTTGCTCCCACGATATATAAAGCCGCGACTCCAATGCTGTAGGAGGTGATTTCACCACTACAGTTCAAAAAAGAGCATATATGCCGGAGCATGGGGGCATTAGGGGCGGAGGAGCGATTTTGCTCCTAATGCCGCGTACATACGGTTGACATTCCTACGGAGGCTTTCCTGTGGAAAAGTCTGACCATGTGTACACGGCATAGAAAAGTCCGACCGTGTGTACGCGGCATAGAAAAGTCTGACCGTACGCGGCATAACTTTTTTGCGGGAGGATGCCCCCATGCTTCGGCATATATAAATGGTGCATGTATGCCCATCATTAGAAGTGGGTGGATGAAGGGAGGTATTCTAATGGTGGGCATACCCACCGATCAATCTTTTTTTTGTTCAGCCAACAGGCTGCATGAAAAAAAAAAAGATTACAATACATGTCCAACAAGAACCATCAACGTACTGGTATGTTGCAGGACTTTGAATGGTTATACCAGAATGATGCCTGCGGGTTTAGGCATCATCTTGGTATCATTCTTTTCAGCCAGCGGTCGGCTTTCATGTAAAAGCAGTCCTAGCGGCTAATTAGCCTCTAGACTGCTTTTACATTCAGTGGGAGGGAATGTCCCCCCCCCCCAGATATAAACGGCGCCATTGAGAATATGGGAAAGCATTTTATCACACCGATCTTGGTGTGGTCAGATGCTTTGAGGGCAGAGGAAAGATCTAGGGTCTAATAGACCCCATTTAAAAAAAAAAAAGAGTACCTGTCACTAACTATTGCTATCATAAGGGATATTTACATTCCCTGAGATAACAATAAAAATGGTAAAAAAATAAATAAATGGAAGGAACAGTTAACAAATAAAATAAAAAAAGCGAAATAAATATATAAAAAATAAAAAAATAAAAAAAAAGCATCCCTGTCCCCCCCTGCTCTTGCGCAAAGACGAACGCAAGCGTCGGTCTGGAGTCATATGTAAACAGCAATTGCACCATGCATGTGAGGTATCACCGCGAAGGGCAGATCGAGGGCAGTCATTTTAGCAGTAGACCTACTCTGTAAATCTAATGTGGTAACCTGTAAAGGCTTTTAAAGGCTTTTAAAAATGTATGTAGTTTGTCGCCACTGCGCGTTTGTGCGCAATTTTAAAGTATGTCGTGTTTGGTATCCATGTACTCGGCCTAAGATCATAATTTTTATTTCATCAATAATTTGGGCAATATAGTGTGTTTTAGTGCTTTAAAATAAAAAAAAGTGTATTTTTTCCCCAAAAAATGCGTTTGAAAAAACGCTGCGCAAATACTGTGTGGAAATTTTTTTTGCAACACCCACCATTTTAATCTGTAGGGCCTTTGCTTTAAAAAAAATATATAATGTTTGGGGGTTCAACTTTACTTTCTTGCAAAAAAATAATATGTTTTTATGTAAACAAACAGTGTCAGAAGGGCTTTTTCTTCAAGTGGTTAGAAGAGTGGGTGATGTGTGACATAAGCTTCTAATTGTTGTGCATAAAATGCCAGGACAATTGAAAACCCCCCCAAATGACCCCATTTTGGAAAGTAGACACCCCAAGCTATTTGCTGAGAGGCATCTTAAGTCCATGGAATATTTTAGATTTTGACCCAAGTTGCGGGAAATATAAATATATATATATATATATTTTTTTTTTGCGCAAAGTTGTCACTAAATGATATATTGCTCAAACATGCCATGGGCATATGTGGAATTACACCCCAAAATGCATTCTGCTGCTTCTCCTGAGTACGGGGATACCACATGTGTGAGACTTTTTGGGAGCCTAGCCGCGTACGGGACCCAAAAACCAATCACCGCCTTCAGGCTTTCTAAGGGTGTAAATTTTTGATTTCACTCCTCACTACCTATCACAGTTTCGAAGGCCATAAAATGCCAAAATAGCACAAAAAAACCCAAATGACCCCATTTTGGAAAGAAGACACCCCAAGGAAACTGCTGAGAGGCATGTTGAGTCCATTGATTTTTTTTTTTTTTGTCCAAAGTGATTGAATAATGAGAAAAAAAAAAAAAAAAAAGAAAAATGTGTCACTAAATGATATATTGCTCACACATGCCATGGTTATATGTGGAGTTGCACCTAAAATACATTCTGCTGCTTCTCCTGAGTACGGGGATACCACATGTTTGGGACTTTTTGGGAGCCTAGCCGCGTACGGGACCCCGAAAACCAAGCACCGCCTTCAGCATTTCTAAGGGCATAAATTTTTGATTTCACTCCTCACTACCTATCACAGTTTCGAAGGCAATAAAATGCCAAAACAGCACAAAACCCCCCCAAATGACCCAATTTTGGAAAGTAGACACCCCAAGCTATTTGCTGAGAGGCATGTTGAGTCCATGGAATATTTAATTTTTTTGCCCCAAGTCACTGAATAATGACCAAAAAAAAAAAAATACAAAACGTTGTCACTAAATGATATATTTCTCACACATGCCACGGTTATATGTGGAATTGCACCCCAAAATACATTCTGCTGCTTCTCCTGAGTACGGGGATACCACATGTGTGGGACTTTTTGTGAGCCTAGCCGCATACGGGGCCCCGAAAACAAAGCACCGCCTTCAAGATTTCTAAGGGCATACATTTTTGATTTCACTCCTCACTACCTATCACTACCTATCACAGTTTTGAAGGCCATAAAAATGCCAAGATGTCACACAACCCCCCAAATGACCCCATTTTGGAAAGAAGACACCCCAAGCTATTTGCTGAGAGGCATGTCGAGTCCATGGAATATTTTATATTTTGACACAAGTTGCGGGAATATGACAAACTGATTTTTTTTTGCACAAAGTTGTCACTAAATGATATATTTCTCACACATGCCACGGTTATATGTGGAATTGCACCCCAAAATACATTCTGCTGCTTCTCCTGAGTACGGGGATACCACATGTGTGGGACTTTTTGGGAGCCTAGCCGCGTACGGGGCCCCGAAAACCAAGCACTGCCTTCAAGATTTGTGTGGCTAGGCGTGGCTAGGCTCCCAAAAAGTCCCACACATGTGGTATCCCCGTACTCAGGAGAAGCAGCAGACATGTATTTTGGGGTGCAATTCCACATATGCCCATGGCATATGTGAGAAATATATCATTTAGTGACAACTTTGTGCAAAAAAAAAAACAGTTTGTCATATTCCCGCAACTTGTGTCAAAATATAAAATATTCCATGGACTCGACATGCCTCTCAGCAAAATAGCTTGGGGTGTCTTCTTCCAAAATGGGGTCATTTGGGGGGGTTGTGTGACATCTTGGCATTTTATGGCCTTCAAAACTGTGATAGGTAGTGATAGGTAGTGAGGAGTGAAATCAAAAATGTATGCCCTTAGAAATCTTGAAGGCGGTGCTTTGTTTTCGGGGCCCCGTATGCGGCTAGGCTCACAAAAAGTCCCACATATGTGGTATCCCCGTACTCGGGAGAAGCAGCAGAATGTATTTTGGGGTGCAATTCCACATATAACTATGGCATGTGTGAGCAATATATCATTTAGTGACAACTTCTGTGCAAAAAAAAATCAGTTTGTCATATTCCCGCAACTTGTGTCAAAATATAAAATATTCCATGGACTCGACATGCCTCTCAGCAAATAGCTTAGGGTGTCTACTTTCCAAAATGGGGTCATTTGGTTTTTTTTTTTGCTATTTTGGCATTTTATGGCCTTCGAAACCTTGATAGGTAGTGAGGAGTGAAATCAAAAATTTGTGCCCTTAGAAATGCTGAAGGCGGTGCTTGGGTTTTGGGGCCCCGTATGCGGCTAGGCTCCCAAAAAGTCCCACACATGTGGTATCCCCGTACTCAGGAGAAGCAGCAGAATGTATTTTGGGGTGCAATTCCACATATAACCATGGCATGTGTGAGAAATATATCATTTAGTGACAACTTTTTGTAAACATTTTTTTTTTTTTTCGTCATTATTCAATCACTTCAATCAATTAAATATTCAATGGACTCAACATGCCTCTCAGCAGTTTCCTTGGGGTGTCTACTTTCCAAAATGGGGTCATTTGGGGGGGTTTTGTACTGCCCTGCCATTTTAGCACCTCAAGAAATGAGATAGGCAGTCATAAAATAAAAGCTGTGTAAATTCCAGAAAATGTACCCTAGTTTGTAGACGCTATAACTTTTGCGAAAACCAATAAATATACGCTTATTGCGATTTTTTTTACTAAAGACATGTGGCCTGAATACATTTTGGCCTAAATGTTTGACTAAAATTTAGTTTATTCGATTTTTTTTACTTTTTGTTATAAGAAAAATCATTTTTTTTTCAAAATTTACGGTCTTTTTGCGTTTATATCGCAAAAAATAAAAATCGCAGAGGCGATCAAATACCATCAAAATAAAGCTCTATTTGTGGGAAGAAAAGAACGCAAGTTTCGTTTCGGTACAACATTGCATGACCGCGCAATTACAGTTAAAGCAGCGCATTGCCAAATTGTAAAAACACCTTGGGTCTTTAGACAGCGTATTGGTCCGGGGCTTAAGTGGTTAAGCGTATTCTGGAAACCAGATACGCTTAAATTAGGCTCAGATACGAGCGGCGTAAGTGTCTTACCACCGTCGTATCCTAAAGTGTAATTTTTAGGCTGACCGCTAGGTGTCGCTTCCATTGCAGTCGGCGTAGAATATGTAAATCACTAGATACGCCTATTCACAAACGTACGCCCGGCCGACGCAGTACAGATACGCCGTTTACGTAACGCATTATCAGGCCTAAATTTATTCCATCAAATAGCTGGAATAGTAATGTTAAGTATGGTCGTCGTTCCCGCGTCGAAATTCGAAAATTTTACGTCATTTGCGTAAGTCGTTCGTGAATAGGGATTTACGTCATTTACGTCCACGTCGAAACCAATAGGACTGTGCGGCGTACTTTGCCGCAATGCACACTGGGATATGTAGGCGGACGGCGCATGCGGCGTTCGTAAAATACGTCAATCACGTAAGGTCACCCTCCATTACCATAAAACACGCCCCCTCAAATAAATTTGAATTAGGCGCCATCACGCCCGCCTGATTTACGCTACGCCGCCGTAACTTAGCAGGCAAGTACTTAGTGAATACAGTACTTGCCTTGCAAACTTACGCCGCAGCAACTATGCGCTCGTCATCCAGAATCCAGCTATTAGTCATCATACTTTTAGCTCAGGTCACACTCAATAACTTTCAATGCTTTCATTGACACCAGCCTTATCTATAAGTCAGACAACCAGTAAAGGGCTGTCAATACCACACAAAAACAATCTCGATATGTACGCTATCTTGTGGTAGGTTATTGTCATAATATAGGTTATATCATTAAAATAAAATAAAAAAATATATATACTATTTAAGTTAATTCTAAGGTGAGATCCTTTTTTTCTCTCTCATAGAATAAAAGGCCCAGATTCTCATACATTAAGGCTTCATTTCCACTGACGTTTTTACAGCCACTTTTCTGAGCGTTTTTTACAGCTTAAAAACGCCTGTCCATGTTATTCTATGGCATCATGCCCACATAGGCGTTTTTGAGCTGCAAATGGCATAGGCGTTTTTGAGCTGTAAAAAAAACGCAGGACCAGGGCGTTCTGAAGCTCCAGAGTAGAGCTGTAAAAACGCCAGACGTTAAAAAATGCTCAAAAACGCTCAAAAAAGCTACCGCTGCGTTTTTGAGCTCCAGCTCAAAAAAAAAAAAAGGCTAACAACAGTGGCTGTAAAAACGCCAGTGGAAATGAAGCCTTACGTTGCTCCTGGGCAGCGTAAACGTATGTGATTTACGTTACACCGCCGCAGGTTTACAGGTTTACAGCCTGATTCTCAGAACACTTACCTGTAAACTTGCGGCGGATGTATCGTTAAATCGCTCGGCGCAAGCCCGCCCAATTCAAATGGGGCGGGCACCATTTAAATTAGGCGCGCTCCCGCGTCGAGCGTAACTGCGCATGCTCCGTCGGGTAAATTACCCGACGTGCATTGCGCTAAATGACGTCGCACCAACGTCATTTACTTAGACGTTAACGTAAATGGCGTCCAGCGCCATTCACGGACGTCTTACGCAAACAACGTAATTTTTTAAAATTTCGACGTAGGGAACGACGGCCATACTTAACATTGGTTGCCCCTCATAATACTAGGGGCAAACTTTACGCGTCGGAAAGGCTACGGAAACGACGTAAATTCTCTGCGTCAAGCGCGCGTACGTTCGGGAATCGCCGTAATTTGCTAATTTACATAAACGACGGGGAAAACAACGTCCGCGACATCTAGCGGCGGGAAACAAAATTGCATTTTAGATCTGACAGCGTAAGAGCCTTACGCCTGTCAGATCTAATGGGTATCTATGCGTAACTGATTCTAAGAATCAGTCGCATAGATACCCGGGGCCAAATGAGGAGTTATGACGGCGCAAATGGTGTTGCGCCGTCGTAACGCCTTTGAGAATCTGGGCCCAAAGTCTCTACAATAAAGAACTGTTTATAACCTTTTTTTCAAACAAATAAGCAGACCACCTACATCTTATTTAATGGTTGCAATATTTTACCAACTGTTACACTATAGACCATAACCTCCGCACTATATAAATTTTTATTTGCAGTGGTTACAAGTCACAGCAATACAATTTCTTTATTGTGAATAATCTGGTAAGACCTATGAATGTGTTATCCTAACTTATTTAATATACAACAAAATAAGTAATAAGACAATAATAATAAAAATCCCCCCCTGGAAGGGCAATCATATATTACCATCCCATACTATCTTCACAGGGCCCAGCAGAGATTGGCTCTAGCAGCACTGTGTATGGGGGCCTAGGGCATCGGCCAGGCAATATCTGAACTATCTCCAATCACGTTTGGTTATACCAGTGAACCCAGATCATAATGCTGCTCATCTTCTCTGTTTTTAACGCATGAATGGAATGATCTGCCGATAGAACTGCTTCAAAGCTGTGAGTACTGAGAAATTACTATTTCTTTAATATGGAGCATACTTTGATAAAATGCTGTACGGTTCATGCTGACTATCTGTTATACACATTATAGACAAATTGCTGACTCTTCTCTACACCCCTGAGGAAAGAGAGGCATCTCTCAGAAACGTTGGGTATACGTTGAAGAATCACGTCCTACAATGCTTGTTTGTACTTTGAACTCATTTATATTCTAGTCTATATTCATTCCATATCATGTCAATGTTTTAATATAATCTGTTTTGTACTTATATAATAAATTATATTTTTTCTTTTTTACATAAACATTTATCCACTTTGTGGTTTATATCTTTGTGCCTTTAAAGTCCAGTCAGGGGACCCATTGTTTTTTTCTGATTTTTCTTTTGGATGTGGCACCATACATATAGAGACACAGATCGATAATCTGCTTTATGTTGCAGAGTGGTATTAATTCCCTGAAGAAGATATTGTATGTACTGTATTTTGAAACATGTTAGATATTCTCAACTCTTGGAACCATCAATTGCATCCAGACTTGTTCTATATGGCTTATTATGAAATGTAAAATATATGTTATGTGACAACAAATATATATGAAATATTTATTTTAAATACAGTATTTAAACAATTCCTCTTATTAAAAAAATAAAAATAGCAAAGAATGTAATTTTCTATATAACATACTGTATTCATTTATTGGTTGCCTTAAAAATCCCACAAAGAGTACAGTAAAACCTTGGTTTGAGAGAAACTTGGTTTTTAGAGCGTTTTGAAAGACAGACAAAATGTTTTAATACATTTTGACTTGATATTCAAGCGACGTCTTGATATAAGAGTAGCGTAATGTCACAACTGAGTATAAAAATAGGAGAGAGGCGCCTCTAAGTGTAGCAATATGGATACATTTAATGAAGGTACAACATTTAGAAATTCACATGGTTGATGATTCAAACAGGCACATCTAAGTATGCAGGCATCCAGGGTAAAGTTGTCCACATAGACCATCCTCCGCACCACCATTGATGTCGCCCCTTCCACGTGTGGTTCAAGCCTCACTTTCAAATCACTCTACTGCAGGGTAGTCTTCCCGGAGTCGGAGGTGAGGAGGACGGTCTATGTGGACAGCTTTATCCTGGATGCCTGCATACTTAGATGTGCCTCATTTAATCATCAACCATGTGAGTTGCTAAATGTTTTACCTTCATTAAATGTAACCATATTGCTACAATTAGAGGCGCCGCTCTTCTCTTTTATACTCTGTAGCTCCTGCTGGATTTTGCTTCTAATCCCCTTGGGGAGGCTGCCATTTGTGGATGGACATTGGACACAACTTCACATTGCTGTAATGTTTATATATGGACTATAGACTGAAGGACTTATGAATAAATGGTCGTGTAACGAATCATTTCAGTTTCCATTATTTCTTATGGGAAAATTTGCTTTGACATACAAGTGCTTTGGATTACAAGCATGCTTTCAGAACGATTTATGCTCGCAATCCAAGGCTTTACTGTATTTTCATTGTTCTGGGACTCAAGGGAAAATGCTAAGGGACTAAAGTGGTAAAAAAGCTTTGTTGCTAAATAAATATAGCTAGCCTACACCTTCTGTATGCAAAATCAAAATACACCTCACAATTACTCTAACATCTTTCAGAGATTTCAGAGGAGAAAGATAAAATGATCAACTTCAGAAAAGTCTGTATCTTACCTAGTGGAGTATGCACTTCATTTATCCAGATCTCCTCAAAGCCACTGTAGTTTAGGGCCAAAAGACGGATGTGATAATTCTGTCCTGATTTCAGTTCAAGAAGCTTGTACTCCGCATCCGATGCATTGACAATAGCATGGAGATACCATTGGTCATCTGGGTATGGGAAGAGTAATATAATATTAAGCCTTAAGCTAGAAGAGCACCTTTAAGAACTTATTTGAGTTATAAAAAATGTGAAAACTGGCCCATTTGTGTACATATACAAAAGAAAATCCTATGCCAACACGAAAAAGACAGAAAAGCCAATATCATTAAAATATACCATTTTAATTAGTTTGATTTAATTTAAAACTTTGAGATTTCCCAGCAGTAATCTGTGTCCTTACCGTATATTTACTTACCTGGCCTATCTTCATATCAGCACACAATGGGTTAACTCCCACAGGGGATGTCTGCGCAATGAGGTTTTGAGAATAATATTGCCCTGGTGAAAAGCTCCTATTGACGCTTTGTGTGGGCTGTTGATGGAATTCATTTTAGGACCAGCATTCATTATCTGGTATCATTGCTAATCTTGCCCAGAGGGAGGTGATATCCTTGGCGTGGAGGATTGCTGAGACAGCCATCAGATGATACTTGCTGCTTATATGTTTTTACCTTAGGGTAAGATTCAGTGTGATCGGATGTTGGTGACGGCCCTTTTATCTATCACTGTAACACAGCTTAAGAACATTTATTTGAATGTTTATTTATTTTTAAATTCAGACTTTAATACAGCGCTGCACCATTATCACTTGTTACTGTTTATTGTCCCCAACAATACTGTGCTAGCTGCTATATGTTAGGATTTTATATTAACCCAAGCGCAATAGATTTGTGTTATTTAATTGTCACAGCCTGGCTATTGGCAGAGGAAAGTGCCTCGATGCATGCTGGATGACTGTATAAATGCCAGGGGCACATGTGCTCAGGGTCCTTCGGCTGGGAGAGCAGTGTCCAGGAGGGAAGGGGCTGCTGCCCCTCCTCTGTAGAAGTTGCCATGCAGCCTCAGGCCCTTCAGCTAGTAGAGTCAGAGGATGGGTGCTGACAAAAATGGGATGCTAGTGAGTGTCCTGAAGATAAACAGTCTCATCAAGTCTGCTGCCAGAGCAAGCACAAATACTTATTTTTCTTATACAAGTGTTGTATAACAGCAAGTCTGTTACCACACCTAACCTGTGAGGCCGAGTGAGAGTTGTCCTCAATTGTAATTAGTTCCAGTTGGAGTATCCCACAATTCCCTTTTCCTATCCAAGTTCCAACAATAAATACCAAAAAACCAAACCCCTGGATTGATTATTGGGAACACAGGATGAGAATACGGGCAGTTGTGTGAAAAACCTCGTAGCAACTGGCTGCAAAATAAGAATGGCAAAAGCCCAGGGAAGTCTACACACAGCAATCCCATGGGGGCTATGCTACACCATGCATCAGCCACCTTCATGGGATAAAGCTCAGGAACCTGTACTGTAAATTGGCTTTCTTATCAGGTCTCTACCATTCTTCATCAATGAGCTCTTTGCTCAGATGATTATGGGAAAAATAAGGTCCTTACTTCTTTTACATGCTTTTTGCGGTGGTAGGGCCTCTGGTCTCCAATACTAAAGGCGGCTATGAGATAGAAATCAAAAGTATGTGCACCCTCCCTTTCTAATCAGCCCTTGATATTATCTGCATACTTTTCGCTGTAGCCCTCCTAAACATAGATTTTGAAATTTGCGCATCACCTTCTTATACATTTTCACTTGGGGCAATCCATGCAAATTTCCCCACCATTGGAGACTCCATGCAGGTCCAACATACACCCTGAGCTGGGCGAGGCATTTCCTATTGTGCTGATATAGACGCATGTGAGCCATTGCCACATGAGCTGCTTGGGGAGCATGAAAGCCACCCTGTGCGGGAATCTGTTGAATGCAGATTTTCCTGGTCAGGAGAAGACCAATGGGGGGGCTTTTGTGTTTTCTAGAGTATTTGCATTTAGGGTTACTGCTCTTAAAATAATGCAAAACACCATAATCTGCGGTCCTTGAGCACTCTTAAAAACATGTCCCATGTTGCCTCCTCTTAACTTTCCCTAGTCTTCTGTGCCGCTGACAGATGCAGCAAGCTCATATTACTCTCTCACCAAAAATAACAGGTACACTCACATTAATATGCATCTGCTTTCAATAAGCAGCAGCAGGTGGAGCCCAGGCAGCACTTCCAGAGGCAGACAGGACACACAGTCAGACTCTGAGACCAACACCAGTCAGACTGTCGAAACTTCAGGAGCACACAGCACAGCAGGGGAGCAACAGCAACAAGTCTTTACCTCACCAGCGAGAGAAGCCAGTTTCTCTGCTGACTTCTAAGACTGTTTATGCCAGTGCTTGGCGACTGGCAGACACTATCCCACATCACACCATCTCCCAACAACCGCTCTCTGACTGAAAATAAAGTCAGGAGAGTGGCGTCAGCGCTGCCTATACAAGGCTGGGAAAACCCCAAATTGTGACATTGCAGAGCTTACTAACACCACACCTGTACAATACAAGTGCTGTTTAAGCTACATTGCCCATGTCCGGGCACCCAGGGCAACTTGTTTCAGGAAGGTTTGCTTCCATCATTCTGGGTCTTCAAACACCAGGAGAGGCTAAATCTGGAGGTGTAAGTGCGGCAGGGAGAAAATACTTGCAGCATACTTGCAGTACTTACCAACCGCAATCAATAGGTAGCCTGAGGCATGACCACAAAAGAATAACACTTCAGTTGGGAAGAGGTTGTCCTGTGGGTTCCAAAGAAGGAGTTAACCCGTTTATTTACAAAATGGCTTGTGTAGCAATTTATGATATCATCTGAATCTGTGCGACGCCGCATTTGTGTTTTAGTAGTAGTAGTAGTTTCAGTACTACTTTTGGTGACTTTGGGGTGCGATTTCCATTGACATCTGTGCAGCAACCCGTACATATGTCTCTGAAGTTGAGACTGACATGCAGGAATGAAATTGTGCAAGTTCAGCGGAACTTGCACGATTTTATTATTCTGTCAGTGTGAACCTAGGCTTAAGTTTACTCGCACACAGCTGTGCACCTGCCATATGAGAATCCTGAGTTCTTTACTGTGTTCTTAACGTGTATTGAGGTAAGACAATGCACTCATTTTTTTAATGGACTTTCAATGCATCACAACAAACTTAAATGCACACTTGCATTTTTTTATCCCAGGGTACAGCAACACAAAGATAGAAGTGACACAACGATAATTCACTGTTCACTATAGTGCAGTAAAACATAGGTCGGTTGTGGTTATGCACTGGGGTGCAATTGAAAATTAATGGAACCCCAATGTGCCACACGTATTACCATGCATCAGAATAAAAAATTGCATTACTGCAATGCAAATATGTGAAGGCAGTCTAAGAAAGCATGCTACTTAGAACACCTAGGCCTTGTACACATGACCGAACATGTCCGCTGAAACTGGTCCGTCGGACCAGTTTCCGCGCTCATGTCCGACCGTGTGTAGGGCCTACCGGACAGTTTTCCGGCCTAGCGGACAGGTTTCCAGTGGCTTCCCTTCCCTGTTAAACCTCTTTCAGGTGAAACGCCGCGTCGGATGGAAGCTTCAGTATCAGACACAGCCAATCTCTGAGTATATCTGTTTTCACTGAATACTGCAAAGAGATACATCTTATATGGATATTGGTTAATTTCCTCTTTTTTTACTGTTGGCTTCATGAAATAGTGATTATCCTACCTGGATGTCCATTGCAATTTTTTTTTTTTTTAAATAAAGAAGTTCTTATGAACATTTTTAAAAACTGGTTGCGCTATGAAGTCCTCTCCTTCCTCTAATTGCATTTCCTGATCGCAATACCTCCGGGAGAGCTGGGATCGAGCCGAGCAGAGTGGAGTGTGAGCGCCCCTGGGACCCTGTGAAGACGGATCTCCTGTATCCAGCACCCCTCCGGTTTAAAGAATCCTATCCTATGCCTTTATGATCTTTTCTCTGGTAAGGGGCCATCCAGCCCGGATTTTTTCATCTTATATCCCTGCATACTGAAGCTGTATTACTGTGTGGTGGAAATAGCTGCTTCTTTGAACAGTGACCCAGCGCTTTCATTTTACAAGTGGACTATATCTGTTTCTATACACCTTGATAGCTTGTTGCAGCAGACACATTAATTCACCTATTTTTATGTTGCATTCCTCCACATTGAAGTTATATTATTGTGTGAACAATCAGTTATTGTTTGAACAACGATCTAATGTTCTCTTTTTCAACCAGTGGACTTTATATATTTATATAACCTTGTGCAACAGACATATTGTTTCACTCACATTCATTATTTGTTACATTTGTTTCTGAGTGTTGTGTTTTCACTTATTCACTTATTTTATTGGGGGTTGCGCTATATTATTTGTCCTTATTATATTCCCCAAACATTTAACAATTAAGTTGGGTATGTTTATGTTAATCCTGTAGATATACTTCTGTTGGTAATTGTACCTTGCCAACAGAAGATGGCAAGGTACAAAATACCCAAGTATTTTGTAGTGAACTTGGGTTTCATAGATGGAATAATTGCACATAAGACCTGTGGTCAAGAGGAGGCAAAATAGGAAGGGACTGTTGTAATGTTTCCATATAGGTATGCCCATGTTACCTCCCTCTCACAGATATATATATAGTAAGGTGTTCCAGAACATGCATTTTAGGATACTTACACCAACAAAGCAGAGGAGGGGTAGAGCCCACATAAATTTGTTTTTGGGTTTTGTTTTTTGTTAAAAACACGACCCAACCGTCTATCAAAAATAGGTGGTTGGGTCATGTTTTTAATGCTTTCTGAATGCACATCAATGGCTCTCAAATTGTTACAATAGGGAGCGGACTTTGTGTTGGGACGAGGCAAAAATAACGCTGCTTGCAATGTTTGGCAGGCTTTGCAACTGTCTCTATTCACTTCTAGTGAAAAACACACCACAACCCACACCTTAAAACATGTCTACAGTATGTTTGTGGTGTGGTTGCAAAGCGTTAAAAGTGATTATTTCTCATTTTTGCCTTGTAATAATAAAAAAAAACACACACAGGGCATTTGAGAAGTGTTGAATGGTGCAAGTTTCTGGCATCGCACTAGTGTGAACCAGGCCTTAGGCTGCTTTAAAAATGAATGCAAGTGTGAAAGAGCCTGTATTCCTAACCTAGGTGGCACCTCAGCAGGGCCGATCCTAGATGGGTGCGCGGGGTGAAGTTCACCCAGGTGCCACAGAGGTGGGGGCGCTCAAGCGACAGAGTGCTCCCCTCCCTCCTCTTCCTCTCCTCGTTGGTGTCTGAGGCTAGGCCGCTCTCTCCGCCAGTCACTGCCACGGCGCCGCCGCTGTATTTCCTGCCCTAGTCCGCCTGTCATGAAGATCCTGCCAGAAACAGGCGCCTCATCGGTTCCCGATTGCGGGAGCAACCGCGCATGCACGTGTGCATCTCTGTTGGCATCAAGCGGGCTATTTAAGCCTGCCTGTCCCATGCAGTCTTCGCTGTCTGCTCTACAGCGTTGTGTGCCTTTACCTGAATTAATACCCGGCTTACTTTTGACCATCCAGTTATCTGCCTGCATCTGACCTCTGCCCATTTGGGACTCCTCTTCGCCTGAACCTCTGTACCTCTACTGTCCGCCTGATATCCGACCTGGCCTGTCTGACTACTCCTGTATTGGTCCTATCTGTTCCTGGTTCCGATCCAGTGTGCCTAAGCTGATCCAGTCTGCTGAGCTGCTCTGATCCAGTTTGCAAAGCTGATCCAGTCTGCTGAGCTGATTCAGTCTGCTGAGCTGATCCAGTCTGCTGAGGTGATCCTGATCCAGTCTGCTAAGCTGATCCAGTCTGCTGAGCTGATCCAGTCTGCTGAGCTGATCCAGTCTGCTGAGCTGCTCCTGATCCAGTCTGCTAAGCTGATCCAGTCTACTTAACTGATCCAGTCTGCTGAGTTGCTCCTGATCCAGTCTGCTAAGCTGTTCCAGTCTCTCAAACTGATCCAGTTTGCTGAGCTGTTCCTAGTCCAGTCCACTAAACCGACCCAGTTCCTGTCTCCTAGTTCCTGCAAGGACGCTTCGGCTGGGCTGATCCACTTTCTCAACCTTGTTGATCCTGCCAGGCACCGTGCCACTCCTTACTCGAGTGCCTACTGTTACCTTACCAGAAGGCCACGAGTGGGAGATGTAAGGGGGGCCGTCCCCTGCAATTCGGGCTCAACACCATCAGGTACGTGACACCCGCCCCTCTATCCTCCTATCAGAGGAGATCGAGCGTCTGTCTCTGTTCGGATGAGATACCCGCGCTGTGGACCTCGTTGGGGGGTGGGGCAGGGCGGTCCGTGCCCCTCATTTGTGCTTTTTCTCCTCTGTCACGATCTTCTTCACCTGGGCGCACAGCTGCACACTGTCCACTCCTCTCCTCTCCAGCTGCCGCCCGGGTGGGGTTTGTCCTCAGGGGGGTCTGTATTAATGGAGGGGTGTCTGTACTAATGGAAGGGGCTCTGTACTAATGGAGAGGGGTGGTTTGTGGTGGGTCTGTACTAATGAAGGGGGGTCTGTTCTAATGGGGGGGGTTTGTGGGGGGGCTGTACTAATGGAGGGGGGCCTGTACTAATGGAGGGGGGTCTGTACTAATGAAGAGGGGTGGTTTGTGGTGGGTCTGTACTAATGAAGGGGGTCTGTTCTAATGGGGGTGGTTTGTGGGGGGGCTGTACTAATGGAGAGGGGTGGTTTGTCGGGAGGGGGGGTCTGTGCAAATGGAGGGGGGTGGTTTATCCTGAGGGGGGTCTGTACTAATGGAGGGGGGTGGTTTGTGGGGGGTCTGTACTAATGGAGGGGGGGTGGTTTGTCCGGGGGGGTCTCTACTAATGGAGGGGGGGTGGTTTGTCCTGGGGGGTCTGTACTAATGGAGGGGGGGTTTGTCCTGAGGGAGGTCTGTACTAATGGAGGGGGGGTGGCTTGTCTGGGGGGTCTGTACTAATGGAGGGGGTGGCTTGTCCTGGGGGTATATACTAATGGAGGGGGTGGTTTGTCCTGAGGGGGGGTCTGTACTAATGGAGGGGATCTGGTTTGTCCTGAGGGGGGTCTGTACTACTGGAGGGGGGTGGTCTGTCTGGGATCTGTTACTAATGGAGGGGGGTGGTTTGTCCTGGGTGGTATGTACTAATGGAGGGGGGTGGTTTGTCCTGGGTGGGTCCTGTACTAATGGAGGGGGTCAGTACTGAGGGAGGGGTTATACTTAGCTGGGCACGTCTGCATGAAGGAGGGGGGGTCTATACTTAGTGGAGGAGGGGTCTGTACTGAGGGGCGACTATAGTTGGTGGAGGGGGGTGACACCAACCTAGTGAGCCACTGCAAACGCGGGCTCCTTCTTCCCCCCTCCCTCTCCCTCTCCTTGTGATGCTGTAGTAGTGAGCAGCACTTGCCAGCACAGCCGCCCACTATGTTTCTTCCCCCGCCTTCATATCGGCCAGGGAAGAAATAGAATAAAAAAAATGAGCAGAGAAGAGTATTGTGGGACATATAGTCCCAAGGACTGGCAGCCCCACTGTAACACGGAAACTGCAGGCCACACAGCATGCCCAGCTGAATAGGAGAGAGAGAGACAGGAGCCTGGAAAAGGTTTTTAGGAAAGTGCACCCAGGAATCCAGAGGGAGAGGACAGTGCTGAGAGAACACCATCAGAGAGAGAACCCTGCTGCCCTGTGCCACCAGAGGGAAAGCAACACAGCCTGGCTCCATCCCTGGCGGAGATAGGAATGGAGTCATTGCCAGAATACGGATCTGGACTCTACCCAGCGGAGTCGCCACAGGGAATTCAGAGTGAGCTGACTTCTGATCAGAGGAACCGTTGTTGCAGTATTGCTAGGTCAGGTGAGAGGGTCGATCAGCCATTATCTCCAGTAGTATGTCTGCAGTCTCTGACCATCTTCTGTATTATATCTGCAGTATGTGACCATCTCCTGTGCTATGTCTGCAGTCTCTGACCATCTACTGTGCTATGTCTGTAGTCTCTGACCATCTCCTGTATTATATCTGCAGTCTCTAACTATCTTCTGTATTATATCTGCAGTCTCTGACCATCTCATGTGCTATGTCTGCAGTCTCTGACCATCTCCTGTAATATGTCTGCATTCTCTGACATCTCCTGTAATATATCTGCACTCTCTGACCGTCTCCTGTAATATGTCTGCACCTCTCTGACTGTCTCCTGTAATATGTCTACAGTCTCTGCGTCTCCTGTAATATGTTTGCACTCTCTGACTGTCTCCTGTAACATGTCTGCAGTCTCTGACCATCTCTTGTATCATGTCTGCAGCTCTCTGACAATTCCTGTACTATGTCTGGGGGCTCTTTCTAACAGACTCTCTAACAGAATCCCTGTCTGTGTGCATCAGAGAGACTCCCCTCCAGGTTTTATTAGTGTACTTTCTTCCTGTATTTTCTTTATTTTTAAAAGATCGAGGGAGGAACCCGGTAAACATCTCTGTGTTTGAGTCGCTGCCATAGAAACATGTGTAAAGGGGAGGAGTTTGTAAGATGACCATGCCCATGTGGGGGCGCCAGAAATATTTCTGCACCCAGGGCATCTGTGACCCTAGGATCGGCCCTGCACCTGTGTATGCAGCAGTATTCTTAACTGAGGGAATGGAGGACAAATTAGGCATTGGTTATTTTCTACTTACTGCTCTTATTCTTTATCTGCACTCTAATTTCACCATTTCTCAGTCCATCCAACGGCCTCCATTTAAAGCAGATATACTTTTCTGTGCTGAAAACGGTAATGTTTAGGACTGGTGGAAACTCCTGAAAAAAATATAATATGTTAAAATAAAAAACAAGGCCCAATACAATATAATAATAATATATTGTGCTGCAGCCAAACTATCTAGGGTCTCGATAATGATACTCCATAATTGCTCAGTGAATATAAAAAAAGAAGAGGGAGTAAAGTCCACTGTGTAAAATATGAGGAAAAAAGGACTATTCAAATAACACAGCTTTACTGATATGGATAAACAATCCAAATATCCATTAAAGACAAAATACAATCAAATATTTAAGCTAGCATTTGCTTCCTTCTATACACTTCTACCTGTATATCAAAGGTGATGATTTTATTAGTTACACTGACATGGACTTGTGAGTCCTTCTCAAGTGGAATAAACTTCCACACATAAAAAACAACATAAAATGTTATCCACGCTGTAGTTTGAGCAGGCTGATAAGAAATTTTGTTTGACTCCCCTGCATCTAGGGCTGCTCCGTGTTTCACAATGCTGCAGTTCTGTTACTTCCCTCGGTCTTCTAGAGTATTATTTCTACAATATAATAGGGCATGGGACCACTATAGTGGGAGGGCAAGAACAGGCAGCCTCAATATTTATGGAACCCCAATCCCCGGGAAAGCTCCTGCTCCCTTTTTTAGCGACAAGCTTCACACTTTGCTATTTTGCAAAGTGACAATCACAGCAAAATCGCACCGCGGTTGGGGTGCAATTAAGAAGTAATGACATCGCAAACGTGTCCTGCATTTTGACGCCAATTTGGAATTAAATTTCCTAGGTCTGAATGGAGCCTAAATGGACAAATCAGGACCAAATTCACCAGCGGAATCCCTAGGGGGTGCACTACACAAGTGTATTGTGAACTCCTCAGCTTGTGCCGCTAAATACCAGTACAATGAGAGGAATTACCAAAAAGTGGTGCAAGCTCAAGCTGTCAATAATAATGGTAAATAGTAAATCTGAATAGTAATCTGCCCATATATCGCAATAAAGAAGCTCTTAAGGTAAAAAACATATTTCTGTTATTTTCGATATAATAAGGGCAAAATTATTTAGTCCATCAGTTTTTGTCACCCATGTCCAACTGGAGAGATTTCCCCTTCACTTCTGTTCCATAACCACCACAGAAAGTGAGGGGAATCCCCTGGTAGCTACTACTACTAGGATCACCAGAATTTATGTTCCCAATTCTAAAGGACCCCCTGACATCATCACCCTCCTGACACCATCAGACAACACCCCCTGCCACCATCACTTACCCATCACCCCTGCCACCATCACCCCCCTACAACAATCATCACCCCTGCACCATAGACATCACCCCTGCCACCATCACGCCCTGCCAACCATCAGACATCACCCCTACCACCATCATTACCCACCATCACCCCCACAGACATATCACCCCCTGCCACACCACCCCAGACATATCACCCCCTGCCACCAACACCTTCAGACATATCACCCCCTGCCACCACATCATCAGACATATCACCCCCTGCCACCACCATCCAGACATATCACCCCTGCCAACCACATCAGACATATCACCCCCTGCCACCACCATCAGACATATCACCCCCTGCACCACACCAGACATATTACCCCCTGCCACCACCACATCAGACATATCACCCCCTGCCAACCACCATCAGACATATCACCCCCTGCCAACCACCATCAGACATAACACCCCCCGTCACCATCATCCCACCTGCGGGCTGCCTGTCTCAGTGACAGTCTTTCTCAGACTGTGAGTGCACTCACCGCCAGGCTCAGTGCCTCAGTCAGCCTCAGCCAGGAGTCCGTTGCACCAGTCCAGTCCGGTTAGGTCAAAGTCTGCGCAGCGCCCGACTCCCACACACGCCAGTGTCTGCTCTGTCCACTCCACCATGAGGCTCCTCAAATCCGCCCGCCCAGACCCTACCTGTCACATCATTGGTTGCGTGGCGGGTGGGCTGGGCTTAGCAGAGGCAGTACTGGAAGGCTCGGCTTAGGAGGATCGTATGTTCTCGCCGAATTCCGGAACTGCGCATGCAGAGTTCTGTCACGAGCCGGTCGCCGCGATTTTTACTGGCACTTTTCTCCTGCCACTGACTTTCACGGACAGGAGAAAAGTGCCCTGTTTTTACGGGCTGTCTGTAATTCTACGGACGGTTGGCAACACAGGTGACTATAGATAAAAATGTTGACTAGATTAACTATATATACTACAACCAACAACGATTTGTAAACTATACCAGGGACGCTGTAAAAGGTCTAGCAGAACAGCTGGGCCCCACCTCTCTAATGGCATGGCAGAACCGAATAGCCTTATATATGATCCTGGCTGAAAAAGGAGGGGTATGCAAAATGTTTGGTAGCATGTGTTGTACCTTTATGCCTAACAATACAGCTGGAGGGACTGTGACCAGAGCCCTGTAAGGACTAACTGCTCTATCGAATAAATTAGCAGAGAATTCAGGTATTAATGATCCATTCACAAACAGGCTTGAAGGATGGTTTGTTAAATGGACTGGACTTATTACATCATGTTTGATCTCAATTGCTGTGGCTTTGGCCGTTCTGGTCACTTGCAGATGCTGCTGCATTCCCTGTGTTAGAGGACTTTCACAAAAAGTGATCGAAACTGCAATCTCAAGAACAATGTATCAAGCCCTTCCTACCTCTAAGGAGACCTGTGTGGACATTGAAGCTCAACTTAATGACATACAGTTCGAGAGTGCAAAAGAACACAGGGACCATGGGCGTCCGCTCCATAGGGCAAGGGAGGGCGTTCGCCCCCCCTAGAATCAGTAGTAAGACAATGTGACACACATTTAGATTTAGCTGCAGCCGCCTCTCGAACTGCGCCGCCGATTGTCACTGTCTCTCTAATGTCACCGGCATATCAAGTCAGTCTGTGACTGTTTGTTTACCTTTCGCTCGGCTCCCCACCCTTGTTTCTGGCCAGCCAATGATCGCTAACTCCCCCTAGCCTGGAGCTCGTCCTGATGGCGTGACGTCACTCACGCCGGGAGGGATCACGTCGGTGATACTGATGGCTGGGAGGAGCGTTAGAGAGCTGTACCAAGAGGAGCCCGCGCGCTGTTGAGGCAAGTCACACACAGACACAGACAGTCTGTAAAGGTTTTTGCTACCAATCCCCTTAAAGCGCTAATTGTTTGCTAGTTTTCAGAAGGGACATCAGTAAAAGCAGGCTGGCTTTGCAGACAGTGCAGTAATGCAACACACATTAGCACACTTTGTACATGTTTGCACTGACATTTTTTTAATGGCTTCCCAATGCACTAAAGGGACACACCTGCTGCATGGTAATACACTTTGATTTTTACTATATGAAATTGTGATTGTTATTATTCGATTAGTGAGCCATTTTACAAGTGTGTTTGTGTGATACACACACTTGTAAAATGGCTCACTAATCGAATAATAACAATCACAATTTCATATAGTAAAACTCAAAGTGTATTACCATGCAGCAGGTGTGTCCCCTTTAGTGCATTGGGGAGCCATTAAAACTGTAAACTTGATATGAATAATTTTCAATAAAAATTATTGGAAAATAAAAAAATTCAGTGCAAAACTTAATATGTGCAAAGTGTTGCCAATGTGTGTTGCATTACTGCACTGCAAAGCCAGCCTGCTTTTACTGACTTCCCTTCTGAAAATACTAGTTTCTTGGCTGCAAAGCCACCAGAGACAGCCAAACAACTAGCACTTTTAAGCAACAAAACCTTCACATTTTTCTTTGTATATATATATATACCTTAAAATGTCAGGAGGGTGCACTGGTCAGTGATCATAGTAAACTCATGTATTAATGTCAGTGTAGGACATTTACCCCCCCTCCCCCCCGCCGCCATGCTGCATATTAAAAAAATCTTCAGACTGCATTCTGTATGGCATCATGCCATACGGAATGATGCAGTCTGAAGATTATTAACTGTGATGACTGTCTGTGATTTTTTTAATATGCAGCATGGTGGGAGTGGGGGGGGGGGGTAAATGTCCTGCACTTGTTATGGTTACTCATGTATTAATGTCCTGCACAGTGCAGGGTGCAGTGTAATGTAAAGGGGTCCAGGGATGCAGGGTGCAGTGTAATGTTAAGTGGTGCAGGTGCTGTGTAATGTAAAGGGGTCCAGAGGTGCAGGGTGCTGTGTAATGTAAAGGGTTCCAGTGGTGCAGGGTGCTGTGTAATGTAAGGGGTCCAGAGGCGCAGGGTGCTGTGTAATGTAAAGGGTTCCAGTGGTGCAGGGTGCTGTGTAATGTAAAGGGGTCCAGAGGTGCAGGGTGCTGTGTAATGTAAAGGGGGTCCAGAGGTTGCAGGGTGCTGTGTAATGTAAAGGGTTCCAGTGGTGCAGGGTGCTGTGTAATGTAAGGGGGTCCAGAGGTGCAGGGTGCTGTGTAATGTAAAGGGGTCCAGAGGTGCAGGGTGCTGTGTAATGTAAAGGGTTCCAGTGGTGCAGGGTGCTGTGTAATGTAAGGGGTCCAGTGGTGCAGGGTGCTGTGTAATGTAAGGGGTCCAGAGGTGCAGTTTGCTGTGTAATGTAAGGGGTTTCAGAGGCGCAGGGTGCTGTGTAATGTAAAGGAGTCCAGAGGCGCAGGGTGCTGTGTAATATAAAGGGGTGCTGTGTAATGTAAAGGGGTGCAGTGATGCAGTTGTGGAGAGGGGGTACACAGTAGTGATAAAGAGATATTGAAAGATGCAGGGGGCACAGTGGGGTGTTTTTACATTTTAACGTGGGGGGGGGGGCGCTTTTAACCCCCGCTAGCGGTCGAAGAAAGGGTTAAATGCGACTGTGTATCGCCAGTGCCGAAGCGCCCTCCCCCCTGCAAAAATTTCAGCGGACGCCCATGACAGGGACTATCATCGAAATGTGTTGAGATAAAATAGCCACACAAGAAGAGGGAATGATGGATACGTTTTTTTATGTGTATTGTGTGACTATGTATAGGAATGTAAAATGGTTTCCTACATCTGAAATGGTTTCTAAAGACACGTTGCTTCTAACTTGTATTTTTTCTATTGTTTTAAGTTACTTCCTTAAAATCAAGCTTTGCTACGAATTGTAAAAAGACACTGTGATTGGCAATAAAGCTGTTTTGCGTCATGAGCACCAGTGATCTTTTAGCCAATAGTATTCTTCCTGTTGACTCTATAAAAAGGTCACACACCTCGTGTCTGTATCTGACTTCTGCTTTCTTCTCAGCATGAGGGTCTCATCCATCTGTACTGGTACATTTGAAATAAATTACCTTACTTCTAGAACACTTGAAGTTTGACTGATCACAGGGGAAGTATATCCTAACACCCAATGGTGATTAAATACCACCAAAAGAAAGCTCTATTTGTGTGAAAAAAAGGCCAAAATTTCATTTGGGTACAATGTTGTATGACTGAGTAATTGTCATTCAAAATGTAAGAGCACCGCGAGGGAGGAGTCTGGTAATGGCGCCAGCTGAGAGCACGCCGTGAGTTCCGGGTCTCCAGCTCCCGCACATAAAACCTGAAAGCCGATAACCAGTCCCTGTGAACCCATGCCCCCGTCAGCTTGCTCGTAGCGAACCTTGCTTTCTAAATCCCTCATACTGGAACGTCTTTGGGGGGAGGAATCGGCCGGCTTCGGTGGGAGACACCCGTGTGTGGCGTGCTGTGCGGCGACTGGAGGGCTGTAGAGTCGAGAGTGAGAGAGCCATGACTGCACTAAGGAGCGCCAGGGAGTGAGTCGGAGTGTGCTGAGGATCGCGGCGCTCCGGGAGCTGCGAAAGCAGCCGAAGACGATCGGAAGAGGTAGGGGGGGGGGTCACGGAGTGGCGAGGACTGCGGCAAATCCACCAAGAGCGGCCCCGGGGAAAACGTAATCTAAAGGGGGCGGAGAGGAGCTAGTGAAAAGTTAACTCAGGGAAGGAAAAGCCCAGGAAGTGTATCTGAGGAACAAATATTTAACAACCCTAATAATTCTCGCCTCACCTCCCACCAATGCACCGATAAGAGAAGCTTCTTCCCATATCCCTAAGTGAAACTGTATTGCATACTAATATGGTTACTTTTTTTTGTAATTTTCTCTGGAAATTTGTATGTGAAGATTAAGTGCGTTTTAACTGCTGTAAGCAAAGGAGGACTGTGGCCCAGATTCTGAAAGGACTTACGACGGCGCAGCGCCATGTACCGCCGTCGTAAGTCTTAAATCCGAACTGTCGTATCTATGCGTCTGATTCTTAGAATCAGTTACGCATAGATATCCATTAGATCCGACAGGCGTAAGTCTCTTACGCCGTCGGATCTTAACTGCATTTTTTTTTGCCGCTAGGTGGCGCTTCGGTCGAATTCCGCGTTGAGTATGCAAAATTAGCTAGATACGGCAAATTCCCAAATGTACGCGCGGCCGAACGCAGTAAAGTTACGACATTTACGTTAGGCTTTTCCCGGCGTAAAGTTGTCCCTGCTATATGAGGCGCAGCCAATGTTAAGTATGGCCGTCGTGCCCGCGTCGAAATTTGAAAAAGTTGAAGACCAAGAAGTCAGAGAAGTTAATAGAAACAGAAATTGAATACAGTATTTTACGGACTAACGAGTATAACCAGAACTGAGCAAAGCAACTATCTGGGAAGCCCCACAAAGGCCGTTATAAAGGGGCCCAATTGATAGCCATTGGAGCCAGAAAAAAGAAAGAAAGAGAAACTAACATGCAAAAAATCTTAAAAGAAAATATATGCTTTGGAACAAAGATATAAGAGAAATGCTGAAAAGGAGACCCAACGAGCCCTAATATAAACAAGGGAATCATTGAAAGATCTAATGGAACAGGAAAACAAGAAGGGAGTTCAATAGAATAGAAAGGATAGCTACAGAGGAGGAAATAAGCCTGGAAAATACCTTGCAAAAATGCCTGAAACGCAATAAACTCACTAAACTATATCGAGAAGATAAAGAACGGAAGAGGTGAACTGGTGAATAAAACAGCTGATAATCACAGCAGCATTTAAACATACTACAGTACATTATATGCAATTAGAAAGGAAAGATATACATAAGGAGAAAAGAAGCAGAAGGAAAAAAATACAAGAATATTTAAAGAATGCCAAACTGCCAAAATACAAGAAGAACCGTTTGACAGCCCTGGAAGCAAGGATCTGACCAGGAAGAAATTCACAAGAGCTTTAAAAGAAACACCTATTGGGAAAAGCACCGGACCAGATGGGTTCACCCATCAAATATTTTTAAAAAATTTCAGAAGCAACTGATTCTGAAAACTATGTGATTACTTTAACCAAATAGGAGAAGAAGAAGAGGAAATGCGACATGAATCTTTATTGGCCTACATCACTATAATACAAAACCTGGGAAAGATAAAACATTATGTTCTAGTTACAGGCCTATAGCATACTAAATACTGACCACAAAATTATATGCAAAAATACTAGCCACCCGATTAAAGGACCTAATGCCCGATTGGTAGACCCCAGACCAGACGGGTTTATACCCGGAAGAGAAGGTAGAGATAATAGTTTAAAAACTATATTACTATTGCAGGAAAACAAGAGCGTAAAATCCCCAATTCTACTCCTGTCAATAGATGCCGAGAAAGCATTCGACAGGGTAGACTGGGGATTTATGATGGAAATGCCTCCCACATATGGGGATGGGGACCTAAAATTAGACACTGGATGCAAAACCTGCTACAGTAGACCAATGGCCAATGGTTAAGGTTAATGGTAATTGTCATCTCCTTTAAAATGTATAATGGGACTAGACAAGGGTGCCGCTCTCGCCACTTCTATATATATTAAACGCTAGGAACCTTTTTTGGCAACTCTTTGAAATAATCCTAAAATAGAGGGGGCAGAGAATAGGTGAAGAAGAAATAAGATAGAGCGTATGCCGATGATATTTTAATGTATATAACTAACCCAAGTGAGACCCTGTGAACATAGCCAAAAATAAAAAAGTACAGAGAACTTTCGAATTTTAAAATAAATCCATAAAACAGAATTCTAAATATAGGAGTGGAGAAAAAAAGAAGAAACTTGCCTTACAAAAAAAAATACTCATACACTTAGGTGAGAGAGTTAATTATTTGGGGGTTAAGTTGACATCTACAGTAGACGGTCTGTATCTAGCCAATTTCTGTCCCTTTGTTAAACAAGATAAAAACAGACTCTAAAAAAGAACACACCAGAGCCCCTTTCATGGCTGGGAAGGATAAACGCTTTTAAGATGATCACCCCTCCCAAAAATAACATATAAATTCCATATGTTACCCATAGTTATCCCTCAGAGTTTCTTCAAACCATCCAAACAATGCTGATAAAATATATATGGGGAAACAAAAAACTAAGAGTAAATTTTGGAACATTAACAAGAGAAAAAAAAACACGGAGGATTAGCAGCACCGGATATTAGAGATATTATAAGGCACGAACATCGCACAAATGGTAGAATGGGGAAACAAGCACAAAGAGATTGAAAAAAAATGGATTCGAATGGAAAATATCATAAGTAAAACAGCACCTTCACAAAAATGTATGGATACCACCAAAAGTATAGAGTGTTAGATGCAGACACCCACGGACTAAACTAAGAATGTTTTTAAAGTTTGGGATTTGATTCACAAACAGAATAAATGGATTTACAATTCACCTTTAAATCACTCACCGAAACTAATTTTTGTTATACCGGGGAAAGAGACCGGCTGGGAAAATAAATGGGGGCTGCACAAATAAAGGACATTACAGAACAGGGCAAGATAAAAACACTTTTGGAGATAAAAGAGAAAAACAGATGGCACAATCAACTATGGGAACTAAAACATCTGATAAATTCAATAACCACACCATTAAGAGACGAAAAGAAATTAACTCCACTAGAAAAACTGTGCCTCCACGCAAACCCCAGTAAAGCACGTTATATCAAGAGTATATCAAATCCTGACAGAATCAGAGCTACAAGGAAAATCTTACTTTATAGCAAAATGGGAAACAGAAACAAACAAGAAATTTGAAGACCAACAAGTAGAAAGAACTAATAGCATCCGTTACAATAATCACCGCAACTGACATGAACACATTGAAATGAACTATAAATGTATCTCAAGATGGCATAGGACACCCGAAATGATCAATAATTTAATAAAGATAAATCCCCTCTGTGTTGGAGAGAATGTGGACAAATCGGAACAAACTACACATATATGGTGTGGACTGTCCAAGATAAAGGATTATTGGCAGGGAAATCTCGGGGAATTGGTGGAAGTAATCACTGGAGAAAAGATAGCTAACACCATACAAGCCTGTGTGTTTCATGAACCAAAGATTCAAATATAAGATACAGGGAAAACATTAATCCCCACCATTAATAAATGCCGCAAAAGGGCCAATACCAAAAAAATGGCTAAATAAAAATTAAACCAGATATAAAAGAATGGTTTGAAAGAGTTGAAAATTATAGCAGCATTGAATACCTTTGCAGTTGTGATGTGGGCCAACATAACAATTATAACAGAAAATGGAGGACAGTGAAGACTTTAAGGCATCTGAGAAATATTTGGGGCAAGCTATTAGATGAATAGGAAGGTAAGAACAAACCATTAGGGGATTGGGGAGGGAGGGGGGAAGAGGAAGGGGGGAGGGGGAAAAAAGAACAGGGAATTGGGGGGGGGGAGGGAGGAGAAAGGGGAACAAAAAAAAAAGAATAAATTAGTAAAAGATAAATACATAAAAATCGGATACAACCACAAATGATGCGAAACTGGAGTAGAGACATTATATATGATTAAATGAAATCATGAGCAAGTCTCTTGCTATGGTTAAGTCTGAAGTAGTTTAAAAAAAAAATGAAAGCTGAAATGGGTCAGGTTAATAGGGGGGTTTAAGTGCCCAGTGGTCAAGTGGTTAAAGTTAGGGGTATCAGAGAAGAGGGCAAAATACAATACTCGTCACCACTTTTCAGATATTTATCTGTTAAAAAAATTGAAAAAACATTTATAATTTTCTTTTAACTTAAAATGTTCAGTTCTACTGTGTTCTTATTGTTAACCATTGTTTGTTTGGCAGGAATGCCATTCTGCTGCAGTACTGATCTGTTATTCTAACAGCAGCAGGGTGTGCTTTTCAGAATGAAATACATACATCAGTGTAGGAGGAGATTTCTCATCGCTGTTTAAAGAAAGAATGTGTACTGCCCAAGAATGGGGGCCTGGGGTGGTCAGTGGGCGGATCGCCCCTATGCTTCGGCATATATTTTTTTCTCTAGAGATTTCTTCATCCACATTGATCAATGTGAATGGAAGAATCTGTTAGGTTGCATGTATCCCCATTATTAGAAGTGGGTGGTATATTATATTGGTGGGCATACCACACACTTTTTCTTCATCCACATCGATCAATGTGAATGGAAGAATCTGTACAGTTTCTCTTTTTTCGTTCAGCCCACAGGCTGCATGAAAAAAAGAACATTACTATACAGTATATCACAAAAGTCCAGTACACACCCCCCATATTTTTGTAAATATTTTATTTTTGAGTTATTTTGAGGGATCGCACATTTACACTGTTATCAAGCTGTACACTAGTGAGCAAAGTTGTAATTTCTTCAGTGTTGTCACATGAAAAGTTATAATAAAATGTATACAAAAATGTGAGGGGGTACCTACCGGAGCATGATGGGACGGTGAATGCCTATATAAATGGGATGCAAGGGCGCTTCCATCATTGCAGTGAGAAGAGGCGTCGAGTCAACATGGAACGAAGGGAGAAGAAGAGAAGAGAAGAAGATGACGCCACAGAAGACCGCGCTGGCTGCCTGCTAAGTAATTGAGCTAACACACGAAGATAGCAGGCAGCCAGGCCTGAAGGAGAAAGGCACCGGACAGCTGGAGAAGAAACCGGGGTGCCGCCGAGTCAACAGCGGAGAGCGGCGACAGATAGAAGAAGACCCCCGGATGACGGAGAGAAGACCCCCCGGAGAGCGGAGAAGACCCCGGAAGAGCGGAAGAAGCCCCCCCTCGGTATTAGAGTAAAGAAGACAGGGGGGGCCTTCGGAGCAGACTAATAAATGATTTTAAAAACCCTTGTGTTGTGTGCTTTAATAAACTATCACCTTTGCCTCCAGGGTGAATGGGTAGAGGTACGATGTACCCCATATCCATTCACTTAGGGTGGGGGGCCGGTATCTGGGGGCCCCCTTATTTGAGGGGACTCCCAGATCTCCGAAAAGCCCCCCCGCCCGCAGACCCTGACAACCACGGCCCAGGGTTGTCGGGAAGAGGTCCTGTCCTCATCAACATGGGGACAGGGTGCTCCTGGGGTGCGCCCCCCTGCCCCCACGAGCACCCAACCCCCCCATGTTGAGGGCATGCGGCCTGGCACGGCTCAGGAGGGGGGGGCGCTCGCTCGTCCCCACTCCATTCCTTGCCGGCCGGGTAGCGTGCTTTGGATAGGGTCTGGTATGGATTGTAGGGGGACCCCCTACGTCGATTTTTTCGGCGTAGGGGGGGTCTCCTTACAACCCATACCAGACCTAAGGGCCTGGTATGCTCCTAGGGGGGGAACCCATGCCGTTTTTTTATTTGAAAATTGGCATGGAGTTCTCCCTCTCAGGAATGCATGCCGAGCGACGCTGTCAATTTTTTTTTTTCCCGGCGGTCATATGCCGGTTTTGATTTTACAAATTGCCGTGGAGTTCTCCCTCAGGAATGCATACCAAATGCCGTTGCTTGAATGGGCTTTTACATGGTGTTACTAACTTTCCACATTGTAAAACCAGCCCTAGTTTTGCGCAAGCAAATCGGAACTTACGCAGAAATCACAATGCTTAAAAGCTTTGTGGATCTGCTTAAGTCCTCATTTGCATACTCAAAGCGGCATTTCAATGAGAAATGCCCCCAGCGGCGGATGCGGTACTGCATCCTAAGATCTGACAGTGTAAGTGTCTTACACATGTCAGATCTTCTGCCTAACTTTGGAAAAAGCCTTTTGAGGATCGTTTCCAAAGTTAGGCACAGAGATACGCAGGCTGAACAGCAGTTCCGCCTGCGTATCTCTTTTGAGAATTTGGCCCCCTGTCCCACCGGGGAACCCGAGATTGCAGCCGGTGGTTCTGCAAGCTGACCATAGAGCTGATTGAAGACTGAAATGGCTCCAATCATCTCTATGGTCCAAGAAACTGGAAGCTAACAAGCATTTCATCAGTTCGGTTTCATCGGATATAAACAGCGCCATTTTTAAATTGGGAAAGCATCTGATCACACTGATCTTGGTGTGGGCAGATGCTTTAAGGGCAGAAGAGAGATCTAGGCCCAGATTCAAGTAGATGGGCGCAAAATTGTGCGGGCGTAACGTATCTCATTTATTCACAAAGCACTTGCCTGTAAAGTTGCGGCGGCGTAGCGTAAATCACCCGGCGGAATTCAAATTCGGCGGGTAGGGGGCGTGTTTCATTTAAATGAAGCGCGCCCCCGCGGCGAACGAACTGCGCATGCGCCGTCCCTAAAATATCCCAGTGTGCATTGCTCCAAATGACGTCGCAAGGACGTCATTGGTTTCAGCGTGAACGTAAATGATGTCCAGCCCCATTCACGGACGACTTACGCAAACAACGTAAATTTATAAATTTTTGACGCAGGAACGACGGCCATACATAACATTGGCTGCGCCTCATAGACCCAGGGGCAACTTTACGCCGGGAAAAGCCTAACGTAAACGGCGTAACTTTACTGCGTCGGCCGCGCGTACGTCCGGGAATTCGCGTATCTAGCTAATTTGCATACTCGACGCGGAAATCGACGGAAGCGCCACCTAGCGGGCAAAAAAAATTGCAGTTTAGATCCGACTGCGTAAGAGACTTACGCCTGTTGGACCTAATGAATATCTATGCGTAACTGATTCTAAGAATCAGTCGCATAGATACGACAGCGCTACGCAGAGATACGACGGCGTATCTGGAGATGCGCCGTCGTATCTCTTTTGAGAATCTGGGCCCTAGAGTCTAATGAACTCCAGATTTCTCAGAAAAGAGTACCTGTTAATTCCCTTTTACTATCACTGGTGATATTTAAATTCCCTGTGAAAACAATAAGATAAAAAAAATTGTAAAAGATAAGCACAGTGTAAAATTAAAATAGCAAAATAATTAATAAAAAATAATAATAATAAAGCTCCCCGTCTCCCCGTTTAGCACACAAAGGCGAACGCAAGCATCGGTCATATGTCGGTATGTAAACGGCAATTGCACCATGCATGTGGGTTCAGAACAAGGCCCCGGATTCAGAGAGGATTTACGCCGGCGTATCCATAGATACGTCGCGTAAATTCAAATCTGCGCTGGCGTATCTTCTTTCTGTATTCAGAAAACAAGATACGCCGACATTAGCCTAAGATACGACTGACATAAGTCTCTTACGCCGTCGTATCTTAGGGTGCATTCTCACGCTGGCCGCTAGGTGGTGCTCCCGTAGTTTTTGGCGTAGAGTATGCAAATTACCTAGTTACGCCGATTCACAAACGTACGTGCGCCAGGCGGTAGTTTTTTACGTCGTTTGCGTAAGGCTTTTTCGGCGTAACGTTGCTCCTGCTATTAGGTGGCGCAGCCAATGTTAAGTATGGACGTCGTTCCCGCTTCGAAATTTGAATTTTTTGTGTCGTTTGTGTAAGTCATTCGCGAATAGGGCTGGACATAATTTACGTTCACGTCGAAACCAATGACGTCCTTGCAATGCACACTGGGATATGTACACGGAGGGCGCATGCGCCGTTCGTAAATCACGTCAATCACGTCAGGTCATCACATATTAGCATAAAACACGCCCCCCTTCCACATTTGAATTACGCGGGCTTACGCCGGCCCCATTTACGCTACGCCACCGCAACTTACGGAGCAAGTGCTTTGTGAATACTGCACTTGCTCCTGTAAGTTGCGTCAGGGTAACGTAAATACAATACGCTGCGCCGCCGTAACAAAGCGCAGCTACCTGAATCTACCCCAAGGTCAGTAATTCTAGCACTAGACCTCCTGTGTAAATCTAAAGTAGTAGGGGCAGATCCACAAAAGGATTACGCCGACGTATCTATTGATACTCCGGCGTAATTTAAAAATTCCTGCGTCGTATCTTTGTTTTGTATCTACAAAACAAGATAGGACGGCATCTGGGATCGATCCAACAGGTGTACGTCTTAGTACGCCGTCGGATCTTAGATGCAATATTTCGGCGGCCGCTAGGTGGCGTTTCCGTCGATTTCCGCGTCGAGTATGTAAATTAGCTATTTCCGGCGATCCACGAACGTACGTCCGGCGCATTTTTTTACGTCGTTTTCGTTCGCCTTTTTCCGGCGTATAGTTAAAGCTGCCGTTATGAGGCGTACTCAATGTTAAGTATGGCCGTCGTTCCCGCGTACAATTTTGAAATTTTTACGTCATTTGCGCAAGTCGTTCGCTAATAGGGATTTGTGAAGAATGACGTCACCGTCGGAAGCATTGGCTTTTTCCGGGACAATTTTGAGCATGCGCACTGGGATACCCCCACGGACGGCGCATGCACAGTTAAAAAAAAAACGTTGTTTACGTCGGGTCACGACGTATTAACATAAAACACGCCCTCATTACATCCATTTGAATTCCGCGCCCTTACCCTGGAAAACCCGAGTGTGGATAACCCATCCACTAGGTCTGAGACAGAAGCTGCTGTCAGAAGAAAGTCGTCCAAGTAGCCACGAGGCAAAGCCTTGCTGTCCCAACAAAGTTAGGATAAGTGCGAGCTCCTAGCTGAAAACCCATAGTGCTGACGCCAGATCAAAAGGGAGGGCCACAGGCTGACAGAGACCCTCTCTCATCACAAAGCACATAAACAACACTGTGACATGCGCAAAACGGGACATGCATGTATGCGTCCCTGATGTCCGAGGACGCCAGGACATCCCCTGGATGGAGTGCAGCTACCACCGAACAAATGGATTCCATGCGGAACTACCCGACGCTCACAAAGGTATTTAAGGCCTGAGGCCCATAGAAAACCCCAAAAACTCTCGTCCTGCAGGAAAGGTAAAATGACCCCACAGCTTAGCAAGTCCCACACTGCCCAAGGCAGACCGATGGGCCGGGAGAGGAAGACACGAGGAAAGAACTTTGTTCTGTGGATAGGAGGAAACCCTATCTAGTACTCCGAAGAGACCACCTTGCAGACCCACTGGTCGGAGAGCAGGGAGGTTTCACCGAATTGTGAACCTGCAAGCAGCCCCCCCACCTAGAGACAGGGAGGGAAGGCTACATACAGTGGCAGGATTTGGGTGCCGGCATGATAGGCTTACGCACCCGGGGACAGGTTAGTCCCCCAGCTGGGCCTTTGACGGCTTGGGAGGGTTGCCCCTAAATAATACACACACATAATGTGTATGTATATTATGTAGGTGTATGCACACATGCCTTTGGAGGAAATCGGAGTACCCGGAGGAAACCCGCGCAGACACAGGGAGCGACAATGAAAGCTCCAGGCAGATTGGCGTCAGTGTCCGGATTCGAACCAATGACTCTCTTGCTGCCAAGTAATGGAGTTAAGCACTACACCACCGTGTGCATAAAAACCATTCTGAAACAGAAGCCCTGGATAACAAGGGCGCAGCATTCAATGAAGCATCACAGACCTATATGAGGCCCTGGACCAGCTGGTCCGCTAGCCTAATAACCTCAGGAGAGAGTCGGTGCTCCTCCACTGTCTGGTGCAAAATGCTCACTTCGTGAGTTGTATACAGCACTAGAGGTCAGGACTACTACAAGATGGCCGCCGAGCGTTCAGAACGCGGCCACAGGAAAATGGCCGGCACAGTGTAAGCTGCGCCATAGCGCGGCTACGACAAAATGGGCGCCAATGGGAGTTTTCAATGTAATTGAAAAACTCTCCCAAAAAATCGCGCCAGCGCCGTCTGAGACCCCAGAGTAGTGGCCACAATAGGCCACTAGCCAGACCCCAGCATGGTAAACATGGAACGGGTCAGTACTTCGGATCTTCTATCAGTCAGATCCAAACAAGCGGGGGTTCCCGCCCGGCGGTGAGGGACTACAAAAGCCCTCAGCGGCTTTTCTCATTCCGCTTTTCAGAAATTATCAAAGGGCACAGAAGGAAAAAACCTACACGGCGGTCTGATTTGTGTGATCCAAAAAAGACCGAGTCCTCGGCGGAAACTCAGCTGCACTGAGAGTCCCTTGCAGCAGTAAAAAGCGCACCCATAAATGCCTTATTCTGCTTTTTTTTTAACTAGGTACCTGGTCCATGGCTTCATAACAGAGCATTCCCCAGGGGATAACGGGGAAGAGGGCACTCTTTTACCGCCCGCCTGCAGTCCACCCCCACCCTTGTACAAACGTGTCCAGGACTAACAATAAAAACTCCCAGGGAATCCCAGGTGCCAACACCTGCTGCCACCACCAGCATGTGGGGAAGGACCCAGATACTGACTCCAATATTTACATAGTGTGTATTATAATATGCACACCTGTCCGTACAAATAAACAAAAGCTCCTAGAGCCCTATTCAGGGCCTCTCACCCACTTGCTGCGCTGACCAGGAGTAACCAGGGGACTCACCTCAGGAGGAGACTGCCCAGGGCTGCCGTCTGCTCTCAGCACACAGTGTGTGAGAGGAAAAGAAACCATGAGGTAACTGTGTGGCATCTGCAGGGACCTGTGTTTAAACAGGAAAAGCCTCCTAGGGTTTTCCCTTTTTTATTTAAGGATAAGACACAGATACAGCATAAAAAGCAAAACCGTTACAGTATAATCATAAACATCTGTGCTCATTACAGGGCTTTTTCCTCACAGGAAAGCCCAATACAAAAAAGAAAAACACAGGCCAGATAACACAGTCTTCTCAGGAAGGCCCCCTCCCCCTGACAGCGCCAATGTTAGCAATGCAGCAAGGGAAAGGAACAGGGAAGGGAGGAGAAGAGGCCCCCCAAACCCCAGGAATGCCCAGCCGTACCAACCCACCGAAGTAGGAGGGACTGTACTTACACGTCCAAGCGAGGACTCGCTGACGCATTCCTGACAGAACTACAACCGAAATGGAGGTAGCTGTCGAGTGAGACAACACCACAGCCCAGTCATATGTGGACCTCGGAGCAAAGCTCACCGGCCACCCCAGGAGTCATGGGGTATGGCGTGGCAGACCCAGCCTCTTTGCAAAGGTGTTTCCACGCTTGCTGGTCGGACTGAGTAGACTACAAGGATCTATATTATCCAGCCTGTCTCTCAGCTGACAGTTGAAAGAAGATTCTTCAAGAAAAGGTAAAATAAAAATAAAATAAAACCTCTCCTCAGGGCGCTGGGCGCAAAGGGAGCCATATGTCTATCTCCTTTGCTAGGCAGAACGAAACTGAGGCTGCATGCTGCAGTGAGGAGGGTTATGTGCGGAGAGATTGCCCCCTGGGCTGGGATGTTCAACTCTGTTAATGTAACATGTATTCAATTATCTAACATGTTTCTGCCTAGCCCTCTCCTGTAAACAGGAAACATAACCCACTTGTCAAGATTTAAGGAGCTGTGTCCGTCCATGGACAATAAGAGGAATACAATTTTCTATGGCCTCAACATGCCTCTCAGCAAATAGATTGTGGTATCCCCATACTCAGGAGTAGCAGCAGAATGTATTTTGGGCTGTAATCCCACATATATCCAAGGCATGTGTGAGCAATATATCATTTAAGTGAAAACTTTGTGTAAAAAAAAAATACATTTTGTTGTAATTTTCCAGAAACTTGTGTCAAAAAATAAAATGAACTTGACATGCCTATCAGCAAATAGCTTGGGGTGTCTACTTTCTAAAAAGTGGTAATTTATAGGGGGGGGGGGGTATACTGCTCTGGCATTTTAGAATCTCAATGTAAGATTGGGGTGATTAAAGGCGTTGTAAAGGCAGAAGGTCTTTTATATTAATGCATTAAGATAAAAAGCCTTCTGTGTGTAGTAGCCTCCCAAGCAACCCCTAGTACTTACACGAGCCTCAGCAATATCCACGAGTCCCTCGGCCACCCAAGACTCTCCTTATAATTGGCTGAGACACAGCAGCTGCATTATTTGCTCCCATGGCTGTCAATCAAAGTTAGTTAGACAAACAGGGGGGAGAGGGGGTGGGCCAAACGGCAGCTCCGTGTCTGAATGGACACATGGAGGAGCAGCAGCTCGGCTCAGGTGCCTCATAGCAAGCTGCTTGCTCTAGGGGCACTCTGCAAGAGGGAGGGGCTAGCAGCAGCGAAGAGGGACCTAAGAAGAGGAGGATCTGGGCTGCTCTGTGCAAATCCAATGCACAGATGAGGTAAGTATAACATGTTTGTTATAAAAAAAATGAGACTTTATAATCACTTTAAACTTAAGCGGTAGGTGCGCTTACAATGAGTTATTTTTAGGGCATGGCCACCCACTTTTATTTAAAAGTTCATACAGACAAATCTTCCCACACAGTGGGTGCTTACCATCACTGCGTAACCATAACATTCAACCTCCTGGCTCTCTTGTGGCAGCTTCACTGCGCAGAGTACCTCTGCCCAAACACCTTTTTATGTTCCTGACCATCAAACACACCCCAAGGCTATGCACAGACGCTGTACTTTAGCTCTGCATCTTTCCTTGCAGCTCCCTAGCTCTGCGTGTCCCTCCTGGACTCTCTCTACAGCTTCCTGGCTGCTCCTGTCCAACATAGACTTTCTCTCAAGCTTGGGCCTACCTCTGCCCCAACCTGAACACCTTAATGCATGGTGCCAACCAGTGCTTTAACTGGGTCGGAACGCGGCAGTACTCAGTACCGCCATTTCCAAAAATGGCCCTGGAGAGTACCAGCACCTCTCCGTGCGCCAGTACGTGGGTTTCCGTACCGGAACGCACTGGCGTAGCGAGGGGGGGCCGTCGCACCGGGCGAAATATTCGGGGGGGGGGCAAATTCCTGCACCGTTAATGTGTCACTTATCATGGTCCGTGTTCAATTTGATGTACTGTGTCACTGGCTTGGTCGCCACGTTGCGCCTGCGATTGGTCAATTGTGGTCATGTGCTGCCGCGGCTGGCCCAATCCTTGACGTGGGCGGCGCATGCGTGAAGGACCCACCCCCCCCGCTTCTGTAAGCCGCCACCATCTTCTCTCCCTGACGGATCTGGAAATGAGTCTTCATCTGTGACCGGCGAGAAGTGGAACTCGAGTCAATGGACAACAGGTCAGCAGCAGTTAGGGAGAGGAGAGACACGCCATGCCACAGTACAGACCGAGACAGTTACATGCCAAAAGCCCCCTCCAAGCCCCCCCCCTCAGGAATCAGATTAAAGATTTATTGAGCTTCATGTACCCCTCGGGGGTTTTAAGCATCATGTAAGGGGTTAAATGATGAATCCTGCTAGGTATTTGGCATGTCGAATGCCTGAGGGATGAATTGTATAGCATAGCAGGATTAATCATTTAACCCCGTACATGCTGAAAGCCCTGAGGAATGCATTATATTTCAGCATGTAAGGGGTTAAATTATTATTCCTGCTATGCTATACAATTCATCCCTCAGGGCATTCGACATGCCAAATACCTAGCAGGATTCATCATTTAACCCCTTACATGATGCTTAAAGCCCTGAGGGGGTACATGAAGCTCAGTAAATCATTAATCAGATTCCTGAGGGGGGGGGGGGGGCTTTTGGCATGTACTGTATTTATTGGCGTATAACGCTCACTTTTTTACCCCTGAAATAGAGGGTAAAACTGTGCCTGCGTGTTATAAGCAGGGGGCTTTGGAAGGTTTTTTCCCTGAAAACTTCCCTCTTAAGTTAGGGTGCGTTGTTATACGCCTGTGCGTGTTATACGCGTTAAATACGGTAATTGAAGTGTTACTCGCGGAATGGAATGTAAAAATATTCTCATGGTGCAGAATGTTAACTCAAATACATTTAATATAAGAATTATTGCCCTTACAAGAGCTATGTTGGTATATCAGCGAAACAGCAATCACATATGTGGTCATGTAAGGAGCTGTGGCATCTCTGTTAACTTCTCTCCTACTCCCTATAGTCAATCACCGTCTGGAAAGGAAAAACGCGATGATGTCACCAGGGCCTCCACCCGCCATCGCGTTTTCCCCTTTCCAGACGGTGGCTTGACGATAGGGAGTAGAGAGAAGTTAACAGAGATGCCACAGCTCCTTACATGACCACATCTGTGATTGCTGTTTCGCTGATATACCAACATAGCTCTTGTAAGGGCAATAATTCTTATATTAAATGTATTTGAGTTAACATACTGCACCATGAGAATATTTTTTACTTCCATGTCCGCAAGTAACACTTCAATTACACTTCGCTGTTTCCGGATAGCACTTGAGTCTTGGGGAGACCGTTAAATTCCTATACTTGGTGAGGCTGTGTGACAGTCAATGTTCTGGTAAGCAGGCTACCTTAGTGCTTATCAATTGGGCTGTCGGGCTATTTGCCGGTGGCTGGTGTGAAGATTTGTGTCACTTATATGCTATTTTTCACTCATTAGGATGCAAAGCATTGCATAGACACTTATGAAATTCATTGTGGTTGGGACTCTGCATTAGTTGTCTCTTTTTTCACCATTTTTTCACCTGCTGAATTTTTCACCATCATACCTTTCTTTATTTTCATTTTGCATAGACCTACATGAGCTTTATGAGATTGAGATTCTGTAATAGTTTTCCTTTCTTACTGTTTTTTTTTCACTTGTTGATATTTTTTTCCATCTCATTTGTTTGTTATTAGTATCTTGCCCAGATATATCAATTTTATGTGATTAGGATTCTGCAATAGTTTTCCTCCTTCACTAATTTTTATGTTTAATTTCATTCAATTGAAAATTATTTAGAATCATATGAATTTAATATGACTCGCATTAGTTTTCCTTTCACCAATTTTTCAAATTACCACCTATTGACATTCATTTAGCGCTGTACCTCATTTTGCATATTTCAGTGTAGGTGTGAGGTCGGTGGGTCAGTGTATGTGTCAGGTAGGTGTTGGGGGTCAGTGTATGTGTGTCCAGTCAGTGTATATAGTCCAGTGTTGTGTTCAGGTGGGGCAGTGTAATGTGAGTAGTGCAGGACAGCAGGGGTGAGGTGGGTTAGTGTAGATGTCAGGTGGGTCAGGGTGCAGTGTAGTGGTGTGCAGGATAGTGGTCAGTGTGTGGGTTAGTGGTCAGTGTGTAGTGGAAAGCCGCAGGTTGGAGGGGGCGCAAATTTCTTGCCTTGCCCGGGCGCTGACAACCAAGCTACGCACTGCCGGAACGCAGCCCCAGGCCAGGAATATGACTGATACGGCCCGAGGACCTTTTAATCCGGCCCCCGTGCGGAGAGCTAGCTACAGCATTGTAGTGGCTGACCGCTGGGCGAATTACATCGCGCACCGTCTCCTCCATAATAGTCATTGGCTGGGCCGGCCATCAGCTAGTGGAGGGGGGCGGGCCGTGTGCAGAGTACGGCTTGAGCTGAACGTGCAGGCGCAGGCAGGGAGTTGACCTCACGTTAGATGACGTCAACTCCTTTCCACGTGCCTGTGAGGAGCGATCAGTGCGGCGTGGTGGATGTGAGCGGGTGACTGGCCCTCCTAGGACGGTGCAGCAAAGTGAAAAATCAGTCATCGGACTTTGCCTTTGGATCTGAAGTACAGATTCTGTACTAATGGTGAGTGATGTTTTGTTGCTATGGCTGCTCACAGACTGATATGTATATTCTATACTTCTCCTATCTATTTTCTGTGGTGTCTGTCCCTTGTCATGCTTTGTGCCCATTTTATCTTCTCTTTTTTTTAGTTTCTGACATCACTCAGCTGGTTTATGTAATTTTAGCAGAAAATGCACCAATATATTGCAAACATAGCAGCTATGGTTTGCAATATATTGGTGCATTTTCTGCTAAAATTACATAAACCAGCTGATGATGTCAGAAACTAAAAAAAGAGAAGATAAATGGGCACAAAGCATGACAAGGGACAGACACCACAGAAAATAGATAGAATAATGGATGTTATTCATCAGTCTTGAGCAGTCCATGTGCAAGCTTGCAACAATAATCATACAATGAACATCTTCCTAGTTTTCAAGACAAAACCGAGAAAATAAACATGAAAGGAAAATAACAGGGCAAGTCTGCATGGCTGTCTGAAACGAGCCAGGATAAAATTGCAGAGTTCCTAATCTCTATAGGAGGAGACGCTGTGAGATGTCATTCCCCATCACCTCTTCATCCTTCTGGTGTAATACACAGGTACCAATGCCATGTATATTACAATCCTGTGAGATGTCATTCCCCATCACCTCTCCATCCTTCTGGTGTAATACACAGGTACCATGCCTCAATCCTGTGAGATGTCAACGGTTAGGATTGTAATATACATGGCATGGACTCACCTGTGTATTACACTAGAAGGATGGAGAGGTGATGGGGAATGACATCTCACAGGATCGTAATATACATGGCATGGTACCTGTATATTACACCAGAAGGATGAAGAGGTGATGGGGAATGACATCTTACAGCGTCTCCTCCTATAGAGATTAGGAACTCTGCAATTTATCATGGCTCGTTTTAAAACAGCCATGCAGACTTGCCCTGTTATTTTCCTTTTATGTTTATTTTCTCGGTTTTGTCTTGAAAAGTAGGAAGATGTTCATTGTATGATTATTGTTGCAAGCTTGCACATGGACTGCTCAGACTGATGAATAACATCCATTCATTCTATCTATTTTCTGTGGTGTCTGTCCCTTGTCATGCTTTGTGCCCCATTTTATCTTCTCTTTTTTTAGTTTCTGACATCATCAGCTGGTTTATGTAATTTTAGCAGCAAAATCAAATGTTAGGTTTCGTCTAAGAGAGGGTTTGTAAAATATATATTTTTCATGTTCAGTATTGGGGGGGGGGGGAGCACCGGCGCCTAATAGAGTACCGGCACCTCTTTTGGCCCACTTAAAGCACTGGTGCCAACTAGATCAATGGTGCCAACTAGATTACTTTTGTAAAGCAAAGCTGCACACTAACCCTCCCCCCCCCAAACACACGCATGCCTTTCTATTACCAGAATCCTCTCTCAACACAATAAGCCAGACTCAAACCCCAACTTCCTGCCTCATCTGAATGCCCTGGCTTGCACATTGACAATCACTGTCTTTGCAATACTATGATGTATGAGCTCCTGGTCATAGAGAATAATGTGTTTCTGTCTGTCCCGCTCAGAACTCAGAAGTAATCTTTACCTTACCATCCTGCCTGTATCCCTGCTTGGCTGATGCCTCCCAGCACCCGGGGACCTGTTCTGCCTCATCCGCTGTCCCTGGAGCATGCCGGCTCGCTAGATGCCACCGTCCAAGGCCGCCCGGTGGTATTCCGCATTTTCCCCTAGGAAAGGCTGCAGCTTCGGCCTAGTGGTGGCATCTTGGTCCACCCGGCGGGGTCTACAGCACACTTTTCAGACCTCCTGGTGTCTAAATGCTCCATCCCCTCCTGAAACAGCATTCGGCCAGCCTGGACCTGCCGTCCGTGACACATCCGTTCTTTGCATTTGCCACAGGATGGGTCGCGGGTTCGGTCTACTTCCCAGAGCGGTGGCCATCTTACTCCACTAGGCGGTGGCCTGGGTGAGCTTTCCTGGCCTCTCTGACTGCCTTGAGTTACAGCGCCTCCTAGAATGGCCCCTTGTCTGCCTGAGGCCGCTACTGCAGTACATTTATGTCCTGCATCTGTTTTGGGGGTGGTCCGTGGTTCTGGCCTAACCCTCGGAGCAGCGGCTCCACTCGGCAATGGCCTGGTCATCCACAGTCCGGGCCAGGGAGAGACCATGTCTCCGCCGAAAAGGACCTCTGAGGCCGGTGGACAAGCTGGTGAAATACTGCCATTAGGATCAAGAATCACAGGCCAAAGATGGTGACAGCACCTGCTCCGCGGTGGCCCATCAGGGAGCAGACACAGCCAAGGTGCTGGATGCCATTGTAATGCTGCAGGGGACACTCACAGCCAAAATAGATGAGGTCAAGATTGACATCTCCCTCTTGCGCCAGGACCTAAGGTAAAAGACAGGGTCACCGAAGCCGAGACGCGCATCAGACCGGCAGAGAACATCCTGCACCCCCTGGGCCGCACAGTGGAGGACCTGCTGCGCCAGATCCAGCAGCTGCACGCCCACCAGGATGATATGGAGAACCGTTTGAGACGCTGCAACCTCCGGTTCATCTGTCTACCTGAAAAGGCTGAAGGTACAAACCCTGCTGAATACTTGGAATCTCTCCTGATCCAACATTTTGGAAGAGAGGCCGTTTCCGTCATGTTCGCAGTGGAACGGGGGCACCGCATCCCAGCTAAACCTCCAGCTGCGGGAGCCCCCCAGGACATTTATCGCCAAGATTCTTAATTTCACAGACAGAGATAAAATCCTTTGGTTGACTAGAGAGAAAGGCAACATCGCCCTGGGCAACGATCATATTGCAGTGTTCCCTGACTTCTCTAATGAAGTCCAAAGAAAGCGTGCACAGTTCCAAGATGTTAAGCGTCGGTGGCCATGTTGTTTCCGGCCAGAGTGGAGGAGGATGGTAGAGCCCTATTTTTTGAGGACCTGAAGGCGGCAGCACACAGGCTGGTTCAACGCGGATGCCCGGATGGATTAACGGTTATACGGCCTGTTACTACTGTTGCCATTGCCAGATGATGGCAGGCCCCACTTCTCTTCAAAGTGTCCCCTCAGCTGTGGGAGGTAGTCTCATCTCACCATTTTTGTTTTTTTTCTCGCACAATTGCTTCTTCCCCTCAACCCATCTTCATAACCAGTGCATTACTCAAGTGTTGTTTGGAGGCCCCCCTATTGGGGGTAGGGGGCCCGACCCTTAAGCTCCCATGGGGGAGAAGGGACGCAGCTTATTGATACTCCTGTACACTCGGCCCCTGGCCTGGAGCTGCTTGGACCACAGAGATTAACTCTCTATGCTTCTTACTGCCCCCACAGCACCTTCATGGATGATACCATAGGGATAAGGCCCCAATAACTTTAGAACACAGAGTTGACTATGTATCCTTGCAGCGCGAGTCTCACTCAGAAGGAGAAAGACGCATAAGACATGCTTAGTGCCCTATTCTTGCGGTACAAAGTGAATAATCTCCCCCGATATGTTTGCAACCCCTTTTTTTTCCTCATTATTTTGAACTTTTCTGCTCACTATTTTCTAAGTACTGTACCTCCAGCTAATTTTGATGGCTAGAAGCCAATTCATATAAAGGCTGCAAGGGAATGCATGCTTCCACCAAGTTTGGGAGGTGGGAAGCTGGGAAGCTGGGAGGGAAGGAAAATGCCGGATCCCTTGATCAGAGCATTGGGAATGTTAGCACCATTGTGCAATTGTTACTTACTTGGAATTATTTTAAACAAGCACTTACCATGTATGCAACATGTATGCTTAGTTATGTGACGGCTATGTTATGTTATGGGTTATCAAGGTTGGGGGGAGTGCCTTACCTGAGACCCTATTTTGATGGAGGGGATACCCTGCGGATTCGTGCACACAGATATACCTCTAAGTAGTATGGCAGATGTTAAATTCCTACTATAGAATGTAGCAGGAATGCGGGATAAAATCAAACGTACGGCTGTATTGGACTATATCAAGTTTCAGAAGAAAGATATCATTGCTTGGTAGAATACATGTCACAGGTCATTTACAGGCAGCCTTGAAATGCCCCTGGGTGGGGTGACCATACCATAGCACTCATACCAACATGTCTAGGGGGGTTACGGTGTGTGTTTCTCTTATAGTTATTTGTACATTGCATTATTAATCTTTATTTCTAAATCTTTGTTTACATGCATTTCTTTCACTGCTGCCATCTGCTGGCCAGAATTTGCATGCCACACGTCCCTGTTCTTGTTAGTAAAGTTTTTTGTATCGGAGGCGTGGACTCTTGCTGGGCAGGTCTCTTCACTGGGGGGCAGCCATTTCAGTATTCTCTCATGGCTGTGTGACTAGGACACTCCACATTTTTGGGCTCGAGAAGGCATCAGTTTTTGACCACGCAGAAGTCACGCAGAAAGTCAGCAGTAGTTAGCAGCAGTTAGCAGCAGCTCAGCAGCCACAGCAGCTAGCCTCAGGACATATTCTACAAGTCAGCATTGATACCACTACTACAGAACAGTATTGTATCACCGTTTGTTGGCTTATCTGGATTTTGAATAAACCCACGTTGATTTCATCTTCATGTCTGAGTCTGGATCCATCTAACCTGAACATCTGCCGGTCCTGTCTGCCCCACTGCTTGGATACGAAGGTAAGAAGTCACACAGCTATTATCAGTTTATACCTTCAATCGCTTCATGTGGGAACAGAACAGTCAAAAAACTGCCTTAATGTCCACAACCCAGTCACAGATTCCCTCAGAGTTACCACACTAAGGAATCTCCCTTGTAACAGGCCCATCTGCAGCGAATCTGCCTGGCTTCAAGTGCATGTTCCACAAGTATCAGGGCAAGCACCGCATGTCCACAGTATCATTACTGTTGCTTGAAAGCCCTCACAACCTCATCAAGCGTTTTCTATATCACATATCAACCTCTTGCTCGCATAGCAGAACTGTTAACGCACACGGGGTCCCTCTCTAACCTAAACCCCACGCATACTCACTTAAAACACCTGAGGAACCTTGCCCAGAGTGCCCCCCAGCTCAGCCGCCACTGCGATTTTCAGCCCCAATTCAAAGTTTATTTTCTTAAAGAGACAGCGCACCTCTTAAATCAAAATGGACAAAAAAGGACCTTGCACAGTTCCCCCAGTGATGAAACAGAGCTAATGCAGCCTGATACTGATTACCAAGAAAGCACAGGAAGCAGAACCCCACACTTCCAGCAGACCCAAGTCGTGCGACCAAGACGCTCCCTCAAACCGACAATAAAGGTTAGGGAAAACTATCAAACCACAAAAGATGAGCTATGCGATAACCTGGAAGAGCTATGGGAGCGAGTTTCCTCCCTCATGTCAGGACTTAAATCCTCTGGTGATACCTCAAGCTTACAAGTTGGCATCAGGCGGCTGAACACAGCTCATGAAGGATACAAGAGACTGTTCACAAGGTATATAACCTTTCTAAAAAATGTTAATAATGATGAAGCCCTTTCAGAACTGAGCAAGGCAGAATCTATAGACATTCAAAGAGACACCATGGTGCTGCTTGCTAAAGATAAAGCGGAACTCCGCATCTCCCATTTGCAAGAAACTAGATCACACAGATCAAATTTATCCAAACATTCCTCTCGGTCATACAGATCATCGTACTCAAGAAGCTCAACCCTAAGCAACAGATTACTAGAAGCCCGCATAAATGCAGAGCAATCCAAAGTCAGACGTTCCTTCACTGAAAAAGAAGCTCTGGCAAGAGCAGAGGCCAAGAGGGCAGACGCAGAAGCAGAGGCCAAGAGGGCAGAAGCAGAGGCCAAGAGGGCAGACGCAGAAGCAGAGGCCAAGAGGGCAGAAGCAGAGGCCAAGAGGGCAGACGCAGAAGCAGAGGCTCGAATAAAGATTCTTGAATCAGAGATGGAAGAGGAAGTTGCATTAGCTAAAGTAAGACTACTTGAGCAAGCATTAAGCCAAGGTCTTGATCCAGTCTGCTCGCTACCACAGGAGGTAGAAGATTCAGCTGACCGCACCAGCGACTATGTACTGAAACAATTATCTGCTTCACCCCAGTATGCAGTACCGTCCAAGCCGACAACGCCGAAACCTCAAAGTCATCTCCACCTACAGTGCCATTTACAGCACCCGAGCAACCTGATGGTGTTCACCCAGATGTGCCTTCTCAAGGACAGTTATTACGGAAACTACAAAAAGGGGCCATCAGGCGTTTCCTAGCCTACCTCCACAGCTCAAGCAGCAGTCCTCACGATCTACAGAGACTAGATCACAGCTCAACCCCTGCAGCAGCATCATTCTACCTGGATGCATCTCACCCTTTCACGCCGCAAAGCCTACAACGCCCCCGGCGGCACCACAGGTTGTCGTGGCAACAAGCAGTGAGAAATCAGATATGTCTGAGTTGGCCAGGATTATGGCGATCAGAGAGCTAATAAACACAAGTCTCTCAAAAGTTGATGACCGTGCAGGAAAGCTACAGAGCTTGGAAGGCAACTTTCAAGGCCACCATTGCCAACCTCAAACTAGACGCAGAGAAGGAGCTCAACCTCATGATCACATGGCTGGGTCCAAGCTCCACAAATCGCATCAAGAGCCTCAGAACTGTCTATGTGGGACAAGCAGAAGCAGGTCTCGCTGCCGCCTGGCAGAGACTCGAACGTACCTTCGGCAGTGCAGAAGCAATAGAGAAGGCCCTATTTAAGAGACTGCAGAAACATCCAAAGATCAATCTTAAGGACGTCCATAAGCTTCAGGATTTGAGTGACCTGCTCATGGAACTAGAGCTTGCAAAAAGAGACCCTCGTCTGATCGGGCTATGCTACCTGGATACAGCCCTGGAGTGAACCAATTGTCGTCAAACTACCATACAGTCTGCAAGAAAAGTGGGCGGCATCAGTCTCAAGGTACAAAAGGGTGCATGACATCACCCTTTCCCCCATTTATTCATTTCTGCAGATTCATTGAAGAACAGTCCCAGATGAGGAATGACCCCAGCCTCGATTTCCTGGAGTTCAACACTACAGCTCCAGCGACACCATCACCAAGGTATGAGAGTGCCATGCACAAACACCAGAGACTTTAAGAGCAGCTGTGAGTGTTAGAAAGACTAACTACCATCTTCTGCTAGCACCCATGGGTAAACAGTACAATACCTCATCAGGAGACAAGTCCTTCAATCGTTGAATGTCCCATTCATAAAAAAAACACACTCACTGAACAAATGCAGGGGGTTTAGATCCAAACCCATACAGGAGCGCAAGAAGTTCCTCAGCGAGCTTGGGTGTGTTTCAGATGCTGCGCTTCATTGGAGCACATCGCTAAGGACTGTAAATCCATCATCAAGTGTGAGGAGTGTCATAGTGAAAGACATGCCTCGGCTATGCACCCAGTTCCAACTGCCCAGAGACTCGCCAGCTACCGTCACCACCAGTCCCACCTCCAAGTCATGGCGGGGAGCCCCAGGAACCACACTAACGCAGCCGCCGCTGTTTCCTGCTCATGTTTGGAATTATTGGGCGAGGGCCAGGGTGAGAAATTGTTGTGCTCCAAACTGCCTAATCAAGGTCTATCCAGAGGGACTACCAGAAAAAGGCAGTAAAAATGTATGCCATCATCGATGACCAAAGCAACCGGTCCCTAGCAGGACCTAAATTCTTTGAAGCCTTTGGGATAATGGGACCATCAGAACCCTACATCTTAAACACTGCTCAGGCCGCATAGAGACTAGCGGCAGGAGGGCGCAAGGATTCATTGCTTCCCCCCATCAGTGGGAATACAGAATACCCCTACCAACACTGATTGAATGCGATCAAATACCCAACCATAGGGATGAGATTCCTACCCCAGAAGCTGCGTTTCACCAACCGCACCTAAGGCACCTAGCCAACGTTATCCCACCTATGGACAACAATGCTGAGATTCTACTCCTGCTTGGCAGAGACAATCTAAGGGTGCACAAGTCGTAAAGGGTGCACGAGGCGTGGACTCTTGCTGGGCAGGTCTCTTCACTGGGGGCAGCCATTTCAGTATCTCCTCATGGCTGTGTGACTAGACACTCCACATTTTTGGGCTCGAGGAAGGCATCAGTTTTTGACCACGCAGAGTCACGCAGAAGTCAGCAGTAGTTAGCAAGCAGTTAGCAGCAGCTCAGCAGCCACAGCAGCTAGCCTCAGGACATATTCTAACAAGTCAGCATTGATACCACTACTACAGAACAGTATTGTATCACCATTTGTTGTCTTATCTGGATTGAATAAACCCACGTTGATTTCATCTTCATGTCGGAGTCTGGATCCATCTAACCTGAACATCTGCAGGTCCTGTCTGCCCCACTGCTTGGATACGAAGGTAAGAAGTCACACAGCTATTATCAGTTATACCTTCAATCGCCTTCATGTGGGAACAGAACATACGGTGCTCGTTGCAAAATCTACTTCTTTTGAACTGGTGTCTGATCGGCAGGGTAGATACCTCTTTATGCATGCCATTGTGGGGGGTGCCCCTATATTGATTCTAGCTAGCTACATCCCCCTCCCTACAGGGCAGATGTGGTGACGGAGGGCCTTGCTTATATAGCACAGTACCCATAGCTACTAGTTGTGTGGATGGGGGACTTCAACAATACGATGACCCCGGCGCTATATCACCCAGTACAAGCTGACCCTGGACCAGGCGAGCCATTACACACTAGACTATGTCGTACACTGACAGAGTTTGCCCTTATTGACTTCTGGAGACATAATAACCCCACGACCAGAGCGTACACTTGTCATTCAACAAGCCACAACACCATGTCTAGGATTGATTATATTATTGTTTCCAGGGCCCTGTTGCCCAAGGTTACGGGATCTGGGTTTGCTCCCAGGGCCCTTTTGGACCACTCCCCGTGCTGGCTGATGGTGTCTCTTCGAGTTGCCTACCCAGCGTGACTGTGTAGACTTAATCCCCACTGGCTGTTGGTCCTTAAAGACCATGGGCCAGATTCACAAAGGACTTACGCCGACGTATCTCGAGATGCGCGCGTAATTGAAATTTGTGCCACACGTATTTTTGCGCCTGATCCTCAAAACGAAATACGCCTGAAAACAATTTTTTTCCGTCCTACCTAAAAAAATTACACCGGCGCTTCTTCGAGCGCAAAATACGCTAGACACACCATTGTTTTGCTAGGCAAAGATGCAAATGAGGGAGATAAGGCGATCCACAAAATTAAGTGTGTGCGGCGAAGGCTACGCCCTGTGCGCATCTGTTAGTTTCCCGGAGTAATTTTCACTTTATAAAAGGTTGCCTTAACTTTGCTCCAGCCGTGTAAAGGTCAGCTAAAGCAACACCATTAAGGAAGAGCTGAGCACACACACTTGCCGGACTACAATCTGTCTGCAACATGCCAGGGGCATCCATGCTCATAACTATACTAGTGACTTTAGAGGCGCAAAGAAGGAGGAGGAACAGAGGAGGAGGAGGGCACAGGAGAGGATCTACCGCAGACGCCTAGAATGTGTTTGGCATGTGTGATTCTGAGGTGTATCGCACCTTCAGATTCAACCGTGAAGCCATCATGGAAATAACCACAATCCTGCAGGATGATCTCACCAGCCCAACACACCGCTTAATGCAGTGCAGCCACTGATAAAGGTACTGGCAACACTCCATTTCCTGGCCACTGGCTTTTTTCAGCGCACAAGTGGAGGTTGTGGCTGGATGTCACAATCCTCCATTAGCAGATGTGTGCACCGGGTTGTCCCTGCAATCCTGAGACGCATGGCCAATCAAATCATCAAACCCTCCCAGGAGGTCCAGCGAATGAACACAATTTTTTTTACAAAATTTACAAAATTGCATGATTCCCATGCACCATCGGGGCCATTGATTGCACACATGTGGCACTACAGCTCCCCCATGAGACAGAGCACATGTACCGCAATAGGAAGCATTGGCATTCAATCAATGTCCAGGTGATAGTTGATGCCCAATACCTCATATGGCACGTCTGTGCCAAACACCCAGGATCCAGCCATATACCGTCACAGCAACATCTCCAGAGAATTTGAACAGAACGTGTATGGGGACAGCTGGCTGGTTGGTGAGTGACATGGGTGTCAGGTATGACTGTCCCCCCCCCATGATGCAGACATCACGAGGGGCACATGCATGACTAACATCCTTTTGTCTTTTCCCTTCCAGGTGACTCTGCATATGCACTGGGACCCCATCTAATGACTCCATACCGGAACCCCCAAACCCCAGGAGAGGAAAACTACAATGCTGCACACATACGTACCCGTGGAGTGGTGGAACGCACATTTGGCCTCCTGAAGTCCCGTTTCCGATGCCTGGATAAGTCCCCAAACTTCGTGTGCCAGATCATCTGGGCATGTTGCATGCTGCACAACTTCGCAGTGAGAAGGGACCTGGAGATTGACATACGTGATGACCTGACCCCCGAACCAGACATTCCCCCCCCCCCAACCAACTCTACCCGGTCTGCTGAGGGCACAGCAGCCAGGAGACGCCTCGCAGAAGGCATCTTTGCACAGTAAACACACACATTAAACATGGCACTATGAGAATGCATGAATGAACACCCACTGTGGTCCCTAGCACAGACACATCACATGCACATCTAATTGGATTAGACCCAAGAAAACCACATGGTATTAGGGAGCAGTAACGCCATGCCACGGCTCCAATTATGTCACTGTGCATTCATACACCATTCACATGGACCTGGGATCACTTCTCGCTAATCCACCAAAACTGAGGGTGACACCCTTTTTCACCAGGAATGTCACCCCCACATTCATACATCATTCACACACAAATAAAAAATCCAAATCACCAAAAAATGACATAAAAAAAAAATACACCCATAAACTCAATGGCGGCGGCGTGAGCTACGCCTGGGCCGGCCACGGCCCCTCAGGGGAGCCTCATGGGGGGGGAGGCAGGGGAAGGAGGATCCTCATGGGGGGGAAGGAGGATCCTCATGGGGGGGCAGGGGAAGGAGGATCCCCCACGGGTGGCTGCCCACCTGCTGCCCTGCCCTCCAAGGCCACGGCGATCCTGGTCAGGCCCAGAGTGAGGGCTGCCGTATTGGCCTGGAGAACCTGGGTGTTGTCCTGGACAGCCTGGGTCAGGGCAGTCACCTCAAGGGCCACGCCTGTTGTGGCGGCCTGCAGCTCACTGAAACAGTTGATGAATGCAACAGTGTTAGTGCCCACGTCACTGACAGACTCCTTGATGGAGGCCAGGCTCTCCTCCATCTGGGCCAAAGTCTGGGTGACCTGACCCAGATGGCGGGTCTGAAGGGCCTGGTCCCTCTTCAGATTTGCAGGCAGGAACTCGGCCACCCCCCTGGTCTTCTGGGTGGCCTTCCTGCCTGCAGTTGAGGCTTGTGGCCTGGGAGGAGGGGAGACCCCTGGGGGGGCAGCCCTGTTGGGGGAGGAGTGAGAGGGGCTACCCCTGATAGTGGCCTGACTACCACCAGCTGAGGCTTGTGGCCTGGGAGCAGGGGATCCCCCTGGGGGGGCAGCCCTGTTGGGGGAGGAGTGGGAGGGACTACCCCTGATGGTGGCCTGACTGCTGTCAGCCACAAGGGAATCCTCATCCCAACACAGCATCACTTCTCGGGCAAGCTCCCTCATATCATCCTCAACCTCCCCCCCTCATCCTCCTCCCCTGAACCTCCTCCTGAGGTGGGGTGTAGCCACTCCCCTGCCCTGGGGACTCCGGACTTTCTTGGGGCTCCTCAGCAGCCTAGTGTCCTGGGGTGGTGCAGCCTGGCCTGATGGCCCAGCAACCTCCTGGCCTGATGGCCCAGCAACCTCCTGGCCTGATGGACCACCAATCTCCTGGCCATCTGTGGAGGACACAAAACATACACAGGTTGGAGGATCCACACACTTGGCACATATTCCCTCCCCCCACCCACACATGCTACTTACCTGTCCTCACAGGATCATCAGATTGAAAGCCAGGCAGGCCCACCACTTGTTGGCTGTGGAAGCACCGGGCCACCGCAAGTTCCTCCTCAGTCCACCTTACGGTGCAAGGTGGGCCTCCTCCAGTGCCCCTGGCATGGGCTGCTTGCTTGGCCATCTTCTCCCGGACCAGGCTCCTAAGATCGTTGATCTTCTTCTGAATCCCACTGGGGGACCTTGTCTCCCCCCCCCTCCGCATTGATCCGATCAGTAATCTCTCGGATTATTGCCCTCTTCCTGGCCGGGAGGACGTCCCGGCTGTCAGGGCGATGCAAAAAATCTCCCAATTGGGTGATCACCCAGGCCAGCAAGTGCTTCTCTCGCACCGAGAAGTTTAATTTTCTTCTGTTCGGTGCCATCTCACAACACAGCACTCAGCAACAAACAGACACTAAATTCAAACAGAACAAACAAACACAGAAACACACAACAAACAGCCAAAAAGACACAGAACAGACAGCCAAAAAGACACAGAACAGACAGCCAAAAAGACACAGAACAGACAGCCAAAAAGACACAGAACAGACACACACAAAAATCAGACAGCCAAAAAACAAAAACACAAGCAGACAGCTAATACAAATTCAAACAAAAAACACAGAAGAAACAGACACAAAAAACACTCCGAAAATACACACACCTACTACAACCTCCTACTACAATAAATCTTTAATATAACACTACACTCACCAACAAACAGCCACAAACAACAGAGCAAAAGACACTTGCTTTAGGAAGGGAAACACAGGGATGTACTTTTGCAAGAGAAGTGTGTTTGTCTGGGGCTATTTAAGCACAGAGCGATTCTCAAACTAAGTATGCTTGGCCTTTTTCCTATCTCACTGATTGCGCCGAGCCGAGTTCTGCACATGCCCAGTGAGGTGCAGATTCGTGCGCGCATGCGCAGTACGGCCGGCCCTTCATTTGCATGGGGTCACGGCTCATTTCAATGGAGCACGCCTACTTCCTTCCCACTTGCAATAACCCCGCCTTACGCCTCGGTATTTACGTTGCGCTGGCGCAAATTTGGGCGCAAAAGCGCTGTGGATAACTTAAATGATATACGTTTGGAGTAACTTAATTAGCGCTGCTCTATGTGAATCTGGCCCCATGATTCCATAGCAGTATTCTTTTTTGATAAACTACGGGAGCCCTCTACCCTTAACCCACACTGGGATGACTTTAAAGCGCATGCCCACAGGATATTATCCACCAGAATAAATAGGCGTAAACGTGATTCTACCACCATACTCCAATTAAACTCTGACAAACTTTGAGACTTAGAAGCCATATATAATGCTAGCCCGACCCCTAAAAACCTTAACAGAGTCAAACTCCAGTCCCGTATGGTTACGCAACTGCTCAGAGAAAAAGCCAAACAGCGGGTATTCTTCAGCAGGCAGAGAGTATATGAGCAGGGGGAGAAAGCAGGGAGACTGCTGGGCTATCTAGCTCATTTGGATGATAAGCCTCCGGTTGCATTTTCACTTAGTGACCCTGATGGACATAGTATTACTGACCCGAACCAAGTGGCAGCTAAATTTTAGCAATTCTATAGTACCCTCTATAGATCCCAGGGTACCTATACGCATGGGGAACTGCAGTCCTATTTGGCAACCATTCAGTTTCCTCGGCTTAACAGAGAGCAGGTTAAACTACTGGATGTGCCTATTACGGCACATGACATTGCTGAGGCGATTGCTCAGTTGGCCAAAGCACCAGGACTGGATAGACTCCCCTTGGAATTTTATGATACCTATTCCGATATACTTGTTCCCAAACTGGCCCTGTATCAGTCTATTTTTAATACGAACGTACTCCCTGAGTCTATGCAGGAAGCCCAAATTATAGTACTCCCCAAACCCGGGAAGAACCCCCACTCCCCTGAATCTTATCAGCCTATTTCTCTACTGCAGGTAGATATTAAAATCTTAGCCAAAATATTAGCATCTAGGTTAATCAGGAACCAGGGTGGTGGTGGCACTTGACACGTCCAAAGCCTTTGATTCAGTGGAGTGGCCCTACCTGTGGGAATGTCTTCATAATTATGGCTTTGGACCACATTTCATAAAATGGGTGCAATGCCTGTATCAGACTCCCAAGGCGAGAATCTTTGTCAATGGATGGCTCTCCGAGCGTTGTCCTCTGGAGAGGGGTACTCGTCGGGGGTGTCCCCTCTCCCCGTTGCTATATGCCTTTGCCGCTGAGCCACTGGCTATCACCATCAAAACACACCCTGACACCCTGGGTCTGCGTCGGGGTCACTCAGTTGATAAGATAGGCCTATACGCACTATCCTATCCCCTGCGGACCAGGGACCATCACTGCAAACGGCATTACGAATTATCGAACAAATGGGTGGCTATTCGGGACTGCGCATTAATAGGGACAAGTCCCAAATTCTCCCCATAGATGTCTTCCCCCCCCCCCTATGGTGACCCCCCGCTGCCTCTTTCCAGAGTATCCAGGATTAGATACCTGGGAGTTGAGGTTACCAGGAGCCTGACAGACTATACACCCCTGAATGTGGCACTGCTATTTGACATGATCAAACTCAAAACACAGACGTGGGCTAGATTACCATTAGGGGTGATGTGGCGCATAAATATTATAAAAATTATTATAGTGCCCAAAATTCTGTATACTGTATGGTGTGGTATGCCCCTCTATACATTCCCCTAAAACTCTTTAACCACTTCCAAACCGCTGTACGTCTTTATACGGCCTAACTTTAAAGATGGATATCTCGGTAACGGCAGCAGCTGCTGCCACAACCCAGGTATCCATCTTTAGTGTCAGCGGTTCTGTTAACGATAACGGCGGTCTCCGCGGCGGATTCGCCGCGAGATCGCCGTTATCGGCGGCGGGAGAGGGGCCACCCCCTCCCGCGCCCTCCGCCGCTTACCGGAGCCGTCGGTAGCGGCAGAGGAGATCGGGTGCGTTCGGCTGCTGACTGGGGACGAGACTGAAGGAAAAATCTCCTTCACCCGTCCCCATAGCTCTGCTGGGTGGAAGTGACGTCAAAACGTCAGTCCCGCCCAGCCTCTTAAAGAAACATTTTTTTTTTTGTCATTTGAAAAAATGACAGTTTCAATTTTTTTTTTTTTTGCATGTTAGTCTAAATATGAGATCTGAGGTCTTTTTGACCCCAGATCTCATATTTAAGAGGACCTGTCATGCTTTTTTCTATTACACGGGATGTTTACATTCCTTGTAATAGGAATAAAAGTGATATTTTTTTTTTCCAGTGTAAAAAATAATAAAATAAATAAAAATAAATAAGAAAATTTTTTTTTTTTAAAGCGCCCCGTCCCGACGAGCTCGTGCGCAGAAGCGAACGCATACGCGAGTAGCGCCCACATATGAAAACGGTGTTCAAACGACACAAGTGAGGTATCGCCGCGATCATTAGAGCGAGAGCAATAATTATAGCCCTAGACCTACTCTAACTCAAAAAATGCAACCTATAGAATTTTTTAAACGTCGCCTATCGAGATTTTTAAGGGTAAAAGTTTGACGCCATGCCACGAGCGGACGCAATTTTTAAGCGTGACATGTTGGGTACCATTTTACTCGGCGTAACATTATCTTTCACAATATATCAAAAAATTGGGCCAAATTTATTGCTGTCTTATTTTTTAATTAAAAAAAGTGATTTTTTTCCAAAAAAAGTGCGCTTGTAGGACCGCTGCGCAAATATGGTGTGACAAAAAGTATTGCAATGATCGCCATTTTATTCTCTAGGGTATTAGAAAAAAATAAATATATAATGTTTGTGGGTTTTAAGAAATTTTCTAGCAAAAAAAAATGTTTTAGTCTTGTAAACACCAAATCTGAAAAACACCCAAAATAGAGAAGTGGTTAAACAAATGGAAGCTATTCTGAATTAATTTGTTTGGGGGACTGGCAGACACAAACTAGCTAGCTTGGCACATTTTAAAGAACCCAACAGACATGGGAGGTGTTTCTCTGCCAGACCTTCATGACTATTACTTGGCCTCACAGCTCTCTCACCTATACCACTTCGATACCTCAGAATTCCAACGCTATAGGTCTTTGGTTTGCAATAAACCCGGGCACCCGATGTACACGCCCCCTACAGACTATCCTCCGCGGGAAACAAATAAGCAGGCCTTAAGGCACAACTCAGGGATATTAATGCATCACCAAAGGATATGTGAAATATCCCATAAAAAACTGAATGTCAGGAAATTTTACTCTTGTACCCCATTGTGGCTTAACAACCATATGCCAGAACTAGCGGAGATTCCTGACTCGGTGGTCTGGGCTAGGTACGGAATAATATACTTACACCAAGTTGTATCAAACCCTGGGTTCAAACAGTTTCAGGCACTTAGAGGAATTTTCGTTCCCACAGCATTTAGCTTTTAAATACCTACAGCTCCGTCATGCACTCAGAGCCCAGCTGCCATCTCTGGATGTAGAGACGGAACCTCCACCGGTGCTGGGTATTGTTTTGGGGAGTGATCCCTCCAAGCTTATTTCGCACCTATACTACACCATTAGGCACCGGGGTACAGTAGCCGTTTCTCAGTAGGCCAAGACGGCATGGAAACAGGACGTAGGCCCAATAGAAGACACAGACCGGGACAAAATACTGAAGGGAACCAAGACTACGTCCCCTAAACGGTCACTGACGCAAATTTATATAGTTCATAGAGCCTATCTTACACTACTGAGATTGGCTAAATTTCAACACACATCCAATCCGATCTGTCGTCTGTGTCAGTCCACGAGTGGCACATTATACCATCTCATTTGGAGATGTCCAAATATTCAGACATACTGGGTGCAGGTTGTTTGCTTTCTGCCTGACAATATGGGATCCCCTGTGGTACTTGACACTAAGTTGTGTATTCTGGGGCTATTGCCTAATGTAGAGGTGGATAAATATCACACAATTTTCCTTCTTGAAATATTATTTTTAGCACGGAAGGTGATCGCCCAGAGATGGATGCAGGATTTGCCCCCCACTCTACAGATGTGGAAAAAGGCTGTTAATGACACCTTGCCATTTAAAAAGCTGATATACACACACAGGGGTTCCACTCAAAAGTATTTCAAAGTATGGGACAGATGTCTAGAGGATGGAGAAACATGTGTCTGACTCTGCCTCACTAGGAGGGTGTTCCACATTAAAATTAATTCATCATTATACAGAAAACCCTGAGTGAGTGAGTGAGAAACTTGTAAAGCGCAACACATGTAAACTGAATCGCCTCTGGGCGCTGGATCCATTTCAATGGGTAAGGAACCCCTTGACCTCAGAAGAGATGGGTTTTAATCTTTCTCCTGAAGGCCAAGTGGTCCGTCTCCAGTCGGATGGTGGTTGGTAGTGCATTCCACAGCCGAGGTCCCTGGACTGCAAATCTTCAATCTCCTTTGGACTTATATCTGGCTTTGGGTATCTGGAGTAGGTTTTGATTGGTGGATCGCAGAATGTGATTGGGGTAATGGGCTTTTATTTTTTCGCATTGATATTGGGGGGCGTTGCCTTGAATACACTTATGCATTAGGCAGAGTGCCTTGAAAGTGATTCTGTCTTTTACTGGCAACCAATGAAGGGATCTCAGTGAAGGTGAGATTGATTCCCATGTTTTTTTTCCTGTCACTAGTCGAGCGGCCGTATTTTGAACGACTTGCAGACGAGTGATTTGGTATTTGGGGAGTCCTAGATAGAGGGCATTTGCGTAGTCAAGTCTGGAATTGATGATTGTTCCCACCACGACTGCAATGTCCTCTTTCGGGATAAAGGGGGTGATTCTGCGTAGTAGGCACAGCAGATGGTGGGATCCGCTGACTACTGACCCTATTTGTGCATCCATTGTCATGTAGGTGTCTAAAATGACTCAGAGACTTTTGACTTTGGTGCTAGGAGTGATAGTTTTGCCCAGAATGGGCGGGGGAGTCCATGTTGACGCGGGGTGACTTTTTCGGTTAGTGTGGAACAGGAGAAGTTCTGTTTTCGAACCGTTAACTGGATGACAAACAGTTATCTTAAACTTATCTATTAGAGTAAGGGTTTTCTCTAGTCCAAGAGAGTGATCTTTTTTGTTGCAGATGCGGAAATACAGTTGTGCGTCGTCTGCATAGGAGTGGTAAAGTAACTTCTGGTTACTGATGATTTCAAAGAGAGGGCGAAGATAGATATTAAACAATACGGGCGACAAGGGAGATCCCTGAGGGACTTCGCATGATACCGTACGTTTTTCAGAAGTGAAAGACCCCAGTTTCACTATTTGTGATTGGTTTTCCAAGAAGGAGGAGAACCAGGGTAAAACACCTTTGGCGACTTCGGCTACTTCAGCTAGCCTAGCCAGTAGTAGTCCGTGGTCTACAGTGTCAAAAGCCGCGCTTAGATCCAGCAGTATCAGGAGACAAGATTCTCCTTCGTCTGCGGCCTCTAGAGCGTCATCCCATATTTTGAGCAGCGCCGTTTCTGTTCCATGACCCGGACGGAAGCCTGATTGAAACGGGTCGAGTAATTTATGGGTGTCTAAATGCAGTTGCAGCTGTTGTACAACTACTTTCTCCATTACCTTGGAGAAAACATTTAGACCTGTTATGGGCCTCCGGTTGTTTGGGTCTTTGGGGTCGAGGGTAGTTTTTTTTAGAATTGGTTTTATTGTACCTTGTTTCAGCAAGGTGGGCACCATGCCCTCCTTGAATGATTGGTTTATGAGCTGCGTGATAGCTGGTGCCAATATATCGGCAGTTTAGTGGGGATAATATCATTGGGTGCTGTGCTGTTACGCAGAGTCCCGATGATGTTTTTAGTGGCATTGATGGAAATGGGTTTAAGAGTGAATTTTGGTGATTGCGGCGGATTTATGTGGGTATTAGGTTTGTGATTTGGGGGAGGAGTTGGTGACGGTTCCATTTTGCTGAATACTTTCACGGATTTTTTCAATTTTATTAATGAAATAATCTGATAATTAGTTGCAAAAATCTTGTGAATCAGAATTGCGGGCCTCTAAACAAGCAGGATTCATAGTCTTCACTTTACTTTAATTTTTTTTTTTTTTTTTTTATCTTTTCTCATTTAATACATACACATGCCTATTCGGCATCCATAACAAATCAATTCAAATACATTATTTTCAATATGCGTTTTTACCTTCCCAAGATATAACAATGTCTCTCTTTTTATTAACCCTGCCCCCCCCCATCCTCTACACTCTACATACGGAATCTCTCCATTACCAATTTTGGTGGTGCGACACTTGCATCTCCCAACCAGGAGTGCCAAATCTCCTCAAATTTACCCTCTACCTTCCTACGTTTATAGGCCAGATGTTCTCTACCCAATATAGAGTTAACATATGCAACCCATTGCTTCCCTGTGGGAACTGTCGGGGCCAACCAATAACGTGCAATGAGCTTTCTTGCCAGGTACAGCAGTCTAGTTACCATATAGTACTTTCCCCCTGAATATTCTCCAGGGTCAATAGCCCCTAGCAAATACACAAGAGGATCCAATGGGACTGGTACCTGTGCTACTCTAGTAATACACTGGGAGACTTCCTCCCAGTACCTGTGAAGCTTTGGGCATCTCCATATTAAATTAATGAAGTTCCCTTGTTCTACTTTGCACATTGGACACATAGGGGTATCCCTTCTTCCCCATCTATGCAGTTGTGGCGCTGTTCTATAGGCCCTGTGTAGAATAAAGAGTTGCGACAATTTATGGGACGCCGAGACGGACACCACAGGAACAGATTCAAGCGCCCTTTCCCACTGGTCTCCGTCTATCTCCCCAATGTCTTCCACCCATTTCCTACGACTTCTAAATGAGGCATGGTTCTGTATTGTTACAAGCAATCCCTCATATATTTTTGTTATCAGCCCTCTCCAAGCATCTGCATACAGAACCGCCTTCATCAAAGGTGACGGTGATGTTACCACCAGCGGTCGTATTTGTTGCTGTACCTGTAGAGCATGCCGAAGCTGGAGATACTGATAAAAGCCCCGAGGGGCTAGTTGGTATTCCCTACACAACTGTTCGTATGTTTTCAGTGTCTCGCCCTCATACAGCTGAGAAAATAACCAAATTCCCCTCTTTTTCCAATAAGTGAAGCCTGATAAATCCTGTAGCTCTGCATATCTGGGATTGTTCCATATTGGAGTAAAGAGTAACACACAATCTGTCCTCAAAGTCTTCCGTAGCTTCCCCCATATCTTTTTGAGGAGGGTTCCTGTGGGTGCTGAATCTGGCAAACTGGGCAAGTCCATTTCAAGATGGGAGGCTGCTTTTAGTAAGGGGACCATACTGGTCACCAAGTTTCTGTTCGGGTCCTCTCTTTCTTCCCTTCCCCACCCCACCAGCTGTTGTATCTGAGAAGCCAAAAAATACATTTTGGGGTGGGGGATCGCAAGTCCCCCCCTATCCTTTCCATATTGCAAAGTGGTTAAGCTAATCCTAGCTGTCTTCTTTTTTCCATATTAACTCCCGCATCTGAGTATCGATTCTTTTAAACCATTTGTTCGATATCCACATCGGGGAATTATGGAAAATATATAAAAGTTGTGGAGCCCATACCATTTTAATTAAGCTGGCCCTACCTACCACCGATAGAGGGAGTTTGCACCAGCTATTACACTTCTCTCTTTGTTTTGCCAACAGTGGATCCAGATTCAGCCGAAGATATTCGGCCGTGACCGGGGAAACCACCACACCCAGATAGCAAAAACTGCTTGCTATAGTGATCTGCTCTGCTCCTTCTGGTAACTGTTCCCTCAACGGATCTAGGGGCATTAATATTGATTTGGACCAATTTATATTGAACCCAGAGAAACCTCCAAATTCTCCTATTGTCCCCATTGCTGTTCGTAACAATGCTGCCGTATCACCCAGATATATAATTACATCATCTGCATATAAGGAGATTTTTTCTTCCCTCTGGCCTCTGCGAAACCCAACCACCTCCGATGTTGTTCTAAGCAGTATCGCCAGGGGCTCAACTGCCAAGGCAAACAGCAGTGGGGATAATGGACATCCCTGATGGGTACCTCTATGTAACTCCAATGGAGGGAAAGGTTATTGTTAACTCGGAGTCTGGCTCTAGGTTTGGAGTAAAGCACCTACCCATTCTATAAACCTACTCCCCAATCCAAACCTGGTCAATATTACTAAGAGATAGGGCCACTCCACACTATTGAACGCTTTAGTAGCATCCAGTGACAGAATCGCCCTACCCCCTGGATTATCCACTGGCACCTGCAGATTCATATATAGTCTTCTTATATTATCAGCCGTAGATCGATTAGGTATCAAGCCAGACTGGTCTCGATGCACCAGCCTGTCTATAACCCGCGATAGCCTCTTGGCCAACATTTTTGCCAGAAGCTTGATATCCGTATTTAATAAAGATATTGGACGGTATGAATCTCGGGACAGCTTATCTTTAACTGGCTTGGGAAGTAGTATAATTATAGCCTCCTGCATACTATCAGGTAGGATTCCCGTTATTTTTTGACGGGTCTGCTACCAAAGCTTGATTTTCATTTCATCCCGGACTTTATAACGGGTCTTAATGCCCGAAATTTCCCTAATCAGGCAGCCCCTCAGAAATGCTTTTAATGTATCCCATACCACCCCTGCACTAGCAGTACCCCTGTTGAGTTGCCAATACTCCTGTAGCTGACCCACTGTCCGAACCGGAGATGGGAGTAGGGTCAACCAAAATGGGTTCACCTTCCACAATGGGCGTCCCGATGCGACCGAGGCATCCAATCTAACCCAAAATGGAGAGTGATCCGACAATAATCTCGGCTCATAACCCGAGTCCCTTACCCTTTGTATTAATGCTTCATTTCCCAAACCCAGGGCAGTAACATCTCTCGTCGCCATGTCTCTCCCTCCAAACATCGCAGAGTCCCAATTCTGAGAGCAATAAGGCAAACGTAGTTTTGCCAGCTATCTGTCCTGTCGCCTTAGGTGTAAAAGACATTCTATCTAGTCCCCGATCCAAGGTGTTATTAAAATCCCCTAATGCTAACACAGGGGTATCTGGATATAAGGCCATGAATTGTGCCAGCCTTCTCAGAGATATCGCAGAAAATGGGGGGGGGGGGAATATACATTGTAGCTATGATACATGTTAACCTATTCAGCTTGCATAACAAGAAAACATATCTGCTTTCCTCGTCCACCTGTTGTTGAATACATTCGAACATGATATTAGCGGACACCATTATACTAACCTCCCTAGAGTAGGAGGAATATGTAGAATGGTACTGCCACGGATATTTACGTGAACTCAGCAGGTGAGTAGATTCGGGTCGCAAATGCGTTTCCTGTAGGCATATTATCTGGGGCTGCACCCTATCAAAGTATCTGAACATTGCATTTCTTTTATTTCTATCCCCTAAACCCCTGATATTCCATGTCATGAGTAGTACTCCCTTTTTTGTTACCATTATTCATCATTCAATACCGTTATTCATTGAGACTTGTCATATACATATTATGCTTAGACCTACTAGAACGACAAAGGAGAAAAAGCTTACCCTCTGCTTATCATAATTAATAAAAATTCTTTTAAAGTGCTTTTAAAGTGCTTTTGAAGTGTATATACCTTAAAAAATATATAAATCTAATCGTGTTTCCCTGCTAGTGCGCCAATCCATCTGCTGCATGCGTATCATCACCATAATGTTTGTGATTTCCGTTTTATTTGTAGATTACTGTTGTAGATTACTAAATTGTAGTTTATCTCCCCCCTCCCTAACCCACCCCTCCTCCCTCCTCCTCCCCCCCACCCTCCCCCCTGGCCCATCTAGGCCTACCCCCGGGGTTGTACCTGTGACCTTGCGGCACCTCACACACCTCCACTCCTCTCTCACATACCTCTCCATGACACCCACACCCTTTCGCTCATTCCTTCTACCATACATCGATACTCCCTTTACACCCACGTCCCCACCCCCCACCCCCTTTTTAATTACTTCTTAATCCTACTTTTGTGCTTTTTCAGTGCTTCTTTTTGTGTTTATTCAACTAATTTGAAGTTCATATCTAAAATTTTCTCTTTTTTCCTTTTTTTTCCCTTCCTCTAGTTGCTTGCCTCTTCCCCTAATCTCCACCCTTTTTTTTAAATTAACGACATTTCCCTTAAACCATCCGTACTCTTGTCCTGCTGCTAAATAGTGCAAATGTATACATTTTGTGCATTATTCATTGTGAGAGGGGAAAAAAAACACACACAACAGAAAAAACACAAAAAAAAAGAAAGAAAAAAAGGTCCGGTCCCAAAGCCAATCCTGTTCTATACATGTCTTGTGTCCCAAGATGAAAATTTAAAGGTCTTTCTGATTTTCCTCGAGCCACTTCTCTACACTTTCTGGGGTATCAAAAAATTGGATACCATCCTTCGCCATTACTCTTAAGCGTGCGGGGTAGAGTAACGCATAGACTAATTTATATTGCTGGAGCTTTCGTTTGACATGAATAAATTCTCCTCTTCTTCTTTGCAAATCCGGTGAGAAATCCTGGTAGAATGAGATTCTTGCCCCATTAAAAAAAATATCCCCCTTTTCTCTGGCCTTCTGAAGCAAAGTCACTTTATCAATGTAATTAAACATTTAAATAAGTAGTGGCCTGGGATATTTATTTGCCAGTTGAGGTTTAAAGGGGGTTCGATGGGCCCGTTTAATACCGAAGAATGGTGAAAAGCATGTGGCCCCAAAAACTTCCCTAAACCATCCCTCCAGGAATGCTATGGCATTAGCTCCCTCACTCTGTTCAGGCATGCCCAGTATCCTAACGTTGTTTCTGCGATTTCTGTTTTCTAACTCGTCAATTCTAGCAGCGTTTATATCCATCTGTTTCTTCATCCCAGTGACTACTTGTTTAAGGGGAAATAAATCATCTTCCACCACACTGAGTCTCTCCTCCAGCACAGTCATTTTTTCCACCGTCTTATTCACCCTATCCCCCATTGAGAGGAGCTCACCCTTAATGCCTTTAAGCTCTGCATCCAAACGAGTCTCTACAAGCATTAATAGCATGTAACAAATCCCGCATCGTGGGCTCCTCCTCCCTTCCCGCGTGTACACTCTCCATAGTACTCTTAACTGGCTTAGTGGGGGGTAATACAGGATTCATAGTCTGAGTGACCAGCTTGAAGAGTTCTCGGGGGCGGTTAAGGGCATATGCGATGATGTTGGAGAAATTATTTTTTTTTGGCCGTGAAGATTTCTTTGTGATATTGCTTTGTTATTTTCTTGTAAATGGTGTGGTTTTTATCTGAAGAGCACCTTTTCCAAGCAGCTTCTGCTCTTCTACGCTCTTGCTTTGGTCATTAAACCAGCTGGAGTTGTTTATCCGGATGCAAGTTTTGCGTTTTGATGCTACTAAGTCAGCTGACTGTAGTAGCGCCTTGTTGATGGCGTCAAGTGTTTCTGTGGCGGTTTGTTTTTGTTGGGTTGTTTTTATTTTGTTCCCTAGTGTTGTTTTGAAGAGTTCCGAGTGGAGCTTCTTCTGAGATCTAGTCCAGTGAGTTTTCACCGGTTCTGTCGTTTTTTTTGGGCTGGCGTTTTTGGTGATTGTGAATTTAATGGCATGGTGATCGGTCCATGGTTGCGGCTCATTTTCCAGGATGTCAATTTCCAAATCTTGTTTGAAAATTAGATTTAGCGTATGACCTGAGGCATGAGTGGGGCCTTGTATTAGTTGCTGCAGACCTAATCCTTCAAGTTGGTCGATGCAGGCGTCAGCGACGGTGTCCAGCGAAGAGTTGGCCTAGAGGTTGAAATCCCCAAGCACCAAAAGGCGTTTGATGTTTAGGGTATATGTGGAGATGAATTCCGTCAACGACGTGAGAAGGTACGTTTTTGGGCCTGGTGGTCTATAGCAAAGTAGAATATGGAACGTATCTTGGGGATTTGTTTGCAGCTGCAGAGTGAGGGTTTCCATGAATGGAAGCGAGTTCTGAAGGACTGGTTTGGTGATCGAGAGGTGAATCTTGTGGATCACCGCCAGGCCCCCCCCCTCTTTGCCCCACTCTGTTTTGCATTTGAATGCAATAATTTGCTGGCACCAATTCTGTTAGAATGGTGTTGCAGTCGGCTGTGAGCCAGCTTTCTGTGATGAAGAGGCAGTCTAGATCGTGTTGAAGGATGAAATCATAGATTTCTTGTCAGTGTTTTACTGCCGATCTTGTGTTGACCAAAGCGCATAATAGCTCAACAGTCGCTCATTCCTTAGAGCTTTTTTGGTGACAACTGGGAGTATAGAGGGAAATGGTTTTAGTTCCCGGATGGTTTCTGCAGAGTATTTTAGGTAACCCATGGTGGCAGAAAAAAACGCAGGGAAGTAATGTTGATTGGGGGGTCTTTTATGGTGATGGGCGGAAGACTGTCCAAGTGAACCGTCACTCGTTGAGTCTTCTCTCCCCGATTGGTCCAGAGGAAGGCGGAAAACCAGGCGTGCTGAGCCAATCTGCAGCGACCGGGGAAAAAATTCCTTCCTGACCCCTCAACGGGCAATCGGTGCAACCCTTGGTCAATTGCCTGGTGGGGGGGGGGGGGTTTCGTACCCCTGTGTTAAACTATGGGAGTTGGTTTCAGGAAAAAAAAACTGGCTGTGGAGGGGGAGTGGGGGTGAGTGCAGTGATGTTTTTAAAATTGTCGGGAGCAATAAGAATGGCCGCACACCGGGAACTAGGCCTGAGCCGGGGGCTGGGGTGCAGGGACGCCGAGGGGGGGGTGGATAGCAGGGGCAGCACGGGGGAACCTAGGGGGGGCTGGGGGGGTTTTAGTAGTATTAAGAGCGGGGGGCATTGGATGTGCAATCACGACAGTATCGCTACGCTGGAGCCGCCGACTTTCCTGGACCGCGACCCAGTAGCGGGACTGCCCAGGCACCTAAAAAGGTTGAGGATGCCAGGGGGGTAGCGGGGAGATGGCGGTGAGATGTTTATGATGCGATGGGGGTGTAAATGGACATGAGGTGGTCGGGGTCCTCCAGGTGCACCGGGGGGGTGGTGGAGGTCTACGTGGGGGGAATTGGCGGGTTTGATTGAGGTTTGTGGGGTGGGTATGCAGCGCACCGCTAGGCCCCGGTTGAAGCCGGGAACTTTTCTAGCTGCGGCCGCCGCGATTGCGGATGGCTTGAGCAGCGGTGGGGAGGGGGGTGAGGTTGGCTGGAGCGGGGGTAGCAGGGAGAGACTGACAGGGTTTACAGAAAAGAGGGGGAGGGAAATTTAGGCCGTTCCTTCGTTGGGCCAGAAGCTGCGACTTATCCTAAAAAGGATGGTCGGGGACTGTCCCAAAGGAGGAGGCTCCGATCAGGGGAAGAGACAGGCCTTACCTTAGGGGTTGCTGGACGGGGATGCCTACGAGAGGGGGGCGGCGGTGAAGGCGCGCCAAAGGAGGCAGAAGGTAATCCTGAGTCCTGGTTGTTTGTGCTGTGTCTGCAGCAGCCGAGAGCTGGGAGGACCCTGCCTGGCTGCACTATCCCTGGGGAGAGCCGACTCGTTTGAGAGCGTCCTGCTCTCGCTGTCCCTGGGGTGGGCAGACTAAGGTGAGAGCGTCTGCTGCACCGCTGAACTGTGTGAACTGTAGTCGGGATACAGACTTTCAAAGCTCCTCGAAGGATCTATATTATAGACTAAAATCAAGAGGTTATAGTCATAAATGTCTGAAACGTGCATACAATCGGGTTAACATTAGTGTTGCTCACGAATATTCGCATTGCGAATATTCGACTCGAATATAGCATATTCGAGAAATCGCGCTATATTTCGAATTTCGCGGTGAATATTCGCAATTCCGAATATTCGCATTTTTTCAATTTGATTTTTAAAACAGATCACATCCTATCGACGTCTAAAAGCATTGCTGGTATGATTAGAGACCCTGGGCCGAGTAGCTAAGCTGAGGCGATCCTTTTATGTTCCCAAATAGAAAAAAAAAACATTGCGATTTTTCGCTATTGCGAATGCGAAAATGATTGCGAATTTTCGATAACTGTGGTAGGAGAACTCTGATTGTCTCTGATGCAAAAGGGGGGGGCTTTGTGTATGTTTCTGTTATGAATATTTGTATGTTTGATATTATTTTTTTTTGTAAGAAGGAAAAAATTGCGCATACCTTAAAAAAAGGGGAGAATACAGCAGCAACTCAAAAATGTTATACAACATAATTTAATACAAGACAGAAAATGGAGTCGCTCTACAAGAATAAAAAATATGTCTAGTGACAAGACATGTGGGCAAATTATAAAATAAGCAAGCGCAAATAACTTGTGAAATACACAGTGAAACAAATATATAAAGAAATATAGTCCCAATAATAGAAAAATAATCTTTCATAAAAATGTCTTTGATATGTGAAGTGAAAAAAAGTCCAAAGCATGCAGCATGAACGTGTTCAATCTTCAAGGTGTTTGATTGACAAACGGCTGTGACAGATGGATAGAGTAAAGAATCACCACCAATGCAAAACACTTTTTATTTTGTATTGTAAAATATCAAGAATATTCTGAGCCAATCAGAGTGCTCCTTCTGCATTTGCCGAATATTCGCAATTATTTTGTATTGTAAAATATCAAGAATATTCTGAGCCAATCAGAGTGCTCCTTCCGCATTTGCCGAATATTCGCAATTATTTTGTATTGTAAAATATCAAGAATATTCTGAGCCAATCAGAGTGCTCCTTCCGCATTTGCCGAATATTCGCAATTATTTTGTATTGTAAAATATCACGAATATTCTGAGCCAATCAGAGTGCTCCTACAGCATTTGTCGAAATTGCGCAGTAAATATCGCATTCGCATGTTGCGATATTTCGATAAAATATCACGAATATTCTGAGCCAATCAGACTGCTCCTACAGCATTTGTCGAAATTGCGCAGTAAATATCGCATTCGCATGTTGCGATATTTCGATAAAATATCACGAATATTCTGAGCCAATCAGAGCGCTCCTCCAGCATTTCTCGAAATTGCGCAATAAATATCGCATTCGCATGTTGCGATATTTCGATAAAATATCACGAATATTCTGAGCCAATCAGAGTGCTCCTACCGCAGTTATCAAAAAATCGCAATTATTTTCGCATTCGCAATAGCGAAAAATCGCAATCATTTAATTTCGATAAAATATCACGAATATTCGAATTTAGCGAATATATCTCGAATATTCGAATATATATTCGAGATATATCGCAAAATCGAATATGGCATATTCTGCTCAACACTAGTTAACATCCAAAAAAAGAAGCTCTCTTATTTTTTCCTCTAAGGGCCACAACAAGGTTGACAATGTTAGAGTATTCACACGATACTCGAATCAACATAATGAAATGAGAAATATTTTGAAAACATTTTGGCCACTGCTATCAGCAGATCCCACTGTGAAAAAAATATGTGAAAGAGTATCCCGAGATCACTTTCAGACATGTACCATACCTAAGAGATCGACTAGTACATAGTCATTTCAATGCTGTTTCAACATCTAAAGCTTCGGTCAGGGGAGGCACATCCCCATGTGGCCAATGCGATATTTGCAATTATGTTGGTAATAAACAAAAATTGGCATTCAACTAATGCCACGTACACACCATCACTTTATGTGATGAAAAAAAATTAAAATGACCGTGTGTGGGTGAAAACGTTGTTTTATGTCTTGTGAAAAACGACAAAAAAAAAATTGAAGCATGCTTCAATTTTTTGTGTCGTTTTTCAAAACGTTGTTTTTTGTGTCAATTAAAATGATAGTGTGTGGGCAAAACGACGTTTAAAACAACGTTTTTAAACCCGCGCATGCTTAGAAGCAAGTTATAAAGCTAGCTTCAATGGAAAAGAGTGCTGAATTCACAAGTGGATTAGAAGGGGAGAAATGTTAATTAGACTCTCCCCCTTTAAGAGGAAGGGAAAGGTAGGGAAAATAAAAATAAATGGATTTAGTCACTGAGGATAAATATAAATATAAAATAAAACACATAAAGATATTTAGATAGGTATCACGAAAGGGAGAAGAGGATGAAGATACACGTAGTATTTAATTCTTCCTCCCTCCCCCCCCTTTTTTTTTTTTTTTTTTTTTTTCTTTTTTTCTTATCACACGAGTGGACTTGAAGGAGAGAAAGGTTAATTAACTTTTACCCCTTAAGAGGAAGGGAAAATAAAATTAAATGGGTTTAATCACTGGGGATAAATATAAAATAAAACACATAAAGATATTTTGATAGGTGTCACGAAAGGGAGAAGAGGATAAAGATACACGTGGTATTTAATTCCTCCCCCCTCCCCCCTCCCCCTTTTTTTTTTTATTTAAAAAATTTTTTTTTTTTTTTTTTCCTCTTCTCTCTTTTTCCTTTACCACACAAGTGGACTTGAAGGAGAGAAAGGTTAATTAATTTTTACCCCTCAAGAGGAAGGGAAAATAAAATTAAATGGGTTTAATCACTGGGGATAAATATAAAATAAAACACATAAAGATATTTTGATAGGTGTCACGAAAGGGAGAAGAGGATAAAGATACATGTAGTATCTAATTCCCCCTCCCTCCCCCCCCCCTTTTTTTTTTTTTTTGGAGGACGGAGGGAAAGTATAAGAAAAGAGGGGGGATAAGGGAGAGAGAGAAAGATAAAAAGGTGTAAGATAGACCCAAATCGAGAATGTTGTCTTTAATGTTGTTATGTGTATTTAAGTTATGTTGAGTGTATTTAAGGATGAAAATTGTTTTTGTATAGATTCAACATAAATGTAATTTATTGTGAACTATGTATGTTTTTAAAAAACTTTTTGAAATAAAAATAAATAGGAAAAAAAAAAAAAGAGTGCTGAATGTAACCACGCTTTGCTAGAGCATTTTGAAAAAACGATGGTTTGTGTAGGCAACGTCGTTTTTGAAAATGAAGTTTCAAAAACGTCGTTTTATTTCATGATTTAAAACGTTGTTTTTTTTTCATCACATAAAGTGATGGTGTGTACGCGGCATAAAGCTTTGATCACCTGCCAAACAATTGGAGTCATTGACCTTGCTCAATGCAGGGGTTTTTATGTTGGTAAGACAAAACAGTGTTTCTTTAAGAGGATAAGGGATGATATCAAGCCCATCCTCAAAAAGAAAATTGTGACTGCTATCAGTAGGAATGCTGCCATGTATCACAACTTTGATCCTAAGGTTATTGAATTTTTAGCCCTCGATCATGTCCTGCCGGATTTGAGAGGTGGCAGTGTCGATGGAACCCTGCTCCAGCTCGTTGGATTTATGATCTGAGGGCTACACAATATCCTGGATTTAATCTTAGCTTCAAACCTTTTCTTTGTCTTCATGTTCTAGAGTTTACCATTCATAGTCATTCCTCCCTTGATTTTTCATTCTCAGGTTGTTGTGGTTTTTTTTTTTGTGTCTCAGTACCACATATAAAACCTTCCCCCCCTTCTTTTCTATCGGCTACTAGCTGCTTTATGCAGCTTGTAGCTAAAGTATAGGGAAGGGAGTCACCGCTCCAGGTGGGTCTTGTAAGCAATTTAGGAACTTCTCAGGAAACCAAGGTGCTGGCAATGCACTAGGCAAATGTGGAATTTCAAAAGGGATGGACAGCCGCACTCCAAAAGGAACTTCAAAAGTTGTCTTTATTGGTAAAAATGGACATGCATCACAGAATACAGCCAGAAAAAGGGACAGCTGACGCGTTTCACACTCGTTCAGTGCTTAGTCATGGCTAAGCACTGAACTAGTGTGAAACACGTCGGCTGTCCCTTTTTCTGGCTGTATTCTGTGATGCATGTCCATTTTTACCAATAAAGACAACTTTTGAAGTTCCTTTGGAGTGCGGCTGTCCATCCCTTTTGAAATTCCACATGTAGCTAAAGTATAGTTTGCTTTAAATGTATATTGGATTGTTTAATTCATTTACTACTCAACATAATCTATATTATATATTGAATTGGTTTAAGATTGTACTAAAATGTTATATTATTTTCCCCATATATTGCTATCGAGTGTATGTAGTGTCATTTGGCCATCCAGAGGGGTTGGTGGTTGTAGATGGTTTGTCAGCCATGCCCCCCTATGTCACGCTTCCTCTGCTCTTGCTGTTTCACCGTGGTTTGCTTCCACCCTGCGGTGTGCCTGTGATCCCCCTATGGAGTGCTCGACCTAGCCACATGTGCGCCCGGGGAGGCTTTTTTATCCTCCGTTAAGTCTCCCTATTTCTGGCGCTGTGCTGTGTCCTGATTCCGTAGGACCGGTCTACTAACCCATTGGTATACCATCTTTCCACCTTTTCTAATCTGTCGGGTTTATTTAACCCCCCTTTCCATCTTTGATTTGAGCATTGCGAGAGGGGTTAGGGTGTTGTCTTGGTTACCAACGTCATCGGCGACCAGTGTGGCACCCCTCCCCTCTTGACATGGTGCATCCTGGGTTCTGTAGTTTAGGCCCCGCCGGAGTTTAGGGGCATGCGCAATTGTGCCTATATGCCCGCCTCATTCCCGGTGACATCAGACGCCGGGCACGTCACAAGGACACTGTGGGGCTGATTTACCAAGCCTTTACTCCATGACTCATGGAGTAAAAGCAGGAGTAGCAGCCGTTTTGACATTTACTAAAGAAATACGCTGCTAGTGCAGTGTATTTCCCTAGTTACTAATGTGCTCCGTGCGCCCAGGAGAGGGTGCATTGTGCACCAGTACAGACCTGGCGCACGGCACATTGAAATGTAAATTGCGGGGGTTTGGGCGGGAGTTTATTAGGGGGGGAGGTGGGGGGATGCAGGGGAAGTGAAGTGACATGTGTTTGAATGTGTTTGGCGGGCCGAATTGAAAGGGAAAGTGTTTTTTGAAAACAGATCCCCGTACGCTTGCACAGTGCGCCTGAACCTCGGGAGGTTCATTTGCATACTGGGCATGCGCAGAGAGAAATTTCGGCGCTTCCCGTGCGCCTTGTCAGTACGCCATGAAAATCTTGGTAAATACCAAGCGGCGTACCCGTGAATGCGCTGCGTGACGCGGCGCACGGGAATCTCCGAGCTGTTTTCAGCCATGAAGGGGAACGCCGAGCCAAATTTCAAACTTGAAATCGGCGCGGGTCCCTCTTCAGGGCTACATTAGGCTCTTAGGCTTGGTCCGGAACGTGAGGGGTTAAACCCGCGCCGATTCGGCGCGGGGGTCCCCCCCCCCAGATCCAAACCAAGCCCTCATCCCAAGCACGCAGTCTGGCCCGGACAGGAATGGGGGTGGGGACGAGCGAGCGGCCCCCCCCTCCTGAGCCGTACCAGACCGCATGCCCTCAACATGGGGGAGTGTGTGCTGTGGGGGAGGGGGGCACTGCCCCCCCACCCCACAGCACTCTTGCCCCCATGTCGATAGGGACAAGAGCCTCTTCCCGACAACCCTTGCCATTGGTTGTCGGGGTATGCGGGCGGGGCTAATCGGAATCTGCTAGCTCCCTTTAATAAGGGGGCCCCCAGATACCGGCCCCCCACCCTATGTGAATGAGTATGGGGTACATCGTACCTCTACCCATTCACATGGGGGAAAGTGTAAAGTAAAATAAAACACCACACAATAAAATATTTTATTAATCTGCTCCGGAGCCCCCCCTTTCTTCTTTAGCTCTCTTACAAGGGGGGGTTTCTTCTCTCCCGATCTTCCGCCGGGAACCTGGGCTTCTGTGATTTCTGCCGGGGGAGGGCGCCATCCCTCGGTCCTCTCCGGAGCCTTCCGCCGGATGCCCCCACCCCATTTAAGCTCTTTTACATTAGGGGGGGCATCCGGACTTCGGGGTCTTCTGCCGGGGGATGGCGCCTATCCCCCGGTCTTTCCGGTGCCTTCCGCCAGGGTTCCGGTCTTCCTGGTCTTCTGCCGGGGGTGCGCCAACTCCCAGGTCTTTTCTCTTCTGTCTTCTCTGCTCCCTCTTCTGCCTGGCTCCCCCGCGGAGCTAGGGCTTTCTTCCGTCTTCTTTCTTCTCTCTTCCTTCTTCTGCCTGTCTCCTCCGGGAGCACAGAGCTTGTCTGCGCTGTCCTCTCCCTTCTCTTCCATTGGATGTTGACATGACGAGGTTCCGCGCTGACATGCCGTGTCAGCGGCGGGCATGGACTTATATAGGGTAATGCCACCATGTGACCTCAACCCATGTGACATCACATTCCCTGGGCATGATGGGAATGTGATGTCACATGGGTTGAGGTCACATGGTGGCATTGCCCTATATAAGTCCATGCCCGCCGCTGACACGGCATGTCAGTGCGGAACCTCGTCGTGTCAACATCCAATGGAAGAGAAGGGAGAGGACAGCGCAGACAAGCCCTGTGCTCCCGGAGGAGACAGGCAGAAGAAGGAAGAGAGAAGAAAGAAGACGGAAGAAAGCCCTGGCTCCGCGGGGGAGCCAGGCAGAAGAGGGAGCAGAGAAGACAGAAAAGACCTGGGAGTTGGCGCACCCCCGGCAGAAGACCAGGAAGACCGGAACCCTGGCGGAAGGCACCGGAAAGACCGGGGGATAGGCGCCATCCCCCGGCAGAAGACCCCGAAGTCCGGATGCCCCCCCCTAATGTAAAAGAGCTTAAATGGGGTGGGGGCATCCGGCGGAAGGCTCCGGAGAGGACCGAGGGATGGCGCCCTCCCCCGGCAGAAATCACCGAAGCCCAGGGTCCCGGCGGAAGATCGGGAGAGAAGAAACCCCCCCTTGTAAGAGAGCTAAAGAAGAAAGGGGGGGCTCCGGAGCAGATTAATAAAATATTTTATTGTGTGGTGTTTTATTTTACTTTACACTTTCCCCCATGTGAATGGGTAGAGGTACGATGTACCCCATACTCATTCACATAGGGTGGGGGGCTGGAATCTGGGGGCCCCTTTATTAAAGGGGCCTCTCAGATTCTGATAAGCCCTCCGCCCGCATACCCCGACAACCAACGGCCAGGGTTGTCGGGAAGAGGCTCTTGTCCCTATCGACATGGGGACAAGAGTGCTTTGGGGTGGGGGGCAGTGCCCCCCTCCCCCACAGCACACACTCCCCCATGTTGAGGGCATGTGGTCTGGTACGGCTCAGGAGGGGGGGGGCGCTCGCTCATCCCCACCCCCATTCCTGTCTGGCCAGACTGCGTGCCTGGGATAAGAGCTTGGTCTGGATCTTGGGGGGGGCGACCCCACGCTGTTTTTTTTGCACGGGTTTAACCCCTTATGTTCCAGACCAAGCCTAAGAGCCTGGTATGCACCTGGAGGGAACCCACGTTATTTTTTTTTTTGGGTCTGGAGTTCCCCTTCATGAACAGCGATCTGTCATTTACCCATGTCAGTCCCACCCCCCCTTCAGTTAGAACACACCCAGGGAACATATTTAACCCCTCCCTCGCACCTAATGTTAACCCCTTCCCTGCCAGTGGCATTTTTATAGTAAGCAATGCATTTTTACAGCACTGATCGCTAGAAAAATGCCAATGGTTCCAAAAAAGTGTCCGATGTGTCCGCCATAATGTCGCAGTACCGATAAAAATCGCTGATCGCCGCAATAACTAGTTAAAACAAAAAAAAGCCATATTTTGTAGACGCTATAACTTTTGCCAAAACCAAACACTAAACGCTATTTGCGATTTTTTGGAACCAAAGAGATGTAGAATACGTATCGGCCTAAACTGAGGGTTTTTTTATTTTTTAGAATATATATTTTTGGGGATATTTATTATAGCAAAAAGTAAAAATAATTCTTTATTTTTTAAAATTGTCGCTCTATTTTTGGTTAGAGCTCTAAAAAAAAAAAAAAACGCAGAAGTGATCAAATACCACCAAAATAAAGCTCTCTTTGTGGGAAAAAAAAAAGGTTGCCAATTTTGTTTGGGAGCCACGTCGCACGACTGCGCAATTGTCAGTTAAAGCGACGCCGTGCCGAATCACAAAAACTGGCCCGGGCATTGACCAGCAATATGGTCCGGGGCTCAAGTGGTTAAAAATTAACAAAACACTAAAGTTAGCCCAATTTTTGGGGATAATGTGAAAGATGATGTTACACCGAGTAAATAGATACCTTACATGTCACGCTTTACTATTGGAAACACTCCTGGCAATGGGGCCAAAATTCATTCCGTGAATATCCCCATAGGCGACCTTTTTCTTTTTTTTCCAGGTTACCAGTTTATAGTTACAAAGAAGGACTAGTGCTAAAAGTATTGCTCTCGCTCTAACACACGCGTCAATACCTCACATGTGTGGTTTGAACGATGTTTATATATGTGGGCGGGACTTGCGTAAGTCCCGCCCATATATGTAAACATCGTTCAAACCACACATGTGAGGTATTGACGCGTGCGTTAGAGCGAGAGCAATACTTTTACCACTAGACCTTCTTTGTAACTATAAACTGGTAACCTGAAAAAAAAGAAAAAGGTCGCCTATGGGGATATTCACGGAATGAATTTTGGCCCCATTGCAGGAGTGTTTCCAATAGTAAAGCGTGACATGTAAGGTATCTATTTACTCGGTGTAACATCATCTTTCACATTATCACCAAAAATTGGGCTAACTTTAGTGTTTTGTTAATTTGTAACCACTTGAGCCCCGGACCATATTGCTGGTCAATGACCGGGCCAGGCTGGAAAGCATGAGATCAGGGAAAAAAAACAAAAAACTCTCATGCCATTGCAGCTTTGTTCCTACATGTGTGATGAACTGAGTCTGCTCAAACACTTAGAAAAAATCCTTTCTTTTTAAAAGGTGAAAATCACTTGGATGGTCATAGAGCGTGGGTTGGGTTAATTAACCAGGTGTAAGCTCACCCACACTAGAGACTGCAATTTGTTCATGTGATTTCAATTGCTTCATTACTAGCACATGTTATAAAAACCGTGCATCGATCAATCCTCAGCTGCCCTCATAGGGGCAGGCAGAAATGCTGTTGCGGAACACAAATGTGGTTTGTTGCATGGGTTTTTATTTTGCCAATGGTTTTTGTTTATTTTTAAATGATGTTCACTTTGATGTATTTGTCTCTGTGGCCTTATTTTATGACAAAATTGTAAAGATGTTGCGACTTTAAATCTGTTTATTTTGAGTTTTAAAATGTATTTTTGTTTGTGTGTGTTTGTTTTTTTTTCTTTCCTTGTTTTGTTGACCAATAAAAATTACTTTAAAATTTTGAAGTTTGTTTTTTGTTACTTTTTCATGCAACATATTTTGACAGCTGCAGCTGAACTAGGTTAGGGCCTAACAAATTAGGTGTGATTTTTGTCTAAGCTTCTTTCCTGGTGTGTAATCATGAAATGTGGGGGGGGGGGGCTATTGGTGGACAGGCTTGAAGTGCTGATTTACAGCACTGTGCTTAAATCTAGGGCAAGGCAATCCTATTCTAATTGTGGGTGTTTGAGGGAAGCCAAGTGAGTGTTAGAACCCCTGCTTGTGTTTTTTTTTTTGGGGGGTTGAGCTTTGTGTCCCTTTTCTTAAAATTGGCTTCACTTCCTGTCACACAGCTGAACAGGAAGTGAGGTTAAAACCCTACCAGTGTCTTTTCTTGGGGACACGGGTCAATCTAACTAGTGTCCCCATTAAGCAAATTGCACTCCAGCACTGCTGTGTACACCCCAAATCATGGGTCTTCAAACTACGGCCCTCCAGTTGTTCAGGAACTACAATTCCCATCATGCCTAGTCATGTCTGTGAATGTCAGTGCATTACAAGGCCTCATGGGATGTGTAGTTCTACAACAGCTATAGGTAGGGTTGCCACCTCATCCCTTCAAAAAGGAACACATCTGAATTACACAGGTTCTGTGGCTGATTAAGGTGGTAATTAAACTCACTTGGTGCCTTATCTGCATTAAATTAGCCTCAGAATCTGTGTAATTCAGATGTGTTCCTTTTTAAAGGGATGAGGTGGCAACCCTAGCTGGAGGGCCGTAGTTTGAGGATCCCTGCCCCAAATGATTATTTAGTTTGGGGTTTAGTAAAGGCAAAGCCACTCTGCAGTACAAGCATAGTTGCTGAAAATCAGAGAGGAAGCACTGATGGTTTTAACATCCAATCCTGTAGAAGCAAAGTTGTTTTGTTTTCTTCCTTGCTTTGCACTTGTAGTGCAAAGTGGATTTGCCTTTAGTAAATGGACCCCAAAGTCCAAGATACCTAATAATTTGGGGTGTACACCGCAAAATGCTAGAGTGCAATTTACATAATGGGAAACTATTTAGATTGATCTCTGTGTCCCCAAGAAAAGATATTAGTAAGGTTTTACCCTCACTTCCTGTTTGGCTATGTGACAGGAAGTGAATGAATTAGAAAGGGTGAAGACACCTCACAAATGTTCTCACTATCAGGGGTGCAGACATCCCCCCAAAAAATGAGCAGATAATACTTATTTGCAAATTAATAATTTTTTAGTTAACATTGGGTGGGGTGCTCTAACACACACATTCCTACATATTAGCAACGCTGTATCCTGGCCTATTGGCATGGTTATATTTTCTTAGGGCTCTCAATAAAACTCTATGAAATTTGTGCTTAAACTAGAACTATAATCAACACGTTTTATTTTCTTTAATTTTGGATAGAGTGAGGGAGGGTTATAGGCCCTGTCAGTTTATTTTGTCTTATCTGTGTCCAATTGGGGAGATTTGCCTTCACTTCCTGCCCCATAGCCAAACAGGAAGTGAGAGAAAAACTATGCAAATTAACCACTTCCCGCCCAGCCTATGGCCGATTTATGTCCGGGAAGTGGTTACACAATCCTGACAGGACGTCCTGCAGGATTTCATGCGGTGCGCGCCTGTGGGGGCACGCAGCGCGGCGATCGGTGATGCGGGGTGTCAGTCTGACACCCTGCATCTCCGATCTCGGTAAAGAGTCTCTCACGGAGACGGAGACTCTTTACCACGTGATCAGCCGTGTCCAATCACGACTGATCACGATGTAAACAGGAAGAGCCATCGATGGCTCTTCCTCACTCGCGTCTGACAGACGCGAGTATAGGAGAGCCGATCGGCGGCTCTCCTGACAGGGGGCGTTCGCGCTCGGATCACCACACTGGACCACCAGGGATGCCCACCCTGGACCACCAGGGTGGGCAAAAAAAAAAAAAAAATATGGAAAAAAAAAAAAAAGCATTAAAAAAAAGAAAAAAGATGCCAATCAGTGCCCACAAATGGGCACTGACTGGCAACCTGGGAAAATCAGTGCCACCCCACAGTGTCCATCAGTGCCACCCCACAGTGTCCATCAGTGCCACCCCACAGTGCCCATCCATGCACAGTGCCCACCTATCAGTGCCCACCTGTGCCACCCATAAGTATCCATCAGTGCCGCCCATGAGTGCCCATCTGTGCCGCCCATGAGTGCCCATCAGTGCCGCCTATGAGTGCCCATCAGTGCCGCATACCAGCGCCGCCAATCAATGCCACCTCATCTGGGCCCGTCAGTACTACCTCATCGATGTCCATCAGTGCCATCTCATCGGTGCCCATCAGTGCCGCCATATCAGTGCCCGTAATTGAAAGAGAAAAACGTATTTACAAAAAAATTAACATAAAAAAATAAAAACGTTTTTTTTTTCAAAATTTGCAGTCTTTTTTTAGTTGTTGCGCAAAAAAAAAATCGCAGAGGTGATCAAATACCAACAAAAGAAAGCTCTATTTGTGGGGGAAAAAGGACGCCAATATTGTTTGGGTACAGTGGTGTATGACTGCGCATTTGCCATTCAAAGTGCGACAGTGCTGAAAGCTGAAAATTGGCTTGGGCGGGAAGGTGCGTAAGTGCCTGGTATGGAAGTGGTTAAGGGAATCCAGTGCCCCCCTCCCCCCCAGAACTAGTGTGTGGGTCCCCTGAAAATTCCTGGGCGGGTCATACAAAAACAGGGTGTGACCTTGACAGGAAGGGGTGGGTCATTTTTCTATTAGGAGGTGCAGATATGTAGTCAGGCCTAGGGCAGAACAAAACCTAAATATACTACTGCATATTAGGGCTTATTTAGACCGGATCCGATTTACAGCGTGTTTTTATATTGTGGGAGGAAACCCACGCAGGCACAGGGAGAACATGCAAACTCCATGCAGATGGTGTCACGGGCTGGATTCGAACCAGCGACCCTTTTGCTGCTAGGTCAAAGTGCTATACACTACACCACTGTGCTGAACGAACATGATTGCAGCTGAAAGCATGAGATCTTTTTTTTTTTTTTCAATACCATGCTTTCCAGCCTTATTGACCCCGCCTCTCTCCATAAAGAGGACCTGTCACACACTAGTCCTATTACAAGGGATGTTTACATTCCTTGTAATAGGAAGAAAAGTGATCCAAAATCAAAAAAAGTGTCAAAAATGTGCAAGAAGAAAAATATGAGGTAAAAAAAACAAACAAAAAAATAAAATAACGCCCCTGTCCCTAGAAGCTCGCACTCAGAAGCGAATATGCATGTAAGTCCCGCCCACATATGTAAACACCATTCAAACCACACATGTGAGGTATTGACGCGTGCGTTAGAGCGAGAGCAATAATTCTAGCCCTAGACCTCCTCTGTAACTCTGAACTGGTCACCTGTAAAAAAAAAACAAGCATCGCCTATGGATATTTTTATGTCCCGAAGTTTGGCGCTATTCCATGAGTGTGTGCAATATTAAAGCGTGACAAGTTAGGTATCTATTTACTCGGTGTAACATCATCTTTAACATTATCCATAAAAATTGGGCTAACTTTACTGTTTTTTATTTTTTTAATTCATGAACCGTGTTTTTTTTTTGGGCCCAAAAAAAAAGGCGTTAGAAAAATTATTGCGCAAATACCGTTGGAAATCAAATAAAAAATGACCGCCACTTTATTCCCTAGGGTGTCTGCTAAAAAATTATATATAATGTTTGGGGGTCCTGAGTAATTTCCCAGGAACAAAATATAATTTTTACATGAAGGAGAGAAGTGCCAGAATAGGCACGGTATGGAAGTGGTTAAAGTGAAATAATAAAAGTGAAATATTCCTTTAAATTTCATACAGGGGGGGAGGGGGTACACGCATGTTTCCCGTGCTTAGAACTGTCCCTGTACAAGATGTCATTTCTGAAGTGAAACAAAAAAAAGGAAGTTTAAAGTACTCATGGCTATAAAGAATACAGTCATTGCTCATTAAAAATAATTAAAAAAAAAAAAAAAAAAATGGGGGTCCCTCCAAATTAAATTACCAGGCCCTTCAGGTCTGGAATGGATATTAAGGGGAACCCCGCCGTAAAACCCCCCCAAAAAAATGGCGTGGGGTCCCCCCAAATATCCATACCAGACCCTTCAGGTCTGGTGTGGATTTTAAGGGGAACTCCACCCCAAATTGAAAAAAAATGGCATGGAGTCCCCCTAAAAATCCACACCAGACCCTTATCCGAGCACGTTGACCTGGCCGGCCGCAGAAAAGAGGGGGGGACAGAGTGCGCCCCCCCCCCTCTCCTGAACCGCACCAGGCCACATGCCCTCAACATGGGGAGGATGTCCCCATGTTGATGGGGACAAGGGCCTCATCCCCACAACCCTTGCCCGGTGGTTGTGGGGGTCTGCGGGCGGGGGGCTTATCAGAATTTGGAAGACCCCTTTAACAAAGGGGACCCCCAGATCCTGGCCCCCCCTATGTGAAATGGTAATGGGGTACATTGTACCTCTACCATTTCACCCCCAAAAAAAAGTCAAAAGTGTTACAAAATGACAGTAGCCGGTTTTTGACAAATCTTTTAATAAAATCTTCTTTTCTTCTTTCCTTCGGGTTTCTTCCGCTGCTTCTTTCTTGGGTCTTCTCGACCACATCTTGCCCGACGTGTTCTTCTATCTTCTCCGTCCGTCCTTCAGCCTTCTGGTCCCGCATCTTGCCCGTTGTCTTCTCCTGTCTTCTTCTCTGTCCGTTCGCCAGCCTTCTCGTCCACATCTTTTTCTTCCCCGGACCCATCGTTTGAATTTGATTTGGCCGCCGTGTTGCGCTCCTGGGATCCGCCCCCCTCTGACGCCACAAGTAAACTCATATGAAAGTCCGCGTGTGGCATATGTGCGTCAGAGGGGGGCGGGGTCACATGAGTGTGACACGGCGGGAACTTCAATTGGAAGCGGCGGCATCTTCTTCTCCGGGCGGCGCGCTTGAAATTGAATTCCCCCGCCGTGTGACGCTCTGTGACCCCGCCCCCCTCTGACGCACATGACCTTCTAAGGAGTTTACTTGTGGAGTCAGAGGGGGGCGGGTCCCAGGAGCGCAACACGGCGGCCAAATCAAATTCAAACGCGGCGTCCGGGGAAGAATTAAGAGCTGGACGAGAAGGCTGGCGGACGGAAGGAGAAGAAGACAGGAGAAGACAACGGGCAAGATGCGGGACCAGAAGGCTGAAGGACGGACGGAGAAGATAGAAGAACACGTCGGGCAAGATGTGTACGAGAAGACCCAAGAAATAAGCAGCGGAAGAAACCCGAAGGAAAGAAGAAAAGAAGATTTTATTAAAAGATTTGTCAAAAACCGGCTATTGTCATTTTTAACACTTTTGACATTTTTTTTGGGGTGAAATGGTAGAGGTACAATGTACCCCATTACCATTTCACATAGGGGGGGCCAGGATCTGGGGGTCCCCTTTGTTAAAGGGGTCTTCCAGATTCTGATAAGCCCCCCGCCCGCAGACCCCCACAACCACCGGTCAAGGGTTGTGGGGATGAGGCCCTTGTCCCCATCAACATGGGGACATCCTCCCCATGTTGAGGGCATGTGGCCTGGTGCGGTTCAGGAGAGGGGGGGGCGCACTCTGTCCCCCCCTCTTTTCTGCGGCCGGCCAGGTCAACGTGCTCGGATAAGGGTCTGGTGTGGATTTTTAGGGGGACTCCACGCCATTTTTTTTTTAAATTTGGGGTGGAGTTCCCCTTAAAATCCACACCAGACCTGAAGGGCCTGGAATGGATATTTGCCGGGAACCGCACGTCTTTTTTTTTTTGGTTTTTACGGCGGGGTTCCCCTTAATATCCATTCCAGACCTGAAGGGCCTGGTAATTTAATTTGGGGGAACCCCTACACATTTTTTGTTTTTGTTTTATGAATGAATCCCTTTAGAATTGTCAGAGCCGACAATTCATTATAGCCGCGTGTGAATTTTTAAATGACTTTTTTCCTTCTGAATGTCACTTTGTGCAGGGGCAGTTCTAAGTGCGGGAAAAATGCGCTATTTCACATGCTGACATTACACCCCCCCAGGTACGAAATTTAAAGGAATATTTCACTTTTATTGTTTCACTTTAAGAATTATTCATTTCACTGCTCCCGAAAAAACGGCCGTTTTAAAAAATAAAAAAAGCATTGATACATGTTCCCTGGGGCAGGACTGAGGTCCCCAAACACTTTTTAGGACAAAACTTGCAGATTAGCCTTTAAAATGAACACTTTTGATTTCTCCCATAGACTTCTATAGGGAGTTCGGCGCGGCTTTACATATTACTTTCAATGCGCCGGCTGCTACGCTGGTTCATGCGCCCAATTAAGCCTCCACCCGGCGCACTAATTAAGGCATGAACCAGCGCAGCGCACAGAGCATAGTAAATCAGCCCCTATAAATACCTGCTCTTGCGGCTTAGCTGTGCAGAGAGCAGGTGGGACGTGTGTGCAAAGGTTTACTTTAATCTTGTGGTAAGCTTCAACTGATATACTCAGGTCGAGCGTCAACTTTTATTTTCTGTTTTAATTTTCTTCCGTTTTTCATCATTGTTATTGCCCCTTTTCTTTTTGTTTTTGAAAAAAATTACCTCAACTATTTTTTGTGTAATAACTAATATAGTGAGACAAATGTCCACTCAATGGCTGGGATTCACGAAGAGCAGCGCATCTTTGTGCCGGCGTAGCGCATCTCATATGCGCTACGCCGACGTAACTCTGAGAGGCAAGTACAGTATTCACAAAGCACTTGCTCCCAATGTTGCGCCGGCGTAACATAATTTCGTAGGCGTAAGCCAGCGTAAGTGTAAGTGGGTGTGACCTTATGCAAATGATGGTCCGAGCGTGGAGCAGTGTTTTACGCCCAGCACAACATGAACGGAGCATGCGCAGTGAGGTGGACGTATGTTCGCTCCCCTGTGCGCATGCTCACAACTACGCCGGCGCAACTTCCTGGGATACGCCGGCCCACCGGCTTACGCCGAGCGCATAAATACGCCCAGACATGCGCCTGTCCGGCGCAAAAGTACATCCATGCTTGTTTCCCCCCCTGAAGCAAGGTACTTTTGCTGAGCGATGGCGGCAGCTGGAAATTCAGGCAAGGAGAGGAGGAAAAATAACTTTTCACCTGAGGAGAAGGCAATTGTTATTAATGCCATGTCAAGGTACAACGTGTACCTCCATGGGGCACAGAGTGGCACCACCAGCAAGGTCAAGAAGGAGGAGATCCTCCAGAAGATCACATTGCAGGTTAATGCCCTTGGCAATGAGCGGAGGGCCTCAAGGGACATATCTAAAAAGATAAATGACCTGCGTCGTCTGGTGAGAGAGAGAAGCTGGCCGGGATGAGGAAGCACACCAGGGGCACGGGAGGTGGACCAGCCACTACCATCAGGCTCAGTGCCGAGGAGCAGGTGATTGCCCGATGCCTGGAGAGGGATCAGGTAGAGGGCCTGGAGGGCTATGACTCCATTGATCAGGCCTAGAGGACAGGTAAGTGTGTTTTATCTCCTATCCGGTTTGTAGCATGTGTGGGGGTGTAAGGGAATATGTGACAAGTGTGTGGGTCCACCAACATGTGAATGCTTTGTGTCATCCACAGATGTGCTGGAGGGAGCTGGGCCATCGTCGGCTGCTGGGCGACCCACGCCATCCCAGGAGGAGTGTGCCCACACCTCTCCTCTAGAGGAAGTCGAGGAGGAGCACGGTACTCTAGAGGAAGGTGTCTACCTCGTGGAGGAGATCCCCATCACTGGACCCTCCCAAACCCCCCCGTCAGGGAAAGCCCCTCAAGGGCCTCCTCCTCCATCAGGGAAAGCCCCTCAAGGGCCTCCCCCCCCATCAGGGAAAGCCCCTCAAGGGCCTCCTCCTCCATCGGGGAAAGCCCCTCAAGGGCCTCCTCCTCCATCGGGGAAAGCCCCTCAAGGGCCTCCCTGTCCAGACGGCCCCAAGCCTCTCCTGCCCCCAGGAAGGCTACACGGAAGACCAGGGGTGATCCAGATGCCTTGGAGGCAAATATTGCGAGGGACCAGGCCCGGCAGACCCGCCATATGGGTGCTATAGTGGGTGACCTGCGCCATCTGGCAGAGAGCCTGGCCTCCTCGGCCCAGACCCAGGCTGCCTGCACATTGGCTGTTTAGCAGGCCCTCACACAGCAGGCTGATCAGACTACCTCCATCACTGACAGCCTGAAGGATGTCAGTGCGAACTGCACAGCGATAGTGACCTGCCTTGGGGAGCTGCAGGCCACCACATCAGGCCTTGTGACAGAGGTCAGGAGCCTTGCAGTGGCTGTCCAAGCAAATACAGCTGCCATCGAGGTGGAGGGGAGGAGCCTGGCAGAGGCCATACAGGCGGAGGGGAGACAGACAAGGCGCCACCAGCGCCACACCACCACCCACCAGCTGCGGATGCAGGCTGAGACAAATGCGGTCCTCACTCGCATTGCCCTGGCATTGGAGGGCAGGCAGCCAGCCAGGGAGGGACCAGGGGATGATCCTCCTCCAGATGCCCCACCCCCCCACCCGAGGCTCCCCCCAGGGAACTGAGGCCCAGGAGCCGTGGCACCATGCCCTGGCCCACGACAGGGCAAATGAGTGCCTTTTTTTCTTTTTTGTTTATGATCATTTAATGAGTTTTTTTTATTTTGTTTTATGTTCAGGTTATGAGTTTTTTTAATTTTGTTTTAGGCTCAGGTTATAAGTTTTTTCTTTTTATTGTGACTGCACACAGTCAGTAGTGCAGGCTACAGTGTGACTGGTGTGTGAATGTGGGGGTGACATACCTGCCAGTAAGGCGTGTCACCCCGGGTCGTCAGGGGGGAAAAGTTATCCCCACGACCGTGTGAATGTGGTATGAATGGACAGCGACATTCTTGGGGCCTTGGCGTGGCGTTGCTGCTCCCAAGTCCTGCATGGTGGACTTGGGCTAATCCAATGTGAGGTGGATGTGGTGTGTGTGAGCTAGGGACCACAGTGGTGTGCATGCGTGCATTGTCCATGTGCCATGATGAATGTGTGTGTTTAACGTGTAAAGATACGTTTCACGAGGGAACTCCTGACTGCTCTTCCCTCAGCAGACAGGGTAGCCTCGTTCAGGGGGGGACTGTGTGGTTCGGGGGTCAGGTCATCACATATGTCAATCTCCAGGCCCTTTCTCATGGCGTAGTTGTGCAGCATGCAACATGCACCGATGATCTGGCACACAAAGTTTGGGGAATACAACAGGGTCCCCCCGGACTTATCCAGGCATCGGAAACAGGACTTCAGGATGCCAAATGTGCGTTCCACCACTGCACGGGTACGTATGTGTGCAGCATTGTATTTTCTCTCTCCTCTGGTTTGGGGATTCCGGTATGGAGTCATGAGATGGGGCCAAAGTGCATATGCAGAGTCACCTGGAAGATAAAAAAGACAGGAGGATGTTAGTCGTGAATGTGCCCCTCATGATGTCTGCATCATGGGGTCGGACAGTCATGCCTGACTCCCATGTCACTCACCAACCAGCCAGCTGTCCCTGTACATGTTCTGTTCGAATTCCGTTGGGATGTTGCTTTGACGGTATATGTAGCTGTCGTGGCTGGCCCCTGGGTGTTTGGCACGGACGTGCCATATGAGGCATTGGGCATCAGCTATCACCTGTACGTTGATGGAATGCCAATGTTTACGATTGCGGTATATGTGCTCTGTGGCACGGGGGAGGGGGGGGGCTGTAGTGCCACATGTGTGCAATCAATGCCCCCCACGGTGCGTGGGAATCCGGCAATTCTGAAGAAATCCTGCATTGCCTTCTGCCGCAGATGCTCATGGGTGGGTTTGCTTTCTGCTTTTTGTCCACACAGTCCCCTTTAGCGTCCTTTGTGGTGTGTTCGGGACGCTCCTCCTCCCATTGTGGGGTTTTCACATCTTGATCCCATGCCTCTGATGGTGGTTGGACTGCTGGTCCAGCTGGTAGCTTGGGTAAGCGTGTATTTTTTGTTTGGCCCCGATGACACTTCAGTCACTCCTATTCATCGTTATTGTCTATATAATATCTGGTTTTAAATTTGTAATATTAATTATATTATGTTTTTTATCTTTTTTATAGATGTAAAAGCATTATTGGACATTGCATTCCCCTGAAGTGCATTTTGCGAAACATGTTGGGACTCTGCGACTTTTCCATCTTGGCATAACCGCAACCTGCTATATTGTGACCATCATATTATGTTATAATATCTAACTTGATCAGTGTTTCTATTGATTTGTATTTAATACAATTATTTTGTATTTTTATACAATATTGATTAAAGACGATTTCTTTCTCATCGCTATAAAATTATTAATTGCGCCGACAAAATCCCTTTGTTCCCTTCTCCCCCCCATGTTCTAATAGTTTTGCCTGGGATGTGGTGCCTACTGTTTTCGGTGTTCTCATTTGTGTTTTGACTATTTTAGTATACCGTGTAGCTGTGTTTTTGGAACTTTAGCAAAGTGTGTTGGTGGTTACACTGTCCTGTGCAGAGGACTGTGCAACGACTCGTTTACACTCATCAATTCTGTGGCAGAGACTTTTGAACAAGCTTCCCACCGGCTGCTAGGTCAGTGAGAGAGACCTATCCGGTGATTGCTGAATCCAGTGTGGAAACGTTTTTTTCTCTGGATTCAAGAACGTCCCCGTGATCCGCAAAGCAAGGTACCTGAATCTCCCCTAACCCTCTGTCTGATCTTGTTTAATAAAATCTTGGAAAAAGAGACTGATGCCGCGTACACACGATAATTTTTCAGCATGAAAAAAAACGACGTTTTCCCAACTTCATCATTAAAACGATGTTGCCTACACACCATAGTTTTTAAAAAATGATCTAGCAAAGCGCGGTGACGTACAACACGTACGACGGCACTATAAAGGGAAAGTTCCATTCACCTTTGGGCTGCTTTAGCTGATTCCGTGTTAGTAAAAGACGATTCGCGCTTTTTTGTCTGTTACAGCGTGATGAATTTGCTTACTCCATTATGAACGGTAGTTTTACCAGAACGAGCGCTCCCGTCTCATAACTTGCTTCTGAGCATGCGCGGGTATTTTACGTCGTTTTAGCCCACACAGGATAATTTTTTACAACCCGAAAAACGACATTGTTTAAAACAACGTTAAAAAATGCAGCATGTTCAAATTTTTTTTTGTCGTTTTTCAGAACCTGAAAAATGATGTGAAGCCCACACACGATCATTTTAAAGTATGTGTTTTTCATGCCGAAAAATGATCGTGTGTACGCGGCATAAGTGTTGGTGGTCTGCACCAACACTTATGCCGCGTACACACGATCATTTTTCGGCATGAAAAAAAACATCATTTAAAATGATGTGAATAACTCTTCAAGAAGGACCCCTGAGGCCTCGTACACACCAGTTTCCGCGGACATGTTAGGTCGTGTGTAGGGCCGACCGGATTCCCGGCCTAGCGGACAGGTTTGCAGCGGACCAATGTTTCTTAGCATGCTAAGAAACATGTCCGCTGGAACCATGTCCGTCGGACATGTCCGATGGTCAGTACGACTCATCGGACATGTCCGCTCGGCCGAAATCCCTCGCATGCGTCAAAGTGATTCGACGCATGCGTGGAAGCATTGAACTTCCGGGGTCGCGTACGTGGCAGCGTCATTGTCGCCGCGGACCGTTTTCATCTGACATGTTGGGTCGTCTGTACGAGGCCTAAGATGAATGTGGTAAGGTAATGGCAGGCCCAAATTCAAACCAGCAGCTCCTACAGGGGTAGTGCTACACGTAAACAAAATGATCACACATTTCCCCATATGAAACTGTACTTTGATTGACGAATGTGCTTGACTGTCATGTAATATGTGCTTTATATTAATAAAGTTGGTTTTACCAAGTAAAAAAAAATGTTTGTCAGTTTTTATAGCTGTTTTTATGAGCTGTCGTTGGGGAGATTCGCCCTCTTTTTGTCCTGTTTACCATTATCAACGGGGAAAATATGGTAAAATCAAAAATATGACAGTTTATTTATTTAATAATGTAACCAATGATACTTATAATGAATCTCAAATTCCTCACCTAGCTCTTTCATTGTGCTGCCCTCTATCTTGGCAGGTAAACTTTCTTTAACAGAGTTTTTGGCATACACATAGAATTTGTAGGTATCCTTGGCACTCATGTTGTGAAATGTCCAGTTTTGTTGAGTTGGATCATTGATGGTTTGCAGTACAAATGAGTCAGTATGATCCTTATTCACTGGAAGAAATAGATGAACAGAGGAAGATCAGGAGTGTGCAACAACAATTATTTTTCTGACTCCATTACAAAGAAAACATGCTCACTGCATAGAACTGCGGGCCTGTTTTTTCATCTTGCAGCAATTTATTATTTATTTATTACAGGTACTTATATAACACAGACGCTTATTTACACACGCTTTAAAAACAGTATATTGTACATTCACTTAAGTCCCTGCCCTGAAGGAGCTTCCCAACTCACATGTATACATACTGTACACATACACATACTAGGGTCAATTTAGGCAAAAGTTCACCTTTTGTATAAAAAATAAATACTCATCTTTTGCCTGTAAATTTTTTAGACTTTTGTTATTTCTTTACATTGCATCCTGTAAAGCATTGCACCTGCAATTAGCAGATTGTGTGTGCAATGACTGGACTCTCAGTACACTGTACCTCCAAAAAAGGCAAGCAGTTATTGAATGGCAGAAAGGATCAATAAACTACAAGACCGTTCACCAGCCCCCTCACAGTTCTTTGACAGCCACAACAGCTGAAAGCTTGTAGTTCATTCACAGGAAACTGTGAATAAATGATGCAGCCATGACAACGGGTGTGCGGAGAGCATCCCCCACCCGCTGTCACAGAGAGGGGGGCACTGGTGTTACACCCTAAATATGAGTGTAACATGCTCCCAAAGGTGAACTTATCCTTTATTCTACCAACATGTCTTTGGAGTGTGGGAGGAAACCCATGCAGGCACAGGAAGAAAATGTAAACTCCAGGCAGGTTGCGCCATAATTGGGATTTGAACCGACGATCCTAATGCTGCCAGGCAAAAAGCACTTAGCCACTATGTTGTCCCAGGTAATTTGTAGTACAAAAAATTACCTTTTCTTTCGGAAATTACATTGTTATTTATTATGGAACTAATGGTATATCTAAAAGCAGTCCCAGGAAAATGGGACAGGCAAAACAAACCAAAGCACCAAGGAAACCCTCAAGGAAAATTTGACTGCATCACAGCAACATACACCCAGTACAATTTACTGAATATGTGAACAGAACAATAGAGCAGATAGCATAAATAGAGTCATGTTGCCCAGGAAAAACTCACCACCCTTGTCAATTAAGCAGTGACAGGAGAGGGAATAAAAAAAAATGATTTGTCCTTGAAAAGTAGGTATTGGTTGTCAGACACACCCTGAAAGACTTCAACAAATCCAAAGTGTCTCCCTCAAATAATAGACAAAATTATGGATGTCCCTAATGAAGTGAATAATCCTTACTAAAAAAGAGGCCCTATCTTTTACATATATTCTAATGTCTTTTTTTACTACATACCCCATACTCGTTCACATGGGAGGGGGGTTGGGATCTGGGGGCCCTCTTGTTAAATGCTTGAATAAGGGCTTGGTATTGATTTTGAGAGGGACCCCACATCATTTTTTTTTTATGTTTTTTCTCAATTTGTATTTTTGTTATTTTATTTTAACTTTCAGCTGTCAGCAGGGATGCTGCCCGCACTTTAAAAAACAGCTAGTAACAGCCTGTGGTAAGGACGTCAGCTCCTGCCGGTGGTAAATTACTGCATGCTTTCACTACTAAAATATCGCATGACTTGCTGCATTTTAGTAGCGTTCTTTAGTGAATACTAAATAGCTTTTTGAAAAACGCTGTGACGGTAGTGGAAGATATCCCCGTCAAAGTCTTCCCTTCTTCCCATAAAAGCAAATCACCCAGTATTCCATGAGTAGAACTCCCTGGGATGATAATCCACACAGGAGCCAAGGTTAATGCTGGAACAAGACAGACTTTAATTTTATAACACAGAGCTTATATGTAATTTCCAAACTGTTACAATGACAAATCTCCGCCCCCTCACACTGGGGCTTCCATACAGATCATGGGTCAGAAAGGTCATTACCATATCAACAGCCTGTTAGCCAAGTCACACCTGAAATCCTCTAACACACACACAGCATAACGAGCAGGGAGAATTAAACTGAAGCATCCTTCACAATGGCCCCCCTTTTTCTCCCTGCTCCGGCAACCCGGTTGGACCTTCCCTGGTCCAGTAGGGTTGACGGGTTCAGAGCTTTTAGTCCGAGGTTAACTCCGTTTGGCGTGACTGACCTCCCTTGGCAACTGCTTCCGACTCAGGTATGTCACCGGGTCGTCAGATCACCCGCCGGTCAGTCCCCAAGTCTTTGTGCGATCTGCAGAGTCACCAGAAGTCAGTGTGAAGACGGCGAATGGGTCTGTGCGCCGCGGTCTAGGTGTCCCGCTATGGGAGGGGGCAGGTTATGGCTCTGAAGTGACAATCACAGGAGATTCATAAAAAAGAAAAAGTTATATTTGTTGAAATGCTGTAGCACTGGTGCTCAGAGTCCGGGGGGGGGGATTGGATCAGTGCCCCATAGGGTCAGCCACCCCCTTCTCCCTCCGCAGCCGCCGGTTCTCCTCTTTGAGCTTCTCCAGCTCCATCTCCAGTTCATGGAGCCTGGGGGGGTCAGCCTGCTGTGACCTCAGGTGGTTGTTCTCCTCCTCCATGCGGCTTATGCACTCCTCCAGCTCCATGTACTCACGGATCAGCTCCTGCTTGCTCATGTCCTGCAGGCTCTCCATGTGGTTCTTCATCATCAGGAACTGGGTGGTGGTGTAAGGGGCCACCGGTGGGCCCTTGGCGAACATCTCGGCCCGCATCTGAGACGCCCGCTGCGACTCCCTCTCCTCCAGTCGCTTCTTCTCCTCCCAGTTCAGCTTGTTATACGGCTTCCAGGACCTCTTCTTCTTGGAGGGTGGCCGGCGGTGCCTCCTTCTGCCCAGCTCCCTCCAGGGCCCCTCCAGCTCATGGCTGTCGCCCATGACCAGCTGACAATGGTGTTCCCTGTTGTCCATAATAAAGGATTGTACCATGAGGGCTTCGTAAGGGGTGCCCAATGGTTCTTCCGGACCCAGCTCCTGGGGATCCCAAGCCGAGTCTACACAATGGGCTGCTGCTCGTGGGCGGTACCCAGGTTGAGACCAATTTGACCTGGTGTTGTCATTCATGGGGCAATTCTGCTTGAAGTGACCCAGCTGTTTGCACCGGAAGCAGCTTTGTTCGTTGTCCTCCTGGCGTGGATAGCGAGGGCTAGATGTCATTGGTCTGTTAGGAGGTTGGTATCTAGCGGCTGGTGGGTATGAGGGCGCCGTTGGTCGTGGAGGTTGTACCTGTGGCGTGACCTGGTTTGTCTTGCGAGTATCCGCATATTCATCCGCCAACTTCGCGGCCTCTGGTAGAGTCATGGGCCTGCGATCTCTCACCCAGTCTTTGACGTCCGTCTGGATGTGATTGTAAAATTGCTCCAGGAGCATTAGTTGCAAAATGTCCTCTGCGGTGGTGGCCTGGCTGCTGTTAACCCAGTTAGAGGCCGACAGGGATAACTGGCATGCCCATTCCGCGTAAGAGTCTTTCGTGGTTTTGCGTGAGTCCCTGAACTTCTGTCGGTGGGACTCTGGGGTTACTGCATAACGAGCCAGGAGCACTTCTTTAACCCAGGCGTAGCTGTGGATATCCTGATCTGGCACGGTCCGGAAAGCATCAGAAGCTTTGCCTGACAGTTTTCCTGACAATATTGCAACCCACTCTCTTCTAGCTATTCGGTGCAGGTTACATTGTCGCTCAAAATCTGCCAGGTAGTTATCAATTTCACAGTCTTTTTCATCAAAAGCTTTTAAAGCGCTAAACTGAATCTTCCTTGAGTCTGCTGTGCTGTACTCACTGTTTGGAGAATGTGCGGCTGCTTGTTGGACTGCTGCCAGTTTTAACTGTATTTCTGCGTCTCTTATTTGTTTATCCTTCTGTAGTTCTGCGTCTCTTATTTGTTTAGCCTCCTCCGCTAACAGGTCCATCACTTTCAGCACCACATCCGCCGTTGGGTTCGGACTGAACCATGCTAGCTTCTCTCTCATTACTTTGTTGGCTGGCGATTCCTCCTCCTGAATCACTGGTGTCTCCATCTCTTGTACTGCTGGCGTTGCTGCAATCCCGTCCTCCTGGTCTATCTCCATTAATTCTGCTATGATGACCCGCTTGGTTTTGTTGCTAGCAATCCTTCCACGAACTTCCAGTAGTTCTTCCAGTGTCTGCTTGGAATCCGGGTGTAAAGGGGAATAGAAGGGAAAATCCCGCTGCTGCCAACCATTTGTGACGGTAGTGGAAGATATCCCCGTCAAAGTCTTCCCTTCTTCCCATAAAAGCAAATCACCCAGTATTCCATGAGTAGAACTCCCTGGGATGGCCCAATAATCCACACAGAAGCCAAGGTTAATGCTGGAACAAGACAGACTTTAATTTTATAACACAGAGCTTATATGTAATTTCCAAACTGTTACAATGACAAATCTCCGCCCCCTCACACTGGGGCTTCCATACAGATCATGGGCAGACATTTCGGAGCCGATTCTGAAAACACATTTTCTTTAGATAATGACATCAGTGAAGGTAATTACCACAATGAAGCAATCAGAATAATTAACATGAGCCCCTTCTAATCACAGTAAACAGTAACCACAGGGCTTCTTCACACAACACACTAGACCATTTACCCTTTGAACCAGGACTGGCTGAGGAAAGGTCATTACCATATCAACAGCCTGTTAGCCGAGGAATGAGTCACACCTGAAATCCTCTAACACACACACAGCATAACGAGCAGGGAGAATTAAACTGAAGCATCCTTCACAAACGCTATACGGTATCTTACCGCATGCTCGGATATGGTAAGATACCACTTTGTGTAATGTCTTAGACGGCAGATTTTTTTATTGTCATGACTTGTGCCAGCAGTATTGTAAAGTTTGCAACCTTGTCTTGCAAGTCACATTTTCTCATCCTTCATAGAGCTGTCATGAGACCTAGGACCACTTTTTTGGCAAGGATTATTCAATTCAATAGGGATTTTACACATCCTTTATTTTGTCCATGATCTTCTCATTTGAGGGAGACACTTGGGATTTGTTGAAGTCTTTCAGGTTGTGTCCGACAACCAAAACCTACTTTTTAAGAACAGATTCTTCCTTGGTGATTCATTGGTGATTCCAGTGAGAGTTCTTGCAAAGGATCTTGCCTTTCCTGTCACTGCATAATTTACAAGGGAGGTGAGTGCTTCCTGGGACTCCGTTCATGCAATCTGCACTCTTGTTTTGTTCACATATTCACTAAACTATACTGGGTGTACACAGTGACAGGCAAGTTATTTCACTGGAACCTTGTGAGTGCATCTTAAACAATCTTTTTTATTGTGTCAAAATAAAAGGACATTTTTGGTGATTAGGGTACAGTAAAGGCACTGTAAGTTCGTATGTAAGCTATACTTGGGAAAAGTAAGCAAATTCCCTGTAAACTGCTGCACATTATCATACCTCCCAACTTTTTGAGATGGTAATGAGGGACACCTATCAGAAAAAGTATGCAGGCATAGGACACACCCCTTGCCATGCCCTCTTAAAGGAGAAGTGTACAAAAAAACAAGATTGGTTAAACCCACAAGTGCTTTTTTTACCACTACTATTCCTTTATATTGGCTTTTGGAATTTACAAATGCAGCAATTTAGAAATCAGATGAAAGGTTTAGGGCTGGAAAACACTTATAGATAAAAGATAATAAAAGATAAAAAGTTCATTTTATATACAACTCTATTGAATCGACCAAAATGAGGGACAAATGAGGGGGAAGGAGGGACAGAGGGACATTGCTCCAAATCAGGGACAGTCCCTAAAAATCAGGGACAGTTGGGAGCTATGAACATTATGGCTAATATAATATAATATAATATAAATACATATAAAAAAAAAACAGTTGAATGCTGTAATTTAGTCATGCAAGGCCTTATTTGAAAATGCATCTCTTATAATGAACGGAAATTGAGCTTTACCTTGATATAATGAATGTCACTAGAACTTTAAATAAGAGCCCCATTCAGCCAATCCCTTTTGATTTACCTAAGTGATGAGAAATCTTGTAGCCTGTAAGGATTCCATTGGGATGTTCAGGAGGTCCCCAAAACAGTGCAAGAGATGTGTCAGACAGCCGTTCAATACGTAATCCAGAAGGTGGGCTGGGAACTGCAAACCAAAAAAGATGGTTTAAATGGATCTAGAAATATACCTAATCTTAAAAATAAATTATATTCAATGTTAACTTAAAGCAGACCTTCAGTGCTGCTCTGCCTCCTCCCCCTATCTCTTGCAAATTAAATTGAAAAATGCTTTTCCAATGATGTTGTTTTGAGCTGCACTGAACAGTGTACATGCTACCTATGAACATACTATCTACATTTGAAAAATTGTGTGAAACTGGCAGGACACAACAAAGTAAAAAAAAATGTGTGAAGAGGAAAGGAAAAATATTTTTCTTTATCGTACACCACGGGACACAGAGCCTCTTATTCATTACATAGTGGGTTGTATGGTCACCAGAGGTGATTGGACACTGGTACAACTAATCAAAGACAGTTCCCCTCCATATAACCCCTCCCATCAGGGAAGTACCTCAGTTTTTTCACCAGTGTCTAAGGTGTGGGTCCTAAGTTTTAAAACTTAAAGGGGTTGTAAAGGAATTTTTTTTTTCCATAATAAGCATCCTTTACCTGCAGACATTCCTCTTTTCACTTCCTTATTGTTCGTTTTTGCTCAGAAGTTGCTCTATTTCTTCTCTGTTCTGTTCACTTACTGCTTGTCTGATTTTACTGACCACTGTGACGGGAGGGTTTATTGCGGTGGTCAGTAACGTGCTCACCCCCTCCTGGGAACTACATCTGTGCGGCGGGACGCTCTCTACGAGTTAAAGACCTCAAGGAGGTGTGAATTACTGGGCGTGCCGCAATTCATACTGGGAAATGTAGTTCTTACATGAACGAACGAGGAAGTGAATGAGAGAACATAAACTAGAATGCCGGAGCTGATATAGAGGAAGGAATTTAATAGGTATTTACTTGTTTTTTTAACAGAATCATTACACTTTTCTGTCTGTCTACCTTGCAGACATACATTTTAGGCAAATAAAATTTTCCTTTACAACTCCTTTAAGGACCTTTCCTATTTAGAGTGGGTGTATTTTTTGAGGCCGCCACTGGCGGGAGTAAAGAGCTGAGTTTTGACTCACCAGGCTCCAAAGCAGTGTCAGTCCCAGCGCCAGCACACTCCTTCCGCTGCAAGCTCTGCCATAGACATTGCCCTCCTTCTCCCTCCAGACAATGACTGGAGGATCTCCCTCACACAGAAGAACGCCATTAACCACACAGGGGTGCGAAGAATGCACCTAGGATGCGCGCACGCACAGGGGCACGCTTTATGACAATTTCAATGGGAGGTGGGCGGCCTGAACAGGCACTGGGACGTGCACGGGCGCGCACACGTGCACAGGCACGTCTTATAACGGCAAACAGGCAGGAAGGAAGAACCTCACATGCCTGGCGCTTCCCTGCAAGGGACACAGCAGTGTTTAAGGGCACGTAAGATCTCCATGTGGTTGGCTGAGTACTCCCAAAGGATAAGACTGGCATGAAACTGTTGATCTCCTTGCAGAAAGATCTGAGAAGGATGAGGCCCCATCGGGGGATGAGGACTCTGAGGGATCCAAGATATCAGAGGAACCTTTTTCTGCCTCTCAGGTTCTAAAGTCACTGGTGCAATATTATACTGAAGTGGTGCACTCCACATTTAGATTACCCTCTAAGGAGATAACTGAATTACCTGTCTCCTCTCTGGGCTCGTTAAAATCCCCACAGGCTGCCTGTGCCTTTCCGATTCATCCTTTATTGGAGAATCTGATTTACGCAGACTGGAAACACCCAGATCAGCGTTTTTCTCCTCCTAGGCGTAAATAAAAGCCTAACTTGTCCGGTGGACAATGCCCAGGTATTTAAAGATCCTGTGCCGGATTCAGAAAGAGGATACGATGGCGTATCTCCTGATACGCCGTCGTATTTCTGAGTCCGGCCGTCATATCTATGCGCCTGATTCATAAAATCAGGTTACGCATAGATATGCCCAAGATCCGACAGGTGTAAGTGACTTACACCGTCGGATCTTAGGCTGCAATTCCAGGCCGGCCGCTATGTGGCGCTTCCGTATCTTTTACGCGTCGAATATGCAAATGAGCATTTACGCCGATTCAGAAACAAACGACCGCCCGGTGCTTTTTTTTTACGTCGTTTGCGTTCGGCTTTTTCTGGCGGAAAGTTACCCCTGCTATAGGAGGGGTACGTGCGGCGTATCCTATGTTAAGTATGGCCGTCGTTCCCGCGCAGAGTTTAGAATTTTTCACGTCGTTTGCGTAAGTCGTTCGCGAATACGGCCGGACGTAATTTACGTTAACTTTGAAACCAATGACGTCCTTGCAACGTCATTTGGAGCAATGCACGCTGGGAAACTTTGCGGACGGCACATGCGTGGTTCGATCGGCGCGGGGACGCGCCTGATTTCAATTGTAGACGCCCCCTAGCCGCGGAATTTGAATTCCGCCGGGGGATTTACGATACGCCGCCGCAACTTTAGAGGCAAGTGCTTTCTGAATAAAGCACTTGCCTCAAAAACTTGCGGCGGCATAACGTAAATCAGATAGGTCAGCGGATCTTTAGATCTGCGTAACCTATCTGAATCTGGCCCCCTGCTGAGAAAAGGTTGAAATCTTTACCAAAATCATCCTTCCTCCTGGCAGGCGCAGTAACCCAACCTGCTGTAGCGGCGGTGGGTATGTGTCAGGTCTTAAAGGACCAGGTGAAACAGGGGATGAAAGATCTGACTTTAGAACAGATCACATTTTGGGAGAATATGCCTAGGGCCTTATGTTTTACAGGGGATGCCATTAGAGATTCTAACCAACAGGCATCCCACCTCATGCTCCAGCTGGTGCTTATGCACAGAATTCTTTGGCTAAGGCATTGGTCAGCAGAAGCCCCGTGCAAAAAGCTTTTGGCCAGCTTCCCCTTCCATAGCGAAAGCCTCTTTGGGGATGATTTGGAGAAGTATATCCAAAAGATATCGAGCTGTAAAACTACCCTTCTACCAGAGAAGAAGAAAAACAAGCGTCCTTGTTTTAAGCGTTCTCTCTATCCGGGTCATGGTAGATCTAGCTCCAGCCAGTGGCGACAGCATTTTCAGCCAGCCACAAAGGCTAAGGAAGACCAAGCCCAGAAAAACAAGAAGCAGTGGGGTTCAAAGGCCAACAAGCAAAACCCCAAAGTCTCTTCATGAAGAGGCACCCCCGCTCGGCCGAGTGGGGGGACAACTTTGGCAGTTTTCAGCAGCATGGCAGACAGAAATGCAGGACAGATGGGTAGTATCCACAGTATCCCTAGGATACAAACTGGAATTTTGAGAGATCCCATCTTCTCAGTTCCGAAGCTCAAGGCTCTCCAAAGATCTACTAACAAGAGCGTCCTTCTTCAAAGGATTGGATCACTTGCTGTCCCAAGGGGTGATCACAGAAGTACCCCTTAAGGAGCAAGGTTCAGGTTTTTATTCAAACCTCTTTGTGATTCTAAAATCAAACAGAGATGTCAGACCCATCCTGGATGTAAGATCTCTAAATCAGTTTCTGAACATTCGCCATTTTCGAATGGAAACTATTCTATCAGTGGTCGCCACCCTACAAGGCGGAGAATTCATGGCGTCGATAGACATCAAGGACGCATATTTACATGTGCCTATCCATCCCGCGCACCAAAGATTCTTAAGGTTTGCGGTAGAACATCGCCACTTCCAGTTTGTGGCTCTGCCCTTTGGTGGGGCACAGGGCATAGCGGTAATGGCGTATCTAGATCTACTTGTGATAGATCAGTCAGTGGCAGGATTAGATCACGCCGTGCTTAACACAATAAAATACCTGGAACAGTTAGGATGGATTGCAAACCTACAAAAATCCTCTCTACAAGCCCAAAGAAGGGTAGAGTATTTGGGCATGATCATAGACACAGCCCAAAGGATGGTATTCCTGCCAGAACCAAAGATCAAGTCTCTAAAGGACCTGATCCACGAGGTGAAGGCAAACAAAAGGCCATCTATTCGCCTTTGCATGAGGCTACTAGGGAAGATGGTGGCCTCCTTCGAGGCTGTCCCTTATGCCCAGTTTCATTCGAGACTACTTAAAGGCAGTATCTTAGCCGCCTGGAACAGGAATATCCAAGCTCTGGATTTACCCATGCGCCTGTCTCCACAAGTGCGCCAAAGCTTCAGTTGGTGGTTAAAAACCAAGAACTTGCAGAAAGGAAAATCCTTTCTCCCAGTCACCTGAAAGGTGGTGTCTACGGATACCAGCCTAATGGGCTGGGGAGCAGTGTTAGAAGAAGCTTCAGTGTAAAAGGAAAGGAAGGGCGCACCGACCTAGTGCATTACCAATGGCTAGGGTTAATTAAAATTGTATAAAAGATCATGAATACTCACAAAACAAGTAAAAAGCAAGCGTAAACACCACTCCATCTAAGGGATAGATGCCTCCGGAAGGCCTCCTACTAGAACCAGACAACCGGAGAGTCCAGACGACATATATTACAGCTACGGCTTGCGCGTTACGAGGGCAGACCCTCTTCCTCAGAGCCAAAAGTGATAGTACCTGTAACGAGTGCAGGAGACTGTGTTTCTTAGAAGAAGTTTCAGCCCAGGAAACCTGGGCCAAGACCGAAGAGAACCTGCCCATCAACATACTGGAAATGCGGGCAGTATACTTAGCCCTCAGAACCTGGACACACAGGTTACAGGGCCACCCGGAGCAGATTCAATCCAACAATGCTACTGCAGTAGCTTACATCAATCACCAGGGAGGCACCCACAGCCAGGGCGCTCAGAAAGAGGTGAATCCGATTTTGGCATGGGCAGAAGAACAAGTTCCTTGCCTCTCTGCAATCTTCATTCCGGGGGTAGAAAACTGGCAAGTGGACTACCTGAGCCGCCAGCAACTATTACCAGGAGAGTGGTCTCTCCACCCCGATGTCTCCCAGGCCATATGCCAGAGATGGGGGACCCTGGGTGAATACCTGCTAGCCTCCAGGTTCAACAGGAAGTTCGACAACTTTGTGTCCAGGACAAGAGATCCTCTGGCCTAGGGATCGGATGCTCTAATAATTCCGTGGAATCAGTTTTCACTAATCTATGCGCTTCCTCCAGTCGCTCCCTTACAAAGGCTACTTTGCAGGACAAGAAGGAAATAATTCCAGTAATCCTAGTGGCCCAGAAGGCCCTGGTTTGCCGAAATTATAAAGATGGTGGTAGGAAAACATTGGAAGCTTCCGCTTCGTCATGAGCTGCTGTCGCAAGGTCCAGTGTTCCATCCTTCCTTACAAAAGCTAAACTTGACGGTTTGGCTACTAAGACCCACATTCTGAAGAAACAAGGGATCTCGGGTCCAGTGATTTCTACACTCATTAATGCTAGAAAGCCAGCCTACAGGCTTATCTACTATAGAGTCTGGAAGGCATATGTTTACTGGTGTGAAACCAAGAAATGAAATCCTCAGAAGTATGACATAAGTATGATTCTCGCCTTTTGCCAGCTAGGAGTGTATATGAAATTAGCCCTTAGTACCATTAAGGGTCATCAGTCTCTATCAAGGCCCCATCAGTCATTCTTTAAAGACCACTGGCATCTCATTCCCTAGTTTGGTCTTTCATTCAGGGGGTACTGTGGATAAATCCGCCAGTCAAGTCACCCTTGTGCCCATGGAATTTGAATTTGGTATTGTCAGTATTGCAAAAGCAACCTTTTGAACCTATTTGCCATATTCCTTTGATTCTTTTGAGCAGGAAAGTGGGCTTTTTGATTGCCATCTCTTCGGCTAGAAGAGTATCAGAATTAACAGCTCTTTCTTGTAAAGAGCCTTATTTAATTTGTCACAAGGACAGGATTATTCTACGACCCCATCCAACCTTTTTACCAAAAGGTGGTGTCGACATTTCATTTGAATCAAGATATTATTTTGCCTTTCTTTTTTCCGGATCTGCAGACAGCAGAGGAAAAGTTATTGCACTCTCTAGATGTAGTGAGAGCAGTAAAAGTGTATCTGCAGGTAACAGATGTTTTGTTTATTTTGCCAGATGGTCCCAAGAAGAGAAAAGCGCCATCAAAATCCACCATTTCATGATGGATTCGACAAGTAACATCTGATAAGGCGCACTTGACCAGAGCTATGAGTGCTTCATGGACAGTGCATCACCAGGCTTCCATGGCTCAGATCTGTAAAGCTGCAACTTGGTCTTCAGTCCATACATTTACCAAATTCTATCAAATAGATGTAAGAGGACATGAGGATTATGTCTGCGGGCGTAGTGTACTGCAGGAAGCAGTCTAGGGCTCCTTGTCCCTTTACGGCTGGCTCGGATCTGTGTCTTCCACCCTTCATATTGAGCATTGCTCTGGGACATCCTACTATGTAATGAATAAGAGGCTCTGTGTCCCGTGGTGTACGATAAAGAAAATAGGATTTTTAATAACAGCTTACCTGTAAAATCCTTTTCTTGGAGTACACCACAGGACACAGAGGTCCCCCCTTCTTATGGGAACCTTACTGCTTTGCTAAAAAAAGTGAGGTACTTCCCTGATGGGAGGGGTTATATGGAGGAGAACTGTCTTTGGTTGTGCCAGTGTCCAATCACCTCTGGTGACCATACAACCCACTATGTAATGAATAAGAGGCTCTGTGTCCCATGGTGTACTCCAAGAAAAGGATTTTACAGGTATGCTATTAAAATCATATTACATAACAGTCATCAGCAAGAAATATGAAAAAAAAAAGAGAAATGTGGGCTTATGGGTGTAAGTCTGTTTTTGTTTTGGTTTTTTAAATCTTTATTTAAGGTTTGCGGTTTACACAAAGTAGCATATCACATACAATCGACCCATAACAGCAAATGATAGGCTTTAACAGTAACCCTTAGCAAAAAATAAAATAAAAAATGACATAACAGTCAAGGTTTCAATACAGTGTCATGGTAATTCAGGAAACTGTGGTCTAAAGTCTCCACAACAGATATATCCTGTACATTATCTGAACTGCAGTGAGAACCACCCCAACCTAATAGAGGATTAATGTCATTGGATGTAACGGGAGGGCCCGTGGAATCCAGAATCTCTTAGAAAGTATGAGATACCCTTGCTTCAGCTCCCCATGCACCTCTTATGTCTAAATCACCCTGTGTCGCTAATAGGGGCATAGGGTGACTGAGAAATATCTTGGACTACCTAAAATGGGACAGTAATATTTATCCACAATATATTTCAGGATATCTGTAAATAACTATTTACTGTTTGTTGATTCTGAACTCAACAGGTTAATGGAAATAGGCTGATGTGTTCAACTTCAACCACCTTTCTAATGTTAATGAATCCAGACTAACTTCTAAAGATCTTTTCATTGTGGCTTGTGGTAATTGACCCTGCAATTGTATGAAGGTGTATTTGTGATAAGGTTGATTGTGTCTTTTGACACAGACGCCAAGTCTAGCCTAAAGGTCAGGTCTCTGAGTTATCAGCTGCTGTAAGGGGGATTAATTAAAGGGGAGGTTCACCCTATAAAAAATTTCTAACACTACATCCAGCCCAGTTCTGCAAATAAAATTACACTGACCTTTTTTTTTTTATGCCGTAGATAGCGTTTAGCCTTAGAATTCACCGCGGCTTCTGGGTAGGGAATCCCGCGGGAGTGGGCGTTCCTATTGACATGCCAATTGATTGACATGCTAAACGACGGCGCACACAGCGCGTCACGACTTTCCGAAAGAAGCTTGGGTCGGCTCGGCTCTATTCGGCGCCGAATAGGGCCGAGCCGAGCCGAGCTTCCTTCAGGAAGTCGTGACGCGCTGTGTGCGCCGTCGTTTAGCATGTCAATCAATTGGCATGTCAATAGGAACGCCCAATCCCGCGGGATTCCCTACCCAGAAGCTGCGGTGAATTCTAAGGCTAAACGCTATCTACGGCAAAAAAAAAAAAAAAAGGTCAGTGTAATTTTATATGCAGAACTGGGCTGGATGTAGTGTTAGAATTTTTTTATAGGGTGAACCTCCCCTTTAATTAGCTCATGTAAATTAGGTCTGGTCAAATGTGTATTTTCAGAGTAAAATGAGGAGAATGTAAGAACCTCCTCTTTGTGTTTAAAAATTGTATTTTTTCAATAAAGCATGTCATTCCTGCTTAAATCTCAAGACAGAGCGTTGTCTCGTTATTGAGGGAGAATTATTCTTATGGTTCTCGTTCGCCTGACTGGAGTGTCGGTAGATGCCTTGTGTTCAGGAATGGAATATCCTAAACGGCATTAACCCCTTGCATCCTTGGATTGCCGTTACAGATGTATACCATTAAATAGGAACCATAGGCTGTAAGGATGACAACCTGATGGGCAGAACATCCTTATCCCTGGCTAACAGGTGATGAGCCACTGCAATCATGGGGGGTCGAGACTGAACATTTTACCTGTTGTAAAGTGTGACTCTTAGGCCCGGATTCGCAGGGGTGGCACCAGTGGAAAACCGCAAGCCATGAGAATTTTCTCTTTTTTAGAAAAGGAAAGTGGATGACACTAGAGGTGTCAGTGAGGGAAAGAAAGATAAGAAAGGCTAAAACGAAGAACACTACAGGGATAGTAAGGTGGGAAGGGGAGGGTAGAAAGTGCTGGCAAGGACGACGACCCAAAACCCTAAGATTCGTCTGAGAATCGGAACAGATCCCAGTGTATCCAGCAAGTATTGTGTTCTTCCTCTCTATCCCCCGGGGCAGCTGTCAGATTCTCCATCCGCTGTATACTGCACACCCTGGCAAACCACTGTGACACCACTGGTGGAGACTGTTGCTTCTCCTGAAGAGAGACGTTGGTAATCTTGTGAATGATCTGTAGAACTTGTCTCCAGAAAAGGGACAACTACGGACATTCCCAGAAGATGTGTAGTAAAGTTGCGGCTTGGGTAACACATCTCCAGCACAGTGGACTATGTCCTGGGAATATGGAAGCCAACACCGATGGGGTCCTGTACCAGCACATCAGAATCTTATAGGTAATCTCCTGATACTTGATACACAAGGATGACTTATGTGCAAAGAAAAAGGATATGATTCTTTTGATCCTCAGTGAACGTAATGTTGAGATCTCTCTCCCATTTTTTCAAATATGGGGGGTCATGTTGAGATATGCGAGCAAGTAAAATGTTGTAAGCACAAGAAAGAGATTTCCATATAGGTCCCCGTGTTCATAAAAGGACCTACGTGCCTTCAAAAGTCTGTTCTTAGATTAAAATAAGGAGTGTTCCCTTATTTGTTCTCAGAGACTGGTTACTTCTGCTTCCAGGACTCTGGATATAATTTATGGGGCTTTTCCCAATCATGTAGTTTCACAAGCAACCCAGACAGCGTCTTCGCTCTTGCCACCTCAAGTCTGTGACACCTCAAGTCTGTGACCATGTTTAATGAGCATTCCTCTAATGTAGCACTTGTGTGCTGACTAAACAGAGAGAGGATTAGGGGCTGAGTCTTTGTTTCTCTCAAAAAAAGTTCCAGCTCCTGTACAATCTCTGCCTTGACCTTGGGGTCCTGTACAAGGGACTCATTTAAGCACCACATGGCTGATCTAGGTGCCGGGTTCTGTGAGGCAAAAATTAAAGAGATTGGAGCGTGGTCTGAGAGTGCTATATGTCCAAAGTTGGCCCCAGAAACAAGTGGTATCGTGGCATGAGAGATTAGGAAAAGATCTATCCTGGAATACAAGCCATGCACCGCCGAGAAAAAGGTGTAGTCCCTCTCCTGCAGCTGAAGGATACGCCAGATGTCCACTAGTTGATGCGAGTGCAACAACTCTCTGACTCGGTTTCGAGATTTCAGGGACAGGGCTGAAGAGCCCGTCGAGGAGTCTGTGTGGGGATCAAGGGTCAGGTTTAGGTCGCCCCCAACACTAAAGTTCCCCCAGCAAAGGAAGCCAATTCAGCCAGGCAGGATTCAAGTACCAGAAGCTGATCTACATTCGGCAAGTACAGGTTAGCCAGGGTGAACGTTTGCGACTGGAGTGTACCCTTTACAAAAAGGTATCTGCCCTCATGGTCGGTATGTAGGTCCAACAGCTGCCAGGGTACAGTTTTGGCCAGGAGAATACACATGCCCTTTGATTTTGTGGAGGGTGACACACTGTGATAAACTGTTGGGAAATGCGTATTGTATAGTTTCGGGATCTTGTCAGCCAGAAAATGGGTTTCTTGCAAGAATACTACTTTGTCTCCAGAGTTCAGCTAAACAACTGGAGCGCTTTTTTGGAGCGTTTAAAGTGGATGTAAACCTGATTTTTTTTTTTTTGATGTCACAATGTACAGTATAAGATTTCCTGTCATCTGTGCCCAGTCTTGCCACACAGAGTTAATCCAGCTCTGAGCAATCCTCTTATTGTTCAGTGAAATAAAACCGACTTACAGAGAAAAACCTTAGTACGTTCTGCCCACTTGCTGTGAGTGACAGGTTATTTACATATCTCATGCACTAGCCTGGAGACAGGCATTATTTTTGAATTCCCACCCCCACTCCTTTTCTGAAGTCATGTGGTTACTTTTCTGGATTTTGACTGGATGTTAGTGATCATAGCAGAATTTAGTGTAAGAAATACATAGGGAAAAAATGCATGTTGACAAGGGGAGTGTAGAGGAGGGCGGGGAGACTACTGACCTCACGACTCCACCCACAGAGCTCCAGACAACAGATCCACCCACAGAATCTGCAGTTTTTCAGGTCTCATAACAGAAAGAGGGGAGACATTTGACAGGTATGGATACATGCAGGAGGCATGTATATCCTTATAGATCAGCACTATGGCAGTAGTTTAGAAAGGATGTCTCCAAACGGAGGGCTACTGCCAATTAGGGCAGCTAAGGCCTAGTGGGGGAAGAGGTAAGGCACTTCAGGGGTTGAGCCCCCAATGATCCCCCCAGCAATCCCCCGCTGGAGGTGGTCCAAGTAGGAACCGCAGTGCAATGGTAAACTTCTCAATAACAAAATAACTAAAACAAAAGAAGTAACACGTTTCAAAGAGCACAGGGAGTGGAAACAAAAATGAATCATTTGCAAACAACATTATAACATCATGACCGTAATTTGACAGTTGAAGAGACCGCTCGCCACCGATAGTCAGCACCCTGTGAGAGCGAACCGTAGCTCTGTCACCCATTCAAGTACAACTAAATACATTTATTCCTAGACAGGAACATCGTTCAGGCCCCAAAGAGGGGCATAGCTATGGGGAGGTGACCCTGTTACATGAACCATGGTCACCCAGAAGTGAACCAAATCAGGGAGAGATTGTTATCCCTAGGTCTGCATAAAAAAAATAAAAAAATCCCAAGACCAGATACAGCAGATCACTCTCCTCCATATGGGCACACATTAACAAATACTATTATACATTGACCAACATGTAGAAACCAGTGTTAAAAAAAAAAGGGAACAAATACTTGCAGGCATGACGGTAGGCCCTACCGGGCACAATCAATCCTGTAGCCAACCTCTACATGAGACCTCCAAGAGAATCTATTTGACTCCACCTCCCCCCTTGGATAAATCAGAACTGAACCTATGTCACCATGAAGTCCTCTCAAGGGACAGTTAAGACCAGGGGTTCTGGGACAGTCTGTCTAGGTTAACCAGGGGTCACCTCCGAGAATGGACACCAGTCCAAGGAGTCTCTGGCAAGTGAGGTAACAGGTACAATGTAAAAGTGAAGTAGAACTTGCATATAGAGGGGATCTCCCAAGTCCAGGACAAGCCTTAAACCTGTAAACAAAGCTAGCCTTTGAGGTTCAGGGATCATTATCCTGAGAGCCTGTGATCCTCTGCGCTGCGACCGATGATTGTCCCCTGACAGTTGGGGTCTGCCAGGTGGGTTCAGAGCAGGGTTATTATTGCTTGGTGTAAGAACAAACGCCAGCCAGTTAGGCAGCGACACCGGTGGCAACTCTAGTGCGCTAAGGAAAGCAGGTACATCCGAGGGATGCCAAAGGGTATAGGAGTGGCCTCCCTTGTGTTCAATGAGGTGGAAAGGGTGTCCCCACTTGTAAGTGATCCCCTGATCGCTCAGTTTCTCTAGCAGGGGCTTCATGCAAACGGCGCATCTAGAAGGTCCTCCGGGACACATCAGGCAGAAGAGTAATCTGTGTCCCGTCAAAGTCCATGTTTCCTCTTTGCCAGGCCCGCTGAAGAATGTCCTCTTTAACAGTATAATTGTCATCCCTAGGTCTGTCTTTTGCGGGACCTCTGGGTCCAAGAGTTCTGTGAACCCTGTCAATGGTGATGGGTGTCTCTGGTGGGTTCCCCAAACAGTCATTAAATATGGTCATCTTAAGATCAGCCTGTCAGGTGGCTTCTGGCAGACCGTGAAGTCTGATGTTACGTCTGCGAATGCGGTTTTCCAAATCGTCAATCAATAAGTGTAACTGTGACATTTGGTCTGCCACCTTCTCATGTGTAACTTGTGTCAGGGCCCGGGGGGGGGGGGGGGGGGGCTAGTGCGGCTCCTAATCTGGGTGGTCACAGTTATCATCCAGATAGTTGTGAGGGGGGAAGCAAAATATATATTTTTTTTTATATAATAATAATAACAAAACTACTAAAAGTACTGCTTCCTCCTCTACTCCCCACCTCACATATCTTCTTCTATTATCAAGCCTGGGGGGGCGCAACCCCATAGCTCTTCCTACTCAGCTTCTGTCCCAGAGTATTCCATCTGCTCCTTCCTATTTGTAGTCCCCTTTCGCTCTCCTACCTATAACCCCCCAAAAAAAAAAAAAAAAAAAAAAAAAGAGAGAACCCCCCAGACCCACCCCCCAACATCTCCTCCTCCCCCCCTCAGTCCCCCTCCATCCGCCCCCTCCCCACTCCGGAGGCAATAAATTCATTCCATAGTGACCAAATTTTTAAATAGATTTCTCTCTTTTTCCTACTTGTCCATACTAGGTTTTCCATCCTGTTCACTTCCTCCACTTTTTGATACCACATACTCATAGTAGGAGGTTTTTTCTGTTTCCATTTAAGTGGTATGCATGCTTTAGCAGCATTCACTAAGTGACACAGAATGGAATTCCTATATGTATCCCCCGAACTCTCCGTTAAATGCAAAAGAAAAAATGCTGGATCCTCCGGTATTTTTGCTTCACTAAATCTTTGAATGGTCTCTCGTACTTCCTTCCAAAATTCCCTAATTCTAGAGCAGGACCAGAAAAATAGGATTTTTGTACTCACCGTAAAATCCATTTCTCTGAGTTCATGGACGGAGACAGCAGCCTTTGACCTTAGGGTTATATCTGCTTCTATCAGGAGAGTTAGGCAGAAAAAAAGCACTTTAAGTGTTAACAACACTTTCCTCAGTGCAGCTCCTCCCAGTAACAAGCAGTACAAACAAAGGAGGGGTGGGTGCTGTGTCCGTCCATGAACTCAGAGAAATGGATTTTACGGTGAGTACATTGGGCCAGATTCACAAAAGGGATACGACGGCGTATCTGCTGATACGCCGTCGTATCCCTGTTTCTATCTATGCGACTGATTCATAGAATCAGTTACGCATAGATATCCCTAAGATCCGACAGGTGTAATAGTTTTACACTGTCGGATCTTAGGATGCAGTACCGCGGCCGCCGCTGGGGGGAGTTCGCGTCGTAAACCAGCGTTGGGTATGCAAATTAGCAATTAGGGCGATCCACAAAACTTTTTCACGTTGTTACGTCGCCGCAAGTGTTAGTTTGCCGTCGCAAAGATAGGGCACCTTTTACAAAGTGTAAAATTAGTCTTTTTTTCACGTCGCGATTCACAAAACGTTGGCGCGTCGTAATTTCGCGCAAAGCACGTCGGGAAATTTGCGTCGGGAGCATGCGCAGTACGTCCGGCGCGGGAGCGCGCCTAATTTAAATGGTACCCGCCCCATTTGAATTGGCCCGCCTTGCGCCGGACGGATTTAGGATACAACGCCGCAAATTTCCAGGTAAGTGCTTTGTGGATCGGGCACTTAGCCAGAAAATTTGCGGCGGTGTAACCTAAATCGGTTAAGTTACGTTGCGCCCGGGCTACGTGAATCTGGCCCAAAAATCCTATTTTCTCTTCCGTTCATGGACGGACACAGCAGCCTTTGACCTTAGGGACGTCCCCAAGCAGTGTCAAAAATTTAGAGGGGTGGGAAAACAACACAGCAAACCAAACTTCACCCTAAACAAAACCGGAGTTACTCAACGGAGGAACTCCAACCTTAAACTGCCACCTGTAACACCTTGCGGCCGAAGGAGGCATCCGAAGATGCACTCACATCCACCTTGTAAAACTTTGAAAAAGTGTGGACCGACGACCAGGTCGCTGCCTTACACACCTGTAGCACAGAGGCTTGATGACGAAAAGCCCAGGAGGCACCGATCACCCTGGTCGAATGCGCCATAACCTGAAAAGGAGGCGCCCGCCCCTTTAGGGCATAGGCCTGAAGCACAACCTGTCTGATCCACCTAGAAATGGTGGCCGACGAGACCGCCAGACCCTTCACCGACACGAACAGTGAGTCCAACTTCCGGAACGGAGCCGTAGCAGATAAGTACACCCGTAGGGCCCGAACCACATCCAGGGTATGTAAAGTGGCCTCCTTTGGGTTTTTCGGCCGAGGACATAAGGATGGTAACACAATGTCCTCATTGATGTGAAAAGCCGAAACAACCTTCAGGGGAAAAGAGGGCTACGGCCGCAGCACCACCTTATCCTCATGGATAACCAAGTAGGGAGCCTTGCAGGACAAGGCCGCCAGTTCAGACACCTGTCTGATCAATGCAATTGCTACCAGAAAAACCACCTTCTGTGACAGAGTCAACAAAGGGATCTTCCGAATGTCCTCAAAGGGAGCATCCTGAAGCATCGAGAGGACTAAATTCAAGTCCCATGGGGGCAGTGGAGGGCTCACAGGAGGGGCCACATGCCGGACCCCCTGCACAAACGTACGCACCAAGGAGTGCGCCGCCAAGGGTCGCTGAAAGTAAACAGCTAGAGCCAAAATCTGACTCTTAACCGTACTCAAGGCGAGAGCCTGGTCCACACCCTGCTGTAAAAACAGCAGAATCCGGGACACCACATATGAACGGGGGTGCCATTTCATCTCTTCACACAGAGATGTAGGCCCTCCACGTACGATGGTAAATCCTCCGTGAAGTAGACTTCCGTGCACGCAGCATGGTAGAAACCACGAGCCTGATAGGCCCCTGGTCCTTCAACACCTGGCTCTCAACAGCCACGCCGTTAAAGCCAGCGACTGTAAAGCAGGGTGGAAGATCGGATCCTGCGACAGAAGTTCTTCTCTCAGGGGTAGACGCCAGGGGGCGTCTGCCACCAGACACACCAGGTCCGCGTACCAGGAGCGGCGCGGCCAATCAGGGGCGATCAGGATTGTTGGAATCCCTACAGCTTCCACTCTGCGCAGCAGGCGAGGAAGAAGCTTCAGAGGAGGGAAGGCGTAAATTAGGCGATAGTGACCCCAAGGTGCCACCCGTCTGCCCACGGGTCCTTCGACCTGGCCACGAACCGTGGCACCTTCCGGTTGGGACGGGACGCTAGAAGGTCCACGTCTGGAGTGCCCCACTTTTGGCACAGACTCTGAAACATCTCCGGGTGGAGAGACCACTCTCCTTGGTCTAGTGTTTGGCGACTTAGGTAGTCGGCTTGCCAATTCTGTACTCCCGGAATGTACACGGCTGATAGAGCTGGAACGGACCTTTCGGCCCACCGAAGGATGTGCGCGACTTCTGTCGCTGCAGCTGAGCTCCGTGTGCCTCCCTGATGATTGACGTACGCCACGGCCATGGCGTTGTCGGACTGGATCCTGACCGGTCGGGACTCCTCCTGAGTCCAGCGCCCCTGGGCTGACTGGGTGCCCCAAATGCTCCCCCAGCCGGAGAGGCTGGCATCCGTCGTGACCACTGTCCAATGGCACGGCAGAAATGACTTCCCGGTCCTAAGTACCAGAGACGTCAGCCACCACACCAGGGAAGACTTGACCAGATGGCTCAACTGAATCTGGTAATCCAGAGATGACGGGAGCTTGTCCCAACGAGACAGAATTTCCTTCTGTAGCTCCCTGGTGTGGAATTGGGCATACGGAACCGCCTCGAAAGAGGCCACCATCAGACCCAGAACCCTCATGCAGAATCGAAGAGATGACCACTTCTGGGTCGACAACTGCCGCACTGCAGATTGATAGAGTCTGAAGTTTCTCCGTTGGGAGGAAAACTCTCGCCTCAGCGGAATCCAGGACTAGCCCCAGGTATTCCAGTCTCTGAGACGGAACTAACACTGACTTCTGGACATTCAGAAGCCAGCCGAACTCTTGGAGGGTCTGACATGTGATAGACACGCCCTCTTCTAATTCTGAGCCTGAGGAAGCTCGCAGGAGAAGGTCGTCCAGATATCCCATGATAGCGATCCCTCGCTGTTTCAGCAGGGCCAGGAACAGGGCGAGCACCTTGGTGAAAACCTGTGGTGCCGATGCCAAGCCGAACGGGAGGGCCACAAATTGAAAATGGTCCTCCCCGACCGCAAAGCGCAGAAATCTCTGGTGCTTTGTGCATATTGGAACATGCAGGTACGCGTCCATGATATCCAAGGACGCCAGAAAGTCCCCCTGATGGAGCGCCGGTATTACCGAGCGAATCGACTCCATGCTGAATTTTTGCACCTTGACAAAACAATTGAGGGCTTTTAGGTCCAGGATTGGACGGACTCCTTCCTTCTTCGGGACTACAAACAGATTGGAGTAAAACCCCTGAAACCGTTCCATCGAGGGAACTGGCACAATCACACCCCTGCCCAGTAGATCCTGGACAGCCCCTGACAGAGCCTTCCGGCGATCCGGAGGAAGCTGGAGGTTAGAAGGAAAACATCTGTTTGGTGGACAAGAGAGAAACTCTATCTTGTACCCCAAGGAAACTACTTCGCAAACCCAACGGTCGGAAAGAAGAGACCTCCACCGAGCCGCAAATTTGCAAAGCCGGCCCCCCACCCGAGACACGGGCGGGGGCAGACCTTCATGCCACACAGTTGCCTAGATACGAGCGGCGTAAGTCTCCTACGCCGTCGTATCTTAGGGTGCATATTTACGCTGGCCACTAGGGGCGCTTCCGTATATTTCCGCGTAGAATATGCAAATTAGCTAGATACGCCGATTCACGTACGTATGTGCGCCCGGCGTATCAAGATACGTAATTTACGTAAGGCGTCGGACCGGCGTAAAGTTACCCCTCATAAAGCAGGGGTAAGTCATGTTAGGTATGGACGTCGGAAACGTACAAACAGCGTCATATTTTACGTTGTTTGCGTAAATTGTCCGTGAATGGGGCTGGGCGTAGGTTACGTTCACGTCGACTAAGCATTGAGTGGGCGTAATTTACTTTGAAAATTCGACGTGATAATGAGCATGCGCGCACATGCGCCGTTCGTTCGGCCATGCATCTACATGGGGTCACGCTTAATTTAAATACATCACGCCCACGACCTGCCTACTTTGAAATACGCGTGCTTACGCCGGGCCAATTTGCGCTAGGCAGCCGTAACTTAGGACACAAGTGCTTTGTAAATACTGCACTTGCCTCTCTAAGTTGCGGCGGCGTAGCGTAAAGAAAATACGCTACACCCGGACAAAGTTACGCCACCCTACGTGAATCTGGGCCATGATGTATATAAAATAGGTGGAATTTGCTTGGAATGCTCAGGCCTGGGGCAGCTGTGCCCAACCTTGGCCCCTCAATAGGTTAACACTCAAGGAATTGGTTTTCGCAGAGATTGAGTGAATAAAGCAGAATAGCTTTAGAAGTCCCCGGGAGGCCTTTTGCTTTCTGTGGAGCTCTTAGATAGGTAGGGAGGGTAGGGAGTGGGTTTTTTTTTCTTCTCCTCTCTTTCTCCCCTGTGTGCCCTGGTCCATCTGTCCTCTCTATGGTATTTTTTTTTCTTTGCTCTGGGTAACAGAGATTGGGAGCAATGGAATCTTTGTTAATTATGTTGTTTAATGCAAGGGGATTAAATATCCCCGAAAAACGTTGGATGTTATTACAGGACCTCAAGAGACAGCATATTGACATTGCTTTCATTCAGGAAACCCTTTTTAACCACTTAAGACCCGGACCAAAATGCAGCTAAAGGACCTTGCCCCGTTTTGCGATTCAGCACTGCATCGCTTTAACTGACAAATGCGCGGTCGTGCGACGTGGTGTTATAGGGGAAAGCCTTCTCACACCGCTTTCTCTGTGTTATCGTCTTTGTGTTATTACCCCCCCACCTTATAAGGGAAAGCCTTCTCACACCGCTTCCCATCTAAAAACACCACAAAAAACAACAACAAAAGAAAAATCATCCCCTCCCCTCCCTTCTATATCTCTTCTATTCCCTTAATGTGATTTTTATGTGAAACCTATCCACCTTTTAACTCCCCCTACTCCTTCCTCCACCCCCACTACCTAATTAACTTTTAAATATTTCAATAACCATAACTAGGGATTGATCATTATAACCAAAAATAACAAATATGATAATTTATCCCTATTTTCTTTAGCCCCCTTCTCAAATAACAAATAAATTAAATACATTTCATACAAATAACCCAGACCGGATTTTTTATATATTTTCATCCAGTATCCTATTCGGTCAACTGACCAATTTGGGTTGAATTCCATCATTCGAGAGGAGAGGAAAAAAAAAAAACACACACACCATCCAAAGGGGATTGTCAGTCACAATATGAGTGTTATATATATTTTCTCTTCTCCTTAGTTCATCATGATGTTATTATTTCAATGACTCTCCAATGTGTACTTCTTCAGAGAGAAAGGGGGCAGGGGAACCCAACACAGCGGGGGTTTGGGACTCCCCCTTTACCCTTATTTGTAATTTGTAATTATGTCTCCTCTCCCTCCGACAGGAGCCACTTTAATATTTAACATAAGTCAGCTGATTATTGCATCTCATTTATACTTTTTTTTTTAAGCTTCTTTATAAATTTTTTGACTAACAATGGTATTCTCCAATTTGGGACCAGGAGCGGTTCCACCTCCAAAAATGCGAACAGTTTAGGAAGGTCACTGTGCGTTTGCAACAAAAACGTGGCCGAGTCCTTTTTTTTTTTTTTTTGGTATTTACTTTGTGGGAAAGAAGACGGTTCCCTCAGGCCCTGCATTGACTACAGGGAACTAAACAAAGTGACTATTAAATAATGGTATCCGCTTCCATTGATTCCGGAGTTATCTCAGCGTTTCCGAAACGTCCGGATCTTTTCCAAACTAGATCTTCGTGGTGCCTACAACCTCATCTGGATTAGGGCCGGTGATGAATGGAAAACTGCCTTCAGGTCCAGGTTTGGGCATTATGAGTACCTGGTAATGCCATTCGGGCTCTGTAATGCTCCAGCCACCTTTCAGCACTCGGTGAACGACATTTTCCGGGAATATCTCGATGACTTCCTAGTCGTTTATCTGGACGACATCCTTATCTTCTCCATCACTATTGAACTACACCAAGTACACGTCAAAAGAGTCCTTGCAATCCTCAGGAGACATGAATTATGCCTCAAGGCAGAGAAGTGCGAACTCGAAAAGACAATTGTACAATTCCTGGGATTCATTTTCTCCACCAATGGGGTCGCAATGGATCCTCAGGAGGTCAAGGCAATCCAGGAGCCTGTAGACAAAAAGGGGGTACAGCGATTCATAGGTTTCGCAAATTTCTATCAGAGATTTATCGCTGGCTTCTCATCTATTGTGGCACCTGTCAGAACATTTGGGGTTAAAAGAAATATGTATGTATGTGTGTATGTATATATTATATATATATATATATGCCTTTATATTACGTATATTGTATATTTTTCAAATGAATGAGATAGAAGCCATTTTCTCTCTAAAGTTGAAATTAGTTCATAGCTCATGACATGCTGTGAACAATACCACAGCCATTTTGGTTTCTATTTTATCTCTAAGAGGTTAAATTAAATTCACTGGCCCAGATTCTCATAGGACTTGGCGCAGCGCCATGTACGCCGTCGTAAGTCCTAATCTGAGCCGTCGTATCTATGCGACTGATTCTTAGAATCAGTTACGCATAGATATCCATTAGATCCGACAGGCGTAAGTCTCTTACGCCATCGGATCTAAACTGCAATTTTTTTTTTGCTCGCTAGGTGCCGCTTCCGTCGAATTCCACGTCGAGCTAGATACGCGAATTCCCGAACGTATGCGCGGCCGACGCAGTAAAGTTACGTTCCTGGCGTAAAGTTGCCCCTGCTATATGAGGCGCAGCCAATGTTAAGTATGGCCGTCGTTCCAGCGTCGAAATTTTAAAAAGTTACGTTGTTTGCGCAAGTCGTCCGTGATTGGGGCTGGGCTTCATTAACGTTCACGTCAAAACCAATGACGTCCTTGCGACGTCATTTGGAGCAATGTACACTGGGATATTTTACGGACGGCGCATGCGCAGTTCGTTCGGCGTGGGGATGCGCTTCATTTAAATGATACACGCCCCCTACCCGCAGAATTTGAATTCCGCCAGGTGATTTACGCTACGCCGCCGCAACTTACCGAGCAAGTGCTTTGAGAATACAGCACTTGCCCGTGTAAGTTGCGGAGGTGTAACGTAAATCAGATACGTTACGCCCGGCTGTACGTGAATCTGCCCCACTGTCTCTAAAGTGGGTTTTATGTTTTACTATGAATTGTTTTCTGTGTCTTTATCCCAGGTTCTAACTCAAAGGTTTTGAACACTTAGTAAGATTAACAAGATAAAGGGGGTTGGCACAGGCTTACACAGACTGTGTATAGATTCTACAGACGGAGACATGAGCTCATAGTATTTCAGAATAAGCTACAGAAACAAAATGGTTTATTCACAATTCCCGTTGTATTGTATATCTTAAATAGTATTGTTTCTTTTATAATATCTTAACAATGTATCTGTATTTGCCCCCCTGAAGACGTTCATCCAACGAAACGTACGTCGGAGGCTGTACCTGGTCACGTGATGTGCTCTTCGTCCTGTGTAGCTAGCAGCCGGGAACTCGTGGTGACGCTACAGCGGTGGCGGCTATCCCTGATGACCGAAATTTATACCGCAGATTGGCGGTGAAACGTCTGCAGCCCCAATGCCGGGTAGGCAATTTTACAGTAAGAGGCCATTTGGCTTTCCTTTGTTTTATTAGTGTTTTAATAAAAGCAATATTACGCTATTGGATTCTCCTGTTTTTTTCACATATCCTAATTGGAACGCCTGGAGACAAGGTTAAACATCTTTTTCCTGTCAACATGTGTGCAGGCACAATCCTGCTCAAGCTTGTGTGACTATCTTTTTCATTAAAGTAGTCAACTGGTAAGCGCATCCATTTTCTTCAGCACATTTTGGGTGTAAAGAAGATTCAAGTGTGGTGGTGGCACTTTATTTTCACTTAAGCAAGATCACAGCAAATAAGATTTCATTACCTACTTATGCACAATGGCCCAGATTCAGGTAGATTTGCCCTTTAGTTGCACATGTGAAGAGCAGCTGATTTGCTCTGCGCTGGGGCAAATTGGAAAGATTGCCACCTGATTCAGGATTCCTTTTGTCTGCTAACTTGCTCCTTTGTAAGGCAAAAATCAGGGCCTAAGGCAGCGCAAGTGAAAGTGGGTGTGCCCTATGCAAATGATCTTTTTTCCACTCAGCAGTGGTTTGCGCCTATTTTCAGGGCAAATTTTGCCCACCTGCTTGCACTGAGCAAATAAATAGGGGCAGACCTGCGCAGGTCCTGTGCAAAATTACATCCTGCTTGTTCCACCCCCCCCTGAGCAGGGTCATTTTGCCCTTTGCTGCGAGATGGCACCTCCCGGCCCAAAAAAAAAGAGGAAGGCTAATTTTGTGGCAGCGGAGATGGAGATCATGCTCGAGGCACTGACGCGCCATACTGCTGTTCTGTATGGCGCTGAACACCAAAATACTACCGTAGCCCAAAGGAGGGCAATATTTGAGGCGATAACCTTAGACATCAATGCCCTGGGCATTGAGGAGCGGACTTGGATGGACATCCAGAAAAAGTTCACAGACATGCGTCGTCGCATCCGGGACAAAATTGTCCTCATTAAAAAGCACAGCAGGGGCACCGGAGGAGGACCAGCCTGTTCTGTGCGACTCAATCCGGAGGAGGAGGTCATCTCTGAGTCTAGCGCTGGAGCAGGTGGAGGGACTGCCAGGCTATGACTCCACTGTTGGGGACTTGGGCACTGGTAAGTTTTTTGTTTCTCATATCTGCTGTGTATCATGGGAGGGGGTAGAAGTGAACATATGAGTGGGTAGAAGGGAACATGTAACAAGTTTTTGTTTCTCATATCTGCTGTGTATCATGGGAGGGGGTAGAAGGGAACATATGATAAGTGTGTTGCTCCAGCAACATTTTTGTTTTGTGTCATCCACAGATGTTGATGATGAGGCTGGGCCGTCGTCGGCTGGAGGGCTACCCACGCCATCCCCAGAACATCATGGGGTGCAGTCAGGCCCTCTGCAGATCCTTGGCATGTTGGTGGAGGAGGATATCGGCCAGAGTCCATCTAGGGAGGAGGAAGTGGTGGAGGAGGCCGTTATCCTCAATCTGGAGGAAGCAGTGTCCCTCCAGGAGGATCCCACCATCCCTGACTGACCCACCACCCCCCCGACCATAACATCATCCCCCTCCAGGGCAAGCCCCTCCAGTGTCCCTCCCTCCAGTGTCCCCCCTCCAGTGTCACTCCCTCCTGTGTGAACCCTTCCCCTTCTGCTCCCTCTGTTCATGCCCCAGCCTCTCCTCCAAGGAAGGCTATTTTTAAAACTAGGGGTGTACCCTCCAGCCTCCGTGAGGGTCTGCAGGAGGAGCAGGCCTGGCAGACCCACCATATAGGGGAGATGGTGGGAGACCTGAGGCAGGTGGCGGACAGCCTGGCATCCTCCTCCTCCTCTGTCCAGCAGGCCCTCACCCACCATGCTGACCGGGGGGACCGACAGAATGAGACCCTGGAGGATGTTAGTGGCAACTGCACAGCCATTGTGACCTGTCTGGTTGAACAGCAGGATGCCACTGCATTATTAACTTCGGAGGTGAGCAGGTTGGCAGGTGCGGTGGAGGCCAACACTGCTGCTGTGCGGGAGGAGGGGAGACTTACCCGACGGCAGTTGAGGATCACCACCACATGGCAGATGAGGATGTTGGGACAGACCAACACCGTCCTCAACCGCCTGGCCAACGCCATGGAGGGCTTGCAGGCACCACCTGCCAGGAGAGATGAAGTAGGGGTTGATGCTCCTCCCCCCCCTCCATCCCCACCCCATGCTCCACCACAGCGTCTGAGGAGCCAGAGCCGGGGCACCCTTGGGCCAAGGATGTCCAAAAGAAAAAAAAAATTATGACCATTTTTTTTTTTTTTGGTGGCTCAGATTATGAGCTTGTTTTTTGGTTATGCTCAGATTTTGAGTTTTTTTTTTTATTGATGCTCAGATTATGAGCTTTTTTTTATTTTGTAGCTGCCCCTGGCATGTTGGCACACAGATGTGAGATCCAGAAAGTGTGGGTGCTCTGCTTGTTCAGCTCGTCCGTCTTGGTGCTGCTGTAGTTGCTCTCCAGCTGACCTGTGGCCATCTGTTGCTAACTTGCCCCTGCTTTTATAAAGTGCAAATTTGCCCCGGCCAAACAGCTTGCACGCTTTGGGAGCAAAATGCTCCTCACACGCGCAAGTTTATGAATCAGTGGCAGTTCCTCATTTGCATATTTGCTGAGGGAAAACCATGAGAGCGCAAGTTGCTCCCTGAGCAAAATTGCCCCTTAATTGCGCCGGGGCAGAGAAACTGCCTCAGTGCAAAAATGGCACATTTCAGGCTTAGCTTGCTTTCTGGGTCACGCGCAAATTTGCCTGGGAGCAAATCCGTACTTGCCCGGCGCAAATCACACTTGCTCCCGCGCAAGTCGTACCTGAATCTGGGCCAATATTGGGACTTTTATGTCATTGGGTTTACCTATGACACAGAGACATTTGTCAATTTATTAATTCTGTATTCGTTTACTTTATTGGCATTATATATCTATTTATGATCACAATTATAGGCGATAGATTGTTTCTATTTTTTGTGGTTTAGCGCCCTCTACCTATTTCTTCAATTAATATATAAACCCATTTATGTATGTATGTATGTATGTATGTGTAATATATATATATATATATATATATATATATATATATATATATATATATATATAAATTATTATTATGAGAGAGTTGCAAAGAGAGTATTATAATAGTTTGAAAGCATTAGAAACTGCTTAAACTCAAAGTAAAATTCTGGTGATCAGTTTCAAGGAATTTAACAACCCTCAGTTTCCTCTGACATAAATTTAAGCCAGCCGCCAGGTTGGCTGGAGATATTGGCTTGTAATTGTCAACCCTCACACAATTAATGGTAATTCACCAGGCCGAGGGCAAAGGCCATGTCAATCACCTTAGGAATCATTTTATTAGACGAGACTACCCCTATTGGTTAAAAATGATATTACTCAAGATGGCCGAAAACTTGGTTGCTATGGCAACTTCCCAAAACACATCGTCATTTGACGTCGTCAATTACACTGCTGTGACACACACACACACACACACACACACACTTTTTGGGTGTGTTAAAAAGGTGTTACACAAATCTCAGAGGTAGATATCTATGGAGAGCGGAAAGGAAGAGATCTCGCTGGAGACTGAAGCTGAGAGGAGGGGTAGATCTTGAAACACAAACATGTAGCAATGTTGAAAGAAGTTCCTTTTGAGAGTTTGCTTCTCAAGATAGCAGAATTCTTAAATTCTGGTAACATTTGTTTATTTATTTTACCTTTTTGGTAAATTTAATTGTTTTTACATGTCCATTACTAAAACCATTTAAATATATGGCAGAGCATTATATTATTTTTAACTGCAGTATGAAATAATTATATTCCAAATATTAACCACTTAAGACCCGGACCAAAATGCAGCTAAAGGACCTTGCCCCTTTTTGCGATTTGGCACTGCGTCGCTTTAACTGACAATTGTGCGGTCGTGCGACGTGGCTCCCAAACAAAATTGGCGTCCTTTTTTCCCCACAAATAGAGCTTTCTTTTGGTGGTATTTGATCACCTCTGCGGTTTTTATTTTTTGCGCTATAAACAAAATTAGAGCGACAATTTTGAAAAAAATGCACTTTTTGCTATAATAAATATCCCCCAAATATATATATATATAAAAAAAAAATTCCTCAGTTTAGGCCGATACGTATTCTTCTACCTATTTTTGGTAAAAAAAAAACCCTATGGCTGCTTGCTGTATCACGGGAGCGCGCGCAAGGACTACACACAATGCAAGCTCTCTCGCATGAACGTGTGTAGTTTGTGCGGGAGGACCAGAGACAGCCGCCGAGGGACCCCAGAAGACGTGGATCGAGGCCACTTTGTGCAAAACAAACTGCACAGTGGAGGCAAGTATAACATGTTTGTTATTTTAAACAAAAACATTTTTTTTCCTTTAGTGACCCTTTAAAAGCAAAATTAAAGGATGAGGTAAATGAAGGAGGACTGCACTAGGGTAAAGGAAGCTATTTAGGAAAAAAATATTGTACCTTCACAACCCCTTTAAATGTACAAGTTATCATTCTAGAATTGAAAGGTGATAGTTTGTAATAGAGTTTACATAGAAATGTAGGTGAATATTATCTGAACATTAATCACCATTTATCTCTGATATGTAGTAGTATATCATTTATTTGTTTTATCACAAATTATACCCGATTTTAATTTGCACTGTATCTTTAGTTAATATATATATATATATATATATATATATATATATATATATATATATATATATATATATATATATATATATATATATTTTATATTTTAAGCAATATAACATTTGTGTCACTTGTCTTCAAAATAGCACGGATAAACAAACTTGGATTTCTTGGTTGATATAGTAGAAATTTGTAAATCTCCCAAATCAAAAATTTACATATTTCCATTAATACAATACTATTTTATCATTTCATTATTAACATTCTGACACACCCATCATTAAATTAACGCGTCAACATAACCACGTTCAGTGTTCCCCAGAAGCCCAGGAAGCTTTCAACACACTAAAGTCTCTTTTTACTTCTGCACCAATATTACAGCACCCTGCCATTTGTACTGGAAGTGGATGCTACCGAAACTGCCACTGGGGCCATTCTCTCCCAACGACAGGGTCCCAAGGCCCTTTTGCACCCTCTAGCCTTCGCATCTCAGAAGTTAGGTCCGCCGGAAAAGAACCATGATGTTGGAGACAGGGAGCTGTTGGTCATCAATTTCGCCCTGGAGGAGTGGAGGTATCTACTGGAAGGTGCTTCTCACCATGTCATGATCTTCCCCGATCACAAAAATCTGGAATACCTCAGAACAGCCAAACGTTTAAAACCCAGACAAGCCTGGTGGGCTCTTTTTTCCAGATTCAACTATCACATCTCTTTCAGACCAGGATCAAAAAACGGAAAAGCAGATGCACTCTCCCGGATGTTCCTTGAAACCCCTCAAACAGCAGAACCGGGTACAATTCTGTCTCCACAAAATTTTCTTCTAATCACTCAAGCTGATCTGATAACTTTCATTAAAACAGCATCCAGTCATTGTCCTGATCCTGTAGTGCCTTTTTTGGAAAAACGTGAAGACCTACTCAGGGCCTGGGGAAAAATCTTTGCAGGTAAGACCTTGAGGACCTGCTATGACCACAAATTGGCAGGTTACTTAGGGGCACAGAAGACTGCAGAATTGGTCTCCCATTCCTTTTGGTCGCCAGGCTGGAGAGAAGACTGTAAGGACTATGTCGCTTCTTGCCTCCCGTGACAGTGCAGTGATCATGCACTAAGTCTTGGGGTCTACTAAAAACCTTACTTATCCCGGAACGGGCAGACGTCTCCTTGGACTTTTCTAGTGGACCTGCCCCCTCCCCTCGGGGGTTCACCACCATCCTGGTCGTTGATGCCTTTCAAAAATGGCGCATTTCCTACCCATGGTGGGTACTCCTTCCGCTTCAGACATGGCCAATGTTTTCTTCAAAGAAGTAATAAGGCTTCATGGTGTCTCTGATAGACACATCCAATTTACCTCCAAGTTTTGGAAAGAGCTCTGCAAATCTCTGTAAATAAAAAATTGTCTCTCCTCTGCATACCACCCTCAGAGCAACGGGCAGACGGAGAGAGCGAACCAAACTTTGGAGCAGTACCTCCGTTGCTTTTGTTCCGGTTCCCAAGATGATTGGTCCACTCTCCTGCCTTATGCTGAATTCATGTACAATAACTATTACAATAACTATTCATTCAGCCACCAAACAAACACCTTTCTGGGCAAACACTGGCTTCCACCCTTTTCTCTAGGGTTGTCCCGATACCGATACTAGTATCGGTATCGGGACCGATACCAAGCATTTGCGCGAGTACTTGTACTCGCGCAAATGCTGCCGATGCCTGATCCGATACCTGGGATGGGAGAGATAGGAGAGAGAGGCGAGAGAGAGGCGGGAACAACAGGAAGTCAGCGGGCGCGCAGGGGAAATCACTCACTGTAGTGTACAGGGATGGCAGCGGTGTGCGTGTGCACTCCTCCTGCACCCAGCATATTCTCTTCCCCGCCCGACAGATGCCTTCTAGTGCCGCCCCGTCGTTACGTTATTCAGCAGTTTGGGAGGAGAGGAAGAAAGTGCTGCCGACGCTGCGGGGAACAGTGTGCATGTGAGTAACATAACATGCCGATCTGTTCACACACACACACACTGTCTGCATAGCCCAAGAGTGTCTCTGCCCCCCTCCCCCAGCTCGACTCTCACACTTCCCTCCCGGGTCACGCTGATAAGACATGAATGATGTCTTAAAGGTGGCAGCTCTCTGATCCCTGGAAGTCTCTAAGGAAGGGAGGGGGCTTTGAGCTAATGGGGGTCTCTAAGAGGGTGTACTGACTGCTGATATAACGTGTGGTAACCAACCATTAGATCAGCAGCACCCCCCTTGGAGACCCCCATTAGCTCACAGCCCACCTTATATCAATGCCCCCCCTCATCAGTGCTGCCTATCTGTGCCACACATATCAGTGCTGCCTATCTGTGCCACACATATCAGTGCTGCCTATCTGTGCCACACATATCAGTGCTGCCTATCTGTGCCACACATATCAGTGCTGCCTATCTGTGCCACACATATCAGTGCTGCCTATCTGTGCCACACATATCAGTGCTGCCCATCTGTGCCACACATATCAGTGCAGCCCTATAAGTGCTACTTTATCTGTGCCCATCATTGCCGCATGTCAGTGCCAGCCATCAGTGCGTGCCACCTGTCAGTGCCAGCCATCAGTGCATGCCACCTGTCAGTGCCAGCCATCAGTGCATGCCACCTGTCAGTGCCAGCCATCAGTGCGTGCCATCAGTACGTGCCACCTGTCAGTGACATCTTTCAGTGCCAGCTATCTGTGCCATCTTTCAGTGCATGCCACCTATCAGTGCTGCATAATCAGTGCCACATATCCGTGCCACTGCCAGTCATCAGTCTGTGCCACCTTTTAGTGCCCATCAGCCAGTGCCATCTCTCAGTGCGTCACATGACATTAAAAAAAAGTATCGGTATTCGGTATCAGCGAGTACTTGAAAAAAAGTATCGGTACTTGTACTCGGTCTTGAAAAAGTGGTATCGGGACAACCCTACTTTTCTCCCAAACTCCTTCCCCGAGATGTCTGTCCCTGCTGTACAAGATCGGGTAACCTCTATTCAGCTGAACTTTCAGAAGATCCAGGCTATGCAAAAAGCACAGGAGGACTACAAGAGGTATTACAACAAGGGAATGAAGGAGAATCCAGTCTTTAGGTGGGCGAAGAGGTGTGGCTATCAGCCATTAACCTTAGATTACCTTTTCCCTCACGGAAACTGGGCCCAAAGTTCATAGGCATTTTTAAAGGTTAAAAGAATGATCAACCCTGTAGCCTTCGAATTGGCTCTGCCCAAAACCTACAAAATACACCCAGTATTCTATGCATCATTACTGAAGCCTGTTGTTGCCAGCTCTTTCCCTGGCAGAGAAGAACCACCTCCTCAACCAGTCATGGTGGATGGGGAAAACGGGTTCGAAGTAGAGAAGATATTAAGTTGCAGGAAGAGGGGTAGGCAACTCCAATATTTAGTTGCATGGAAGGGGTATCCTCCTGAGGACAATTCCTGGGAGCCTTCTCGGAATCAGCATGCTCCACGTTTGATCCAGGCTTTCCACCAAGAACATCCAGAATTGATGTCCAGCTAGGGCGTCCAGAGGCCGCCCCTCGGGGGCACTGTCAGAGGAATCGTCCTTCCAACCAAATCAGCCATGTCCCTGCGCGCATGCGTGGTGGAACGGCACTCCGGCGCGTGCGTAGCCCGACGGAACGGCGCACGCAAGCGCACTAGCGTACACTCAATGTGACCCTCTGGCAGGCCTATAAAAGGAACTCAGGTGCTCAGTCTGATTGCTGGTTCGTCTTTAGCTTCCTGTTGTCTTGACCCTGTTTCCTGTATCTGTTTGCCTGGTGTGACCCGGATTGCCTCTGACTATCCTGATCTTCTCCTGGACCCGACCTCGGCTTGTACTATGGACTCCGCCTTGTCTCCTGTGTTTGACCCTCGGCCCGTGACCTGGATTTGCCTTTCGTCTCCTTGCCATGACCCTCTGCTTGTGACATGGACTTGCCTTGTAAATTCCTCATAAAACACTGTGCCCCCAGCCGGTGAATAGGACTGCCTGACCTACCCGTGTTTTTTTTTATCCAACAACATTTTATTCAGTTTTGAGGTACACTTCATACTTATTCCCCCTAACAGTACGGGGGAAGACAAAAAGCAGCAAACCAGCAATACACACATGCAAGTCAAAATAAGTCCAAACACAGGGCCATCCCTCCCCCCCAACATTCTCCACCTCTTCCCATTCGATAGAACATTAACACAATTTTTTACCCAACATTAATGCCCAACAGTCTATCAGCCAACCCCGGCACATCCAGCCACCTTGCCCAAATCTTCTTGAACTTGTAAGTGCTACCCCTATGTTGGTATATCAGCTTCTCCATTCTCAACACTGCTCCAATATTGGCAATCCATTCTGTTAGGGTCGGGGGAGCCTCATCCTTCCAGTGAACCATGATAAGCTTCCTCGCCTGGAACAGAACTCTATGTATAGCCTCCCCGATATCCTCCTCCCACTCAGATTCCTCCAGAGCACCCAAGAGACAAGCCCTCGGGTCCTGTGGGAGAGACACATCAAACAGAGTTAATCCTAGTCACCACACCCGCTCAGTACATGTGGAGCTTGGGACATCTCCACAGCATTTGGACCAAGTCCCCCATGATCTCTTTTGCACCTCGTACATGTAGGGTCGAGCTGTGCGTTCATCCAATGTAGTCTATGAGGAGTATAGTAGGTCCTCAACACTATATACAGCTGGGTGAGCCTTTGGGAAACATTCAATGAGCACCTACCCACTGCCTGGAATATCTCTACCCACTGTTCTCCATCCAATTGGCCAACATCCGCCTCCCACTTCTCCCTTATCTTCAGGGGATGCTGTTTCATCACAGACTGCATCAGAATGGCGTAGCACTGGGAAATAAAGCCTTTTGACGTCTCAGCATCCCCCCAAAGATCTAACACAGGGGCAGTTGACAAATGCCACTCCGAGGAGCGACCCTGTGCCACCACAGCACGAAGCAGCTGTAAGTATGAAAAGTACATCGACTGCGGAAAGGCCAAACGCCTCCCTCAAATCAGTAACAGGAGTAGTACTCCATGGCGGAATATGTGTTTAAGATGTGTAATCCCGTACCTTCTCCATCTAGCCCCCGACTGTAATTTGGCCAACTCAGTATATAATCCTAGGGGGCCTATCTTTCCATATGAGGCTGTGAAAGATACTGTTCACCGTACAGAAATTTTTTCAGGGGCACAACCATAGGGGTGTTGTGAAGAAAGTATAGTAATTTTGGCATAAGTATCATTTTTATTAAATTCACCCTGCCTGCTACAGACAAGAGGAGAGCCTTCCAGGTTTTGATCTTGTCCCTGAACCTTAGTAGCAAGGGGGAGATATTAAGATGGATAAAGTCCTGCGGCCTAGCTGTGATCTGAACTCCCAAGTATTTAAAAGATGAGGTTATAGGAATGGGGCACGAGGAGGTAATCGCCTGCGTGTCATCCCCGTCCAACAGCAGCAGTGCCAACTTGGACCAGTTTATGAGTAGCCCTGAAAATCTGCCAAATTTAGTGATGGTCGACATAGCCTCCCTGAGGGAGGATTCTGTGTCCCCCAGCAAAAGGAGAGTATCGTCAGCATAAAGCATAACTTTTTCCTGCAAGTCACCATAACAGAAACCAGTAATGCGTTCATTTGTTCTGATATCAATGGCCAGGGCGAAGAGGAGGGGAGACAGGGGACATCCCTGTCGGGTCCCGCTCCTCAACGCAAAGCTCCCAGACAGGGAACCAAAAGTCCTAATCGCAGCCTGCGGCTGACTGTATAACAGCCTTACCCAGGAAATATATACAGGGCCAAATCCGAACCTCCGTAGCACCATCCAGAGGTAGTTCCAATCTATGCTGTCGAACGCTTTTGTAGCGTCCAAAGACAGCAGCGCCCTACTGCCCATGTTATCCGCCCTCGCCTGCATATTAAGAAACAACCGCCACAGATTAACCGCTGTAGATTTATTGGGCATGAAACCTGCCTGGTCTCCATGCACAACAGAGGTTATCACTCCATTCAGCCGAATGGCGAGCACCTTGGCCAATAGCTTCACGTCACTCTGTAATAGAGAGATGGGGCGGTACGCCCCCGGATACACCGGATCCTTGCCTGGCTTCAGCAACAGTACTATGTTTGCCTTTGACATCGAAGGAGGGAGGGTCCCTCTCTCCCTGGCACTGTTAAAGACCTTCAGCAGTTGCGGCAGCAACTCCCCAGAATACTGTTTATACACCTCCATGGGCAACCCATCCTCTCCCGGGGCCTTACAATTAGGGAATGCACTAACAGCCTCTACTAATTCCTCAACAGTAAGCGGTTTATCCAGCTGGGCTCGCTGACTCAGTGACAGCTCAGGGAAGACCAACTGGGTTAAGTACAGCTCCAAATCTTCCTGGGTATATGCCTTACCAGGACTATACAGGGTTTTATAAAAACACGCTAACTCCTGCATAATCTGTTCCGGTTGGAAAACAACGCTCCCCGACCCGGACCTAATGGCCCCTATAGCAGGAGAACGTTGATGGGAGTTCGCAATCCTCACCAGAATCCAGCTGGTTTTCTCACCCTCCTCAAAGAACGCCTGTTTTGCAAAGAACCTCTTTTTCTCAGCCGAGGAAGAGAGCAGGCGCTGATAAGCAGACTGAGCAGCCTGCCACGCCTCCCTGGACAGATCAGACGGGTCCACAATGTAAGCCTGCTCCAGTTCCTGAACCCTAGCTTCCACTTCAATCAGAAGTGCAGAAGAAGCCTTTTTAACCTTGCTCATTTCTCCTATCAGGAGGCCCGGAAATGCGCTTTAAAGGCATCCCAGTGCAACCCACCAACATCCAGCCCCTCCTCAGCAGCAAAGAACCCTCGCATGCTCCCCACTATGTCTTCATGGGATTTGAATAACTTCAGCCAGAATGCGTTAAATTTCCAGGGTGCCCTAGGTAATTTAGACGGCGGGGCCACTAATAGTTGTATCACCAAAGCGGAATGATCTGACACACTACGGGGTCTATGGGATATATCTGCTATAAACGGGAGCATGCTCAGGCTCCCCACCCCTAAGTCTATTCTCGACAGACATGAATGGATCTTCGAGAAACAGGTAAATTGTCTCTCACCCGGATTGCGGTGTCACCAGACATCCACCCAGCCCACCTCTTGCAACAACTGCGCCAGGGGAGTGCTCCTGGCGAGGGCAGAGGGTCTAGGGCCCGGGTGTCTATCAGCCACCTGGTCCGGGCAACAGTTGAAATCGCCGATCACAAGCAACGGCACATCCGGTCTACCATCCAAAAAAGCAAGGAGGAGCCTGAGCACCGCCACCGTGAACGGCGGGGGGATATATATACATGCCAATACACATATTAATGTACCAAATCTACAATGGAAAAACACATAACGCCCCTCTTAGTCAATTTCACTGCCAAATTCCTGGAAATCCAGGGCAGCATGTATCAATACACTCACCCCCCTAGAGAAGGAGGTGTGTGTAGAGTGGTACACCCTCCCCACCCATGAGTACCTCAGAAAGCACACGGTCTCCGCCTTCAGGTGGGTTTCCTGAAAACAAATCACCCCTGGAAGAAATTTCTTCAGACACATAAAAAGCATTGTACGTTTTAGGGGGGAGTGCATGCCCCTCACATTCCATGACACTATAGGGATCTTAGCCATGAGTGTCCTCCAGTAAAGCAAAGAGCATGGATAATTGCGGGCAGAAAAAGTCTCGGGAGGGCCTGAAGCCCAAGTCTGTTGCAGTGTACCTCTTCCAACATAAAACTGCTACCAAAATAATGAGTAGATAATGAGTAATGAGTTAAACAAACAGACCTAACGGGTCCTGGAACTCCACACTCCGCCAACAGGGCGGTTGTAACTTTTTCAGCCACCCATCGTCGCCTCACTTTGTTTAAGCCAAGCATCAGCATATTAACCTTCTCGCTTAAAACAGCTCTCCAATCGCTGCGTAGCCATATATTTTGTCCCCCAGCCAGAGAACATCAAACCTTATTGTGGAGGCTCCCCCCAAAGAGAACAAAAGAAGGGAAAAGAAAAAACGGGAAGTAAAGGCCCCCTCCCCTCCCTCCCCAAAACAACCCAAAGACCGAAGCAAAAATGGCTTCCAGCATTATAACATAGGGGCCCCAAAAGCAACCTTAGAAATCCAGCTTCATTCTCCTTCCTCTTGCGCTCTGCATTGTAGTGATTGTTCGTTGCGATCCAGCCAGGTCATGGCCTCCTTGGCAGAGTAAAAAAACTGGGCTTGACCCCGCACCACTACTCGGAGCTTTGCAGGATAGAGCATTGCATAGGGGAGTTGCAGATGACGTAATCGGCGTTTCACATCAGTAAATTTAGCTCTGCACCTCTGGACCTCTGCCGAGAAATCCGGGTAAAACGACACTCTAATGCCATTTTGCTGGACATTCGCCCGTTCCCGAGCCTGGCGTAGTACTGCCTCTCTGTCCCGGTAATGTAGTAGCCGTGCAAGGATGGATCTGGGGGGGCCCCCCTGCGGAGGCGGACGGGAAGGCACTCTGTGCGCTCGCTCCACCGCAAAAAATTGTAAAAAAACATTTTTACCAAAGACCTCAATCAGCCAATGTTCCACAAAAGTGGTAGGATCTTTACCCTCCACCCGCTCAGGGAGCCCCACTATGCGAACGTTGTTTCGTCTGAGATGGTTCTCCATATCTTCAGCGCGATAGTATGCATCCCGAGCCATCTGTAAAGCAGCTCTGGTATCCTGGGCCATGGGCTGCATTTGATCCTCCACCTCACTGACTCTGCTTTCCACGGCAGTAGTGCGTTCGCGGATCTTTTGCATATCCTGCCGCAAGAAACCAAACTGTTCTTTCAATGTGTCCACCAAGGCCGTGCATCTATTAACAGCCTTAAGGATATCAGCTAGGGTGGGTTGTGCTGCAGCTACAGCATGTGTGCCTGTGGCCTGGTCATCCTCCAACATGGGGCCCACCCGGTCTCCCTCCTCCTCCTCCTCTCCCCAGTGATCCGGGACAGTGCCTGCCTGCATGTTAGGCTGTTTGGGCCCTGAGTCTCCCGATCGGGAGGGCAGCTCCTTCCCCACAGCCCCAGCCAACTTTTGGGCATAATATATCATGTCCCTGGGGGGATCTTTGCCAGAGGGCTTGGGCAGCTTACTTTGTTTAAGCCCCTGTTTCTCCATGCCACGAGGAGTCCCCTTCACCGCAGCGGCGCCATCTCGGATCTCCAGCCCCGCGATCTCCGCCTGTCTTTTGCGGGTCATCCCTCTGGTGCAGAGAGCTGGTGGTGGCCGCTGTGGTCCCTGGGTCACTGGCTGCCAGCATATGATGGTACCGAACTGGAAAAACGGCTGGGGGAGGATCGTATCGGATCACTGCCAGGAGCTGCAAGAGATGCGTCCTCTCAAATGCCTGACTCAGCCTGGTTCTGGACTTCCTGTTTGAGCTCCATCAGCAAGCCACTTACCTGCCAGTTTGCACAGCTGCCTTAACCCCTCAAGGACCATCATTCAAGCTTGCTTGTGCCTCTTTGTGCCATCAATCCCCTGTCACACCTCCAATGGAGATAGCACATTCGTCACGCTGTAATGGACTGAAAAGCATGAGGCTGAAGAGCACGAACCGCTTCTCACCAAACTTCTACTAACACGACTGGTATTAAACTTCCCCTTTCAAAGTACGCGTTGTACGCCACTGCGTTCTTGATGTTCGAAATTTCCAACAACATTTGTGTGACCATTTGCAAGACAAGTTTGAGCCAACATCCCTCGGGAATGTATCCACGGTTTTGTTGTCCGAATGTCTGATTATCTGTACACGGCATACGTCAGGTTGAAAAAAGACACAAGTCCATCTAGCTCAACCAATAATAATAAAAATAAAAAAAACACAATACAATCCCATATACACAATTATATACCCGCAATTGATCCAGAGGAAGGCAAAACAACCCCAGCAAACCATGATCCAATTTGCTACAGCATGGGAAAAAATCCTTTCTGATCCCCGAGAGGCAATCGGATATTCCCTGTATCAACTTTACCAATAAATGTTAGTGCCCAGTTATATTATGTACACCTAGGAAAGAATCCAGACCTTTTTAAAGCAGCCTACTGAGCTGGCCAGAACCACCTCTGGAGGTAGTCTATTCCACATTTTCACAGCTCTTACTGTGAATAAACCTTTCTGTATTTGGAGACAAATCTCTTTTTGTCCAGACGTAAAAAGAGTGTCCACTTGTCCTCTGTGATGACCTTAAAATTAATAACTCAACACCAAGTTCACTATATGTAAAAGGGGGTAACTAATGCGCAAAACCACACTAACCAGGGCAACAAAAACTAAAATAGAATTTAAATAAGAGGAGGGGGTGTGACCGGAAGATGGTGGAGTAGAGAAAGACGTGCTCCACAGCTACATCCAAACTCCACCACCCGACTAGGATTAAATGAGGTTTCCATCATATACCATCTGAAAATCGGCTAGTGAAACAGTTTGATACGGCAGTTTGGACTTAGACTACAACAATGTAAAATACTTCCCGACAGCAAGACATCTTCCCGGACGGACCGTGTTTTTAAACAGGGCACGAACAAGCGGTGGTAGGAGCCGGGTAATGAGGAGGAAAAAGGTGGTTATTGAATTACCTGGAGAGGAGCAGCATAGAGAGCCGTCTCAGGAGCCGCGGATATCTAAGCCGCCCGGACCGGGTAGGCAGTTTAAGCAGACTCCCCTGTTTTAGCCGGAGATCCAGCGGTACTTTCCACTGACGCGGTCGGCTGCAAGCAGGCACCGCGAGATCGGGTCACGTGGTGTAGTGACGTGTGGGGAGACGCTTAAGCCCGGGGTTGTTCTCTCCACGAACCCGACAGTGTGGACGGAGATGTTGCAAGCAGGAGGAGGGGAGGTAAAGGAGAGCGGAGGAAGTGAAAGTCAGAAGGCTCAGAGAGAGCTGGGGGATAAAGGGACAGTTTATACAAAGCCCCCCCAAAGAGACCAGGAGTCAGAATTTAACGTATTGAAATCCATGTTGCAAGCTTTTCCAACAAAATCAGATATGGAGATGCTGGTGAAATGCATGGAAGAAGCCCACCGCAAGGATATGGAGGTGGTCCGGGAAGAAGTACTACAGATATCAGATAAGTTGGATAGAGATGAACTGTTGTTGGCAAATTTGGATGTACGGGTCTCGGCTATAAGAACAGACATATATGTTAAAAATTGATCATATGCAGCTGAGGCTGGAGGAAATGGAGGACCGTAGCAGACGCAGGAACTTAAGATTTAGAGGGGTCCCTGAAACGGTCAAAAAGGAGACTTTGCAGACAATGATAAATGGGGTATGTAACCAGTTGGTGCGCTCCCCTCCCCCCCAGGGGTTTGAATTTGAAAGACTCCATAGAGCACTGGGCCCCCGCTCAACGAATTTGGACAGGCCTAGAGATATAATGGGGTGCTTCCATAGATATGCTCACAAAGAAATGGTCAGCAGAGCAGCGTGGGAAGCAGGTGAGATTGTATTTGAAGGGGCGCAGATAAAAATTCTCCCTGACTTATCCAAGGCCACGCTACAACGACGGGCCTCCTGTTTCCTGGGCTCCTAGTTCGATATATGGTAACAAATATAACAAATGTAAGTGGTTATGTGGCCAAGATGGGGGGCGGGGGGAAGGGGTAGTACAAATAGTTCTTGTACCCTTTTTTTTTGTTTATTATATATGTCTGAAAGGGCAAATGGGGAAGTAGGTTGCTGCCGTTGCTGTGATATAGGTGGTATGCTCTTTTTCCTTCCCCCTTTTTCCTGTTTTTTTTTTCTCCCCTGAAAGTAGCTCCGCCCTACCAGTGTGAATAAGCTCTATTGGTCAAAGAGGGGGGATCCCCTCTTTTGGGAGTGTATAGGACCCCTGGAGGCCTTGGTAGTATTAATTTTGAGTAAATTTGAGTGGAAAGTGAGATAAAGTGAGTAAGTGAGATAAAATAAGAAAGTGAGACAAAATATAAAATAAAAATACAAAATATAAATACAATTAGTGGCCATAGAGCGTGAGAAGAAAAGTAGAGGGAAAGTATTAGATAATAGATATTAGATATCTGCTATCAGGAACAAAAAAAAGAGAGAAAAAAAATAAACTCACTGGTGGGGCGGGGGGGGGGGGGGGGAGAAAGAACGAAAGAAAAGGAAAGGGAGAATGAAAGGGAAAGGGGGAAAAAGTGAAGAGAGTATAAAGATGGAGGAGAGGAAGAAGAGATGGAAGAGAAGTATAAAGATAGTCGGGGGTGGGGTGAAGGGAAGCTGGGTGGGAGCCACTTGACCATTCCGTTATATCCCCCCAGAGTAGGTATACACCCACGATGATTACTGGAGAAGGATCCTGTGATGCAATTGCCTATATGCTTCAGTCTAATTCTCTCCCTGCTAACTTAATGCTGTGGGTCAGAGGTAACAGGTGTTCATGTGTGATTCATCTCTCTCTGTAAAGACTGTTCATATGTTAAATAAGGCTAGCTTTTGAAAGGCCTTTAATTGTGTGATAACCCTGTCTACAACCTAGTGATTCTCAGAGGTGTTAATAGGTGTCAAACTGGATGCAGACGAAACGTCTGCTTAGGAAACTCAGTGTGTGAAGGTGGTTTGTTGTTATGCTGTTTAAGGAATGTGCAGTGATTAGACATGATAATTGTCGGTCGGTGCCGACCTGTCTAGAATGTTTTAGTAATTAGCCTTAGTGTGTGATTAGGGGGGGGTGGAGATTTCATTGTTGCTTCAATGTCTTGGACTGTATAAAAAGCTGAGAAGAAAACCATTAAAGTCTGTGTTGTTCCAGCAGTAAGCTTGTCTCATGTGTGGCTTTTTGGGGCGACTCCAGGAATATCCCTCCTCGTGGAATATTGGGGTGATTTTCGTTATGGGAAGAAGGGAACGTTGACGGGGATATCATTCTAATACCGTCACAGATCCAGTCTTGGGTGTTTGTTTTTCCCTTAGGGGCATAGAAAGGGGGTGGGGGTAGGTACAAAGGTACTAGGGTAGTTTTTTTTTTTTTCTTCCCTTCCTCTCCTCTCTCCCTCCCCTCAATTATTGTCAGGGCCAAAGCGCTGTACTTCCTCCTTTAACACACCAGCGTAGATTGGCTTCCCGGCGGCTAACTGGGCACTTTAGGCGTGTGCGCATACGCATGTGACCTCTCGGGGCCAATCACCAGCGTGACTGCCCTATTTAAACCAGCTCCTGTCAGTAGACAGATTGCTGGTTTATCGTCAGCTACTTCCTGAACCTGTGTCTCTGGAAACCATTTCCTGTTGGAATTCCGTCCGACTCACCTCTCACCTGGAACCTGACTTCGGATTGCTTCACCACTCTATTGAACTCTTCTGACCCAGACCTCGGCTTGTGACCTGTACTCTGTTGTTGTTTCTCCTGCCCTTGAACCTCTTGGCTTGTGACCCGGATCTGCTGTCTTCTCTGCTCCCCGAACCTTGGCTTGCACCCCGGACTTTCCAGTTTGTTTCTTGGACTCTTTCAGTACCGGTTATCCGGCTTCAGTATCGTTTGTTCCTGTTTCCGTCTGCAGTCACCCAGAAGCACCTGTCATCTACAACCGTCACCGGTCAACGCTTCTCCACTGGCACCGGTACCGCCTCGTGCTTCCGCCACCTGTTCCAAAACTCAGTGGGCGGGCGCGCTTGGTCGTAAAGGTGAACCACCCTTGGCAGTTCGGTCTCGGTGAGTACTTGATTCCTGATAGTATAAACCAGCCGAAAACAAAAAATGTCCGAGACCGACAGGGTGCGTTCACCTTTCGAGACACTTTGCCAGCAGGTGTCCGCGCTTACCGAGGCGGTGCAGAAACTTCAGGAGGGATATGTCCAAGTCGATGGCCGTCTACAACAGTTAACTGGGTCTCCTGGGGTAGCACCCCCACCTGCTGCATCTGCTGTCGGGACTTCCTCATCACAGTCCATTCCCAGTTCAGCTGTCGGATTGATCCACCCGGAACCTCGGGTCCCTCCTCCGGAGCGTTTTTCTGGCGAACGCCGAAAATACTGGGCGTTCAAAAACGCGTGTACTTTATACTTAGACCTCCAGCCTAGAACTTTTTTCTCCGAGGCCGTGAAAGTTGGATTTGTTATTTCCCTCTTGTCCGAAGAACCCCAGGCTTGGGCGCACAGCCTAATGGAAAAACGAAGTCCGATCCTAGATTCACTGGACTCTTTCTTTGATCATATGGCTCAGTTATATGATGACCCGCAGCGTATGGCTTCTGCTGAGACCGTCCTCCATAATCTAACCCAGGGGAGGCGTCCGGTAGAGGATTATACCGCGGAATTCCGCAAATGGTCAGCTGACACCGGCTGGAATGACGCAGCACTAAAATACCAATTCCGCCAGGGACTCTCAGAAACTCTCAAGGATGAGTTGGCAAGAACCGAGGCTCCCGCTTCGTTAGAGGCCTTGATCCAGTCCGCCACCCAGCTGGACCGACGTTTACGAGAACGACGCACTGAGCGCTTCCAGACTTCACGCCCTGCTTGGGTTCCACCCAGGGTAGTTCCAGCTGCATCCCCTCCTGTGGCTCCTCAACACGGCAGTCTTCCAGACCCGGAACCCATGCAACTCGGACTGGTTCGAACCCCTCTCACCAGTGAGGAAAGACTGCGTAGACGCCAGAATAACTTGTGTCTGTATTGCGGTGCCACCGGTCATTTTCTTCGCACCTGCCCCATAAGACCGAGTAAGTTCCCGATTCAACCCGTTTTCAACCTTCATGTCTCAAATAGTTCTCAAACTCATCTTGTACTCTTCGTCTCTTTACAGCTACCGGAAAAGACCATCCGCCTCCCGGCCATCCTTGATTCAGGTGCATGCAGTAATTTTCTGGACTCCAATTTAGCCCTTAAACTCCACATACCCCTTCGCAATAAGGATCAACGCCTGCAAATACATTTGGCCGATGGCTCTCTTCCTAAATCGGGACTAGTCTCACAGGAAACTGTGCCTCTTCTAGCCATTACCGATTCAGGTCATCAGGAATTTCTACGACTAGATCTCATTCCTTCACCGCTTTTTCCTATTATTTTAGGACTTCCCTGGTTGCAAACACATCAACCTTGCATCGATTGGCTGAAGAAAGAGGTCAACTTTACATCTTACTTTTGTGCCCAAAACTGCTGAGCACCCACGGTAGCCACCTGTTCAACTGTGGTAACCTCACCTGAACTTCCACCTCACGTCCCCTCTGTTTACCATGAATTTAAAGACGTTTTTGATAAACAGCAGGCTGACTCTCTCCCTCCCCATCGGCCTTATGATTGCCCGATTGATCTCTTACCTGGCTCTGAAATACCTTTCGGCCGCATCTTCCCGTTATCTGAAACCGAGCTTGCGGCTCTTAAGGAATACATCGACGAAAACTTACAAAAGAACTTTATCCGACCTTCTTCTTCTCCAGCGGGGGCAGGTATCTTTTTCGTTCAAAAGAAAGACGGCTCGTTACGACCCTGTATCGACTACAGAGAACTTAACCGGATCACCATCAAAAATAGGTACCCGTTGCCTCTCATACCAGAGCTTTTTCAGAGATTTCGAGATGCCCAGGTGTTTTCCAAATTGGATCTGAGGGGTGCCTACAATCTTGTTAGAATCCGAGTCGGGGATGAATGGAAGACCGCCTTCAGGTCACGGTTCGGTCATTTTGAATATCTCGTCATGCCATTCGGGCTCTGCAATGCCCCGGCCACCTTTCAACATCTGGTCAATGATATCTTTCGTGAGTATTTGGACGATTTTTTAGTTGTATACCTGGACGACATCCTCATTTTTTCCCCTTCTCTTGAGCTTCATAGGCACCACGTCAAGAAAGTTCTTACTATCCTCAGGAAACACAAATTATTTTTGAAAGCCGAAAAATGCGAATTTGAAAGAACGACGATACAGTTTCTAGGTTTTGTCATCTCTACCGGCGGGGTCGCCATGGATCCCCAGAAGATCAAAGCCATCTTAGACTGGCCGACACCAGTGGATAAGAAGGCAGTGCAGCGATTTATTGGCTTTGCCAATTTCTACCGGCGATTTATCGTCTGGTTTTCTGCCATCGTGATTCCTATCACCAAACTTACCCACCAAGGCAGCCATTTTCACTGGTCGCAGGAGGCTCAGGAAGATTTTGAGAAACTAAAAAAAGATTTTTTCTTCAGCACCTGTCTTACGGCACCCTGATCCAAAGTTGCCCTTTACTTTGGAAGTGGATGCCTCTGAGACAGCCCTAGGAGCCATTCTTTCACAAAGGCAAGGGTTAAAGTCCCTACTCATCCCGTGGCCTTTGCCTCCAGGAAACTAACAACTCCAGAGAAGAATTATGACGTAGGGGACAGAGAACTCCTCGCTATCAAATTTGCCCTCGAGGAGTGGAGGTACTTGTTAGAAGGAGCAATTCACCCGATTATAATTTTTACGGACCATAAAAATCTCGAGTACTTGCGCTCCGCAAAACGTTTGAGACCTAGACAAGCTCGATGGGCTCTTTTTTTTTTACGATTTAATTTCCATATTACTTATAGGCCTGGTTCGAAAAATGGAAAGGCGGACGCACTTTCCAGGATGTTCCCAGAGACTCCTTGCACAGCGGAACCAAGTACCATCCTGCCTTCCCGGAATTTTCTCTTGGTTTCTGAAACTGATCTGTTAAATTCCATTAAAATTGCATCCAGACAAATCTCGGACCCAGTATCATCGTCACTAAAGGAGCGCGATGGCTTATTTTGGCTTCAAGACAGGATCTACGTTCCCACCGAGATCAGGCAATCAGTTCTGAGCACCTTCCACGACCGTAAGTTAGCCGGTCATTTTGGGGCAAGGAAGACCTCTGAACTACTTTCCCGTTATTTTTGGTGGCCAAAATGGAAACAAGACTGTAAAACTTACATTTCTTCATGTGCAATCTGTCAACGCAACAAGGGTCCTAAAACCAAGACCTGGGGGTTACTTAAGCCTCTGCCAGTTCCAGAACGTCCGTGGGCTGATATTGCTCTAGATTTCATCGTAGATTTACCTCCATCGGAGGGCTTCACGACAATCCTGGTAGTCATGGATCGCCTGTCTAAAATGGCACATTTTCTACCCATGGTTGGAACCCCTTCTGCTGCCGAAACGGCGAAAATTTTCTTCAAAGAAATCGTTAGGCTTCACGGGGTCCCCAAAACCATTGTCTCAGACAGAGGGGTCCAATTTACCTCTAAATTTTGGAGAGAGCTTTTCAGATCCCTGGAAGTCAAAACATGTTTGTCATCGGCCTACCACCCGCAAAGCAACGGGCAAACGGAAAGGACGAACCAAACTCTTGAACAATACCTCAGATGTTTTTGTTCTGCCTCCCAAGATGATTGGTCATCTCTATTGCCCACCGCGGAGTTTGCCTACAATAATTCTGTTCACACTACCACCAACCAAACACCCTTTTGGGCTAATTGCGGTTTTCACCCGGCCTTCCTGCCAGACCCTCTCCCGGAGATACCTGTCCCAGCTGCCCAGGAACGTATAACCACCTTACAGTCTAACTTTCGGAAGCTCAGGGATGTAATGCAGCAAGCCCAAGAGGATTATAAGAAATTCTATGATAAGGGAAGGAAGGACTGTCCCTCTTTTGAAATTGGGGAAGAGGTCTGGCTCTCCGCGGCTAATTTGAAGTTGCCAGTTCCTGCCCGGAAGCTAGGTCCGAGATTCATTGGCCCGTTTAGAATCAAACGCAAGATCAACGAAGTAGCTTTTGAACTTTCATTACCCAACTCTTATAGAATCCACCCGGTTTTTCATGCCTCCCTCCTAAAACCTACCATCCCCGACCCTTTTCAGGGAAGGGCAGCTATTCCTGCACCACCAGTGGAGATTGATGGAGAAGAGGAGTTTGAGGTCGAGGCCATTTTGAGCTGTAGAAAAAAGGGGAGACAACTCCAATACCTGATCAAATGGAGGGGCTACCCTCCAGAAGACAACTCATGGGAACCTTCAAGAAATGTGCATGCCCCTCGGCTAATTCGTGTTTTTCACCAGGAGCATCCGGAGTTGATGGCCAGTTTAGGCGTCCGAAGTCCGCCCCTTGGGGGGGGGCACTGTCAGGGCCAAAGCGCTGTACTTCCTCCTTTAACACACCAGCGTAGTAGATTGGCTTCCCGGCGGCTAACTGGGCACTTTAGGCGTGTGCGCATACGCATGTGACCTCTCGGGGCCAATCACCAGCGTGACTGCCCTATTTAAACCAGCTCCTGTCAGTAGACAGATTGCTGGTTTATCGTCAGCTACTTCCTGAACCTGTGTCTCTGGAAACCATTTCCTGTTGGAATTCCGTCCGACTCACCTCTCACCTGGAACCTGACTTCGGATTGCTTCACCACTCTATTGAACTCTTCTGACCCAGACCTCGGCTTGTGACCTGGACTCTGTTGTTGTTTCTCCTGCCCTTGAACCTCTTGGCTTGTGACCCGGATCTGCTGTCTTCTCTGCTCCCCGAACCTTGGCTTGCACCCCGGACTTTCCAGTTTGTTTCTTGGACTCTTTCAGTACCGGTTATCCGGCTTCAGTATCGTTTGTTCCTGTTTCCGTCTGCAGTCACCCAGAAGCACCTGTCATCTACAACCGTCACCGGTCAACGCTTCTCCACTGGCACCGGTACCGCCTCGTGCTTCCGCCACCTGTTCCAAAACTCAGTGGGTGGGCGCGCTTGGTCGTAAAGGTGAACCACCCTCGGCAGTTCGGTCTCGGTGAGTACTTGATTCCTGATAATTATTATTGAGATGGGGACAATAAAAGTAACCTCCCTGAATGCCAAAGGACTGAATATACCAGAAAAACGGAAAATGATGTTAAAGGATTTAAGTAGGTGGGGGACAGATGTGGCCTTCGTACAGGAAACCCATTTTAGGGGAGGGGGCCTGCCATTTCTTCAGAATATATTTTTTCCTTGCGTTTATCATGCGATGAATCAGGAGGCGAAGTCCAAGGGAGTATCAATTTTGATCTCTAATCGAGTAGCATTGACTCTACAAGATAAACGCCTGGACCCTAATGGCAGGTTCCTTTTCCTGAAGGGGAGTATAGGAGGGGTTAAGGTAACTCTGGCTATGCTGTATGCACCAAATACTAAACAAGATGTATTCATTAAAAAAGCGCTTACAGAATTGGTTGAATTTTCAGAGGGGAAATTAATTCTGGGAGGAGATTTTAATATCACTTTGGATCCCAGAATGGATGCATCCTCAGGGGTCTCGTCGATCCCAGGAAGGATCAGAAGGGGGATAATAAAGAAACTATATGAGGTACAATTAGTGGATGTGTGGAGGACTTTTCATGCAGATGAAAAGGACTACACTCTTTTTTCTATTCCACATCAAGTATATACACGTATAGATATGTTTCTTATCCCTCACTATCTGATCACCTCAGTATCGGAGATAACAATTGGGAATATAACGTGGTCGGATCATGCCCCGATCAGTATGTGCCTCTCCCTATCTAACGCGGTATTCGCCCAAGATAGAACCTGGCGATTGAATGAGAGTTTGCTGCAAAATCCAGAAGTAAAAGAGGATGTGGCCAAGGAGATTGCAGCATACTTTCAGGTCAATGACATACCAGGTAGTGACCCAGGAATGGTGTGGGAGGCCCACAAGACTGTGATTAGGGGGATCCTGATAAAACACGGGTCATACCTGAAAAAAAAACGTGAGAAACAGATTAAGGAGATATTAGATGAAATTCAGAGATTAGAACTCCAACACAAGAAAAAACAAACATCGGCGGTTGGGAGGGAGTTAGGACAATTGAGGAGGCAGATTTCAGAGATTATGCGTTTTAAAGCTAAAGCAATTATACAGAGAGGGAGGAAGGCTAACTACGAGATGGGGGATAAATGCAGTAAGTTACTTGCTGGGAAACTGAAAGAAAAGAGTAGAATAATTTATGTCCCACAAATTAAAGGGAAAGAGGGACAACTGTTAAAAAAACCAAGAGAGATAGTTCAGACATTTGAGGAATACTATTCGGCCCTATATAATTTATCATCAGAGGGGGATACACAGGAGATAAAGGAATAGGAATGCCCAGATTACCTTCACTAGCCCGAAAAAATTTAGAGACCCCTATATCTACTGAAGAAGTAGGGAAAATCCTAAAAAAGGTGAAGTTAGGGAATTCTCCAGGCCCGGATGGATTTTCTGTGAGTTATTACAGAGAATTCTCTGGGTTATTGAATGGACAGATGTCAAAGTTTTTTAACGCACAGGGAGGTACTGCGGCATTCCCTCCGGAAGCACTTCTTGCACATATTACCGTGATCCCCAAAGAGGGGAAGGATCTGTCGGATTGCGGTAGCTACAGACCTATTTCGTTGTTAAATGCAGATTTAAAAATTTTCTCAAAAATAATAGCATCTCGGCTTCAACCATGGACAGCTCAGTTGGTGGATATGGACCAGGTGGGATTCGTGCCGGGGAGGGAGGCTAAAGATAATACGATTAAAACCCTTAACCTGGTACATTATGGTGGAGAGAAAAAAATTCCCTGTGTATTTTTGAACACCGATGCAGAAAAAGCGTTTGATCGGGTGAGTTGGCGGTTTCTGGAGGAAGTACTGAGACAGGTGGGATCGGGAAATTGCATGATCAGATGGATCATGAGTGTATACACAAACCCACGCGCCTCAGTATGGGTTAATGGAGTACTTTCATCTCCCTTTAAAATAAAAAATGGTACAAGACAGGGTTGCCCTCTGTGGCCCCTGTTGTTCGCTCTCACATTAGAGCCCTTACTAAACAGAATTAGAGAAAATGTAGATATCCAGGGAATACAGATGGGAAAGCAGATACATAAGATAGCAGCATACGCGGACGATCTGCTTTTCTCAGTGACTAACCCCCATATGTCCCTTCCCAATCTTGTACGAGAAATTGAGAATTACGGGAAAATAACATGAAAATTAATAAAACTAAATCAGAAGCGATGAATGTAGCGATCCCAGGACCAATAGGGGACACAATAAAACAGAATTTCAGGTTTAAATGGGTGACAGTACTAAAAAACTTAGGTACATACATATCATCAAATATTAAGAACATCTTTGCTCTGAATTTTCCTTCACTATATAATGCAATGAAAACATTGCTAGATAAATGGGGACAAGGACTGCACTCATGGTTCGGGAGAGGAAGTATAGTGAAAATGTGTATCTTACCAAAAATGTTGTATCTGTTCCAGGCTCTGCCAATCTCTATACCGATAACTTTCTTAAGACAGGTGAATACTCTGATTATGAGATTTATATGGGCAGGGAAAAAAACTAGAATTAAAAGTGATCTGTTGAGAATGCCCAAAAATGTAAGAGGGATGGCAATCCCAAACATAATTAAATATTATAGAGCATCACACTTGACCAGATTGGTTGACTGGTGCAGACATGGAGAGTTTAAACGATGGGTAAATATAGAGCAATATTCAAGTCCGATCCCGTTACCTAGAGCAGCATGGTGCTACTCGGCACTTCCTAGATACCTTAAGAGACACCCTATAATAGGCCCAACATTACAAATTTCAGCAAAAATATGTGGAGATAAGAAATATACACCAGGTAAATCACCATTGTTACCTATAGTAGGTAACCCTAATTTTATACCAGGGATGGAGCAGGGCATAGCTGAAAAGTTCAGAGAAAAGGGCCTTTGTCAGGTTTTAGACTTTTTAAAGTCAAGTGAGTGGCCCTCAATTGGGGACCTAACAGAAGTAGGAGGCCCATTTGAACTTGCATTGTGGCAGGCGCTTCAGGTAAGCCATTTTTTAAGATCTCTGGGACAGACAACGGAATTCCAAAGACAATTGACAACATTGGAGAGATGTTGTAACGGAGTGGAACCTCTCTCAAGAGTACTGTCTAAAATGTACGGGTTTTTGAACACACCTCCAGAAGAATTCGTGATGCCAGGTATTAGGAAATGGGAGAGGGATCTGGGGAGAATTTTCACCCCAACCCAGCATAAACAAATAATACTCCTGGCAGTCAACTCTTCGGTGTGCTCAAAGATGCAAGAAGCGAATTATAAGCTCCTAACACAATGGTACTATACCCCAGAAAGGTTACACCAATTTGATAAACATGTAGATGGAAGTTGTTGGAGATGTGGCAGAGCAGGGAACACTTTTACATATTTTTTGGTCCTGTCATAAAATGAGTCATTATTGGGAGGAGGTGCGAAGAATCTGCCAAAAATGTATTGAAGATTCGATCCCAGATGACCCCGCCTTTTTCCTGCTGCATAGTTCACAGATACCTGTGCAGAAATATAGGAAATCAGTAGTGTGTCACATGATAAATGCGGCAAGGGTAGGAGTCACGCTGAGGTGGAGGGATACAGGTGCACCTTCCATCGTAGGCTGGCTCAATAGGATCAAGGAGGTAGGAGCAATGGAAGATTTGGTGCATTCAGCGCAGAATAGGAGGACACAGTATAACGATACTTGGTCAGGATGGAACATGTTTATTAGATCATGGAGGGGAGCTAAGAGGTGGTATAGAAATTTTGAGGGAAGGAATGTGGGCCTAGGCGGCCAAGGAAAGATCTTAAAGGTCCTATATTTTGGAGGAGGAGGGGAAGGGAGGGGGAATTGGGAGGAGGGGGAGGGGGAGGGAGGGAATGATAAGAAAAGGGAGGGAATAGAAAACTTATTTTTTTTTTGGAGGAGGGAGGGGTGGGAGGGAGAGAGGGAGTAATAGGAGTGATGACTGTATAGATAATGACTTGAGGTATGATAATTTATGTGAATTATGTACTTGTATTATTATTAGTAGAAGTGCTGTATGTTATCTGTATGGTATTCGTTGGAGAAAATAAAATAAAAGATAAGTAAAAAAAAAAAAAGAATTTAAATAAAACTAAAATTAAAACTTGTACGAATCTAAGCAGCAGCCACAACTAATTAGTGCTCACACACTGATAACAAGTTAGAAAGAGGGGGTGTAATGGCGCTTGCTAATAATAATTAAATAGCATAAAAAAAAGGAAAACCTATCAATCCCTGTGGGTCTGACATACAAGGTCCACTCCAAGTGTATTGGTGCTCGCTGAAAACCAAAAGTGCAAGATAATGATCCGACAATAATTAATATACCAGAAAAAATGTGTTTCACTCCTAATAAATAACCCACCAAACAACAACACACTGATTAGGGGGATATGGAAGTGATTTTGATGAAAAAATTTGAATAATAATGATTAGGATAGAACAAAATCGCACTATAAAAATCTAATGTGATTAATGATATTGATAAAAAAAATATATAAGTGTAAGTGAAATGTAAGATCTGCTACCAAAATAAATATTAGTGACACAATTGAATGCAATTGTCAAAACATGCCTATTCAATATAAATGTTCAAAAACAAAAATAATGCTCCAATAAATAATTTCCAAAGTGCATATGTGCTCCACTGTACACAAAGATAATCCACAATAAAGTGCTTCAATCCAGGATTTTCCAAAGTGCAGCTGTGCTGGTAACCAAGAAATGAAACCACCAAGGTTCCCACAGTGAAGATGTGCAGAAATAAAGTGCTACGTTTTCACAAGCCTCTTACCTTAAGAAAGGCTTAAATTCATCCCCTGATGAAGTCACGTTTTGTGCCGACACGTGTAGGGACCAGGAGCACTAGTTCGAACACGCTCTGACGGCGGGGAGACGAGCTCGCCGCTCGTATGTGTTTTGAGTCTGTACCATCATTTTAAATGTGAGTTTTTTACCTTACGCTTTCATCAAATAAATGTTATACTGCGGAACTATACTATGTGCCTCCCTCTATCTTCTTTCACCAACATCCTCTGAGTGATATACCTGACACTATCTGGATACCAGGAGGAGGAAGTGGAAGAGAGATATCTAGGAACACACACAGGATCACTTGCGAACTCTGTGTTCGTTGGAGATAGGCCCGCTATTCATGGCCTCTATGTGAGTGCATGTCTATGTGATTTATTACTTCCAAGTACCCTCACAGTAATACGCCATTATCCCTTTGCTGTTTCCTGTATATGCTCACCTGATGTGGATTCCTCCAACTACATACAAGTTTGCTGCATCATTTTAGTACATACCTGTGGTGTTTCTGGCTGTCCGTGCTATAGCCGTGAGGTGAGCATTTAGGAACCACAAGAGGTGTTTGCACTGAAGTTTTTCCCCAACACTGGAGCTTGGCTTTTCTTTGGATCACCGTTTATAAGACTTTGTCACATCACACACGTGTGTTTGCTTTGTTTCACTTTTATGTGAATTCACTTGGATTTATCTTTATTTACGTTTATCAGTATTTATGCTTGTTTGAGTATTGATCCATTTTGCACCACTAGTTCATGCTGTTTCATGTTTTGTTAAAATATCTATATTTCACCTCACCATATAGGAGGTTATTGCCCCTATGTAACGCTATTGGCGTTATGTTGAGCAAAACGAGCGCAGCCTCACCTGTTACAGAGAGCTGCGCTCATCTCCCTGTCTCTGCAACGTCACTCCCTGTGCGCCGCGGCTTGCGTTCCACGCTGGAACGCGGAAGCGCGCCCCAGCGAGTTTCCTGGTTTCCCGCGTCGCACGGGCTATTTAAACGTGCAGCGATGACGGCAGGGTGTTCCGCTATTTTGTTGGACCCCTGCCGTCACCTGGGACCTTCTGCCTCACGCCACGATCTGCTGCCAAGCACCCCTGATGCCTCTGAAGCTCAGTTTATGAGCCTCATTACCGGATCCTCACCACCTTACAGGAACTGGACTTCCCCCTTGCTACAGCGCTCCCAGCAAATCCTGCAAACTTCAGGAATTCCCTGCAAACAGCATCTCCATTACTCAGAGTCCATACACCTACTCCAGGATTCAATCCAATCTTCTACAAACGCAGATTGCAACAGAACCGCAAGTATTCCTATATGAGCATAACATTACTAAGTTAATTCCTGCAGTACTCATCTATAGACTGTGTGCTTATTAACCCTTATGCTGCATACTTGTGACACTAACTCTAACAACAGGATACCTTTAACATTGCTGCTGCTTTTGTGCTATTGCAAGACCATAGACATTGCTGCTGCTTCTCTTGCTATTGCAAACCATAGACATTGCTGCTGCTTCTCTTGCTATTGCAAACCATAGACATTGCTGCTGCTTCTCTTGCTATTGCAAACCATAGACATTGCTGCTGCTTCTCTTGCTATTGCAAACCATAGACTTTGCTGCTGTTTTTCTTACTATTGCAGACCATAGACCTTTCTATTGCTTCCACACACACATATGATAGCTTATGCAGTAATAAGCTTTGTTATACATTGTGATTCTCATATAGAGGTTGTGATGAATAAAACCCTAAACTCTTTGATCATATAAAAGAGTGAAGTAGTGGTTATATCTGAGAAACCTCCGCATTTGAGATCCTACTTCAATCGAATTAATCGCAGGAGTGTTACATAATAGCGGAACCATAAAATGGATCCAGCGGAGATTGCAAACCACTTAGTGGGACTGTCACAACGTGTGGACACACTTACTGTTAATCTGAATGACCTGCGCTTAGAAAATGAGGCCCTTAGGGATCAAAATTTTACTCAAGCCAGGGAACGCCCGGAACCTAAAGTCTGCCCCCCAGAATGCTTTTCTGGTGACAGGAAAAATTTTCGCCAATTTATCAGTTCATGTCGGTTAATGTTTGATTTACGTCCACGGACTTATTACTCTGACAGAGTCAGAATTTTGACTTTAATTTCATACCTAAAAGGGGAACCCAGAGTCTGGGCAGATGCCTATGTTGAAGAGCATGGCGATCTATTAGGCGCCCTCAATACTTTCATAGATGAAATGTCCTTACTTTATGAGGATCCTAACAAACAGCTTACTGCTGAAAATACCATCAGGAACTTGAAACAAGGGAAGAGACAAGTGGAGGACTATATCTCAGAGTTCAAATGCTGGTGTCGTGAAACTTTATGGACAGACATAGCTCTCAGAAATCAGTTTCGCATTGGTCTATCCGAGTCCGTCAAGGATGAGCTTGCACGTGTTGAAATTCCAGCATCCCTGGAAGATCTCATGCATCTCTCCCTATCAATTGATAGACGCATCAGAGAAAGAAAGGCTGAACGAGCTAATTACTACCAACCAGCACCAATCAGGAGGTCCAGGTCACCCCCCAAAGAGGTTCCTATGGAAGTCAGTATAGTTAGAGGTCCACTGACCCCAGCTGAGAGACAGAGACGCAGAAGCAACAATCTATGTCTCTACTGCTCCGCCCCTGACCACATGGTCTCTACCTGCCCCATTCTAAGGAATAAAACGGAAGGTAACAACTTCAATATTAGTAGTTTAAACTTGACTAAACCCAAAAATCGTACAAACATTAACCAATACATCTTTCTCACCCTTACTTTACAGTGGGACCAAGATAGTACCACCATTGATGCGATGATCGACACTGGTGCTTGTGGCAATTTTATTGATTTAAGTTTTGTTAATTTAAATAAAATTCCTTTTGAGTCAAAGCAAAACCCCTCGTCTGTCACCTTCATTGACGGATCCGAATCCTCCTTCGGTCCAGTACTGTCTCAAACTGCCCCATTATTAGTTACTTGTGATAATACACATATGGAGAATTTGGTGTTTGACATCATCCCATCACCCTTATTCCCAGTCGTTCTAGGGTTACCATGGTTACACATCCATCAACCAACCTTTCATTGGTCCAAAACTTCACTTTGTTTAGATTCCCCCTACTGTAAAAACATGTGCTATCCCACACATAACTCTCTTTTAAATAATGTAAACGCTGATGGGGTTCCGTCTTATTTAATGGACTTCTCTGATGTCTTCAGCAAAATCAATGCCGAGACACTTCCACCCAATAGAATTTATGATTGTCCTATTGACCTGATTCCAGAAGCTCCTATTCCCACTGCAAGAATTTACCCACTATCACAGCCTGAACTGGGTTATCTTAAGGAATACCTGGATGATAATCTTAGAAAGGGGTTCATTAGACCCTCTACCTCCCCAGCTAGTGCTGCAATATTTTTTGTTAAAAAAAAGGACGGATCTCTTAGACCCGTAATCGACTATCGTTCACTGAATAATATTACGATAAAAAATCGTTACCCATTGCCACTAATTCCAGAACTAATAGAAAGACTGCAAACCTCCAAAATTTTCACCAAGCTAGATCTCAGGGGTGCTTACAATTTAATCAGAATACGTCCAGGCGACGAGTGGAAAACTGCCTTTAAAACCCGTTACGGGTTATTCGAGTGCTTAGTGATGCCGTTTGGCTTGTCAAATGCACCTGCAACCTTTCAACGTTTTATTAATGACATTTTCCGAGATTTACTGGACGTTTGTGTTGTAGTCTATCTGGACGATATTTTAATTTATTCTGACACCTTTGAAGAACATACTAAGCATGTCAGATGGGTTTTAGGCAGGCTCAGAACACATTGCCTCTACGTTAAACTCGAAAAATGTGTCTTTAGTCAGACCAGTGTTTCTTTCCTTGGGTACCAAATCACCCCGGAAGGAATACAGATGGATGATTCAAAGGTTGATTGTATTCTCTCCTGGCCAGTTCCCCAATCTAGGAAGGCCTTGCAGCGCTTCCTTGGCTTTTCAAATTATTACCGTAAATTCATCAAAAACTTCTCGCAGATTGTGAAGCCTCTGAATGCTTTAACAAGTAAAAATGCACCTTTCAAATGGACAAATGAGGCACAAGTAGCGTTTGAGACACTCAAACAATCCTATACTACAGCTCCAATCCTCCAGCTACCTAACCCCTCATTCTTCTTCATTTTAGAAGTTGATGCATCACATTTCGCATTAGGCGCGGTACTCTCGCAACAACAAAATGTGTCTGAACCTTTACATCCAGTGGCTTTTTATTCCAGAACCTTAACCAGTGCAGAAAGGAATTACCCAATTGGAGAAAAAGAACTCCTAGCAATTAGAGATGCTTTGGCCAATTGGAGACACCTTCTTGAAGGGTCCACTCACCCAATCACCATTTTGACAGATCATCGAAATTTGCAACACCTAAAGGCCTGCAAGACCTTGTCTGCCCGTCAGGTGAGATGGAGCTTGTTCTTTGATCGATTTGATTTCCAGATCTCCTATAGACCAGGCACGCAAAACTTAAAAGCAGACTCCTTATCCCGCATGAATGAGGATCGCTTTACCGAGTTACCACCTCATTCTATCATTCCTGATAACCGATTCATAGGAATAACTACTTCTTTTAAACAGTTACTCTCTCAATCCATATCCACAGATGCTTCTGAACTTCCTAATGGTGTTACGAAACAACCAGATGGATTATACACCTATAAAGAGAAATTATATGTTCCTCCTGATTTACGGTTATTGTTACTTAAACAATTACATGATTCTCCTTTGGCTGGTCATCCCGGAATCACCAAGACAATACATCTTGTTAAAAGACACTATTGGTGGCCCCATTTAACTAAAATGGTTCAAGAATATGTCTCTTCCTGCGAGATTTGTGCTAGCAACAAACCTTCTAGGCAACCACCTTTTGGTCTTCTTACCTCCATTCCAATACCCAACAGACCATGGGAGGTTGTATCAATGGACTTTATAGTTGAGCTTCCCCGATCGAATGGGGCTAATACCATCATGGTCACTGTAGACCTATTCACTAAAATGGCACACTTTGTTCCCTTAAAAAATCTTCCAACCTCACTAGAGACAGCAACAGCCTTCATAAACAATGTTCTAAAACTACATGGGTTACCTGCTCAGATTATTTCTGATCGAGGATCTCAATTCGTTTCCAAGTTTTGGAAGGCTTTATGTAAGACATTAAAAATTGATCATAGGATGTCCACTGCGTATCACCCCCAAACGAATGGGCAGACAGAGCGCATTAATCAGATCTTAGAGCAATATTTGCGCTGTTACTGCACTCACCTCCAGGATGACTGGTTTCAACTGCTTCCCCATGCAGAATTTGCATACAATAATTCAACCAGTTCTTCGTCACTATTCTCACCATTTTTTGCCAACTATGGGTTTCACCCAAACAGTTTACCAACTTCATTCCTTTCTAACGAAGTACCTGCAGTTGACGATTATCTCACCACTCTAAAAAACACAATTCCAATCATACGGTCGAACCTAGAAGCTGCGCAAACACGACAAAAACGTAATTATGACCTTCATAGATCAGTACCTCCTTCTTACAACGTTGGTGATCTAGTTTGGCTTTCTACCAGAAATCTACGTCTAAATTTACCATCGAAAAAGTTGGGTCGTCAGTTCATAGGTCCATATCCTATCTCTCAAGTGATTAACCCTAATGCAGTAAAACTACATTTACCCCTTGATTGGAAGATACATCCAGTTTTTCATGTCTCTCTCATTAAACCGTATGTACCCAATCCATTTCCCAATAGGACTGCACGACCTCCTCCACCAGTTGAAATTCTGGGTGAAACAGAATATGAAGTAGAAAAGATTCTGGACTCTAGAAAAAGAGGTTCTGACACCCAATATTTAATACGTTGGAAAGGGTACTCCCAACTTGAAGATTCTTGGGAAAATTCTTCTCACATTCATGCTCCTCGTCTAATTAGACAATTCCATCAGAGATACCCCACTCGTCCTTCACCTATTACTGGAACTGGTGGTGCCCCATTGAGGAGGGGAGTATGTAACGCTATTGGCGTTATGTTGAGCAAAACGAGCGCAGCCTCACCTGTTACAGAGAGCTGCGCTCATCTCCCTGTCTCTGCAACGTCACTCCCTGTGCGCCGCGGCTTGCGTTCCACGCTGGAACGCGGAAGCGCGCCCCAGCGAGTTTCCTGGTTTCCCGCGTCGCACGGGCTATTTAAACGTGCAGCGATGACGGCAGGGTGTTCCGCTATTTTGTTGGACCCCTGCCGTCACCTGGGACCTTCTGCCTCACGCCACGATCTGCTGCCAAGCACCCCTGATGCCTCTGAAGCTCAGTTTATGAGCCTCATTACCGGATCCTCACCACCTTACAGGAACTGGACTTCCCCCTTGCTACAGCGCTCCCAGCAAATCCTGCAAACTTCAGGAATTCCCTGCAAACAGCATCTCCATTACTCAGAGTCCATACACCTACTCCAGGATTCAATCCAATCTTCTACAAACGCAGATTGCAACAGAACCGCAAGTATTCCTATATGAGCATAACATTACTAAGTTAATTCCTGCAGTACTCATCTATAGACTGTGTGCTTATTAACCCTTATGCTGCATACTTGTGACACTAACTCTAACAACAGGATACCTTTAACATTGCTGCTGCTTTTGTGCTATTGCAAGACCATAGACATTGCTGCTGCTTCTCTTGCTATTGCAAACCATAGACATTGCTGCTGCTTCTCTTGCTATTGCAAACCATAGACATTGCTGCTGCTTCTCTTGCTATTGCAAACCATAGACATTGCTGCTGCTTCTCTTGCTATTGCAAACCATAGACTTTGCTGCTGTTTTTCTTACTATTGCAGACCATAGACCTTTCTATTGCTTCCACACACACATATGATAGCTTATGCAGTAATAAGCTTTGTTATACATTGTGATTCTCATATAGAGGTTGTGATGAATAAAACCCTAAACTCTTTGATCATATAAAAGAGTGAAGTAGTGGTTATATCTGAGAAACCTCCGCATTTGAGATCCTACTTCAATCGAATTAATCGCAGGAGTGTTACACCCTAGTGGGTTTTGTATCACTTTATATGTTTGTTTAGTTACACAGCGCAGTCACTATTACTTATTCATACTTATTTTTTCAACTGAGGACAGACTACCAAGTGCCTGCAGCAGTGCCCCCTAGCTTTAGTTACCGATAGCGCAGGAGCTTCTCTTTTTGAGCTCTTCCATGCCCCTTCTTATCAGTTTGGTTGCCCTTCTCTGCACTCCCCCGATATTCTCCTTTTAAAGAACTAGTGCCTAAAACTGAACTGCATATTCCAGATGAGGTCTTACTAATGATTGTACAGGGGCAAAATGATATCTCTCTCTCTCTGCAATCCATGCCTCTCAATACAAGAAAGAACTTTGCTCGCTATGGAAACCGCAGCTTGGCATTGCATGCTATTATTAAGCTTATGATCTACCAAAACCCCCAGATCCTTCTCCACTATGGATTTCCCCAGTTGTACTCCTCCTAGTTTGTATGATGCATGCATATTCTTAGCCTCCAAGTGCATAACTTTACATTTATCAACATTAAACCTCATTTGTCTCGTAGTTGCCCAATGAGTGCATTGAGGTTGGCTTGTAAGTTGGAGACTTGTAATAATGTTATTCTACTGCATAGCTTGGTGTCATCCGCAAAGACTGGAATGGTACTTTTAATCCCAGACCCTATATCATTTATAAATATATTAAAAAGTAAGGGTTTCAACATTGAACCTTGCGGTATACCACTGATAACCTTAGACCATTCAGAGTAAGAATCATTAACCACTACTCTCTGAATTCTGTATTTTAGCCAGTTTTCTATCCATTTACAAACTGATATTTCCAATCCTGTAGACTTTACCTTACACATTAGCCTTGTGTGGGGAACTGTGTCAAACGCTTTTGCAAAATAAAAGCAAACTACGTCCACAGCCACCCCTCTGTCCAAGGTTTTACTTACCTCTTCATAAAAAGAAATCATGTTTGTGTGACAACTTCTGTCTTTCGTGAATCCATTGCTTAAAATATTTTTTTTCCAACAAGAACTTATCTATATAATCTTTTTTTAACAAGAGAATCTATATGGTCTTTTTACCACTTAAGGACCTTGGGTGTTTTTCAGATTTGGTGTTTGCAAGACTAAAACATTTTTTTTTGCTAGAAAATTACTTAAAACCCCCAAACATTATATATATATTTTTTCTAACACCCTAGAGAATAAAATGGCGGTCATTGCAATACTTTTTGTCACACCGTATTTGGTATTTCGTATTTATAAATTTGGCCCAATTTTTTTATATATTGTGAAAGATAATATTACGCCGAGTAAAATGATACCCAACATGTCATGCTTAAAAATTGCGCCCACTTGTGGCATGGCGTCAAACTTCTACCCTTAAAAATCTCGATAGGCGACGTTTAAAAAATTCTATAGGTTACATCTTTTGAGCTACAGAGGAGGTCTAGGGCTAGAATTATTGCACTCGCTCTAACGATCGCAGTGATATCTCACTTGTGTAGTTTGAACACCGTTTTCATATGCAGGCGCTACTCACGTTTGCGTTCGCTTCTGCGCACGAGCTCGTCAGGACGGGGCGCTTTAAAAAAAAAAATTTTTTTTTTTTTTATTATTTTTTACACTGAAAAAAAAATGTGATCACTTTTATTCATATTACAAGGAATGTAAACATCCCTTGTAATAGAAAAAAGCATGACAGGTCCTCTTAACCACTTGCTCACCTTAGGACATCCATGGACGTCCTCGACTTTGCGCGGTGATATCTGGATGATGCCTGCAGCCACAGGCATCATTCAGATATCGCCGTCTTCAGCCGGCGATTCTGTGCACCATAAGAATGAAAAGTGTAAAAGTAAAAAAGTTAAGTGAAAAATAATAATAATAATAATAAAAAAAATAAAAAAATAAAACGCCCCTGTCCCGGTCGCTCACGTGCAGAAGCGAACACGCATGCAAGTCCCGCCCACATAGGTAAACACCGTTCGAACCCCAAATGTGAGGTATCATTGAGTGCGGTAGAGCGTGTGCAACAATTCTAGCACTAGACCTCCTCTGTAACTCAAAAATAGTAACCTGTAAAAAAAATTAAAACGTCACCTATGGAGATTTTTAAGTACCGAAGTTTGGCGCCATTTCATGAGTGTGCGCAATTTTAAAGCGTGACATGTTAGGTATCTATTTACTCGGCGTAACATCGTCTTTCACACTATACAAAAAAATGGGCTAACTTTACTGTTTTGTTATTTTTTAATTCACGAAACAGTTTATTGCGCAAATACCGTGCAAGAAAAAAAGTTGCAATGACCGCCATTTTATTCCCTATGGTGTCTGCTAAAAAAAATATATATATAATGTTTGGGGGTTCTGATTAATTTTCTAGCAAACATTTTTTGATTTTTACATGAAGGAGAGAAGTGCCAAAATAGGCCTGGTGATTAAGTGGTTAAATATGAGATCTGGGGTCAAAAAGACCTCAGATTTCATATTTAGACTTAAATGCAAAAAAAAAAAAAATGGAAATGTTGTCATTTAAAAAAATGACAACAAAAAAATGTGCCTTTAAGACGCATGGGCAGGACTGACGTTTTGACGTCACTTCCACCCTGCTAGGCTATGGGGATGGGTGGGGGCCATCTTGCCCTCACTCGCATCCCCACACAGCAGGCTGAAGGATCCGATCACCTCCGCCGCTACCGACGGCTCCGGTAAGCGGCGGAGGGCGCGGAAGAGCGGTGGGAGGGGCCCTCTCCCGCCGACGATAACGGCGATCTCGCGGCGATTCTGCCGCGGAGACCGCCATTATCGTTTACAGGACGGCTCATGCTAAAGATGGATACCTCGATTGTGGCAGCAGCTGCTGCCGTTACCGAGATATCCATCTTTAAAAAACCGATGTACATCTACATGAGCAGGTCCTTAAGTGGTTAATAAACTCTCCAGTATTTTCCCAACTATAGAAGTTAAACTAATGGGTCTATAGTTACTTGGTAAAGACTTTGATCCATATTTAAATATAGGCACCACGTTGGCCCTATGCCAATCTAGTGGTACTATTCCAGTCATTAATGAGTCCCTAAACATTTGAAACAATGGCTTTGAAGTTACAGAGCTCAAATCTTTTAGGATCGGAGGGTGGATGCCATCTGGTCCTGGTGCTTTATCCACCTTTATTCTGTCTAAATGTTTATGGACCTTATCACTTTTGAGCCATTGTGGACAATCTGGGGCTGGGTCAATACCATCCCCATTATGGTCATGAGCTTCCTCATGCTCCTTTGTATACACAGAGCTACTAATCTAAATGATTAGTAGAGATATGGTCCTAAGGATTCCTTCTACAGACATCCCCCGTCTTTCATTAGAAGTTTCCTCTCAAGCATGGCCCTAAACAAGTAGGGAGGGCTCGTAAGGGGGAAGGGGTACTCTCATGGTTTAGCCTGCAGTTTTCTACCTGTGTTTTTTTACCTCTTTGCTGCAGTGGTTCTGCTAGACCTCTGATTCCTATATAAGAAATGCGCAGTGCAGCCCGCATTGCCTGTGCAATGTTCCTATTTGTCTGAGATCTAGTTTGCCTACCTGTAGTGTTTCATGTATTCAGTGTCTGACTTCCTGAGTACCGAACCCGGCTTCCTCTTCCACTTTTTCATAAAGTTTTATTAGGTGAATATGAGATCAAACATAATATCACATAGATACTTCATATGAATGCATATTTTAACAATAGAAAAACATATCTGAGAAAAATGATGACGCAAATCAGAATCTTATGTTAAGATACAGTCGTCACTCAGAGAACATAAACTATGAAGAGAGATCAAAGAATGAGAGAGCATTAAATATTATAAAGAATTCACCACAATTTTTTTTTTATTGTACCTATCTCGACCAGGGAGTGTGTTGTTCAATTGTGTATTGCCTCTGTGATCGAGGTATGAGAAGAAGGGGTGGGGGAGAGAGGGGTAAGGGAAGAAAGAAAAAAAAAAATGTTTTACTTGCTTGACTTAGGATAAATTTCCAGAATACTCCATCCAAACTAACAAGGTATTCCATAGCCTCGCATAGGGTGGTAATGAATATTACTGAATGAGAATTTTATATGATTGTGAATCTTTGAAAACCGTCCAATTGTACCATGTCGACGAGAAATTCGTTATCCTCTCCTGAAAAATGCTTATGAGTTCTTCTATTCTTTCTATGTAATTGATCCGTCTGAACCATTCTGTCTTAGAGGGTGAATTGTTTGTGAGCCAATGAGCGGGGATGCATTGTCGTGTGGCATTTATCATAAACATTGGTAGCGACTTTAGATAACGCTTTCTTGGAAGGGAATTGAAGTGGAGGAGGTATTGCGCTGGAGTAAAGTCAAGGTTTTCCGAAGTGACCAAAGAAATAGTGTCATGGACTAATGTCCAAAAGTTCTGTATCAGTGGGCAGGTCCACCATATGTGGAGCATCGAGCCTTCTTCTTGTTTACACCTCCAGCATCTGTCAGAGATAGATGGTGAGAATTTGTGAAGAACAGAGGGTGTCCTGTACCATCTGGTGATAATCTTAAAACTGCATTCTTGTGTGGCAACATTTAATGACCCTTTGTGTGCATACGTATAGATTTTTTCCCAGTTTTCATCAGTCAGAGAGGTACTTATATCTTTTTCCCAATTCCGATATGAGGAGCTGGAGAAATCTGTCCTGTCTTCAAACATTGAGTTGTACAATGATGAAATAATATGTCTTTGGGGGGTTACTTTTGTGCAGAGGTCCTCTAATTTCGTAAGGGGTCTTGTCCAGTAGTGTGTTATGTCGGTCCTAGTCAAATAATGTCTGATTTGGATATAATTCCAAAACAGAATTGAGAAAGGCTTGATGTCTCTGTTCAGGTCTTCTCTAGACAACAGCTTCTTATTTTTGAAGAAGTGTTTGGAAAGGATTCGAGTCCAGGGGGAAAATCAGGATTATTTTTCAGAGAAGTCAAAGGGCTAAGCCAAGGGGTGGTATTTGAGGATTTAAATGTGCTATGAAAGATTCTTAGAGTAGGGCCTACAAGGGGATGTGCCTTAACAATCTTCGAGTGATATTTAGGGTCTAACCATGGTAGGGTACGAAGTTCTTGGGTGAACTGCGCCTGTTCCAATGTTACCCAATGTTTAACTGATTGATGTATGTTCCAATCTACAATACGTGTCAAAAGAGCCGCCTGATGGTATTTTTTAAGATCTGGTAGTGCTATTCCACCCCTGTTTTTAGGCAAGTATAATCTCGAAATTTTTATCCTGGGGGATTTGCCTCTCCAGACAAATTTTGAGCACGCCCTGCGAAAGGAAATAAAGAAGGATGAAGGTAAAAAGATGGGTATTGTCTGCATAGTGTAAAGGAAAACGGGGTAATGTTGTCATTTTGACTAGGGATGCTCTACCAAACCAGGAGATGTTCAAATAATTCCATCTTTTAAGGTCTACTTGTGTCTCTTTTAAAATAGGCAAAAGGTTTAGTTTAAAGAGGTCTTCTAGATTTTTTAGGGATTTCTATTCCTAGGTAATTTATGTTGTGCTTGGCCCATGTGAACGGGAAATTTGTCCTACATATGTCTACAACTCTTGATGGTAACGTGATGTTTAGGGCATTAGATTTAGAGTGGTTGATTTTTAGGTTAGATAATAAATTAAAATAGTCTAAGTCCTTTAAGAGGTTTGGAATGGAAATGTGAGGTTCAGAGAGGAACAGTAGCATGTCATCAGAAGAATACTTCGTATAAGTATTCTTCTGTATCTCAATTCCTTTAATATTTTGGTTGGCTCTAATTTTATTTAAACGTGGTTCGAGGGTCAATACGAAAAGTAGAGGGGACAGGGGGCATCCCTGTCTCGTTCCGTTACGAAGCTTAAAGGCGTCCGATAGGTGACCATTGACTCGTACTCTAGCGGTTGGGTTAGTGTAAAGTGCAGTAATATAAGCCTTCATTTGGGGTAAGATGCCTATGTGATCCAGAACTGCGTCAATGTAGTCCCAGGCCACTCTATCGAACGCCTTTTCGGCATCCAGGGAAAGAAAAAAACCCTGTTTCTTGTTGGAAGTCAACCAGTGACTAATGTTAAGGGCTTTGATTGTGTTGTCACGTCCCTCTCTACCTGGGATGAATCCCACCTGATCTAAGGATATAAGGGAGTTAAGTAAGGGCACTAATCTGTTAGCTAAGATTTTTGCGTAGATTTTTACATCAACGTTTATTAAGGATATGGGCCTGTAGTTCGTGACTTGCGTTGTATCTTTACTCTCTTTAGGAATTACTGTAATATGCGCCTCTAACAATTGTTTAGGAGGTTGACGATCTGATGTAAGCGAATGGAAGGTCTTTAAAAATCTTGGTTTTAAGATATCGGTGAACGTCTTGTAATATTGTAGGGGCAGGCCATCTGGTCCAGGTGCTTTACCTATTTTAATCTCCTTGATAGCTTTGTCAAATTATGGGCCTGATATAGGGGCTTCTAGTTCCTGTGCTTTGTCGCTAGCTAGCTTAGGTGGGCTATATTTCTCTAGGAATTCCCGAATCATTTATGATCTTTTTTCTGAATTTAGGGGGCATTTTGGGTTTGACGGGAGGTCATAGAGGAATTGGTAGTATGTTTCGAACTGTTTGGCGATCCCCTCATTAGTGGAGTGTGATTTCCCTTGGGAGTCTCTAATTTGGTGTACAGTTGAAGATATTTTTTTGCTTTGAACTGTCCTAGCCAGAAGTTTCCCACTTTTATTACCCTGCTCATAATAAATCTTATGTCGCAATACATATTGTCTTTTCATTTTTAAATTGAGTTCCTCTGTTAGGAGTGTTCTTTTTTTAGTTAGCTCTTCAAGTGTTGAAACAGCCAAGTTTCTCTTATGCAGAATTTCTAGTTTGTGTATCTGCTCTATGAGGAGTTTAATTTTCGATTGACACTCCCTTTTTAGCCTGGCTAGTTTTTTAATGAATTCGCCTCTGATTACACATTTGTGTGCTTCCCACTGGACTAGAGAATAAGTCTCGTCATTTTCATTCCTCTCAAAGTAATCTGAAAGCTTATCTTGTATCTCGAGTACATCTGCTGGGCCTTTCAGTATCGCAGGATTGAGTCTCCACATTTTTGTGATTGTTTTTTTTTTCAGGGAAGGTCAACAAAATAGTTATAGGATGGTGGTCGGAAAGTGTCATGGGTTCGATTGTTGAGTTCTTTAATAAAGTTAGGTCACATTGTGATATAAAGAAGTAATCGATTCTAGAGTATTTTTGATGAATGCTAGAAAAGTAAGTGAAGTCTTTGGTTTGAGGGAACAGAGTTCTCCAGGTGTCATGTAGTGTCAAATCTTTCAATTGTATCTTAATTTGTCTTAGCGCTCTGTAAGGAAGGCTCGACGCTCCATTAGAGGTGTCTATAAGGGGGTTTAAGGGAATATTGAAGTCGCCCCCTAGGACCAAGATGCCTGTAGCAAAAGTTTTCAGCAAGTCCTTAATTTTACGGAAAAAAGCAACCTGTCCCGAGTTTGGGGCGTAAACATTAGCAATTGTCATTGGACGGCTCTCAAATCTTCCCTTAACAAATATATATCTACTACTTGGGTCTAGAAGGGTGTCCTGCACTTGGAAGGGAGTCTGGTTAGAAATGAGTATAGAGACCCCTTTTGTTTTCCCTTCCGAATTTGAGGCATGATAGGCTATAGGATATCTCTTGTCATGAAATTTTGGAATTCTATCAGTCTTGAAATGAGTCTCTTGGACGCAAACAAAGTTTGCTTTTTGTTTGTGAAACTCATTAAGAAATTTGGACCGTTTCTCCGGCACATTAAGGCCTTTAGCGTTTACGGATAAAAAATTAACATTTAGTGGTATGGCCTGCTGAGCGTTCAGAGACATTGTCATGTATCGCGCGTGAATGTCCCTGTGCGAGTAACTTTGTAGTGTCTGAAAAGATGTCACAAAATAAATAAAAATAAATAAAATAAAAAGAAAAAAAGAGAAAAAGAAAAAGGGGTGGGGGGAGGGGTGAGGGGAGGGAGGAGGTCTCCGGGGGTAGACTTAGACCAGCTGGTCAACCCTAATATGTAAAAAACTGGAAAGGTCAATGGACAAAGAACGAATCTATGCCTTGAATGGGTTTGTGGCTATGATCAGTATCGAAATGGATTTGTGATGTTCGAATGTAAATACTAAAGAGAGAATAGAGGAGGTATAGCTAACAAAAAATGGAATATTTTACTTATCCGTATTGTACTTAAATCGTTCTCACTCTCTTCCAATCTCTCTACTCTGTCCTATATATCAGTAAGAGAAGCACTCCGGGACAGCTATGTAATGAAAAAAAAAATAAAAATGTCACAGGGATATTTGTAGAAAGACGATCTGGACCATGGACAAATTGTTGGCGTCATGCCTAGTGTGTTAAGTTTTATGGTTAATCGTAATACGCATATGCTAATAATCACATATAGGCTTGTGGCCAGAGGAAAAGATCTAGTGGTTTAGCAGTTGGAGGGTATCTAATATATCAGGTTTTTCAGACCAAAAATGACATTCTCATTTTCAGCCACTAGGTGGCACTGTCGCTTTAGTGTTATTTAGATTACTTTTCTTACATTTAGAGTTTGAGCAGTTTCCCTTTGCTTGTTAAAACCAGTAAACGTGTCCCGAGGGATGAATAGCAAACAAATAAAAAAACAATTAACTTACACAATTATTAAAGTCAAACTACCGTGCAATAAAACTGTTAATCTTTGAGTAAGACACCGTGGTGATCATTGAATGGGCTGTGGATTGACTTGCAATCCATGTAATGCGATGGAAATAGAACGGATTGTCAGTTATATTTGGATCATTTAAATCTGGGGTACTTAAGAAGGCGATTAAATTAATCGCATAATCGCGAAATAAGGGCTCAGATGTATAAACTAAGTGGGAGTCGATCACCGCCATGTCCTAACACTTCTTGTGATATACGCTTGGGAGCATAGATGGATAAACAGACGTGGAGAAAAATAAAATAAAAAAAAGACAAAAGTGTAACAATTGACTTCAACCCGAATCAGAGCAACCATTTTCCGATCAATCAATCATAAGCGGCTGGAGTTCAGTTGAGCATTCTAAAGCCCTTTTAACTGGAAAAACAAATAAAACTTTGGGCTGAAATATTTATAAGGCAGTTCTCCCCATGTAGGAAATAGAATTCTACCAATATAACCTCAAAATGTCTCATCATACTCCAGATGGGTCTTAGCGCGCCATACAGCTAGGGAGTGGCGGAGTTAGTCTATGAAGAAGGCTGTCAGGCGTAGAGCAAAGCATCTGCCATAAGAGTGACTAGGCTGTGTAACATAAGGAATGAGCGAATGTCTCTTTTCTTTTTTGAACTAGTTGAGAAAGGAGGCAATACTTACAGGCGTCTAGTTCCTTACTAGTTAAGATGTCAAACCTTTTAACAGAAAGTCTGTTCGACTCTTGCTAGCCGTTCGGGTTTCCTCGGAGGGAAGTCGCATAGCTCTTTGTGTTGAGGGCGCAAGACATCACTGCAAAAAAAAATTGAAAAAAAAGGGGGGAGAAACAGGGGGGGGGGGGAGTGAACAAGAAATAAAAGTAAGCCGGTCGTTGTAGGCTAGGGCCCTTGTAGAGTAGATTCCAGTCTCTGAAACATTTTGAAGAGAAGTGAATGAAGAGAATATGCAGCTTCGGCGATCGGTGTTAAATGTTCAGGATCCTGAACGTGTTGAGTTGCAGGTTTCGGTCTCCCTGAATTGGAACTGAATTTAGGTGTCCATGTGGTCCTGGTGATCCAGGCGGTCTCTACGTCTAGGTGGCGAGATTCCTGGCTCGCCTTGGACTTCTACTCCTCCTCCTCTAATGCGGATAGGAGACGGCGATCTGCGGCGTCGGTCCCTCTGTCTCTGTGCTCTAGGGGTGAGGGTATTGGAAACTGCGATCCAAGGCTCATTAAGCATAAACAAATTGTACCATTCTGGGACTTCCGTTCTGGGGATATTCATGGCTTCGCAAAAAGATCGGAGGTCATCAGGTGTTCTAAGCAACGCTGTGTGTCCCCTCGAAGTGGCTGATAGAATGGAAACTTCCATCTATACGGTATTCCCTTTGATCTCAGTTGCTCTGTGATCGGGCGTAGAGCCCTGCGTTGCTGCAAAGTGATATTTGAGAGATCTTGAAAGAGTTTTACTTCTGTACCATTAAAGATGACCCTGTTTTTCTCTCTGGCTTTTTTCAAGATTGCCTCCTTAAGAGGGAAATTTACAAGACAACAGATTATGTCTCTTGGGGGGGTCATTTTCTCTCCCTCTGGGTCTTAGGGCTCTGTGTACTCTCTCGAACTCAATAGGGGAATCCGGAGGTCTTTCCAAAATGTCGTTAAATATAGTTTCTACAGTACGTTCTACTGGTATTTGGTCTGGCATTTCTGGGACCCCCCTTATCCTTATGTTGTGGCGTCTCCCCCTGTTTTCGAGGTCCTCTAAATGGCGGTAAAGTTCGACGATATGAGAAAGGTGTGTATCAGCGTTTCTTTGTACTTGCTTGATGGCCTCTGAATGGCGCACCGAGGCTTGCTCAATGACTCCAGTCCTTGCTGCTATGCCTTGTATGTCAGCTATGGCTGCTGTAAAAGAGGCTTTAATGTCCATAGCTACTGCTTGTAGATTAGCCTGCAGGTCTGCAAGGCTCAGGGACTGTGTCAGCTGAGGTGCCTGCTGTTGTGGGGGCGCCGATGCTATCTGTGCGTCGATTGCGCCATCCGCGATGGGGCTGGAGCCGCCGAGCGGCACGAGCGGCCTACTCGAGGCCGCGGCTTTGAGGCCTGTACCTTGCGCTGCCCCGAACATCTCCGGGATGACAGGGGGAGTTTGCATACCTGGGTCCATCGGCTCCTTAGATGTAGTGGAGCATCGATCGCCCTTTCCCATGCTCATTAGAGCTTTTAATCTCCTCGTGGGCTATGTTAGCTGTCCTCTGGTGCGGAAGGAAGGGGATCAGGCGTCCATCTCGTTCCGACGCTAGGCCACGCCCCCTTCCACTTGATCTTATCTGCCGCCTGCCCAGACCTCTGCTTGTTTCCTGGATCCTTTTCTGTCTCCTGCTACCTGGAATCTTCATACGCGAGTGGTCCCGTATCAACAGCTAGGCATACCTGGGGGCTGTGCCCTGGATCCAGCTTGCTGCAAGTCCATCCCCACCATCAAGGGCCCTGGTGAAGAAGCAGGCTGACGCTTAAGTCTAGTACACAAGGGGCCAAATGTTTGGCCGCCCTAGTGTACTGCAGCTGGTCCAACAGAAGGCGACCGGTCAATCGGCCAATGGCTGAGAGCGCAGACCGGAGCGTTCTGGCGGGGGGGGGGATGGGCACCCCCGTCAAAAAACAATAGAACAGCTGGCGAGATCAAAGTACTAACATCACATAGTTAGTACAGTGGCTCCGACCTGAGCTGTCAGATTTTTTTCATCCAGCCCGCTCGGTTGAATTGAAAAAAAAATAAATAAATAAGAGTTGGGGGCAGTCGCCATTGGAGGAGGTATGTGTGGACCGGTGGAGGGAGGGGAAGGAGGCAACACTGATAAGTGAGTTCATAAGTATAGTGGGCTAGGAAAGGGGGCTCGTTTATTTTTTCAAAAAAAGATTAACTTACCTTTTAAATTCACCTCTTGCTTATTCTACAGCTACCATATTCAGTACACATTAATCAGGAAAAAAAATATTGAAATGTGCTTTGTATAAACAAGTTAGCTCTTAAGATGATAATCCTAGTTCTTGATCACTGGTGTGTAGTGTAAAACTTCTAATTAGTGCTGGAAAGTACAGCACTGTAATTAAGAGCAATGTCTATCATACAGTAAAGGGATCCAGTTTTTTACCCTCCATTTTCTCTACCCTTTATCATTCACAAAATGTCCTTTACGCTTTTTACAGAATAAAAGCTGTTCCTCCTCTCCCATTGTCCATCACAGAACACCATGTATTCTTTAAAGGGTACAAGACATTTTTCTCTTATGCCCCGTACATTTTGCGTGTCCGAATTGGTACAGACGATCTGATTTTCGTTGGAAAATTTGAGAACCAGCTCTCATCCTAGGTTTTTCCGATGGAAAATCCGATCGTGTGTACAGGGCATTAGCCACATCACTAGAACTATAATAATGACTGTACTTCTCGGCATCAATGAACCTACAAGTTTTACACTATACAACAGTGATCATTAGCGCTAACTTGTTTGTACAATCAATTCCCAACTATTATCAATATATAAAAAGTAAGTGAATAACCAAATAAAAAAAAAGTGTTACGATATGACACAATAACCATAAAAACTATTCTTAGTGCAGAACTGAAATATTACCATAGTATATATGCATAGATACTGTAAGCACACATACACCTGGTGGTATAGAAGGCAGGAAAGATCATTTGTCAGAGTATTCAATAGAACCATTGTGACTTGACAATTTTTCGATGAAAACCTTGAAAAAAAATTGATTAATTGCCAGTTTTAAATCCGACGCTTGATTTCAGGATATACGTGCATATTACAATAAATATGTTTTTTTTTTAAATAAAAACCACATTCAGACTTAGAATTTAATTAGTTCGAGATAACCAGCTTTGAACTTCACTGTTTGTGGGTGAGGCTACAGTGGACTTATAAAGAGAGCAGAGCTTGAATTCACAAATACATTAGTCTGTCTCTCTGCAGGTTTAGATTTACAGCCAACACCTTCTGGGATTGTACCCACCTCAAAACCACATGGCAACAGGCTAAAAATAAAATAGAACAAATTACGGGTAGAAGTATTGTACTGACACCTAAAATGTGCCTCCTTTTCTATCCTTTTGCAGATATCCCTATAGCCCACACTAGGCTAATACACACGTTGTTCAGCTCAATACACTGGGCTATAGCCCTTAACTGGCGATCTTCTACTGTGCCATGGTCCCAAATTATGAATCGCAAGCTGGCCTTCAAGCTATCAGAACACATTCATTACACCCTATTTGACACTGGACACATATGATAGAAAATGGAAACCTTGGGATCTTTCTTCGTTGATTCATTGAACTACAATATGATATGATTGGCCTTTTTTATCGTCAAACAATTTCACTAGGTTTTTGTGCCTCTATAGGTTATCAGTGATTCTATTATACATCCCAGAGAATGTTCCCCTACCTTTTATATTACTGCTACTCATATATTATGATAATGTATACTGCTCCCTTCTTTATATGTATATTTCTTTCCAATGTACGCTTAAATTGTATTGAGACTTATTTTTTTCAATAAACCATTTGTAAACCAAAAAAAAATAGATTTACAGCCAAACTTAATCACATGCTGCACAAATTGTATTACTTATACTAATCATGCAAGTCTTTGAATGAGGAGTTTACAAAAAAAACTTGTCAAAGTCACATGACTGGCTCTCCTCCAAATCACACTGCTGCTGCACTAAACAGAGCGAACTCCACTTTTTATTAACAGGTGGGCTGCAGTATGCATTAGTAAAAACGTGGAGGATCAATAGGCTATACATGGGGGTTAGGTTTGAGCTATACTTCTACCTGTATGTGTGTGAACTCACCTCCTTCTTCCGTTCTGATGGTCTTTGTCTCACTTTCTGAGCCTTCACCTTTACCGTTGAGCACATGAACTGTGACGGAGTAGTTGGTAAAAGGCTTTAGGCTGTTGATGTTTGCATGAGTAACATTACCATACACAGTTATCTTATGTGTATGCCTCTCATTCTGAGCAGCATATTGGACCTGTGAAATAAAGTTGACAAGAAACTAAGACAGACTGTAAAGGCTCTTGAATAGTAACTTCTTTACATTTTACATTTACACAGTTGCTATTAAGGCAAACCCTCCTACACAACCCACTTCACATTGTACAAAATAAACTGCTGAGGAGTTTAACTGTCAGGTAATTGTAACTATTTTGCATAGAATCTGTTTACCTGTCATGTCAGTTCAATCAGAAAGCTAAAAAGCAGCCCAGAAATAGAGTATGCACCGTATATAGTGGGCCATGTTGGAGCACCTGCTTAGATCAATGATCCCAATAATAGTGTAGCATCAGATTACAATTCTTCAGGTCTTCTTTAGCCCAATGAACTTTAGTAATCATGTAAGTATACATCTTTCCCTCCATTAAATGAGTTAAAAAAACATATTTTTTTGTCAAAGTCACATGGCTGAATCTCCTCAAATCACACTGCTGCATTAAGCAGGGAGAACACCATTTTTTAATAACAGGTGGGCTGCAGTATGCATTAGTACAACCAAGTAAAATGGAAAGTCCATAACACTATCTGTTCTCCATTATAAAATAGCCCCTTCAAGGCTATCATAGGCCAACATTTTCTTTCCTGTTTTGAAATGATTATACATTGGTTAGAACTCACTAGGTAACTTAATTTTCCTTTGTCCCGTTGAAGAGAAAATCTTAGTTCCTATATTGAGATGTAAAAAGAAGTCATAGCAAATCAAAGATTCTGTTTCTTCCCGTTTTGAGGAAAACCCAAACATTTTTTTAGTTAGAATAAAAATGTTCATGTGCATTTAAAATCTATAGGCCTTTATTTGTGTACATATGTTGGCATTTGATAAAGGCCCTGTGACGAGATCCTTTGCTCGCCCGCTTCTGCTCTCCCGACACTTCTCTGCTACCAGTGAGTCAGCTTGCAGATTGCAATGTCTGATGGTCCAGTCATCCAAGGTTCCGGGATCCGAATTACAGCTATGTGCCATTCGGACCCATTAAGAACACACACCAGGCAGGCTGTATGTATGTTCAAGCAGGACTCTTTATTTTCAAGTACACAGCACACTTTTATACAGAATTTGGAACATCCCATTCCCAACAACCGCTTTCCTATTGGTCAATTGTAAAGTATATGCAGTTCTCACTCAGGTCCTCCTTGACCATGCAAATGAGGACTTGAAATAGTCAACAGGGATTGGCCCAATAGCTTGGATAGAAAGGCTTATGTGTATTGAGACAGAATCAATCAATGTACACAATAGCCAGCCAACAATGGGACCGTCTGGAGAGTGAGTTAGCCTTAAAACAGGGCAGAGACCCTTTTGACTTAATCAGTTACAACACAGTATTGGCATCACACAATAGAACATGGTATGTCATTCCACATCTTTAGACAGACGGTCTGTCTCTACTAACAGAAGATACCCACACCTGCTAATCAAAAGGCTTTAAACAGGCTTATCACATAATGGAAATGTCTTTCACAATTCAGCTTACTTAGCATCTTAAACGCAGGTGTCCTTGCATTGAATAAGCCAACAGCTTGCAATGTCCCTCTCCTGTGTAACAGATATCAAGTAGAAACACTTTAATATCTCAAGATCCATGACATTACTTCCCCTGGGAAACAGTCCAACAGCCGCAGTGGGACCCAAACAGGTCAACTCGAGGATGTTGGAAAAGTAGTCTTAAGGTTCCAGGACTGTCTGCTGGGATGACCCATCTGCCTTCCTGTTTTGAGGTCCTGGCCCATAATCGGACGGCAAGAGGCTCGCATTCAGTCCTCTCCAAAAGCCCCTGTCCCGGCTAGGTCTGTCACACATCTCCCTCTTTGGCAGGAGACTAACACTGGGAGAGATCCCAATTCCGGTACCCACCCAGCACCCCAGATACCTTGTCCCAAACAGAGCATTACTCACCCAGCCAATCTCTGCCTCTGTCAGAGAACACGCCTGCCGCTGGGGAGAGGCCTGGACTGGCCCTTCTTCCTGGAGTCCTTTCAGCCGCTGGAGAGAAGACAGGGTGGCTGGGCTCAGTTCATCATGCTGTTGGGGATCTGGGCCAACTGGCCACCATTCCTGGGGTATACCAGTGGAGACTGAAGTCCCATCCACTACCACAGGAACCCCCTCTTCTGTTAGTTGAGAGCAGAGGCCCGGGGCACTCTGCTCTGTTGCCAGCTCTTCCGCTGGGCTGCTGTGAGTGGAGACCACAGTCCCATCCACCGATATCCGCTCAAGCTGTAGTTGTGTGCAGCAGCCAGTAGCATCCTGCCCTGCTGCCAGTGATTCAGCTGGGAGTAACAGCTTTACTACCTCAGCTTGTTGCTGGGGAGGGGAGCCAACTGCCCCGGATCCCTGGAACTCCACAGTTGGTTCCGGTGCTGGGCAGAGATTGCTAGCACTCTGCCCTGTTGCCAGCACTTCTGCTGGGGGGGTGAACATTGGGGTAGTGTCCAATTGCTGGGGAGGGAGAATTGCTTCCTCTACTCCCAGTGGGGATATCTGCTGTTGGGGCAACAGCTCACGCAGATCCTCTCTCAGAGTCTCCGGAGCCACCTCTTTCTGATGCTGGGCAGATGCCAGAGGCACTCTGCCCTATAGCCTGCGCTTCTGCTGGGGCACCCGATGAGATACTCTGGACTTGCTGCTGATCATCATTTCCCAGCCTTCCAGCGCCTGTCTCAACTCCCCTTTCTGAGACCTTCATGCTATTAGCTTGTCTCGCTGCCTGGTGGACCTCCGGTGCGTTCCGGCATTCTAGAGCTCGCAGTGCCCTCTGTATCATCGCTGCTTCTTCCAGTGCAGTTAGGACGGGAAAACGTAGGGTCACCCCTGGCCCCATTTGCTCCTCATCTTTTTGACTGTCTGCTATTTCTCCCAGACAGTCCCAGGCAACGGGAGCCCCACCCTGCTGCTGAGCAGAGTCTAGCAGCTGTCTGTAGGCGGTCTCCAGCTCCTCTTGCCGCTCTCGTTCTCTCTGTTGCCGCTTATCCTGCAGCTGGATGTCTCTAATGGCCTCCTGTATGACGGTCTGATGGGTTAGTACCATATAATGCCAACCGTTGTCGAACTCGTTGCTGGAACAAGTCTTCAACTGACCGGGGTCCTGCATCACCATCCCTCTGATCCATCTCGGCTAGCGCAATGATCAGGGTGGCCTTGTTCTTCCCACTGGTCCCTCCACGGCTCTCAAGCAAGTCTTTTAGCATGGTTCTCCTGCAGGCTTCATAGCTGGTCATTCATGGTGGTGGTTTGGAGTTGTCCCAGTAACTGGAGAGCAAATCCCACCGCTGCCAACCAATGTGACGAGATCCTTTGCTCGCCCGGTTCTGCTTTCCCGACACTCCTCTGCTACCAGTGAGTCAGCTTGCAGATTGCAACATCACATGGTCCAGTCATCCAAGGTTCCGGGATCCGAAATTACAGATATGTGCCATTCGGACCCATTAAGAACACACACCAGGCAGGCTGTATGTATGTATGTTCAAGCAGGACTCTTTATTTTCAAGTACACAGCACACTTTTATACAGAATTTGGAACATCCCATTCCCAACAACCGCTTTCCTATTGGTCAATTGTAAAGTATATGCAGTTCTCACTCAGGTCCTCCTTGACCATGCAAATGAGGACTTGAAATAGTCAACAGGGATTGGCCCAATAGCTTGGATAGAAAGGCTTATGTGTATTGAGACAGAAGCCCCAGGGGGCAATCAATGTACACAATAGCCAGCCACAGAACAATGGGACCGTCTGGAGAGTGAGTTAGCCTTAAGACAGGGCAGAGACCCTTTTGACTTAATCAGTTACAACACAGTATTGGCATCACACAATAGAACATGGTATGTCATTCCACATCTTTAGACAGACGGTCTGTCTCTACTAACAGAAGATACCCACACCTGCTAATCAAAAGGCTTTAAACAGGCTTATCACATAATGGAAATGTCTTTCACAATTCAGCTTACTTAGCATCTTAAACGCAGGTGTTCTTGCATTGAATAAGCCAACAGCTTGTAATGTCCCTCTCCTGTGTAACAGATGTCAAGTAGAAACACTTTAATATCTCAAGATCCATGACAGGCCCCTTTCACACGGACGAAGCGTCCAGGTCCGCCTGTCAGTTTTGACGGCGGACCTGAACGGCGGCTTCTTGCATCTCTATGGAGCGTCGAATGTCAGTGGAGACATGTACATGCTGTCTGTTTTCGTCCAATCGCTCCATAGGAGACATCGGCGCCCAACAAGCCCCTCCCCGCTCAGTGAGCAGAGAGGAGCTTGTCATCCGCCAGCTCAGCAGAGATCAACAGACTGATCTCCCGCTGAACTGGTGGGAGCAGGCGGACTCCATAGCGTGTGGAAGGAGCCTAAAGGAGAAGTGTGGGCTTTAAAAAAAAACAACATCCATACTCACCCCAACACTGCAGCATCTGTCCCACTTCAGCTCTAAGGCTGGCCATTACATTATTTGATTTTCTTATTTAATTTCCTTTACATTTACCTTCAACTATGTAGTGCAAGGGCCTGCCTGATTGCATACAAATCAGGTATTTAGGTTTGATCTCATAATATTTGGTTTTGGTAAATCTAAAGGAAAATTGTACAAGAACATTGTATAATGTAGGGCCAGCCTAAGCACTGAGTGATCTCATGACTGCTGATTAGTTCTTGGTCTCCTCTGAGTGGAGAGCTTCAATTAATACTCTCTGCTCCACCCTTCCAGCACTCACACTGAAGCACCCCGGCAGGCGAGAGGCAGACATGGGTGGCTCTATCTCTCACCTGCTTGCTGAAAGGTAGAGCCAGCTGTCAATCAGGCAGCGGGGTGGATCCCAAAAATATAGTTGGGATCCTTCCTGATCCCAACAAAATTCTTCCACTGCCACTCTGCAATATCCCACTATAAGCTGACTAAATTTAGTTCTGTTCTTATGACCAACAAGAGAAGCAGTGGCGTACCTACAGGGGGGCAATTCCCCCACCCTAAGGTCTTCCTTGCACTGCTAAATTAGGCTGTGGGGCAGTTAGGAGAAAGCGGAAGTGGGCAGGGCAGAGAGGATGATTGGAATGAAATTACAGGAAGAATACCCTGTGTGTCTCTCCCTCCAGCAGCTGAAAGTGGGTTTCTCTCCCTTCCCCTCCCACCAGCTTTCAGCTGCTGGAGGGAGAGACAGAGTGAGTGAGTAACTTGTATAGCGCAACAAATGCAAACTTAATCGCCTCAAGGCGCATTGTTCCTGTAATTGCTGTGCCGATCATCCTCCCTGTCCTGTTGTTCAGAGTTTGCAGTCTGGGTCTCCTGCTTGTCATAATGACAGCAGACAGACCCAGCTGGAGCAGCAGCACATCCGACCACCAAATGGAAGGGTAGGGGGGGTATATTTGCATTTTATTTTACATGCTCAGTGTTAGCCAATAATGCTTTGTCCATGTTGCAACCCCTCCCACCACATTTCAACTTCAGTTCCAGAGAAAGAATAAGCTAAAATCACCCTTAGATCTCTAGCTTTCATGTGAGTTTTTTTTTTCTTTAGGTTTACTTCATGGAGGGGGGATAAGGAGGTTCTGCAGCAGCAGGGAAAGCAATAGGTTAGTTATTTTGGAGCAGGTAATGGAGAAATAGGGAAACAGGACCAGCATTCTCTTACAATCTATTAATGTTGTCATGTACAGACACCAGGATGTTGAAGATCCTAAGTGACGGTGACAGAGAGACAGACAACAGACTTAAAAGTTTTACTAAGCCCAGGAACCTGCATTAATTATATCTGGTCTCCCACAAACAGAACATGGGAATGCAATTATTTTAGTAAATTTAAACTGATAAATATATTTTCTCATCAGCAGTATATAGCAGTCTTGTGACTTCTATCAGTTCCTGGTTAAAGCTTGTAGGAGGAGTTTTCATACTGCACTGAGCTGTCCTATCAGGATTCAGGACACCTGATCCTCTGTCTGGACAGTGCTGATTGGCCCTGTGCAGATCACATGCACTCTCTCAAGAAATAAAAACAACTCTCTAGCAATACACACAGCAGACATGATTGTGACACAGTAGTATGGCAGTTAGGGATTGAGATCAGGTGTGAGGAAGCGACACTGTGCCCTGTGATCTTTGACCTCTCCCATGTTGTTCAGGTTGGCACAGCTATACAGTATTTACAATTATATTGAAAAAAGATTGCATATACAAGGACTAGAACAAAGAGCCGATAGAGAGCCAGGAGGAGTGTTGGAGACCTGAATATACAGAAGACAGAAAAATGATCTGGAGAGGAGGGATTGGGTGCACCTGCACGGAAGAATAATCTGCACTAAATGTGAATGAAAAAAAAGTGTGGAGGAGTGTTGAGAACTCCCAAGTAGACAAAAACGTATCTGGAGAGGAAAGGGTATTTCTATCTTCATTGAACAAAAAAAACTGTTATGCCGCGTACACGCGATCATTTTTCTGGTTCTAAAAAAATGAAGTTTTTTTTTAAACGTCATTAAAAACGATCGTGTGTGGGCTTCAGAGCATTTTTCGGGTTCTGAAAAATGGGTAAATTTTTTTTCGAACATGCTCTATTTTTTCACGACATTTTTAACATTGTCGTTTGTCGGGTTGTAAAAAATGGTCGTGTATAGGCTTTAACGACGTGAAAAATCCGTGCATGCTCAGAAGCAAGTTATGAGACGGGAGCGCTCTAGTAAAACTACCGTTCGTAATGGAGTAAGCACATTTATCAAGCTGTAACAGACAGAAAAGCGCAAATCGTCTTTTACTAACACAAAATCAGCTAATGCAGCCCAAAGGGTGGCGTCATCCGAATGGAACTTCCCCTTTATAGTGCCGCCGTACGTCACCGCGCTTTGCTATAGCATTTTTGTTTCACGATCGTGTGTAGGCAAGGCCGTTTTAATTATCGGGTTGAAAAAAACGTTGTTTATTCTAGAGCCTGAAAAACATAGTTTTTTAGAACCCGAAAAATGATCGTGTGTACGCGGCATAAGGAATTGGGAGACAAACGGAGAGGAGAAAAACTGGCACACTGGAACAGAGATCTGCAAACTGAGTGATGTGGTGTCAGAATATTGGATTCAACTTACAGAGCATTGCTTTGGAGATCTTATTTTCCTGATGCCTGCTTGACTCAGTGCTGATGGCATTGGAGTCCATGAATCTTGGTAAGTGTATTTAAGCCTTCTATGGGTTAAACACAGTGGTAATCTCTTGAATGGACTCTTTATGGTTTCCCATCTCAACAATCACGTTGAACACCAGTGTCCTTTATTTTATGGATCTTTTTCTTTATTGAGAATTAGGCAAATCCTATGGACTTTTCATTACACACTCTTTATTTGTATATTTGCAATATATGCACTTGCCACCATGGGCGTCCGCTGAAATTTTTTCAGGGGGGGGGCGCGCTTCGGCAGCGGCGATACACAGTCGCATTTTACCCCTTCTTCGACCGCTAGCGGGGGTTAAAAGTGCCCCCCCCCATGTTAAAATGTAAAAACACCCCACTGTGCCCCCTGCATCTTTCATATCTCTTTGTCATTACTGTGTACCCCCTCTCCACAACTGCACCTCTGGACCCCTTTACATTACACAGCACCCTGCATCACTGCCCCCCTTTACATTACACAGCACCCTGCATCACTGCCCCCCTTTACATTACACAGCACCCTGCATCACTGGACCCCTTTACATTACACAGCACCCCTTTCCCTTGACTGAAACACTACACTATAATGACAGTATATTTATTTCAGGTCTAAAAGAGGAACCTTTTGAAATGAGGGACAAATGGATTTGATTCCAGAAGGGGGACAGGCACTCTAAATAAGGGACAACTAGAAACTATGCCGTAGGCTGCAACTCTGTGTTGTGTTTGCTCTGCGTTTCCAGACTTGCTAAAAACACATCAGAAAATAGTCTAGCGTTACCTGTGGCAACAGATGTTGGAACAAACAAAGCACATGGCTGGTAAACGATATAAAGCGGCGCTCCTCTCCCTCTGTCCTCTGGCGCTCGTATCGTATGTCACAAAGCTGGGTCTGTGTGCAAGGTCCCGCCCCCCTAGTTCGGCTCGTGTGATAGGCGGAACACTAGAAGACTATCAGACGAGCCGAACTAGGGGGGCGGGACCTTGCACACAAACCCAGCTCCATGACATACGATACGAGCGCCGGAGGACAAAAGGAGGGGAGCACTGAAGTCGCCGCTTAAAGCGGCCCCAGGGCCAGTTCGGCCCTGCTCCTGGTTCTCCCTGGCAATTCCAGGGGGGGGGCAAACGACCCCCCTTGCCCTATGGAGCGGACGCCCATGCTTGCCACTTTGTTTGTAAATTAATGTATTGAGTTAAGTGTTGAGCTTTAATTTTAATTTTGCACAAGTCATTTTATATCAAAATTCTAGCGCAGCACTTTTTCCCCTTAGCAATAAGTATGTGCAGCATGACTCCAGTAACTCTGTCTTATCCGGACCTGTTTTGGAGTCAGTGGAAGAAGAGGAGGATCTGTGCATACAAGATCAAAAAGCCTTTTTACACAATGCAGAGGATTAACCCTTTAGGTTCCACAGTGAGTAGCACAAGCAGCCCTCTCTGAGCCTAGGTTCCTCCACACAACCCATGCAGGATGATGCCGACATTAGATCCCTGCTCTGGGCTCTCCCTACAAAGGCCGATATTGAGTCAATGATGCTTTGCTTAGAGGAACAGCACCTCCGGGATTGGCACAGAAGTGCACCTTTTGGATACCCGTCTGTCCAAGGGAGAGACTGGGCTGTCCAATCTGGAGCTTCATGTGGCTGCACTAAAACAGGAACACTCTTCCCACCAGGACAACCTGGCAGAGATGCATCTTCACGTGGAGGACCTAGAGAACCGGAGTCACTGAAATAACTTGCCGGGTCTGCTGGAGGCAACAAGGCCTGATAACTTGATTGACACTGTGTCGGCAATTTTAACCAAGGTTATGGACTCTAGACCTTCGACCACAATGAAATTTGATAGAATACACAGGTGCTGGGTCCCTAAACCAGCTGATCCTGATCGTCCAAAAGATGTTATCTGCCGTCTGCATCTAGTCCTCGGCAATGCATGGAAAAAGGGGCCCATTGATTTAGATGGGGCCAGCGTCACTATACTGCCTGATGTCTCCAGAGCCACCCTACTAAGAAGAGTGATGCTAAAACTGTTTGCTGGAGAAGCTGCACCAACGGGAGCTTACTTACAGGTGGGGCTTCCCCCTGCAGCTAACCATCTATCTGTAAAGGAGACTCCTCTTTCCAGTTTAGATGTCACACAGACCTACCAGACCTCTTCTCTTTCTATGACATAAGCCAATACTGGAATGGTTATGTCCACTGCCTGGCCGTGATTCCCTGTGCTGCTGCTCGGGTGCCCCGCCGCACACCAAGACCAAGGAGAGAGGCTCGTGCCCTGGTCCCGGTGGATGCTCCAGAGACTTAATGGATTACTAGCCTGGCTCATCAGTATCCCACATTTGGTCCTGCACAGTGGACTCTGTCACTCACAACATGGGAAGAACACCACAGACTCTCTCACACAGCCAATTCAGAACTGCCTAAACTGCCTAAGGGATTGTCCCCCCTCCCTTGTTGCTCCTCTTAACTACACCCTGTTCAAAGAAAGTTGAAGCAGTAGTTCATTTAAATTGTGGTCAAAACAGGCAGGTTGGTTGAGAAAAGGATAACTTGCACATTATCCCGACATGTTTCGCTGTATTGCTTCTTCAGGGGACGTGCAAAGGAAATCAGTAATATCAGAAAATAACTATATAAATGTAGAAACAAAAAGCATGAATAAACACAATAGTCAAAAAAGTAAACTGTAACATTACACATATGGATGAGCATTTTAGGGTATTTCCGAAAGCTCGCTTACCCCACGATACAATCCAGCAGAGACAACCACTGCCAAATTACGGAACTACCAAAAATCCCCAAAGGGAAGGAGGTTCCTGCGTAGTCACAGAGGACAACACAAAGGCCAAGCTAAATAGATAAGGAGATTATTTAATGGTAAAAAACACCAACTACACTGCTAGTGAACTTGAAAGAGAAGAACACATGCTGTGAAATAACAGCAAGAAAAAATATTTACTTACTTTAAAAGCAAATAGAACAAAGCATGGGGTGGAGAGCAACTTAAAGAAGCCTGCTAGGCGGTATTAGCAGGGTGTCAGTCTAAAAAGAGCAAAAAATAACCAGTTAACAACCAAGGTTGTCCATGGACGTCCTCGACTTTGTGCGGTGATATCTGAATGATGCCTGCAGCTACAGGCATCAGATATCACCGTCTTCAGCCGGCAATTCTCTGCACGATAAGAACGATCAAAGCGGCAGTTCCGCTGCTTGATCGTTCTTATAGGCAGCGGGACGGGTCGCCCCCCCCCCCTCTGGTGCTTCCGGAGGCCCGGAGAACGAATCGGCCAGCAATGGCTGGGAAGCATAGAGATGACTGGTGACCAGATGGTCACCAGTCATCTCTATGACCGTCAGAGCCCCGGGCGCGACGTTATGACGTCACGCCCGTACCCAGAAGTAAACAAATCCGCAATCGTGGCTGTCGGCATGAGATCAGTGAATTTTTTTCACAATCTCATGCTTGTAAGCCTGGAGGAGAGATGTGGGGTCTTATTGACCCCACATCTCTCCATAAAGAGGACCTGTCACAGTGATTCCTATTACAAGGGATGTTTACATTCCTTGTAATAGGAATAAAAGTGATAAAAAAAAAAAGAAATGTAAAAAAAAGTGTAAAAATAAAAAAATGATTACAATAAAAAAAAATTTTTTACAACGCCCCTATCCCCGGTATCTTGCGCTCAGAAGCGAACACGCATGCAAGTCCCGCCCACATATGTAAACGCCGTTTAAACCCCACATGTGAGGTATCGTCGCGTGCGTTAGAGCGTGTGCAACAATTCTAGTTCTCCTCTGTAACTCCGAAAATAATAACCTGTAAAAAAATGTAAAGCGTTGCCTATGGAGATATTTAAAGCGGAGGTTCAGGCTAAAAAACAACTTTCTACCATGCCATCCAGCATACTAGCGTCAGCTACAGTATGCCTTTATTTTTATTTTTTGCGCTGTACTCACAGTTTAATCCATTAGTTTCGTTTCAGACTCCCGCGGGGAAAGGCGTTCCTATGAAGAGGGGAACATAATTGACGGCCGGCTATGGTGCGTCACGCATTCCGAAAATAGCCGGAGTAGGACTCGGCTCTTCACGGCGCTATACGGCGCCTGCGCACAGACTAGGAGCTGACTGCGCAGACGCCATGAAGAGCCAAGTCCTATTTCGGCTATTTTCGGAACGCGTGACGCGCCATAGCTGGCCGTCAATCATGTTCCCCTCTTCATAGGAACGCCTACTTCCCGCCGGAGTTTGAAACTAAACTAATGGATTAAACTGTGAGTACAGCTGAAAAAATAAAAATAATGGCATACTGTAGCCGACGCTAGTATGCTGGATGGCATGGTAGCCAAAGACATTTTTTTTTTTTAGGGTGAACACCCGCTTTAAGTACCGAAGTTTGGCGCCATTCCAATGAGTGTGTGCAATTTTAAAGCGTGACATGTCAGGTATCTATTTACTTGGCGCAACATCGTCTTTCACATTATACAAATAAATTGGCCTAACTTTACTGTTTTGTTATTTTTTAATTCATGAAACTGTTTTTTTTCCCAAAAAAAGGTGTTTGAAAAATGATTGCGCAAATACCGTGCGAGAAAAAAAAAGTAGCAATGACCGCCATTTTATTCCTTATGGTGTCTGCTAAAAAAAATATATATATATATAATGTTTGGGGGTTCTGATTAATTTTCTAGCAAAAAAAGGAGAGAAGTGCCAAAATAGGCCCGGTGGTCAAGTGGATAAAATTCCTAGGCAGATGACTTTAAATAAAATGTATGCTGCTTCAAGTCACTCTCCATCCCATGCTTTGTTCTATTTGCTTTTAAAGTACTGTATATACTCGAGTATAAGCCGACCTGAGTATAAGCCGAGGCACCTAATTTTACTACAAAAAAATGGGAAAACGTATTGACTCGAGCCTAGGGTGAGAAATGCAGCCTCACCAACGCCCATAAACGCAGCCTCACCAGCGCCCATAATAGCAGCCTCACCAGCGCCCATAAACGCAGCCTCACCAGCGCCCATGAACGCAGCCTCACCAGCGCCCATAAAAGCAGCCTCACCAGCACCCATAAAAAGCAGCCTCACCAGCACCCATAAAAGCAGCCTCACCAGCACCCATAAAAGCAGCCTCACCAGCACCCAAAAATGCAGCCTCACCAGCACCCAAAAATGCAGCCTCACCAGGGAGAGGGGGACCCCTTGGTACACACACACACACACACACACACACACACACATCAGTGTGATTGGCAGATCAGCCTTTATACACACACACACATTATAACTATATACATTTGCATGCCATAATGTAATCTCAGTGAAAGTGTTTCGTTTTACTCACCAGGGGACGGTCTGGGGCTCTGTGAGGAACAAACTATTTTCAGATTCTGCCTGCCTCGATGCCTCCTCCAGGCAGACTCCATCTGTCACCAAGGCTCCCCCGGAGTGCAGCCGGCCCTGCTATAGCACAGCACTTTAGTGACTCCACTGACCGACGCTGCCATTGTTCAGGGAGGGAGCGCGGCCTACACGACAAGGGGGGCAGTATTAGGAATCACATGGACGTAGGGTACGGGCTTTGGGCAGAGGTGCTGGCTGTAGGACAGTCACGGTCGGACGGGACAGGACAGAACCGATGGGACAAATTCAATCACTGACTGGTGCCTGGTGGTGACGCGACCACATTATGAGACTGGGATAGACAGGTCTCCGAATCACTGATGATCAGAGGCGCGCAGCGGCAGGGGATGTCATGTTTTCTCCTTTCATCGGCAGTCGGACACAGTCCTCCGCAGCCACTGCACCTCTCCTCTAACACTATGTACGCCTCTGACTCGAGTATAAGTACAAAAAAAATGTGCTGAAAAACTTGGCTTATACTCGAGCATATACAGTAAGTAAATCTTTTTTCTTTAAAGGTCATGTTGCTCTGCCCACTTTCTGAGTGACTACACTGGTAGCGTATACCTCACCTGGCTGTCTACTTGCTATAGTTTTTTTGTTTTTCTCTTTTTAAATCTATTTTCAATTGGGTTTGGTAGGGATAGGGAGTCTCTAAACCCTGCTGTGCTCAACCTCCTATCCACATAGGGCCACACCCTTTTGGCAATTGTTTTTAGTTTTAGTTTTTTCTTTCTGCTTTATATAATTTTGTTGTGCTAACGGGGTGCTTTGAGATTTTCTCCTTGCTACACCTTAGACATATTAGGTCGGAAGTAGTGAGCTATCAGCCGTTTGGTTGCTCGCATACCTACCTCTTTTTCTACCCTCTCTCTCCTCTTCCCTTTATCCTCGTCCTACCTCACCTCCCTCTCCCTCATCCCCCATCTTCCGTGATGGCCTTAGGTAAAAAAAGAATCTGTGCGTCTGGTCTCAATAAATGTTAAGGGGCTGAATACCCCGGAAAAATGCTCCATAGTACTTTCCAATCTGAAACATATGAAGGCCCATTTTTAAAGACACATTTCCGTGCTGATAAAATACCTAAACTCCATGATTGCATTTTTCTCAATGGCCTACTACGGTTTCTCTTCAGATTCCAAGTCCAAAGGAGTTTCCATATTGCTACATAACTCAATCCCCTGGTCATTCAGAGATAGGCGGTATCATGCATAGGGCAGAGCTCTCTTCATAAAGGCAATCATCGGTCACTCGAGGGTAGAGCTGCACGATTAATCGCGGAGAGAATCACGATTTCGATTCTCCCCGCCCGCGATTTCCCCGTGGGATGACCCGCGATTCTTGTGTTCACCGCTGGTTCCACGTGGAATGCAAATGCCGCCGACATCGAAACCGACGTCAGCAGCCTGCGCCGCTGGATAGATGCCTGAGCTTCTCACAACAGTAGTTTGTATCCATGCGCCACCCAGTGGTTGTCGGCGGTACTGCTTCTGATTTATTAAACCTTCTCACAGTTCTGTACAACTGTGTGTATCCATGCGCCACCCAATGGTTGCTGGCAGTACTGCTTCTGATCTATAAAAAAAAAAGAGACCAGTGATATGTCTATAATGTTAAAGACCATATAACTCCTATGAAAAAATCAGAATCAAAGTTTTATTCTGCTTTTTTCACAGGAGTTATATGATCTTTAACATTATAGACATATCACTGGTCTCTTTTTTTATATATTCATATTTTCAGATAAATCGCAGGTTTATTTATTACATTTTTTTTTTGGGGGGGGGGGGGGGTTCTGGCATTACATTTTTGAGAATCGTGAGAGAATCGTGAACTTTTGTCTAAGTAAAAGAATTGTGATTCTCATTTTGACCAGAATCGTGCAGCCCTACTCGAGGGTCATCTTGATGAACCTGTACCAATTCAAACCAGATCTCCTTTCTGGAACCTGTCTTTGCTAAACTAAGTGACTTTACGGAGGGCATCATGGGGGTGATATGAACTTCACAATCGACCCAATCCTAGACACTTCCAGGAAAGCTTCCCACATCTCCTATGCCATTTTACAGGGCACAGCGGCGACAATGGGCACAGTGGTGACAATGGGCACAATTGGCACAGTGGGGACAATGGGCACAGTGGGGACAATGGGCACAGTGGGGACAATGGGCACAGTGTCAACAACGAAAGGGCACAGTGGTGACAATTGATGGGCACAGTGGCTGCGTTTGATGGCATGGCACAGTGGTGTGAATTGATGGCACAGTGGCTGCGTTTGATGGCATGGCACAGTGGTGTGAATTGATGGCACAGTGGCTGCGTTTGATGGCATGGCATAGTGACTGCATTTGATGGCATGGCACAGTGGTGCGAATTGATGGCACAGTGGCTGCATTTTATGGCATGGCATAGTGACTGCATTTGATGGCATGAAACAGTGGTGACAATTGATGGCACAGTGGCTGCGTTTGATTGCATGGCAAAGTGGCTGCGTTTGATGGCATGGCTCAGTGGTACGAATTGATGGCACAGTGGCTGCGTTTGATGGCATGGCACAGTGACTGCATTTGATGGCATGGCACGGTGGTGACAATTGATGTCACAGTGGCTGCATTTGATGGGCACAGTGAGGCTGCAATTTATTTTCGTTTGCGCCCCCCCCAAAGAATGTTGAGCACCAGCCGCCACTGCTTGCGGATCTCATGGTCTTGTAGGGGTGTCAAATTTAAATCGCTGCATCGTGATTCGGGTGTCCCCGATGTGACCGTAATAATCGATGTTTAGCCCCGCCCCCGTCCCTCCCGGGAGAGCGCTCCATTCAGATGTTACCTTATGGTGCGCTCATGTGACTGCCCGGCCCGCCTCTCTCCTGTCTGCTTTTACGTCTCACCTGGCGTCAGCCCCGCCCACTGACTGTAACTATCAGATCAGTAGAAAGGCGGGAGGGGCTGACGCCAGGAGAGACTGGACTGCAGAGAGACGCGCAGCGCAGACTTTTTTCACCGGACCAGGCGGAACCCTGCCTGGCTGAGCCTGCAGCTCGCTGAGCCTGCCCTGGTGAGTGCAATAGTAGTCTGTCTGCAGTTCTCCAACTTCCGTTGCAAAGCCGCCTGCCATAATAATTGATAAAAAGGGTCAGGCTAGGTTGGGACACAGTGACTGACACACTAGACTGTTCTCTCTCTCTCAGAGAAAGAGAGACAGACAGGCGACAGCCTGCAGGACTCATCGTCTCCCCTGTCCCCTCACTCCAGTCACAGTGCAGTCCAGTGATCTAGTCGGGACCACTTGAGTGAGGGGGGGGTGCACTGCAGAGAGAGAATGTATTATAGTGACTCGAGTGAGTCCGACGACTCCAGTCACTAACTTGAACTTAGAGTCCCATAGTGGACCCCTGGCCTGGCTGCAACATCCATCCATCCATCCATCTCTTGACTGGATGCTATCTATGTGATTTCTACAGGCAGCGGTTATCAGACAAGAATGGCAGTGGTGTGATTGTACAGAATTACAGATGTTAACAATCTCTGTCTTGCCACAGCGGACCGTTTTCATCGGACATGTCTCCTGGGAGCTTTTGGTCTGATGTGTGTACACACCATCAGACCAAAATCCCCACGGACAGAGAACGCGGTGACGTAGAAGACACCGACGTTCTCAAACACGGAAGTGCAATGCTTCCACGCATGCGTCAAATCAATTTGACGCATGCGCAGGATTTCGGGACGCTGGTTACACGTCATAACCAGCGGACATGTCCGATTAGGTATACTAACCATCGGACATGTCCGACGGACATGTTTCCAGCGGACAAGTTTCTTAGCGGACCAGTTTCAGCGGACATGTTCGACCGTGTGTACGCGGCCCCAGAGTAATATATAGAAGAGCCCCCACACTGAGGGATCTGGTGGCTAAAAATGTCCCTGACTTCCCAACGAAAAATAAGGCACTCACCTTCTTTCAGGGAAAGGGTTTCTTTCCATGTAGGCGGTGTTACGCCTGCAAGAAGACACATTTCAATGGGTAGAAGTGCACCAAATTCCAATCAAATGTGACAAAAGAAGGAATATGAAATTAAAGATCTCATCACCTGCAGAACAGAAGGGGTGGTATATGACCCCTTTGGAAGCGTATTAGGGAGCATGTCCAAAACATAGAAAACGGCTTTCCAAACACGTCGTCTCTCGCCATTTTGAATTATGCCACCAGAAGAACCCAAAAGGAAATGAAATTTTGGGCTATCGATAAATACACTCCACACTGGAGAGGTAGTCAAAGTTAGAGAACTAAGTAAGTCGGAATCAAGATGGATACATGAGATGAAGTCATTGGTGCCTAATGGCCTTAACATCGATTTTGACTTGAATTGCTTCATCTCAGACTACTAACTGTCCTATTTGGATTTTTTTTTTTTTTTCAGTATATCTATTTTATATACATAATTAATACATTTATTTTTATTAATTAGTTATATGTATATTTTAATTATATTATCCTATTTTTACTATATATGTGTCACTGCTGGAGGTAGGCTCTGCAGGGTTTGTATTACTATACACATATGTTTATTTCTACCACCAGAGGCATGAAGTGCTAGAGATGCCTGAATGATACATATATCTGGATCAGATTTTTTTTTTTTAAAAGCCTGTGGTGTGCAAAACACAACCCAAAAACTCCACCCGGTGCAGGGAAAAATGTGCACACACATAAAGAGTGACATCACAAAAAACTGCGACGGGTGCATACGTCAGTGGTCCTCCGAAAAGGACCCGTCTCTGATCCCCCGGGGCGTTAGGCTCCTGACAGGGAAAAGAGTTACTGTGGTCCATACAGCCGAAGCCATATGGACCCATCTTGGTCCAAGCAGCCGAAGCCACAAGGACCCAACATCCTCGGAGGGACTGCCGAAACAGAACCCTCCTCGGTGAGGCTCCCCCGAAGGGAGACCCCATGAGAGCCGGTGAACCTAACCAGAAGGCCGAGTCCACCAACTCCCAAGACTTTCAGAGACCGGCCCGAGGACCAGCACCCTACTCGCCACACATAAAGTGCAAGCACCAAAACAAAAAGAGTGACAAAACAAACAAACACGGGGAAAAATAATAAAAGAAAGTGGGGAAAAGGAAGATGGGAGAGTGAGGAAAGTGACCAATGTGAAATACATTGGCCGGCCCTCCGGTCAGGAAACAAAAATTCCACTGGTCCTAGCCAAAAGGCCCGGCCCAAGCGGCAGGTGTGAAAAGTGTGTTGTGGAGATCAGTGACCTGAAGGTGCCACACGATGAGTGCCCCTCAAACACTCGTGCAATGTATGGCACCCCTGGACTGCCACTCCAGGGGCACAATCTCCACGGGCTTTTCAACGGTCCCTAGCCCCTGGCCCGGACCGGCAGCACCCTTCCCAGCCAGGAAGGTGGGAGAAGAGGCTGGGGAGAACCCACCTAAGCAGGCTCTACCCACAGCCCCTATCTCTCCCACCTAATCACATTCTGGAAGTACTACCCGCTCCTTCCCGGTTAAAGGAGAAGCAAGGGTTCCCTCCAGAACAACTGACTGGGGCAGATACCACCAAATCCAGGCCAACGGCCAGGGACCCGGCCTCTTGGCTTCAACCTCATGCCTCTCTGTCCCGATCAGAAGGCTTCCACCTCCACGCCAACAGGCTTAGCGTCCGCCGACTGCCATCCCTTTCCCCCTGCCACAGGGTACCGGGGACAGTCAGCTTAGCACCACCTATTGGCAACTGATAAGAACAGATACTACACTTGATCTTAGCCAAAAGGCCGAGAAGCGATATCTGGATCAGATAGGTGGTATTTTAAGTATTTTAAAAATATTTTTAACTGGTTTTAAACATTTTTGTATTAAAAACTCTGTATTGTGTAGTGTTACACACTTAGGGCTAGATTCATGTACCTGCGCTTCTTCTTACGGCGGCGCAGCGTATCGCATTTACGCTACGCCGCCGTAACTTACAGGAGCAAGTGCAGTATTCACAAAGCACTTGCTCCGTAAGTTGCGGCGGCGTAGCGTAAATGGGGCCGGCGTAAGCCTACGTAATTCAAATGTGGAAGGGGGGGCGTGTTTTATGCTAATGTGTGATGACCTGACGTGATTGGCGTGTTTTACGAACGGCGCATGCGCTGTCCGTGTACATATCCCAGTGTGCATTGCTCCCAAGTACACCGCAACGACGTATTGGTTTCGACGTGAACATAAATTACGTACAGCCCTATTCGCAAACGACTTACGCAAACAGAGTAAAAAATTCAAATTTCGAAGCGGGAACGACGTTCATATTTAACATAGGCTGCGTCTCCTAATAGCAGGAGCAACCTTACGCCGAAAAAGCCTAACGTAAACAACATAAATAAATTGCGCCGGCCGTACGTATGTTTGTGAATGGTCGTATATAGGTAATTTGCATATTCTACGCCAAAAACAACGGAAGCGCCCCTAGCGGCCAACGTAATATTGCACACAATTCTACGCCGACGCATTCAAGTTACGTCGGCGGAAGCATATTTTTTTAGCGTATCTGCCTTTGAGAATCGGTGTAATGATACGCCGGCGCAGATTTGAGATACGCCGCCGTAAAAGCTACCTGAATCTACCCCTTAATCTTTTATAATAAGGGTTGCCCGCAAAGATGTTTTGTTGTATCCCTCCCTTTTTTTGGCTCAGCTGTCTGCAATTATGGACCTGCAGATGGCTATTTAACAGCACTTGCCTCTAAAGTTGCGGCGGCGTATCGTAAATCCCCCGGCGGAATTCAAATTCCGCGGCTAGGGGGGTGTCCCCACGCCGAACGAACTGCGCATGCGCCGTCCGGAAATCCTCATTTGCATATTCGGCGCGTAAAAAAAAACGAAACGCCACCTGTGGGGAATTGACCTAGCTTAGAATCCATGTTGTTTGTCCTGGGGAATTGACCTAGCTTAGAATCCATGTTGTTTGTCCAGATTCCATTTTATATATGTGTTTTAGTTAAACAAGCAACATAAAGTGTGTGTGTGTGTTCTGTCTGGGTTTCGCTTCCTCTATTGTCTAGAGCCATGTTTAACATAAGTACGTACGTGTTCTTTCTGTGTTTAACTTCCTCTATTATCTAGGGTAAAGTTGAAGCTCAAACATCAGCTGTCCTTAGCGGAAAATTCCATTCCTTTAACCTAAAAGAACAGTTATATGTATGTCAAATGTTATGTTGTACGCCCCTATTCCTCCCCCTATATAACCAGCAACGAGCCAAAAATAAAGAGAGCTTGGTTTCTCAATTTATATGTCTCCGTCTGTGTTACTTCTCGAAACCAATCTCCCAGGCCTGCAGACACAACACGAGCTGACCGCCAGGTAGTCAGGGACTATCGGAGAGGCCAGGGGTCTCAACTACCAACAGATTTGGGGCCTCGTCCGGGATTGGGACAGTTCTTAACTATTCTAGGTTGGTCAGGTGCTGTAGGTCTTATGTGATATGTTCCTTGTGGGTCATTGACTGGTTCTATTTCAGGCAGTGTGGATACTGGATGAACGTGAGATTGAGTCACTGGCCATAGTATCCACACTGCCCGAAATAGAACCAGTCAATGACCCACAAGGAACATATCACATAAGACCTACAGCACCTGACCAACCCACTCAGGGGTCATCTACCCCCACTCTGCAGAGACAAGGTATACCACGGGTCACTACCTATAGCCCAGCTAGGTCAACGATCCGAATGCCCCGTTCCCCCGGTATCTCAGCTCGGATGTCCCCAACCTTCTCCAATCGTCCCCAGGTCATCCGGGAATTACCGGAGCCTGGGAGTTTGGAAGAAGAAATAGCCTCTCCACCCCATACTAGGACTGGAAGAAACTACAATCCATCTGACCCCAATTCAAACCCCCCTGGGCCCCCAGCCATTGCCGAAGGGAACAATAAACATTTTCCTTTTATGTCAGTGGGGAATTATCTGGTAAAGAAGCCTTTAGAGTTGGAAGACATCGATAGAATAGTTAAGAACTGTCCCAAACCCACGGCAGCCCCATTGGGAACATTAAATTATTTAAAGAAGGCTTGTAAGGGTAGGAATTATACACAAGAAGACATGCGTCTGATAATAGATGGAATTATAGGTCCTAGGTCAGAATGGGATTGGGCAAAGGTACCTTCCATTAGTATAATACAGATAAAAGAAGAGGCAGCACAACCTCCACCTCCCCCATCCAATCCTCCAGCCGGACAGTATGCATTAAACACGGAAGTTGGAGTGGCCAAAATGTGGGAGGAATTGGAAAATGAAATGAAGAGAGTTTTTAAACAAAAATCATCCCTATCCACCGCGTTAGCATGCAAACAAAAGAAAGATGAACCCATCCCCGAATATTGGAAGAGATTCCATGACTGTTGGGTTCAAGAGGCCGGTTTAAAGATACAGGATAATGATCAATTATTCATTTCTACTTTTCTGATTAACACTCTGCCTCACCTCGTCACCCCCATCAAACAAATGGTTTCCTCCTGGCCATCCGATACGGTGCCAGACTTCCATAAGCATCTTTTTGAAAAAGAGGCTGCTGGATGTTTTGAAATAAAAAAACCAACTATCAGTACCCACCATTTTTCTGACAAAATTGATGCCCCACAGTATGGGAGGGGAATGAGCAGAGGTCGAGGTAGAGGTTACCCTAGTCAAAACCGAAATGAATATGGGAGAGGTAGGAACCAGAGAGATCCACCACAGCCTAGGTACCCCCAGGGTACCTGCTACAATTGCGGAGACCCTAATCATTGGGCCAGGGACTGCCCTAGACCCCGGAAAAACTACCAACCCCAGAACAACAGCATGTCCACTGAACAACAACCACAGGCGACGTTGACAGGGAATAAATTCCCTATCAACTGGTCAAACCAACAGCAACAACGCTGATGGTGCCCGGAGGCTGATATCCCGACTTTCCCACAAATCACAGAAACTTGGAAGGAACTGCCCCTCGTAGACTTAACGGTAAACCAAAGAAAACTTGCGTTCATCGTCGACTCCGGGGCGACTACGAGCGTTATGGCACCAAGTAATTATTCTGGCCCAAGGGAAAGGTCAACGCCTTCTATGGGAATAAACGGGGTATCAACTCCCACTTTCAAGACTAATCGCTTGAAGGTTACCGATGGTACAGGCAGATTCATCTGCTCCCATGCCTTTAGTATAATACCCGGGTGCCCAGTAAACCTGCTTGGTAGAGATCTCTTTGAAAAACTAAGTTTGAGTATCACAGTGGATAAGAGGGGGGGAGGACTGATTGTAGATTCGCCCTGTTTTTCGGTGGAACCAAATCTGAAGGTTACTCAGAGAAGCGAAGATTTTATTTGTGTAAGTCTACCACTAGACCTGTATGAGAAGGAAGAGTGCAAAGAAAAGGCCCAAAATTGCACTGCCGGCGCTTAGTGTTGCAACAACACCTTAAAGTGACTCAATGTAAAGTGAGAGTAAATACCATAAAATAAATATATATAAAGAGAACACCGCAAAGTGCAAGTGGTGTTGTCTATAAAGCAGCTGTTTCAATAAAACGGATTTAAAACCATTTAAAAGATGTGAAAACAGGTATCTAAAAGACGTGAACAGAAGTTCAAATAGATAAACAGCGCTATTGGATTGTTAAAACAATCCAGAAAACTAAATAAATAAATGAAGCCAGTGGGTGCAGTTGGTGCAAAAGGTGATCAGATCAGAAGTCTATGTGCACCAAAGACAGCTCAAAAAGAGGTAACACCTATATGTGTGGTTAAACGTACCCTACTGGGGTGTAAGCCTACCACATTACAGTGAAACAATTCTGTAGTTACACCATCTGATCCTCCTGGTATTGGAAAGGCAGACCACGTCTCAGTGCAGCAGCATGAAAGAGAAACATGTACAAATGATAGTGCAATATTGTCTATATGCAACTGGCTAAGACAAGTATTAGACCTTAAGAGAATGCCCGTACAATGTAATAATGTTAAGCAAGCAATTTAAATAGTAAAGGTTTCACCGCTGTCACCGCCGTTTGATAACCTCCAGGGGCCGCGCTCGTGCTATGCAGGAACTGCTGGAGCGAGTGCTGGGCTGTGGTTGGTAGTAGGTGGAACGCAGGTGGAACGCAGTCTGAATCCGTGTGTGTAGCGCCGTTAGTAGCCACGCCCTGACGCGTTTCGTCACTTCCGACTTCGACAGAGGGCGTGGCTACACAGCGCAATCACTGTCCCTTTGTACTCGGTCAACGGCAGGCTATTGGTTGAGTTTACCCGCCCCCGGTCCTGATTGGTGCTGATCCGACCGGATGAACAGGCTAAGCTCAGCCTTGTTGAATAGAGTATCTGAAAGGGTCAAATGAAAAACGGGTCATACTGCATTTTAATACGATCAATACGATCAGATCATCTACATAGAATCACTAGTCCCACGTGGGTAAAAGGTCGTTTGTAAACGATCTTAGCAAGTGAGCATGTATAAACGTGTTTTTTTGATTAGAAGCCACATTAAAAAGGGGATCGATGGAAAAAAGCTATGTGTGTGTGCACAAGCCATACATCAACGAATCCCAGCATGTTGTGGGCGTATTAAACAAGATGGACAAAAAACTTGGGGATAGAAATATATATACACATATATTCAAAAGAAATTCTGGAGGAAAGAAGAGTAGAAGATATATTGCTTTCCACTTTGGTCGATGATATGTGGTTGTTGTACATATAAGTATATCGGATCAAGTGTAAGGGTATATCTGTGACAATTAAATCTAAGTGTGTCACACATTTAATCGTAAGAAATGCACAGCAACGCACACCGCGTGTGCTTCAAGGTGTGATTCAAGCATTTGTTCTCACTCATTATTTAAAGAAAGTATCAAAGTATATATTATTTATGGTCATCATTAAATGTATAGAAGCATATGTGTATATAATACACGTTTTCTAAAAGGATAATAAATATATATATAAATTGAGTAATAAAAATAGCAAAAGCTCATCTGGAGAGGTAGCACAACACAACAAGCAGGCTGTTAATGTGCATCTTGATGGTGCTACAGCGCATATTTATGTGATGGCATGAGTACGATAATTAAAGTGGTAAAGGTATGTGTGGTCTTTTACTCTATGTGGAGTACATAGAGAGTAAACTATTTGTAAATAAATAAATATAAATATCTAAATATTTAAAAGTTTAAAAGTCTCACATAGAACAGACATAATTGTCAATGTAGTGTCCTTCAAAGGAGGTAAGACATTCATAAGGGGAGTTGGAATGCGGACGGAGGCTACTCAATTATGAGGGACTTCCAATTTTACAAAGTAATATCTGGGTTTGTCCAGAGAAAACGAAGAGTATGGAGCAGCAAAATAATGGATAAAAGAGGGGCATAATCAATCCATAAAGACTGATAAAAGAGGGGACCAAGTCACAGTAAGCATTAAATGAACTTGCACAAAAAGATGATGTGTGCTGGATAAAGGTGCTGGACATAGGCTAATAAAATCAATTAAAGGAACATAAAAGAGTAAAACTGATAAAATGGATTAAAAAGGGTTTTGACTGTTAGTGATAAAAGGAGGGCAAAAATATGTCAATGGTGACACATTGAAGTCAGACATCACTAATAAAACAATTAATGTCAAGGTCAACGTTCAACCCTTTCGGCACCAGTGTGCCAGACATAAAAATCCATTCAGTTTCCTTCTTGGAGAGTTCCCTTACACGATTGCTACCTCTCCAGGAGGCTTCAATGTGTTCGACACCCCAGAACTTTAATCCTGAAGGATTCTTGTCATGATGTAGTAAGAAGTGGAGGGAGACATTGTGGTCCTTGTATCCTAATTTAATATTGGCCACATGCTCAGCAATTCTAATTCTTAATTTTCTCTTGGTGCGGCCAATATACATCAGTTTGCACGGGCATTCTAGCATGTATACAACATGTGTTGTGTTGCATGTGATAAACGATTTTACATTAAATTCAATGCCGTTAGATGTGGATGTGAAGGACTCTACAGTGCCTCTTGTTCTGTCAGCCTCTTTACAGGGGAGGCATTTCTTGCATGGGAAGAACGCGTCCTTATTCCATATTGTTGGTGGTTTCCTTGGGGGGTCTAGGACTTTTTTGACAACTTTATCTCCAAAACTGACTGCTTTCTTATATATGAATCCTGGTTTTTTTGGTAAAACAGTACATAAAATTTTGTCCAAAAAGAGGATATGCCAGTGATTTTTAAAAATCAACTCAACTTCTTTGTACTGGCTGTGGTAGCCTGATATGAAGCTCCATTCGTGCATGTTCCTCCTAGGTGTCGCTTGGGTTGTGGAAAGGCAATTTGATCGTGGTACTTCTGCGAGTTCGTCTATGATTCTGACAAGTTGGTTATTATCATAGCCTTTCTCCACAAATTTGTCTTTAAGGAGCGTAGCCTGAGATCTAAAATCAACAACATTACTGCAATTCCGTTTAACTCTCATTAATTGGCCTTTCGGAATATTTCTTAGCCACATTGGGTGGTGACCGCTTATCATTGGTAAATAGCTGTTACAATCTGTTGGTTTAAAATATACATTAGTGCCGAGCTTATTTCCTTCTCTAAAAATGTTGAGGTCAAGGAAGTGTACACTTTGCTGATTGTATTCGCTGGTGAGTTGGATATTGCACGTATTTGTATTAAGATCATTTAAAAAAGATTCTAATGTTAAAAGGGGTCCAGCCCAGATAAAAAACAGGTCATCAATGTAACGACGATAAAATAAAAGTTCTTCCCGTGGCATATTAAAAATCGTCTTATCCTCCCATTCTGCCATAAAAAGGTTTGCTATGCTGGGAGCAAACTTGGCCCCCATAGCAACACCTTTATTCTGTAAATAAAAGCAATCATTATACCAGAAAAAATTGTGGCTAAGGCAGAAATCTAGGCAATTACGTAAAAAGACTTTGAGGGTATGCGTGATGTCGTCTCTCTTGGAAAGTGCCCAGTTTAGAGCTAAGAGCGCATCATCGTGTTGTATTATTGTATACAATGACGAGACATCTGCAGTCACCAAGTATATATCAGACAGTCCAGTTAGGTCTATTCCTTGCAATTGGATCAGTAAATCTTTAGTGTCCCTCAAGTATGCCTTGGTATTAGTAACGCTTTTTTGGAGGAAATGATCAAGAAATTCGCCAACACGAGATGTCACAGAGCCTATGCCGTTTACTATTGGTCTGGCAGGTGGGCTCTGTACATCCTTATGTATCTTGGGTAGTGTATAGATCGTCGGAATTCTATTACTACTAGGAATCAGATATTTTTTCTCTTTGGTGGATATTGCGTGTGAGCGATAACCAAGCTGTACTAAAACACTTAAGTTTTTTTCATACTGGGAGGAGGGATCCTTTGTCAATCTAGTATATGTATTTATGTCAGAAAGCATAGTGATCATTTGCTTGTGGTAGTAGTCTTTGCTCAAGATAACCACTCCTCCCCCTTTATCCGCCGGCCTTATCACGATGTCTTTTCTTTTTTCTAATGTTTCTATCCCCTCTCTGATGTATCTAGGATTTACAAGTTTTTTAGGTTTAATATGTTCCAAATCGCGGAGTAAGAGGCCCTTAAACACATCCAGTGGTTGGTTTGTTCCAAGCATAGGGTTAAAGAGTGATTTGTTCCTAAGTCCGCTGTCATTTGGTGGTATTGGTGTTCTATCAACAATACTGGGATATTTGTTTAAAAAATATTTTTTCATATTTAATTTCCGAGTATATTTATGAATGTCGATAAACACATTAAACTTATTGATAGGGCGATTGAGACCACATTTAAGTCCTAAATTTAAAATGTTAGTCTCTTTAACAGTTAAAACAGTATTACTCAAGTTAAAAATGCCTCCTATTCGTGCTCCCTCAGTCTTCTTTTTTTGCTGTTCCTGGATCCGTCTCCCCGCTCGGCACCCTCTGGTTCTCTGTTCCAAGGTCCAGGTTGGTGGCTTCTTTCTTGTTCCGGATGCGGGTGGTCCCTCCATTGCGGTTCTCTGTTTACCGGAACATAGTTCGGGTCTCTGTATTGGGTGTAATACTGGGGGTGTGTGGTGGGTTTCCCCCTGTGCCCTGATGTCCCCCTGCCCCTTTTCTGCGGGCCTCGGCCTCTCCCTAAAAAAGGTCGAGGTGATGCGTACCTATATTCGTATTCCTCATCTCGTAATGTTTCGTATCGGTTATAAACGGGTACTTGATGATATGCATCTGTGGGAGGTGGTCTCTGATTGCGATTAGATGGACCAGGGTGTCTACCTCGACCCCTTGTTTGGTTACCATCATTCCTAATGGGCGTAGAGTAGTTGTTAGGTGTATGGGGATGCTCTACATGTCTTCCATTAGCGTGTTGTGGTCCTAAGGTTGAGGTAGGTTGTGTTTCACTGATTCCTGGTTCATTTTGGGTCTCCATAGTGTTCACTTCATTGTCTCCAGACCCTATAATGTTATTTTGCTGCCACAGATAAATGGTGTTGGTTCTAAAATCTCCAAGATCACGATGAAATTTCTTAGTTTTAGTTTTCTGGGTATCTTTATCGACTTTTTCTAGTCGCTTTTTAATACGGATGTTGAAGTCGGTCACTTGTTGGGAATCTTTAATAGGTTCCAGTAGTGTCCCCAACTCTTTGATCTTAGATTCTAATTTTAACATTTTCCTTTTCTTCCTTCTTAAAATAAGATCCTGTAGTTTGTGTCCCACACCATTAAAAAACTCAAGCCATTCTATCATGGAGTCTTTATCATCGAGACCGTCTTGGGGTGTTACTTCCCATCTTAGGCTCCTTATGATGATATGCTCTTTTAAATATTGCTCGAGGGTGCAGATATCCCACCATGTTCTTACTTGTTTTTCTAGTGTATTTCCCAGAGTGGTTAAAATTGTATTAAAATTGGTTTGTGCAGTAGTTTGCTCGTTAACAGTAAAGATGGTACTAATGTCCAGATTTCTGTCACTCAAAAAGCGTAGTGCGTCCATAGCAGCCCGGGCAAAATATATAAATAAGTCAATAGATATATAAAACGTATATGAAGGAAGAGTGCAAAGAAAAGGCCCAAAATTGCACTGCCGGCGCTTAGTGTTGCAACAACACCTTAAAGTGACTCAATGTAAAGTGAGAGTAAATACCATAAAATAAATATATATAAAGAGAACACCGCAAAGTGCAAGTGGTGTTGTCTATAAAGCAGCTGTTTCAATAAAACGGATTTAAAACCATTTAAAAGATGTGAAAACAGGTATCTAAAAGACGTGAACAGAAGTTCAAATAGATAAACAGCGCTATTGGATTGTTAAAACAATCCAGAAAACTAAATAAATAAATGAAGCCAGTGGGTGCAGTTGGTGCAAAAGGTGATCAGATCAGAAGTCTATGTGCACCAAAGACAGCTCAAAAAGAGGTAACACCTATATGTGTGGTTAAACGTACCCTACTGGGGTGTAAGCCTACCACATTACAGTGAAACAATTCTGTAGTTACACCATCTGATCCTCCTGGTATTGGAAAGGCAGACCACGTCTCAGTGCAGCAGCATGAAAGAGAAACATGTACAAATGATAGTGCAATATTGTCTATATGCAACTGGCTAAGACAAGTATTAGACCTTAAGAGAATGCCCGTACAATGTAATAATGTTAAGCAAGCAATTTAAATAGTAAAGGTTTCACCGCTGTCACCGCCGTTTGATAACCTCCAGGGGCCGCGCTCGTGCTATGCAGGAACTGCTGGAGCGAGTGCTGGGCTGTGGTTGGTAGTAGGTGGAACGCAGGTGGAACGCAGTCTGAATCCGTGTGTGTAGCGCCGTTAGTAGCCACGCCCTGACGCGTTTCGTCACTTCCGACTTCGACAGAGGGCGTGGCTACACAGCGCAATCACTGTCCCTTTGTACTCGGTCAACGGCAGGCTATTGGTTGAGTTTACCCGCCCCCGGTCCTGATTGGTGCTGATCCGACCGGATGAACAGGCTAAGCTCAGCCTTGTTGAATAGAGTATCTGAAAGGGTCAAATGAAAAACGGGTCATACTGCATTTTAATACGATCAATACGATCAGATCATCTACATAGAATCACTAGTCCCACGTGGGTAAAAGGTCGTTTGTAAACGATCTTAGCAAGTGAGCATGTATAAACGTGTTTTTTTGATTAGAAGCCACATTAAAAAGGGGATCGATGGAAAAAAGCTATGTGTGTGTGCACAAGCCATACATCAACGAATCCCAGCATGTTGTGGGCGTATTAAACAAGATGGACAAAAAACTTGGGGATAGAAATATATATACACATATATTCAAAAGAAATTCTGGAGGAAAGAAGAGTAGAAGATATATTGCTTTCCACTTTGGTCGATGATATGTGGTTGTTGTACATATAAGTATATCGGATCAAGTGTAAGGGTATATCTGTGACAATTAAATCTAAGTGTGTCACACATTTAATCGTAAGAAATGCACAGCAACGCACACCGCGTGTGCTTCAAGGTGTGATTCAAGCATTTGTTCTCACTCATTATTTAAAGAAAGTATCAAAGTATATATTATTTATGGTCATCATTAAATGTATAGAAGCATATGTGTATATAATACACGTTTTCTAAAAGGATAATAAATATATATATAAATTGAGTAATAAAAATAGCAAAAGCTCATCTGGAGAGGTAGCACAACACAACAAGCAGGCTGTTAATGTGCATCTTGATGGTGCTACAGCGCATATTTATGTGATGGCATGAGTACGATAATTAAAGTGGTAAAGGTATGTGTGGTCTTTTACTCTATGTGGAGTACATAGAGAGTAAACTATTTGTAAATAAATAAATATAAATATCTAAATATTTAAAAGTTTAAAAGTCTCACATAGAACAGACATAATTGTCAATGTAGTGTCCTTCAAAGGAGGTAAGACATTCATAAGGGGAGTTGGAATGCGGACGGAGGCTACTCAATTATGAGGGACTTCCAATTTTACAAAGTAATATCTGGGTTTGTCCAGAGAAAACGAAGAGTATGGAGCAGCAAAATAATGGATAAAAGAGGGGCATAATCAATCCATAAAGACTGATAAAAGAGGGGACCAAGTCACAGTAAGCATTAAATGAACTTGCACAAAAAGATGATGTGTGCTGGATAAAGGTGCTGGACATAGGCTAATAAAATCAATTAAAGGAACATAAAAGAGTAAAACTGATAAAATGGATTAAAAAAAGCCAAGTTTGCTCCCAGCATAGCAAACCTTTTTATGGCAGAATGGGAGGATAAGACGATTTTTAATATGCCACGGGAAGAACTTTTATTTTATCGTCGTTACATTGATGACCTGTTTTTTATCTGGGCTGGACCCCTTTTAACATTAGAATCTTTTTTAAATGATCTTAATACAAATACGTGCAATATCCAACTCACCAGCGAATACAATCAGCAAAGTGTACACTTCCTTGACCTCAACATTTTTAGAGAAGGAAATAAGCTCGGCACTAATGTATATTTTAAACCAACAGATTGTAACAGCTATTTACCAATGATAAGCGGTCACCACCCAATGTGGCTAAGAAATATTCCGAAAGGCCAATTAATGAGAGTTAAACGGAATTGCAGTAATGTTGTTGATTTTAGATCTCAGGCTACGCTCCTTAAAGACAAATTTGTGGAGAAAGGCTATGATAATAACCAACTTGTCAGAATCATAGACGAACTCGCAGAAGTACCACGATCAAATTGCCTTTCCACAACCCAAGCGACACCTAGGAGGAACATGCACGAATGGAGCTTCATATCAGGCTACCACAGCCAGTACAAAGAAGTTGAGTTGATTTTTAAAAATCACTGGCATATCCTCTTTTTGGACAAAATTTTATGTACTGTTTTACCAAAAAAACCAGGATTCATATATAAGAAAGCAGTCAGTTTTGGAGATAAAGTTGTCAAAAAAGTCCTAGACCCCCCAAGGAAACCACCAACAATATGGAATAAGGACGCGTTCTTCCCATGCAAGAAATGCCTCCCCTGTAAAGAGGCTGACAGAACAAGAGGCACTGTAGAGTCCTTCACATCCACATCTAACGGCATTGAATTTAATGTAAAATCGTTTATCACATGCAACACAACACATGTTGTATACATGCTAGAATGCCCGTGCAAACTGATGTATATTGGCCGCACCAAGAGAAAATTAAGAATTAGAATTGCTGAGCATGTGGCCAATATTAAATTAGGATACAAGGACCACAATGTCTCCCTCCACTTCTTACTACATCATGACAAGAATCCTTCAGGATTAAAGTTCTGGGGTGTCGAACACATTGAAGCCTCCTGGAGAGGTAGCAATCGTGTAAGGGAACTCTCCAAGAAGGAAACTGAATGGATTTTTATGTCTGGCACACTGGTGCCGAAAGGGTTGAACGTTGACCTTGACATTAATTGTTTTATTAGTGATGTCTGACTTCAATGTGTCACCATTGACATATTTTTGCCCTCCTTTTATCACTAACAGTCAAAACCCTTTTTAATCCATTTTATCAGTTTTACTCTTTTATGTTCCTTTAATTGATTTTATTAGCCTATGTCCAGCACCTTTATCCAGCACACATCATCTTTTTGTGCAAGTTCATTTAATGCTTACTGTGACTTGGTCCCCTCTTTTATCAGTCTTTATGGATTGATTATGCCCCTCTTTTATCCATTATTTTGCTGCTCCATACTCTTCGTTTTCTCTGGACAAACCCAGATATTACTTTGTAAAATTGGAAGTCCCTCATAATTGAGTAGCCTCCGTCCGCATTCCAACTCCCCTTATGAATGTCTTACCTCCTTTGAAGGACACTACATTGACAATTATGTCTGTTCTATGTGAGACTTTTAAACTTTTAAATATTTAGATATTTATATTTATTTATTTACAAATAGTTTACTCTCTATGTACTCCACATAGAGTAAAAGACCACACATACCTTTACCACTTTAATTATCGTACTCATGCCATCACATAAATATGCGCTGTAGCACCATCAAGATGCACATTAACAGCCTGCTTGTTGTGTTGTGCTACCTCTCCAGATGAGCTTTTGCTATTTTTATTACTCAATTTATATATATATTTATTATCCTTTTAGAAAACGTGTATTATATACACATATGCTTCTATACATTTAATGATGACCATAAATAATATATACTTTGATACTTTCTTTAAATAATGAGTGAGAACAAATGCTTGAATCACACCTTGAAGCACACGCGGTGTGCGTTGCTGTGCATTTCTTACGATTAAATGTGTGACACACTTAGATTTAATTGTCACAGATATACCCTTACACTTGATCCGATATACTTATATGTACAACAACCACATATCATCGACCAAAGTGGAAAGCAATATATCTTCTACTCTTCTTTCCTCCAGAATTTCTTTTGAATATATGTGTATATATATTTCTATCCCCAAGTTTTTTGTCCATCTTGTTTAATACGCCCACAACATGCTGGGATTCGTTGATGTATGGCTTGTGCACACACACATAGCTTTTTTCCATCGATCCCCTTTTTAATGTGGCTTCTAATCAAAAAAACACGTTTATACATGCTCACTTGCTAAGATCGTTTACAAACGACCTTTTACCCACGTGGGACTAGTGATTCTATGTAGATGATCTGATCGTATTGATCGTATTAAAATGCAGTATGACCCGTTTTTCATTTGACCCTTTCAGATACTCTATTCAACAAGGCTGAGCTTAGCCTGTTCATCCGGTCGGATCAGCACCAATCAGGACCGGGGGCGGGTAAACTCAACCAATAGCCTGCCGTTGACCGAGTACAAAGGGACAGTGATTGCGCTGTGTAGCCACGCCCTCTGTCGAAGTCGGAAGTGACGAAACGCGTCAGGGCGTGGCTACTAACGGCGCTACACACACGGATTCAGACTGCGTTCCACCTGCGTTCCACCTACTACCAACCACAGCCCAGCACTCGCTCCAGCAGTTCCTGCATAGCACGAGCGCGGCCCCTGGAGGTTATCAAACGGCGGTGACAGCGGTGAAACCTTTACTATTTAAATTGCTTGCTTAACATTATTACATTGTACGGGCATTCTCTTAAGGTCTAATACTTGTCTTAGCCAGTTGCATATAGACAATATTGCACTATCATTTGTACATGTTTCTCTTTCATGCTGCTGCACTGAGACGTGGTCTGCCTTTCCAATACCAGGAGGATCAGATGGTGTAACTACAGAATTGTTTCACTGTAATGTGGTAGGCTTACACCCCAGTAGGGTACGTTTAACCACACATATAGGTGTTACCTCTTTTTGAGCTGTCTTTGGTGCACATAGACTTCTGATCTGATCACCTTTTGCACCAACTGCACCCACTGGCTTCATTTATTTATTTAGTTTTCTGGATTGTTTTAACAATCCAATAGCGCTGTTTATCTATTTGAACTTCTGTTCACGTCTTTTAGATACCTGTTTTCACTCTACCACTAGACCTACCAAACGAAATCTGGGCAGAAGGGAATCATGACACGGGTTTAATAGACTGTACCCCGTATAAAGCCACCCTCAAACCCCAAGCTATGCCAGTTTACCAAAAACAGTACCCTTTGTCACCAGAGAAAATAGAAGGAATCACTCCCCAGGTAGAAGAATACCTGGAGAAAGGTGTATTGGAGTATTGTATCTCATCTTACAACACACCAGTAAACCCAGTAAAAAAGCCCGATGGCCAGTACCGTTTTGTGCAAGACCTAAGGGCTATTAACAACTTAGTTATTCCCATCGCGCCAATAGTCCCAGACATCAGCGCGCTTCTGGCAACCATCCCACATGAAGCCTCCCATTTTTCGGTTATCGATCTGAAGAATGCCTTCTTCAGCATACCTGTTGACAAAGAGACACGGCCCATTTTTGCTTTTAGCCTTGATGGAAAGCGCCAAATGACTTGGTCAAGATTACCGCAAGGATATGTGGACTCCCCCGTGGTTTTTAGTATTGTACTACAGTCCACACTAAGGCCATGGAACCCCCCCCAAGGTTCGGTAGTGCTGCAATATGTTGATGACCTGATGGTCTGCAGCCAGTCAGTGGAAGCCAGCCAGGAAGATAGCAAGTCATTATTATTATGGTTGTTAGAATGTGGATACAAAGTGTCGAAACAGAAGTTACAGTGGTGTTTAGAAAAGGTGGAATACTTAGGCTTTGTCTTCTCAAAGGGAGTAAGAAGCTTGAGCAAATCACGGGTCGATGCCATCGTGGGCCTGGTCACCCCACACACCAAGAAAGACATGTTATCTTTCCTTGGGATGGTAAGCTATTGCAGACAATGGATACGTGATTGCTCCTTCTATGATAACATTTTAAGACAAGCTACACTAAAGGATTCACCCGACAATGTTAAATGGTCAGAAGAAATGTGTGAAGCGTTTAGGGCATTGAAATGTTCAATGATGACAAGTCCTGGTCTTGGCCTCCCTGATTATAGTCAAATGTTCCATTTGTATGCAAGGGATAATTGTAAAACCATGGCGGGCGTTCTCGGCCAAGAACACGGTGGGAAGATGCGACCAGTCGCATTTTTTTTCTAAGGTCATGCCTCTACAAGTCCAGGGTTTTCCTTCGTGCCTCCGAGCACTGGCTACTTGCGCTATGGTTGTTGAAATGGCTACTGTTTTCACACTGGGTCACCCTACCACCCTACACACAACTCATGATGTGTTATCTATTCTGAAAGGGATACACACACAACATATGTCTGCCCAGAGACAGAGTGGATATGAGATTATATTGCTGAGTAACCCCCAACTAAAAGTCCAGTACAATTCCACCACGGCAGGACCAGCAATGATCTTAAATGGATTGCTGGGACTGAAGTCCAATGATGACACTATAGCGGAAGAACACAGTTGTTTAGAATCTATAGAAGTCATGACATCTCCCAGATTAGACATGCAAAAGGCCCCTCTGGAAAGAGGGGATGTAATTTTTGTAGATGGTTCTTGCTCCCGCCCAAATGACAACACTTATCATGCGGGTTATGCAGTAGTAAAATTACCTGATGTTGTCATCGAGGCGGAACCAATCAACCACCAGTCAGCACAAGCAGCCGAGTTAATAGCCTTAACAAGAGCTTGCACTCTATATGCCAACCAACCCGTGACTATATACACTGATTCCAGGTACGCTCATGGAGTTGTTTTTGACCATGGGGTACTGTGGTCCATCAGAGGATATATAGGAGCCGACGGGAAGCGCATTTCACATGCCCAATTGATAAAACAATTGCTAGATGCCATAAAACTCCCATCAGAATTAGCCATCATCCATTGTAGAGCACACACTCAAGGCTCAGATGACATATCAAAAGGAAACGCCCTTGCTGATATCACAGCCAAGTCAGCGGCTAAGACAGTTATTTCAACTTTCCTAACCATGCCAACCTTGGTACCTCTCCTCCCAGATGAAACACAGCTGCTAACTGATCTGCAGGCCTCGGCTACCCCAGAGGAACTTGCAGATTGGTGTTACCCAGTGTTACAAAAGAGTCCTAAAACTGGACTCATTTGCAAAGAGGGGAGACCATGCATCCCACAACATAGTGCCCCAATCTACATAGCACATGTTCACGGAATAGGACACATAGGTTGGAAAGCCACTTTACAACAACTTAAAACAATGTTTTACATTACCAAAGTTGAACCTATGGTAAAAAGTTTTGTTCAGAGATGCATAACCTGCATTAGGAACAACCCCAACAACCCACACAAGGTCAAACACGAGCACCTACCCTATCCAACAACGCCATTTACACATCTACAAATTGACTTTACTCATCTCCCAGTAAAGGGGGGCACACAGCCAGTTTGTGTAATAATAGATGTTTTCAGTAGATGGCCAGAGGCATTCCCTACAAGAAGAGAAGATGCTAAGACAGTGGTAGGAATTCTGACAAGAGAGATAGTTCCCAGATGGGGAATACCTCTACAAATAAACTCAGACCAAGGCCCCGCCTTCACATCTAAAATTTGTAGAGAACTGGCCAAGACATTACAGGTAGAATGGAAATTCCACATTCCCTATCATCCTCAAAGCTCTGGGATTGTGGAAAGGATGAATAGGACGATTAAAGACAAGGTGAGGAAAGCAACAGGTGGAACCTTTTCCAATTGGAAAAGGTACCTCCCAGCCATCATGGCTGAAATAAGAATGACCCCCAACAAAGCCCTAGGGTATTCCCCCTTTGAAATCCTGTTTGGTAGACCTTTCCCCACCCCATGGTCTAGGAAAACTTTTATGACCATGGATAACCTTGATAACCTGAGAGATGAATATGTAAGGAAGCTGATCCAAACCTTGGTCCGCACCGAGGAAGATGTTACTCGCAAATGTCCTTTTTCTTCACAGGAAAACACACACCCCTTCAGGGAGGGGGACGAAGTAGTGGTCAAGCTACATCCAAAAGGGAAAAGACAGCAAGACTTCACCTACGGACCTCCCACCATCATTGTTGCAGTGACCAGAACAGCAGTCCTAACAGAGAACAGTCCTACCTGGATCCATGCTACCCGAGTAAAGTTGGTAAAGAAAGGTCCGACCCCAGAAGCAAGTCCAGAAGCAAGTCCAGAAGCAAGTCCGGATTTAGAGACAAGAGAGGTACTAACGGAGGCAAGTTGCCTTGGCCTTGAAGAGGAAGATCCAGAAGCAAGAGAGGCACTAACGAGGGCAAGCTGACTTGCTCTGGCCTTGAACAGGATAGTCAAGAAAAGGGGGTTCCGGAGGCAGACAGCCTTGGCCCTGTAGAAAAATGACAATCTTAATTTCACCGGACTCTGGAAAGCTTTGGCTCCTTATAGGACTTGTCTCATTCTCAGTTTTCTCCGTAGTATGGGTTACCACCAACTGTATTTATAGCCCAGAAGATTTAGGGGGATTGCGAGGTATTTGCGGTAAAAATTACAGCGAAAAAATGCAAGTCCCCCGATCTAAGAGAAGTGTCCCCTCCCCGAACCCCCGTCAAACGGCTATCACACAAGACAAAAACCTACTAACCACTTTCTGGTATAACTCATCCAACACACACGTGGCCACGTTTTCCTTTGATTATTGTATCATAGTCTCCTGTCCCCCAGTCCCATGGCAGTGTGATTTATACCGCGGATCCACCTATATATGTGTCACCGACGAGAACAATTGGGGACAAACCTGTAACTATTGGGGGTCGGTGGGGTGGAATACGGGTACGGACTGGGGGTATAAACCACAAAGTGCCCTGGATAAGAAAGATAAGAACGGGAAATCCTTAATTAGCAGGATGACTCTGATAAAGACAGGCACATGTCTGAACAGTGGGAAAACAGGAAGGAATATGAAATTCGCCCTGACAATAGAGAACCCCAGTCCCAATGATGCTGACACCTACATACTGGGGACCTATAGAAAAGGAGGCAGTAGGGGGGAATATGGGAAATTCAGACTGAAAGACATGTATGAGTCCGAGGAGTGGTCAAACCGAAACCGCCCACCAACAAATCCCCTCAAACCCCATATGAGCACACTTAAAGAAATGATAGCAATAGGAGACCCAACCTATGAAGACACCTTAGCCATAGAAACAGGTTTTTCAGAGACCAATTACTGGCTAGAGTGGATGAAGTATAATGCCCACTCTCATAATAAAAGTAACTATTATGTATGTGGTAAAGCCAGGCCTCATCTAGGAACCGTCCCCCTTAACATTCCCGAAGATCAGGAAGACTGTTTCCTGAGCTTGTTTACCGACACTCCCACTAATGACACTCTTTGCAAGAGGTGGAAGCAAGAATATCCCATCCTCTCACAAAACCAAAATCCAGGAAGCCATGTCACAATTTACCCTGGGAATTATACTTGTTATACTTCAGATAGCCAGGGAAAAGATTTGAGGAAATTTCCAAGGGGATATTGCTCAGAGACCAGGAACATCACTATCATTAATCAGACTAAATCCCTGGGTGATATATATTGGATTTGTGGTGATTTGAAACTCAGAACCAAGTTAGAAGGGTCTTGGAAAGGAGAATGTGCACTAGCAAAAATCCTTATGCCCCTGCACATAGTGTCAGAAACAAATACTCCTGCAGGGGATGGCCTAAATCATGCTCTCAAGAGGGTCAGGAGAGAGGTCCCAGGCGGAAGTTTCGATCCCCATGTTTATATTGATGCAATAGGGGTGCCAAGAGGGGTCCCTACAGAATTCAAAGCCAGAGACCAGGTTGCTGCGGGATTTGAATCACTATTGAGCCCTATTATAACTGTAAATAAAAATGTTGATTGGATTAATTATATTTACTATAACCAACAAAGATTTGTTAATGATACTAAAGAGGCCCTACAGGGAATAGCTGAACAGCTAGAACCAACATCCCGAATGGTTTTCCAGAATAGAATGGCCCTAGATATGGTATTAGCCGAAAAGGGAGGTACCTGTGTATACATAGATAAGACAGAGGGGTGTTGCACTTGGATCCCCGACAATACTGGTCCTAATGGAAGGGTAACTCTAGCTATTAAGAAACTAGAAGATTTGTCCGTGGAATTGAAGAAGAACTCTGGTATTGACAATCCTTGGGATCAGTATTTCGGGTGGTTCAATTCCTGGAAACATGCTTTGGTCCAAATCGCTATAATCATTTGTGTAATATTGATAATTATTGGTATAGTAGTCTGTTGCATTATCCCTTGCTTAAAAAAATTATTAACTAAGGGCATCGACAATATGTCCATGTTGTCTCACCCAATCTCCAATCATCAAGCCCCACCGCCACACAACCCTGATGAGTATACCGCATATGTTAAAATGCACAAACAAAAGAAAAAGAGCCTCATCATTTAGAAATGGACGTGACTTGGTCCCTTCTCCCAACAGGGATACAAAGGGTTAATCTGCCAAACACGCTAGATGTACCAGGGAGATTTTATATCCCCTGATGACATTCCTAAATGATCATGAATCAAGGTTCGATTAAGAAAATCAATTAAGGTTTAATTAGATTTTAAGAGGGGATTGTGGGGAATTGACCTAGCTTAGAATCCATGTTGTTTGTCCTGGGGAATTGACCTAGCTTAGAATCCATGTTGTTTGTCCAGATTCCATTTTATATATGTGTTTTAGTTAAACAAGCAACATAAAGTGTGTGTGTGTGTTCTGTCTGGGTTTCGCTTCCTCTATTGTCTAGAGCCATGTTTAACATAAGTACGTACGTGTTCTTTCTGTGTTTAACTTCCTCTATTATCTAGGGTAAAGTTGAAGCTCAAACATCAGCTGTCCTTAGCGGAAAATTCCATTCCTTTAACCTAAAAGAACAGTTATATGTATGTCAAATGTTATGTTGTACGCCCCTATTCCCCCCCCTATATAACCAGCAACGAGCCAAAAATAAAGAGAGCTTGGTTTCACAATTTATATGTCTCCGTCTGTGTTACTTCTCGAAACCAATCTCCCAGGCCTGCAGACACAACACGAGCTGACCGCCAGGTAGTCAGGGACTATCGGAGAGGCCAGGGGTCTCAACTACCAACACCACCTAGTGGCCGGCCTGGAATTGCAGCCTAAGATCCGACGGTGTAAGTCGCTTACACCTGTCGGATCTTAGGGATATCTATGCGGAACCTGATTCTATGAATCAGGCGCATAGATACGACCGATGGAACTCAGAGATACGACGGCGTATCAGGAGATACGCCGTCGTATCTCTATCTGAATCTGCCGCCCTGTCTATAACATAAGTGAGGATGCGTGAGTGCACTAAGTGCAGCCTTTTATCTGAAACAAGGCAGCAGGTCTGTGAAAACGGTTGTGAATTTATTGTATATCCAAAAAGTCAAGCACTGTGAATTGTTCTGATAGATAATGGGAATGACACAGACCACTACCTCATGCAGATGAAGGGTGTAAGGATTTTGTAGCCAGAGTGTGTGGGACGGATTACTACCTTGTTAACCCTTGGGTAGATCATATGGCAGGATGGACAGAAGGTATAGGCAGTAGTAATCCTGTACTAACCATCGTACAGAAATCCGCGCGTAAACAATACGCGGGGCGTGTCCGCGCCGTCGCCGCGACGATGACGCGGCGACGTGGGCGGGCCTGCCAGTTAAATGCTTCCACGCATGCGTCAAAGTCATTCGACGCATGCGAGGGATGGCGGGCGCTCGGACATGTACGGTAGGTCTGTACAGACGACCGAACATGTCCGAGCGGGCAGGATTTCAGCGGGCTGTTTTAAAACAAGTCCAGAAATATTTGCCCGCTGGGAAAAGGCCCGGCGGGCAAATGTTTGCTGGAATCCTGCCCGCTCAGGCCTACACACGACCGAACATGTCTGCTGAAACTGGTCCGCGGACCAGTTTCAGCAGACATGTTCGGTCGTCTGTACGGGGCCTTACCCTAATCCTCCAAACCCTGCTCCCCAAAGACCACAAGCACCACCTCCACAACGACCACAGCAACAGGCAGACAGTACAGCCGTAGTTTCATCCACAGTAAAGGATACAGAGGAAGAGTCAGATGATGAAGAAGGTAAGAATAATGAAGCAATGGGAGGATCCCTTATTACTAATGTTACTGACAGACTTGGTATAACCATAGGCGTGCGCAGCCTATTGCATTAGGGTGTGCACCCAAAAGCTCAAGCACACATACGTGTGTGTGTGTGTATGTATATGGGTGTGTGTATATATATATATATATATATATATATATATATATATATAGTCAAAAGTATTAGTACACCTGCCTTTACACACACATAACTTTTAATGACATCCCAGTCTTAGTCCGTAGGGTTCAATATTGAGTTGGCCCCGCCCTTTGCAGCTATAACAGCTTCAACTCTTATGGGAAGGCCGTCCACAAGGTTTAGGAGTGTCTCTGGGAATGTTTGACCATTCTTCCAGAAGCACATTTGTGAGATCAGGCACTGATGTTGGACGAGAAGGCCTGGCTTGCAGTCTCCACTCTAATTCATCCCAAAGGTGTTCTATCGGGTTGAGGTCAGGACTCCGTGCAGGTCAGTCAAGTTCCTTCACCCCAAACTCGCTCATCCTTTTCTTTATGGACCTTGCTTTGTGCACGGGTCCAAATAATATGGTGTGGGGTTGTTTTCCAGGGGTTGGGATTGGCCCCTTAGTTCCAGTGAAAGGAACTCTTAAGGCGTCAGCATACCAAGAAATTTTGGACAATTTCATGCTCCCAACTTTGTGGGAACAGTTTGGGGGACGGCAACCTTCCTGTTTCAACATGACTGCTCGCCTGTGCACACAGCAAGGTCCATAAAGACATGGACTTAGCAGGGTGGTGGAAAATTAACTTCAAAAGCAATAATTCACATTATAACCGCGACTAAAACATATACAATTAAGTGTAACAATCTAAAAAATGTAAATTCCAAAGTGCTATAATGGTGTGAAGCTCCCAATAAAAAAGTTGTTGCACTTGAAGGTAATTTTTATTGCAATTATCTGTAGAGAGGTTTCCACCATCCCTGCTAAGGCAGCACTGGTAGGCACTGATTGGCAGCGTTGATGGACACTAATTGGTAGCACTGATGTGGCACTGATAGGCAGCACTGATAGGTGGCACCGATGGGCACTGATATGCATCACTGATGGGCTCTGATTGGTTGCAATTATGGACACTGACTGGCATCACTGATGGGCACTCATATGCAGCACTGATGGGCACTCATATGCAGCACTGATGGGCTCTGATTGGCAGCACTGATGGGCTCTGATTGACAGCATTGGCTGGCACTGATTTAAAGCTTTGGTTGGCACTGATAGGCAGCATTGATTGGCACTGATAGGCAGCACTGGTTGGCACTGATGAGCAGCACTGGCAGAGTGGCAGTGATAGGATGCATTGGTTGGCACTGAAAAGCAGCACTGACATTGATAGGTAGCATTGGTTGGTACTGATATGCAGCACTGGTTGGTACTCATAGGTAGCACTGGTTGGTACTGATAGGCAGCACTGGTTGGCACTGATAGACAGCACTGGTTGGCACTGATAGACAGCACTGGTTGGCACTGATAGGCAGCACTGGTTGGCACTGATAGGCAGAACTGGTTGGCATTGATAAGCAGCACTGGCACGGATAGGCAGCATTGGTTGGCATGGATAGGCAGCATTGGTTGGCACGGATAGGCAGCATTGGTTGGCACGGATAGGCAGCATTGGTTGGCACGGTTAAGCAACACTGGCACCGATTGGCAGCATTGGTTGGCACTGATTGGCAGCATTGGTTGGCATGGATAGGCAGCATTGGTTGGCAGTGCACTGATTGGCAGCATTGGTTGGCACTGGTTGGCAATGATAGGCAGAATTGGTTGGCACTGATAAGCAACACTGGCACTGATAGGCAGTGCTGGTTGGCACTGATTGGCAGCACTGGTTGGCACTGATTGGCAGCACTGGTTGGCACGGATAGGCAGCACTGGTTGGCACGGATAGGCAGAACTGGTTGGCACAGATAGGCAGAACTGGTTGGCACAGATAGGCAGAACTGGTTGGCACGGATAGGCAGCTTTGGTTGGCAGTGCATTGATTGGCAGCATTGGTTGGCACTGGTTGCCACTGATAGGCAGAATTGGTTGGCACTGATAAGCAACACTGGCACGTATAGGCAGCATTGGTTGGCACAGATAGGGGAGAGGGGGAGTTTCACATTCAGGATATTGTGAAAATTGCCAGAGCTGTTCAGTGTAAGAAGCTGTCAGATAATGACACTACATGCAGGAAGAGACACCAGTTGTTAAGTCAGCGGTGATGTAGAGGATGGGCGGGACTGAACAGTTATTAAACACCAGCCAATGGGATGGGTCTGGGCGGCCGCTACATTTCTCTGGCTCCGCCCCCTCTCTGAAGCAGCGAATCATTGGCTTGTGTTGATGGCGCTTGGTTCCGCCCACCCCGACATCGCGGCTGAGTTGTGATGACTTACAACTCAGCCGGGATGTCGGGAGTGGGCGGGACCAAGCGCCATCAACACCAGCCAATGATTGAGCTGCTTCACAGAGCGGGCGGAGCCACATAAATGTAGCGGCCCGCCCAGACCCATCCCATTGGTTGGTGTTTGATGGCTGTTTAGTCCCGCCCATGCCCGACATCATTTTGACAGCTGGTGACTTTCCCTGCATGTAATGTCATTATCTGACAGCTTCATACGCTGAAAAGCTCTGGCAATTCTCACGATCTGCTCCTGTGAAACTGTTTCACAGGCAGCGGACGCCACACACTCTCATGGATGAAGCATTTCTGGGGAGATCTCTGGAGACAGCACGGGGTGATTAGGGTGTGCCCAGGCACACCCGGCACAAACGGCACACCCCGTGCGCACGCCTATGGGTATAACTAACATAATAAGCCCATCAGGAAAGCAAAACGAGACTAGAACTCAAAGGAGACAGCGGAAAGAGAAAGAAGCCGCCGCTCTAACCCAGCAGCTGCCCTTCATGACCGTTGGTGACAGTCTATTAAAGAAAGTTATAGAGATTGAAGACATAAATCGCATAGTCAAAAACTGTCCTAAGCCCACTGTCTCTGCACCCGCCACTCTAGCCTACCTGATAAGCAGTGGCGTCTCCAGCTTTCATATTTAGGGGGGGCACATGGGGGGACAGGGACAAAAGTAGGGGGGCCAACTATAAAATGCAATTATATATATATATATATATATATATATATATATATATATATCCTGGGGCCCTTTACTACGATCCCACTATGGGCCCTTTCACATGTTCTGCAGTGAGCTCCCTTCCTACTATACTGGGGCCCCCCAGGGTGGCAGAAAACAAGAGATATATGTCACCAGCACACCAAGAAAATATAAGGGTCCAAAGCAGTGGGAGAACTATCAGGGTTGCAAAGGTTGTCTTGCCACCGGGCCCTGGTGTTCTGCCACAGTGGGGATCCCCAGTTGTCCTGTCCCTGCTATTTACAGCGCTGGTCTGGCGTCTGTCTCCTTGGCAGCGGCGGCAGTCTATTAGGACCTAGTGCTGGTGACATTATGGGTGCATGCAGGGGAAGGCTGGCACTATTGGTTATAGAGAGCCGAGCCCCCAGCTGGTCACCTAGCAGCAGTAATGCTGTATAACCTTCTCTGTTGACATGCTGATCGGCATGTGATCCAGGTGATGCTCCCAGTCAGATCTAATAAACACAGTATTTATTAGCATCAAGAGTACAACCACATAAATATAATCAACCGTATGATCAGCAGCCATGTGGGCTCTATGCCTGTAAAGTGTGGGCTTTGATCAATAAAATCACTGATATTTATGACTAGGATTTGACTGGGAGCATCACCTGGATTGCATCCCGATCAGCTTGTCAGAGAAGGGTCCACTGCTGCTAAGCAACCTGCAGGGAGCTCAACTGTCTACAACCAATAGAGATGGGCTCGGATGTGTTTGAAATCCCACATGCCCGGTCACGCCAGGAAGCCGACACTCCACAGTGCTAATCAATGTATGGGCTGCCTAAGAGCTAAGACCAGCCATAGACAGTTTAAATCTCAGCTGGTTCAGCAGAAACTGGCTGAGATTTGAACCATTAATGAGCAGATTCTCTTATAATTATCACTAGTGGTTGCTGTATAGTCACTAGTGATAATCACTGTTTGTCGGGAGACAACAATTGCTGGGCAGGAGGGATATTCCTGTCAGCAGTGTCTGTGTTGATGGGGGAATCATGCAAGTTTCTTTCCTGCAATCTGTGGATGCAGGAAAGAAATTTGCACCATATATTATCTGCCTAACTGAAAGTGAAATTAAATTGTGAATGTTTTGAAAGAACAGGAGAGGGGGAGGGAGACAGATGGGGGGGGAGAGAAGGGATGGAGATAATGTAGTTCAGTGATTACAGTGTACTGCAGTCTGCAGTGCACACACTTAAACACGGTCCAGGCTAGAATATCTGGTTGTGTGAGCGCTCGCATTATGCAGTGTCGGCGAGCACAGGGAGGGGGAGGAATCCCCCGCAGAGCTGACTGGGGACGCTCTCCCTCTCGGGGAGCAAAATACAAAAATTGCAAAAAAAAAAAATGTGGGGGGGGGGCACATGGTGGGGCACAGCATGATGTTGGGGGGGTCAGGCCCCCCCCCCTAGGGACGCCTCTGCTGATAAGAGCTTGTAAAGGCAGAAACTACACACAGGAAGATATGGGGTTAATTATCGAGGGTGTTGTAGGGACAGGTACAGGTTGGGACTGGACCAAGGTTGGAACTATATCTATTGTAGAATTGGCAGGTACAGCTGCAACCGATTACAAGCTTAACACAGAACAAGGGAGAGATGATACGTGGACTGAAGTAACAACTCACATGTTAGAGATTTTTAAACCAAAATCGTCATTGCCCACTGCCATAGCATGCAAACAAAAGACAGGAGAATCAGTTCTTGAATTTTGGAAAATATTCAATGATGTGTGGACACAGGAAGACGGTTTGGGTATTCTGCCAGCTATGCATCCATTATTGATCCAGACTTTCCTGAGTAATCTTAAACCTCATTTAGTGGTTCCAGTCAAACAAATGATTACTGAATGGTCAACCCTTCCTAGAACTGACTTTGGCAAAGCACTTTCACACCAAAGCCATCACCTGTCTCCACACAACATTTCCAAGCAAACATGAAGTGAAACGTTAGAGGAGGAGGTAGAGGCAGGTTTAGAGGCAGAAATGGAAGAGGGATGAGTCGCCCTAGAAACATTAGATGTTTCAACTGTGGTACAGAGGATCACTGGGTGAGTCAGTGTCCTCACCCCACCTCTCCACAGACTCCCAACTCCAGCTCTGTCCCTAACCAGACACAGCAACCACAACCACAGGCATCCATCCAACAAGGTCCAACATTTCCAATCAATAGGGCAGTGGCGGCTGGTGCGCAAATTTTTTGGGGGGGCGTAAACGAAAAAAACAAAAAAAACAATTGCAGCCTCACTGTGCCCATCAAATGCAGCCACTGTGCCCATCAAATGCAGCCACTGTGCTATCAATTATCACCACTGTGCCATGCCATCAAACGCAGCCACTGTGCCATGCCATCAAACGCAGCCACTGTGCCATCAATTGTCACCACTATGCCGTGCCATCAAACGCAGCCACTGTGCCATCAATTGTCACCACTGTGCCATGCCATCAAATGCAGTCACTGTGCCATGCCATCAAACGCAGCCACTGTGCCATCAATTGTCACCACTGTGCCATGCCATCAAACGCAGCCACTGTGCCATGCCATCAAACTAAGCCACTGTGCCATCAATTGTCACCACTGTGCCATGCCATCAAATGCAGTCACTGTGCCATGCCATCAAATGCAGTCACTGTGCCATGCCATCAAACACAGCCACTGTGCCATGCCATCAAACGCAGCCACTGTGCCTATCAATTGTCACCACTGTGCCAATTGTCGCCACTGTGCCAATTGATGCCACTGTGCCCTTTAATTGTCGCCACTGTGCCCATTGTAGCCACTGTGCCCATTGTAGCCACTGTGCCCATTGTAGCCACTGTGCCCATTGTCGCCACTGTGCCCTGTAAAATGCCCCTCCCCCGGCACTTACCTTTCTGGGGGTCAGCCATCCTCCTTCCACGCCCCTCGATGTCTTCTCCCGCCCTCAATGACGCTTAGCCAATCAGGTTACGGGTAACCAGAACTGGTGAACCTGATTGGCTGAGACGCCTGTCAGTCTTATCCAAGGAACGCACCGCCGGTACATCCCTTAGATAAGCATTCGGAAGCCGACTACAGCCTGAGGGCTGTACTCAGAAAGCCTCTGGCTCTGATAGGCACTTCCACACAGCCAACCAGCTGCCGTTATTCAGATGGCCGGCGCTCACCATCCGGCCATCTGAATAGTGGGCGGCAGCGGCAAAAATACATAGATTCATGCAATGCATGAATCTATGTATTTCAGTGGCTGTGCGAGAGCCAGAGGGGGGCGGCGCTCCAGCGCCCTCTATGGACGAACCGCCGCTGCAATAGGGGAAATCAACAACAATGATGGGACCCGGAGGGTAGTGTCCCAGCTTTTCCTTTTGTCTCAAATGATTTTACTGACAGTCCAATGGTTGTTATTTCAGTAAATGGGAGACTCCTCCCCTATCTCGTTGATAGCAGTGCCACTTGGAGCACTATTTGTGAAGATTATTTTAAAGGCAGATTGGAACCAGCAGAACCCTCTTTGGGAATTAATGGGATACTGACAAAAACATATAGGACCCCACCACTACCAATAGAGGATGATGAAGCTTACACCATTTGTACACACTCTTTTAGGATAATACCAAGGTGCCCTGTAAATTTGATGGGAAGATACTTGTTTGGGCCACTAGGAATCACAATCAAAACCAAATCAGAAGGAGGTCTAGACATTTTCTCAGATAAAATAAAATCACTATAGTAGCATGTAAACCAGGTTTATTGATGCTGTGACAACAGAGTAGTGAAGAAGATTTTGAGCATATAGAACCCCAGGTCTGGTCCACAACAGATCTGGATGTAGGACTTATTCCATGCACATTATACAAGGCCACTCTCAAAGAAGGTGCATTTCCCATCTATCACAAACAATATCCACTCTCTAAGGAAAAGGTAGATGGCATAGTGCCAATGGTAAAAAAGTTTCTGCAGGATGGGATCCTGGAAGAAATTATTTCTCCTTACACACACCCATCAACCCTGTAAAGAAGCCGGATGGCTCTTTCAGGTTTGTACAGAACTTGAGGGCCATAAATGACCTCATAGTCCCATTGTACCTGATGTCCCATCACTCCTGTCCTCCATTCCAGCAACAGCCAAATGTTGTACTGTGATTGATTTAAAGAATGTTTTTTTCTCCGTCCTTGTAGACGAGGAGACACGGCCACTTTTCTTTTACTAGGTCAATTGACCAACACAATCGCCAATTTACCTGGTGTAGAATGCCCCAGGGATATATAGACTCTCCTGTGGTCTATTCTATAGTACTCCAAGCCACCCTCAGGCCTTGGACTGCCCCTCATGGTTCTGTACTCTAGACATATGTTGATGATCTTTTGATTTGTAGTTCCTCAGAGGAGGACTGCCGAGCTGATAGCCTATCCTTATTGAAATGGTTACGTGCACGTGGTCACAAATAGCCAGATTCAGGTAGATGGGCGCATCTTTGTACCGGCGTAACGCAACGTATATGCGCTGGGTGTGACCTTATGCAAATGATGGCCTGAGCGTGGAGCAGTGGCTTACGCCCGGCATATCATCAACGGAGCATGCACAGTGATGCAGACTTATGATCGCTTCCCTGGTCTACGCCGGCCTAGCGGCTTACGCCGAGCGCATAAATACGCCCAGACATGCGCCCGTCCGACGCAAAATTACATCCTGCTTTTCCCCCCCCTGAGCAAGGTAATTTTGCTGTGCGATGGCTGCTACAGAGGAGAAGAACAGGAGGTAGAGGATTTTTTCTCCCCAGGAGAAGGCAGTCCTCATCGCTGCCATGGAGAAATATGACACCTTCCTCCATGGTGCCCAGTCGGGATACTAGCCGCACAAAGAAACAGGTCATCCTGGAGACCATCGCGACTGAGGTTAGTGCCCTTTGTAATGCGACCCGGAGCACCAAGGACATTAATAAAAAGATCAATGATCTGAAGCTCCGTGTGCGGGAGAAGCTGGCTGCCATTGGGAAGCACCAGAGGGGCACGGGTGGCGGACCACCATGCAATGTCAGTTTGACCCCGGAGGAGGAGGTGGTCACCCGGTGTCTGCAGAGGGAGCAGTTGGAGGGCGTTGAGGGCTATGATTCCTGTGATGATGCCTTGAGGACAGGTAAGTGTTTTATATCCCCTATCCGGTGTGTAGCATGTGAGGGGGTGGAAGGGAACATGTGACAAGTGTGTGGGTCCCCCAACATGTGACTGCTTTGTGTCATCCACAGATGTGCAGGAGGGAGCGGGCCCATCTGCTGCCGGTGGCCGTCCCACGACATCTTCCCCGGAACAGCCTCAGCCAGACCACCTAGATCCAGCGGTGGAGGGGAGTGGCCACACCTCTCCTCTCGAGGAGGTGGTGGAGGAGTCGGTGGACCTCGGCCAGATTTCCCTCATTATAGAGGAGTCCACTGTTCTGCCTGGGCCCTCTCACAACTTCCCCCCCATCAGGGGAAACCCCTCTGTCTCAGCCACCAGCAAGGGAACCCCCTCAAGGGGCTCACCCTACAGCCGCTCCCAAGCGTCTTCTGCCCCAAGGAAGGTGACACGGAAGACTAGGGGTGTTCCTCAAAGTGTCCAGGACCAAATAGCCATGGACCAAGGCCGGCAGACCCGGCATATAGGGGAGATAGCCGGGCACCTGCACCGGGTGGCAGAAAACACAGTCCAGATTTTGGACGCAGTGCAGGATGGCAATGCCAATAGCGCAGCAGTGGTCACCTGCGTTGGGGAGCTGCAGGCCACCACTGCGAACCTAGTGGCAGAGGTTCAAACCCTTACTGGGGCCATCCACGCCAACACGGCTGCCATCCAGGAGGAGGGGAGGCAGAGGCAGCGCAACCAGCGGCATAACCTCACCTGCCAGCTGAGGATGCAGGCCCAGACCAACCACTTTCTGAGCCGCATTGCTGTGGCCTTGGAGGGCATGCAGCCATCACCTGCCAGGAGTGGCACACCCGGGGATGAGCCACTTCCAGATGTCCCGCCCCCCCCACCCCAGGCTCCCCCAGGCAGCTGAGGAGCCAGAGAGCTGCCACCAGGCGCAGCCCCCGTCAGGCCAAATGAGTGCCTTTTTTTTATTTTTTGACTCAGGAGTTGTTGTTTTTTTGTTGGTTATTTATGCTCAGGATTTGAGTTATTTTTTTTTATGCTGAGGTCATGAGCCTTTTTTTTTATTTATGTAAGCACACGGTGAGGAGTGCTGGCTAAAGTGTGACTGGTGTGTGAATGTGGGGGTGACACTCCTGCCAGTAAGGGGTGTCACCCTTGGTCGTCGGGGAGAAATTATCCCCACGACCGTGTGAATGTGGTATGAATGGACAGCGACATAATTGGGGCCTTGGCGCGGCGTTGCTGCTCCCAAGTCCTGCATGGTGGACTTGGGCTAATCCAATGTGATGTGGATGTGGTGTGTGTGAGCTAGGGACCACAGTGGTGTGCATGCGTGCATTCTCTTTGTGCCATGATGAATGTGTGTGTTTAACCACTTAAGCCCCGGACCTTTAGGCAGCTAAATGCCCAGGCCAGGTTTTGCGATTCGGCACTGCGTCGCTTTAACAGACAATTGCGCGGTCGTGCGACGTGGCTCCCAAACAAAATTGGCGTCCTTTTTTCCCCACAAATAGAGCTTTCTTTTGGTGGTATTTGATCACCTCTGCGGTTTTTATTTTATTGCGCTATAAACAAAAATAGAGCGACAATTTTGAAAAAAATGCAATATTTTTTACTTTTTGCTATAATAAATATCCCCTAAAAACAAAAAAAAATCCTCAGTTTAGGCCGATACGTATTCTTCTACCTATTTTTGGTAAAAAAAAAAAAATCGCAATAAGCGTTTATCGATTGGTTTGCGCAAAATTTATAGCGTTTACAAAATAGGGGATAGTTTTATTTTCTTTTTCTACTACTAATGGCGGCGATCAGCGATTTTTTTTGTGACTGCGACATTATGGCGGACACTTCAGACAATTTTTACACATTTTTGGGACCATTGTCATTTTCACAGCAAAAAATGCATTTAAATTGCATTGTTTATTGTGAAAATGACAGTTGCAGTTTGGGAGTTAACCACAGGGGCGCTGAAGGAGTTAGGGTTCACCTAGTGTGTGTTTACAACTGTAGGGGGGTGTGGCTGTAGGTCTGACATCATCGATCGAGTCTCCCTATAAAAGGGATCACTCGAGGAAGCCGTGTTTACATACGGCTCTCCCCGTTCTTCAGCTCCAGGGAGCGATCACGAGGGGGCGGCTAGAAACGAATAGCCGCGCCCTCGTCCCAGATCGCTCCCCGCGGGTTACCGACCGCCGCATGTACCGGGAGGGGGGGTCCCGATCGGACCCCCGACCCGCGGAAAGGCGGGCGACGTACATGTACGCCCATATGCCTGTACGTGCCATTCTGTGGACGTACATATACATGCGGCGGGCGTTAACCGGTTAACGTGCAAAGATGTCTTCTGTGAGGCGTCTCCTGACTGCTGTTCCCTCAGCAGATGGGGTAGCCTCATTTAGGGGGGGGGGGATTGTGTGGTTCGGGGGTCAGGTCATCACGTAGGTCAATCTCCAGGCCCTTTCTCATGGCGTAGTTGTGCAGCACGCAACATGCACCGATGATCTGGCACACAAAGTTTGGGGAATACAACAGGGTCCCCCCTGACTTATCCAAGCATCGGAAACGGGACTTCAGGAGGCCAAATGTGCGTTCCACCACTGCACGGGTACGTATGTGTGCAGCATTGTAGTTTATCTCTCCTCTGGTTTGGGGATTCCTGTATGGAGTCAGGAGATGGGGTCCAAGTGCATATGCAGAGTCACTCGGAAGGGAAAAGACAGGAGGATGTTAGTCTTGCATGTGCCCCTCGTGATGTCTGCATCATGGGGTCGGACAGTCATGCCTGACACCCATGTCACTCACCAACCAGCCAGCTGTCCCCGTACAAGTTCTGTTCAAAATCTGTTGGGATGTTGCTTTGACGGTATATGTAGCTGTCGTGACGGACGTGCCATATGAGGCATTGGGCATCGGCTATCACCTGTACGTTGATGGAATGCCAGTGCTTCCGATTGCGGTACATGTGCTCTGTGGCACGGGGGGGGGGGCCGTAGTGCCACATGTGTGCAATCAATGGCCCCCACGGTGCGTGGGAATCCTGCAATCATGTAGAAATCCTGCATTGCCTTCTGCCGCAGATGCTCATGGGTGGGTCTGATGAAGTGGTGGGACATGCGTTGGAGGATTGCGGGGACAACCTAGTGCACGCATCTGCTCATGGTGGATTGCAACATCCCAGACACGACTCCACTTGTACGCTGAAAAGATCCACTGGCGAGGAAATGCAGTGTTGCCAGTACCTTGACCAATGGCTGCACTGCATGTGCACGATGTGTCATGCTAGTGATGTCATCATGCAGGGTTGTGGCTAATTCTAGGATGGCATCAGGGCTGAATCTGAAGATGCGATACACCTCTGAATCACCCATGCCAAAGACGTTCATGCGCGTGCAGTATATCCTCTCCCGTGCCCTCCTACGAGTCGGTGGACCCATTAGTAGTGCTAGGACCACGGCTGCCCCTGGCATGTTGGCACACAGATGTGTTCTCCTGCAAGTGTGGTTGCTCAGCTCGCTCAGCTTGTCCGTAATGGTGCTGCTGTAGCTGCTCTCCAGCTGACCTGTGCATGTCTGGTGCAAAGATAATCCAGCTTTTTGATGGAATAACTTTAGGCCTGACGTACGACTTACGCGCACCGCGCGTAGTCTGCATCGGGCGCACTTAAATGCGTGAATCGGCGTATCTCCCTCATTTGCATATTTTAATAGGAAATCAATGTGAGCGGAAGATGCGTTGAGCGTAAATATGCGCCCACGACACTCCGGTGTAGGAAAGTTACGTTGGTCGGAGGAAGCTTATTTTCAGGCGTATTTCGTTCTGTGGGTACGGAACATAATAACGCCAGCGCATATTTACACTTACGCGGCGTATCTGTAGATACACCGGCATAGGTCTTTCTGAATCTGGCTAAAAGTGTCTAAAAAAAAGTTACAAATGGTGTAAACAAGAGGTTAAATACCTAGGGTTTGTGCTGTCTCCAGGAGAAAGGAAGGTCAGTCACAAAAGAGCTGTGGCTCTCGTGGGTCTGCCCTGCCCACTTACAAAGAAAGACATGCTCACCTTTCCTGGTATGATTGGTTACTGCCGCCAATGGATACCTGACTGTTCTTTCTATGACAATATACTGAGACAAGCAACTCTCTCTGAAATGTCTGACATTGTAAAATGGTCTGATGAAATGCTAAATGCTTTTGCTATGTTGAAATGTGCAATGGTTACCAGCCCGAGCCTCGGCCTCCCTGAGTATGGCAAAATGTTTCACTTGTTTGCTAGGGAAAATTGTAAAACCATGGCAGGAGTACTGGCCCAGGAACATGGGGGAGACTGCGCCCTGTAGATTTTTTCTCAAAAGGTGGTTCCAGTACAGGTGCAAGGTATGCCTGCGTGTCTCAGAGTGCTGGCTTCTTGTGCAATGGTTGTGGAGATGGCAACACCATTTACATAGGGTCATGACACCACCTTACATAAACTCTGGCCCAGCTCCAATTTCGAATGCCTTATTAGATCTTAAAGTAGAACAGGATGACTTACCACCACCTCATGACTGTACACAAGCAATACATCAGGACACTTCACCTAGAGCAGATATGCTTTCAGTACCAATCCCTACTGCACAAACAGTTTTTGTAGATGGCTCTTGCAGCAGACCAAGTGATAATGGGCCAGATTCTCAGCAGAGTTACAACGGTGTAACTCAGGAAACACCGTCGTATCTATGCGAGTGATTCCTAGAATCATTTTCGCATAGATACGGCCAAGATCCGACAGGTGTAAGTGACTTACACTGTCGGATCTTAAATGTAATTCGCCGCCGGCCGCTAGGTGGCATTTACGTTCAGGTCTAATTTGTTTATGCAAATGAGCCTGATACGCCGATTCCCGAACGAATTTGCGTCGCGTAGCCGTCGTTTGCGTAAGGCGTCGGGTCCGTGTCGTCTTTTCCCGTTGGGTACGTCGTTTACCTAAGTCGTTCTTGAATACGACTTTACGTCAATGACGCACACGTCGGCGTCATTGACGTTTTCCGTCGAGAACTGGAGCATGCGCACTGGGCTATTTTAAGCCCAGCGCATGCGCAGTTCGATCGGCACGGGGGCGCGCTTAATTTAAATACAAGCCGCCCACTTTGAATTACGCCGGGCCTTTTACACTACGCCGCCGCAAACTACGGAGCAAGTGTTTGGGGAATACAGCACTTGCTCCTGTAAGTTGGGGCGGCGTAGTGTAAATAGCTTACGTGACGCCGCCGCAGGATCTTTGAGAATCTGGCCCAATGTCTATCATGCAGGATATGCTGTGGTCCAACTGCTGGATACTGTCCTCAAAGCCAATCCAATACCCTATCAGTCTGCACAGGCTGCTGAATTGATAGCATTAACCCGTCCATGCCAGCTGTTTGCAGGAAAAGAGGTACACATTTACACCGATTCCAAATATGCTCACGGTGTGGTCTGGGACCATGGTGTAATATGGCTTCGCAGAGGGTATGTGGCAGCAGATGGAAAGAGCATCTCACACTCTGACCTAGTCACAGCATTACTAGATGCAATTCAGTTGCCTTCGAAACTAGCTATCATGCACTGTAAGGCACATACAGACCAAATGACTGATATAGCCAAAGGGAATGCACTAGCTGACAAAATCGCCAAAGAAGCTGAATCTACACAAAAGGCAGACATTTAAATGCCCATGCCAATACCTCAGCCATGTTCTCTGAAAGATACACATTGGCTCACGGAACTGCAGGCTTTTGCCACCCCTGATGATATTGGGCAATGGAACTGATGGAGTAGTGCAGAAAGATCCTAAAACAGGATTAATCTGCAAAGAGGGGTGACCGTGTATTCCTGTTGCCAGTGCCCCCCTGTTCATTGCACAATACCATGGACTGGGTCACAAAGGCTGGCAGGCAACATGTGAACTCCTAGATGCAGATTTTCTCATTGCAGGATTACCTAATCTAGTCTAAGCATTTGTACGGAGATCTGTCACTTGCATTAGAAACAATCCAACAAACCCAAAGAAATCAAATCATGAACATCTTGAGTACCCAACAACATTGTTTACCCATTTACAGATAGACTTTACACATATGCCCAAAGCATGGGCGTAGGAACCGGGGGGGACGCATCCCCCCCAGGAAATAATGCGGGGGGGACAAGTATGGTAAAATCCCCCCCAGGTTAGGATAGGAAGATCGTCCCCGGATCGCAGGCAGGGGCCGCCGAGTCCAGCTGCGGTCACTGCTTTTCTCCCCCTTCAGTGCCGATGTAGTGCCGATCCACCCCCGACCCGACCCCTCCCCTCCCGAGCGGCGCACAGCTGATTGCACACAGACATGCATAGCTGTGCTGGCCGCTCTGCTGAATGTGAGAAAGGAGCAGGAAGGGGGCGGGGCCCAGACTGACACTCGTGGCCACACTACACCCGACCAGCCTGCAGAGCCAGAGAGACTAAGTTGCATGTGATGGAGAGCCAGAACGACACAGTTAAGGTACAGGGGGGAGGAGGTAAATTTTACAGAGAGGGGGGAAGTTACAGTTTACAGAGAGGGGGAGGTATAATATTCAGAGAGGGGGGGGGGGGTGTTACAGTTTACAGAGAGGGGGAGGTATAATATTCAGAGAGGGGGGGGGGGGTGTTACAGTTTACAGAGAGGGGGAGGTATAATATTCAGAGAGGGGGGGGGTGTTACAGTTTACAGAGAGGGGGAGGTAAAATATTCAGAGAGGGGGGGGGTGTTACAGTTTACAGAGAGGGGGAGGTATAATATTCAGAGAGGGGGGGGGGAAGTTACAGTTTACAGAGAGGGGGAGGTATAATATTCAGAGAGGGGGGGGGGGGGGTGTTACAGTTTACAGAGAGGGGGAGGTATAATATTCAGAGAGGGGGGGGTGTTACAGTTTACAGAGAGGGGGAGGTATAATATTCAGAGAGGGGGGGGTGTTACAGTTTACAGAGAGGGGGAGGTATAATATTCAGAGAGGGGGGGGTGTTACAGTTTACAGAGAGGGGGAGGTATAATATTCAGAGAGGGGGGGGTGTTACAGTTTACAGAGAGGGGGAGGTATAATATTCAGAGAGTGGGGGGGGGTGTTACAGTTTACAGAGAGGGGGAGGTATAGTATTCAGAGAGGGGGGGGGGGTGGTGTTACAGTTTACAGAGAGGGGGAGGTATAGTATTCAGAGAGGGGGGGGGTATGGTATACAGGTACTAACCTGGCACTGGATAGTCATAGATTCATGCTTTTAGTGCAGCTGATGGAAATGGGGAACAGGACTCTTATCTATTCATGTCATGTATTTACTCTGGCACTACCACTCTAACCTGGCACTACCACCTAACCTGGCACTACTGTATACCACCTAACCTGGCACTACCACCTAACCTGGCACTACCACCTAACCTGGCACTACCACCTAACCAGGCACTACTGTATACCACCTAACCTGGCACTACTGTATACCACCTAACCTACCACTACCACCTAACCTGCCACTACCACCTAACCAGGCACTACTGTATACCACCTAACCTGGCACTACCACCTAACCAGGCGCTACTGTATACCACCTAACCTGGCACTACTGTATACCACCTAACCTGGCACTACTGTATACCACCTAACCTGGCACTACCACCTAACCTGGCACTACCACCTAACCAGGCACTACTGTATACCACCTAACCTGGCACTACTGTATACCACCTAACCTGGCACTACCACCTAACCTGCCACTACCACCTATCCAGGCACTACTGTATACCACCTAACCTGCCACTACCACCTAACCTGGCACTACCACCTAACCAGGCACTACTGTATACCACCTAACCTGGCACTGCCACCTAACCTGGCACTACTGTATACCACCTAACCTGGCACTACCACATAACCTGGCACTACCACCTAACCTGCCACTACTGTATACCACCTAACCTGCCACTACCACCTAACCTGCCACTACTACCTAACCTTCCACTTATCCAGGCACTACTGTATACCACCTAACCTGCCACAACCACCTAACCTGGCACTACTTTATACCACCTAACCTGCCACTACCACTTAACCTGCCACTACCACCTATCCAGGCACTACTGCATACCACCTAACCTGCCACTACCACCTAACCAGACACTACCCTATACCACCTAACCTGGCACTACCACCTAACCTGGCACTACTGTATACCACCTAACCTGGCACTACCACCTAACCTGCCACTACCACCTAACCTGCCACTACTGTATACCACCTAACCTGCCACTACCACCTAACCTTCCACTTCCACCTATCCAGGCACTACTGTATACCACCTAACCTGCCACTACCACCTAACCTGGCACTACTGTATACCACCTAACCTGGCACTACCACCTAACCTGGCACTACTGTATACCACCTAACCTGGCACTGCCACCTAACCTGACACTACCACCTAACCAGGCACTACTGTATACCACCTAACCTGGCACTACCACCTAACCTGGCACTACTGTATACCACCTAACCTGGCACTGCCACCTAACCTGACACTACCACCTAACCAGGCACTACTGTATGCCACCTAACCTGGCACTACCACCTAACCAGGTACTGCTGTATACCACCTAACCTGGCACTACCACCTAACCTGGCACTACTGTATACCACCTAACCTGGCACTGCCACCTAACCTGACACCACCACCTAACCAGGCACTACTGTATGCCACCTAACCTGGCACTACCACCTAACCTGGCACTACTGTATGCCACCTAACCCGGCACTGCCACCTAGCCTGCCACTACTACCTAACCTGGAACTATTGTCAATCACCTAACCTGCCACTACCAGCTAACCAGTTAATTTTTGCTAATGCCATGTGGGTTAATTTTTACTAATGTCATGTGGGTTAATTTTTACTTATGCCATGTGGGTTGGTTTTTACTAATGCCATGTGGGTTAATTTTTACTTATGCCATGTGGGTTAATTTTTGCTTATGCCGTGTGGGTTAATTTTTACTTATGCTGTGTGGATTAATTTTTACTTATGCCATGTGGGTTGGTTTTTTACTATTGCCATGTGGGTTGATTTTTACTAATGCCATGTGGGTTAATTTTTACTAATGCCATGTGGGTTAATTTTTACTAATGCCATGTGGGTTAATTTTTACTTATGCCACGTGGGTTAATTTTTACTTATGTCATGTGGGTTAATTTTTACTTATGCCATGTGGGTTAATCTTTACTTATGCCATGTGGGTTAATTTTTACTTATGCCATGTGGGTTGATTTTTACTAATGCCTTGTGGCCCACAAGGCATTAGTAAAAATCAACCCACATGGCATAAGTAAAAATTAACCCACATGGCATGTGGGAGTCCGAGTTTACTGAATAAAAATTTACCTGGCGAGTAAAAATGCTGTCCCCCCCAGATTTGTAAGGGTTCCTACACCCATGGCCCAAAGAAGGAAAGAAACAACAATACCTTTTGGTCATAGTGGATATGATGTCACGCTGGGCAGACTGTGGTGAAGATCCTCACACAGGAAATTATTCCTAGGTGGGGATGTCCATTACAAATAAACTCAGACAATGGCCCAGCCTTTACAGCTAAAATCTAGGTGCCAGCACAACTGAGCATGCTCAGACGTGCAAACTACTCTCATTTTGACTCCCATGCCTTTTTCACCAAGAGTTATATTAACCACTTAAGGACCGCCTCCTGCACATATACGTCAGCAGAATGGCACGGCTGGGCACAAGCACGTACAGGTACGTCCTCTTTAAGTGCCCACCCGGTCCGAAGCTCCGTGGCCGCGGGACCCGCGGACCCGATCGCCGCTGGAGTACCACGATCGGTCCCCGGAGCTGAAGAACGGGGAGAGCTGTGTGTAAACACAGCTTCCCCATTCTTCACTGTGGCGCCGTCATTGATCGTGTGTTCCCTTTTATAGGGAAACACAATCAATGACGTCACACCTACAGCCACACCCCCCTACAGTTAGAAACACAAATGAGGTCACACTTAACCCCTTCAGCGCCCCCTTGTGGTTAACTCCCAAACTGAAATTGTAATTTTTACAGTAAAAAATGCATTTTTAATGCATTTTTTGCTGTGAAAATGACAATGGTCCCAAAAATGTGTCAAAATTGTCTGAAGTGTCCGCCATAATGTCGCAGTCACGAGAAAAAAAAAAAATCGCTGATCGCCGCCATTAGTAGTAAAAAAATAAAAATTAATAAAAATGCAATAAAACTATCCCCTATTTTGTAAACGCTATAAATTGTGCGCAAACCAATCGATAAACACTTATTGCGATTTTTTTACCAAAAATATGTAAAAAAAAAAAAATTATATATTTTTGGGGAATATTTATTATAACAAAAAGTAAAAAATATTGCATTTTTTTTCAAAATTGTCGCTCTATTTTTGTTTATAGCGCAAAAAATAAAAACCGCAGAGGTGATCAAATACCACCAAAAGAAAGCTTTATTTGTGGGGGGGGGAAAAGGATGTCAATTTTGTTTGGGAGCCACGTCGCACGACCGCGCAATTGTCAGTTAAAGTGACACAGTGCCGAATCGCAACAACTGGCCAGGTCCTTTAGCTGCCTAAAGGTCCGGGTCTTAAGTGGTTTAACTGGGTTAAAAAGATTTTTTTGAGAGTGAAAATCAGAGTAAATGTAAGTTTCAGCCATTGATTCTAATGGTACAATTGTAACTTCCCCAAATAAATACTTTTCATGTTGAGATGAAATGTATCTTTCTTTCAAAGAAATTGTCCTTGCAACAATGTTGCTTCTTCGTCTATTTTGTGGGGGTCCACCCAAAAAAAAAAAATGTAACATTACATTCAGCCGAGTTGTCCTAATGACAATCGGCTGTTTTTTTTTCGTACATACCGTATTTCACCGCCGCTTCCGGGTATGTCTTCTGCGGGACTGGGCATTCCTATCTGATTGACAGGCTTCCGACCGTCGCATAAAGCACATCACGAGTTGCGAACGTCGGTGCGGCTCTATACGGCGCCTGAGCACCGACGTTCGGCTTCTTTCGGCAACTCGTGACGCGTAGTATGCGATGGTCGGAAGCCTGTCAATCAGATAGGAACGCCCAGTCCCGCAGAAGACATACCCGGAAGCGACAGTAAAAATACGGTATGTACGGGAAAAAAAACAAAAAAAACAGCCGATTGTCATTAGGACAACTCGGCTGAATGTAATGTTAGAATTTTTTTTTTGGGTGAACCTCCACTTTAAGAATGCTAGAATGTGGAATGTTTTGGTAAAGTATATTTTTCTCTCACTTGTTGCTGTCCATCTCACAAAAAATCTTTACCCGAACTCACACAGGTGTCTTTACAAACCACAAACAATACCATTGCAAATTTAAAATGAGTCACAATTTTGTGTGTTTTTTATTATTTCAATAGGACCCTAATTTGAGCCCAAAAAATTTGATATGTGTACCAACATCATTAATCAAAATGTCATTCCCAAAAGTCAGAGGGTAACATCACTATTCTACACTCACACACCAAGAACCACCAAATATAACAGCATAAATAAAGAAGAATAACTCCTCACTAATGTAATTCCACCACCTATATGTCCAATGAAATGCAGTATTTATGTGTAGGAGGGTTTCACATGTGGCAGCACAGGTTAGCACTTCTGCTTAGCAGCGCTGGGGTTGCTGGTTCGAATCCTAAACATGACACTTCATGAAGAGAAGTTGTCTGTTCTCCATATGTTACATAACTCCTGACTCAGGTCCTTACATAATTTATGTCTAAATGTAGTATTTATGTGTAGGAGGGTTCCACCACCATTGCAATCCGTGTCATATGTTTTCCATGGGCAAGGACTATAATCAGCCTTAACATTTCTCCACCAGCACTAATTGCAGCCTCTTACCAAGTCAAACCCCACAAAATTACAGCTGTTATCTCCCAGCATGCTGACAGAAACTAAAGCCATAACCAGCCTTCAAAACAGATGACATATGCCAGCAACATTTTGTTCAGAGTCTCTCTGGCCCTCTACCTTTACACTTCAGATCAGTGCCAATTAATGAATCTACAGATCTCAAATAGGCACCAATTCCTGCACCTTCACACCTCAGATCACCCCAGTTCCTGCACCATCACACCTCAGATCACCCCAGAGGCGTTGCTAGGGGGGTGCAGGGGGTGCGGTCCGCACCCGGGTGACACCCACTAGAGGGGTGAGACCATCCCGATTTTTTTTTTACATTTTTTTTAGCCGACATGTGGGGGGGGGGGGCGGCTCCCCCCCCCCGCGACTGCAGTGATGAGCACCGCGGAATGGGAGCGCCGGGTGACACCGCAGCACCATCCATCCCCTCCTCTCACAGCCACGGGCTGTTAGCGGTGCTCGGCAGTCGGCACACAGAAACAGCCCCCTCCTCTGTTTGTGTGGGGGGGTGTTTGCACTGAGGGGGGGTTGTACTAAGGGGGTGTTTGCACTGAGGGTGTTTGCACTGAGGGGGGGGGGTTGCACTGAGGGGGGGGTTTGCACTGAGGGGTCTGTGTAACATGCAGGGGTCCAGAGGTGCAGGTGGCTGTGTAATGTAAATAGGGTGCAGTGATGCAGGGTGCTGTGTAATGTAAAAGGGTCCAGAGGTGCAGGGGGCTATGAGATGTAAAGGGGTCCAGTGATGCAGGGTGCTGTGTAATGTAAAGGGGTCCAGTGATGCAGGGGGCTGTGTAATGTAAAGAGGTCCAGCGTGCTGTGTAATGTAAAGGGGTCCAGTGATGCAGGGTGCTGTGTAATGTAAATGGGTCCAGAGGTGCAGGGGGCTATGTGATGTAAAGGGGTCCAGTGATGCAGGGTGCTGTATAATGTAAAGGGGTGCAGTGATGCAGGGTACTGTGTAATTTTAAAGGGGTCCAGTGAGGCAGGGGGCTGTGTAATGTAAAGAGGTCCAGAGGTGCAGGGTGCTGTGTAATGTAAAGGGGTCCAGTGGTGCAGGGGGCTGTGTAATGTAAATAGGGTGCAGTGATGCAGGGTGCTGTGTAATGTAAAAGGGTCCAGAGGTGCAGGGGGCTATGAGATGTAAAGGGGTCCAGTGATGCAGGGTGCTGTGTAATGTAAAGGGGTCCAGTGATGCAGGGTGATGTGTAATTTTAAAGGGGTCCAGTGATGCAGGGTACTGTGTAATTTTAAAGGGGTCCAGTGATGCAGGGGGCTGTGTAATGTAAATAGGTCCAGGGTGCTGTGTAATGTAAAGGGGTCCAGCGATGCAGGGTGCTGTGTAATGTAAAGGGGTCCAGAGGTGCAGGGGGCTATGTGATGTAAAGGGGTCCAGTGGTGCAGGGGGCTGTGTAATGTAAAAGGGTCCAGAGGTGCAGGGGGCTATGTGATGTAAAGGGTCCAGTGATGCAGGGTGCTGTGTAATGTAAAGGGGTGCAGTGATGCAGGGTACTGTGTTATTTTAAAGGGGTCCAGTGAGGCAGGGGGCTGTGTAATGTAAAGAGGTCCAGAGGTGCAGGGGGCTATGTGATGTAAAGGGGTCCAGTGGTGCAGGGGGCTGTGTAATGTAAAGAGGTCCAGAGGTGCAGGGTGCTGTGTAATGTAAAGGGGCCCAGAGGTGCAGGGTACTGTGTAATTTTAAAGGGGTCCAGAGATGCAGGGGGGTGTGTAATGTAAAGGGGTCCAGTGATGCAGGGGGCTGTGTAATGTAAAGGGGTCCAGTGATGCAGGGGGCTGTGTAATGTAAGGGGGTCCAGTGATGCAGGGGGCTGTGTAATGTAAAGGGGTCCAGTGATGCAGGGTGCTGTGCAATGTAAAGTGGTCCAGAGGTGCAGTTGTGGAGAGGGGTACACAGTAGTAACAAAAATATATTGAAGGATGCAGAGGTATGCAGGGGGCACAGTGGGGCGTTTTTACATTTTAAGGTGGGGGGTGGGTGCCAGATATTGGATCCGCCCCCGGTGCCAAATGCTCTAGGTACGCCCCTGGCCTATAGGCTCCTGAGATGTGAATTCCGGTTCTGGAGAAAGAGAGGTGGGGAAAGGGGACAAAGAAAAATGGAGAGAAAGAAGAAGGGATAGAACGAACAAGAAAGATGGATAGGGAGAGAGAGAAAATGGGAAGAAAGGAGAACAGAGAGCAAACAGTAGGGTGAAAAATATTTGAAAAATGTTATGGGGGGGGGGGGGGTGACACCATATTTTACCGCACCAGGTGACACCAACCCTAGTGACGCCACTGGATCACCCTAATTTCTGTACCATCACACCTCAGATCGCACTAATTCCTGTACCATCACACCTCAAATCACCTAAATTCCTGCACCATCACACTTCAGATCAGTCCCAATTCCTGCACCTTCACACTGCAGATCAGACCCTATTCCGGCTCCATCACCCCTTCGAACTCCCAAATGTCTGCACCTTCACACCTCATATCAGCCCCCAATACTGCACATCACACCTCATAACAGCCCCAATTCCTCCACCTTCACACCTCAGATCAACCCAGTTCCTCCACCTTTACACCTCAGATCACACCAATTCCTGTACCTTAATGCCGCGTACACGCGATCATTTTTCGGCATGAAAAAAAACTTTGTTTTTCAGCATGTCCAAAAAACAATGTTTTTCCAACTTCATCATTAAAAACGATGTTGCTCACACACCATCGTTTTTGAAAAATTATGAACAAAGCGCGGTGACATACAACACGTACGACGGCACATTAAAGACGAAGTTCTATTTGCCTTTGGGCTGCTTTTAGCCAATTCCTTGTTAGTAAAAGACGATCCGCGCTTTTTTGTCTGTTACAGCGTGATGAATGTGCTTACTCCATTATGAATGGTAGTTTTACCAGAACGAGCGCTCCCGTCTCATAACTTCCTTCTGAGCATGCGCGGGTTTAAAACGACGTTTTAGCCCACACACGATCATTGTTTACAACCCGAAAAATGTAATTTTTAAAAACGACGTGAAAAAATGCAGCATGTTCGATTTTTTTTTTTTCGTTTTTCAGAAGCCGAAAAACGATGTGAAACCCACACACGAGTGTGCGCGGCATTGGATCTCAAATAGGCCCCAATTCCTGCACGTTCACATCTCAGATCACCCCAATTCCTGTACCATCACACCTCAAATCACCCCAGTTCCTGCACCTTCACACCTCAGATCAGCCACAATTCTTGCACCTTCACACCTCAGGTCAGCCCCAATTTATGTACCTTCACATCTCAGATCACTCCAGTTCCTCCTCCTTTACACCTTAGATCAGCCCCCAATCCTGCACCATCACACCTCAGGTCAGGCCCAATTTTTGCACCTTCAGATCTCAAATATGCCCAGTTCCTGTACCTTCACACTTCATATCAGCCCCAATTTCTGCACCTTCACACCTCAGGTCAGACCTAATATCTGTGCCTTCAGATCTCAAATAAGCCCAGAGCACCTTCACACATCATATCAGCCCCAATTCCTCCACCTTTATACTTCAGATCAGTGCCGATTCCTGCACTTTCAGATTTCAAATATACCCCAATTCCTGCACCTTCACACCTAGGATCAGCCTCATTTCTGCATCTTCACACTACAGATCTCTCCAATTTCTGCATCTTCACACCTCAGATCACCCTATTTCAGGTACCATCACAGCTCAAATCACTTGAATTCCTGCACCTTCACACCTCACATCTCCAACATTCCTGCACCTCCACACCTCAGATCAGTCCCAATTCCTGCACCTTCACAACCCAGATCAGACCCAATTTCTGCACCTTCACAACCCAGATTAGACCCAATTTCTGCACATTCGCACCTCAGATCAGTCCCAATTCCTACACCATCAGATTTACCCCAATTTCTGTACTTTCACATCTCAGATCACCCCAATTTCTACACCTTCGGCTCTCAAATAAGCCCAGTTCCTTCACACCTCATATCAGCCCCAATACCTGCACATTCACACCTCAGATCACCCCAATTCCTCCACCTTTACACTTCAGATCAGTGTCAATTCCTGCACCTTCACATATCAAATCACCCCAGTTCTTGCACCATCAAACCTCAGATCACCCTAATTCCTGTACTATCACACCTCAAATCACCCCAATCCCTGCACCTTCAAATATCAGATCAGCCCCAATTCCTGCACCTTCACAGCCAGGATCAGGTGCAATTCCTGCACCTTCACACCTCAGATCAGTCCCAATTCCTGAACCTTCACACCTCAGATCAGCCCTAATTCTTACACCTTCACACCCCAGATCAGACCCAATTCCTACATCTTTCCAGATGAGACCCTAATTCCTGCTCCATCAACCCTTTAGGTCTCCCAAATTCCTGCACCTTCACACCTCAAATTACCCCAGTTTCTGCATCATCACACCTCAGATCACCCTAATCATACCTGTCATGCCTTTAGCAAGGTTTTCTTATGTTCATTGTTAATTCTTGAATATGCTAATGGTATGTAAAGTAAATTGTAATATCACCATCTAGTGGCTCTTTTACATACTTAGGCCCCGTACACACGACCGAACATGTCCGATGAAACTGGTCCGCGGACCAGTTTCCGCGGACATGTCCGACCGTGTGTACGGCCTAGCGGACAGGTTTCCTGGCCTAGCGGACCGTTTTCCAGCGGACAAAAGTTTCTTAGCATGCTTAGAAACTTGTCCGCTGGAAACCTGTCCGTCGGACATGTCCGCTGGTTAGTACGTCTAACCAGCGGACCCAAAAATGCATCGAATTGATTCGATGCATGCGTGGAAGCATTGAACTTACTGGTTTGCGCACGTCGCCGCGTCACCGCCACCGCGTTCTCTGTCCGCGGGGATTTTGGTCTGATGGTGTGTACACACATCAGACCAAAATTTCCCAGGAGACATGTCCGATAAAAATGGTCCGCGGACCGATTTCATCGGACATGTCTCCTCGTGTGTACAGGGCCTTAGTATCTGTGAATAATTTACTGAAGGTAGGTAGAGATTGTTGCTTAAAAGCCACCGTAGCTTCCCATAATTCCTGTGGATTATACCAAGAGGTCTGAAGAGACAGCCCCCAGTATGCAATTTCAGACCTCAGATCACCCCAATTACTGCACCTTCACATCTCAGAGCAGCTCAATTCATGCATCACCACACCAGATCTCTCCAATTTCTGCATCTTCACACCTCAGATCACACCAATTTCTACACCTTCAGATCTCAAATAAGTCCAGTTCCTGCACCTTCACACCTCAGATCACCCAAATGTCTGCACCATCACACCTCACATATCCAACATTCCTGCACCTCCACACCTCAGATCAGCCCAAATTCCTGCCCCTTCTCATCTCAGATCAGTCCCAATTCCTGCACCTTCACATCCCAGATCAGACCCAATATTTGCACCTTCGCACCTCAGATTAGTCCCAATTCCTCCACCATCAGATATCAGATTAACCCTGTGAAGGATGCTTCAGTGTAATTCTCCCTGCTTGGTTAAATTGTGGGTTAGAGGTAAAATGGATTCATGTGTTACAAGCTATTGACATGTTAATGACCCGTCTGCAGCTAGCTCCTTATTTCAAAGGGATGTTAAACCTGTTTACTGTGATTAGAGGTGACTCATGTTATGTATTCTGATTGCTTCATTATGCGGTGCCAGGCTGCCCAGCTAATGTGTTCTGTACACCTTGTAATTAACTTCCCTGATGTCATTATTTAAATAAAATGTGTCTCAGGTCGGCTTCGAATTGTCTGGCTATATCCTGTATGAGAAACTCCAGAGTGGGTGAAAAGGGGGTGGAGCTCCCATTGTTCCTTGATTAAGGATTTAGCTTGTAAAACTGTATTTATAACCAGCAGCAAGCTGCCAATAAATCAGTCTTGGTTCCAGCATTCAGTCTTGACTCATGTGTGGATGATCCTGTGATGTTCTTGTATGGAGAGGAGGGAATGCTTGACGGGGATATCATACCGATACCGTCACAAACCCCAATTCCTGTACTTTCACATCTCAGATCACCCACATTTCTACACCTTCAGATCTAAAATAAGCCCAGTTCCTTTACACCTCATATCAGCCCCAATACCTGCACACCTCAGATCACCCCAATTCCTCCACCTTTACACTTCAGATCAGTGTCAATTCCTGCACCTACACACATCAAATCACCCCAGTTCTTGCACCATCACACCTCGGATCACCCTAATTCCTGTACTATCACACCTCGAATCACCCCAATTCCTGCACCTTCACACATCAGATCAGCCCCAATTCCTGCACCTTCACAGCCAGGATCTTACTTAGTATCTGTGAATAATTTACTGAAGGTAGGTAGAGATTGTTGCTTAAAAGCCACCGTAGCTTCCCATAATTCCTGTGGATTATACCATGAGGTCTGAAGAGACAGCCCCCAGTATGCACTTTCACACCTCAGATCACCCCAATTCCTGCACCTTCACACCTCAGATCAGCCCAATTTATGCATCACCACACCAGAGCTCTCCAATTCCTGCATCTTCACACCTCAGATCACACCAATTTCTACACCTTCAGATCTCAAATAAGCCCAGTTCCTGCACGTCACACCTCAGATCTCCCAAATTCCTGCACATTCACACCTTAGATCAGCCCCTACACTTTCACATCCCATATCGGTGCCAATTTCTGCACCTTCACACCTCAGATAACACCAATTCCTCCACCTTTACATTTCAGATTAGTGCCAATTCATGCAACTTTAGTTCTTAAATACGGCCAAATTCCTGCACCTTTACACCTCAATCACCCCAGTACCTGTACCATCACGTCTAAGATCACCCAAATTCCTGCACCATCACACCTCAGATCTGCCCCACTTCCTGTACCTTCACACCTCAGATCAGAACCAATTACTGCTCCATCACCCCTCAGATCTCCCAAATTCCTGCACCTTCACACTTCAGATTAATCCCAATTCCTGCATCTTTACACCTCAGATCTGCCCAAATCCCTACACCTTTACACCTTCAGACCGCAGATAAACTCAATTTCCTGCACCTTCAGACCACAGATTGTCCCAATTTCTATACCTTCACACCTCATATCAGGCCAAATTTTTGTAGCTGTAAATTAGCAGTGCCCAAAACCTAACATGGTTCAGCAGTGCAGGGGACAGGGGTCAGCAGGGCATAGCACAGTGTTCAGCAGGGCAGGGGATAGGGTCAGCAGGGCAGAGGACTGGGGTCAGTGGGGTAGTGTACAGGGGTCAGAGGATACAGATCAGTGGGGCAGTGTACAGGGGTCAGCAGGGCAAATGAGTCAGCGGGGCAGAGGATGGGTTTAGGGGACAGCGGTCAGCGGGGCAGTATACAGGGGTCAGTGGGGCTGAGAACAGAAGTCAGTGGGGCAGAGGATGGTGTTAGAGGACAGGGGTCAGTGTGGCACTGTACAGGGGTCAGTTGACAGAAGTCAGTGGGGCAGAGAAAGAAGTTAGAGGACAGAAGTTAGAGGACAGAAGTGTATAGGGGTCAGCGTTGCAGAGGACAGAAGTCAGCAGGCCAGAGGATGGGGTTGGAGGATGCAGAGCAGGGCAGAGAACAGGGGTCAGGGCACACGGCAGAGTTCCTCCTCCCCACACAGCACATAGCTGAGATCAGATTATTTTACAGAAAACCTCTATCTGCACAGTGTGTAACTGTCTACTGCAGCTTTGCTGCTCTTCTGATCTGGAGATTTCACAGGTCAGAGCAGCAACATAGCAGGCAGCTACACACTGTGCAGATGGAGGTTGTATCTGTAAACTAATCAGAGTTCAGCTATGTATGTGCTGTACAGAAGGATGAGATCTTCTGAGTGCCCTGTGTGGGGATGCCAGAAGCAGTTAAGTAGGCCGGGCACAGCATTCATTGAAAGGGGGGGAGTGCGTAGCCACAATGTTGGCTACATTAATCCAAGCTGAAAGAGATGGGAGGGATCGGAGGGGGAAAGAGGCAGCCAAGCTATTCTTGTATAGGCAGCTGCAAGCATCGGATGGCTGGCTATGTCGATCTGTCAGGTGTCCCTGGGAACGGAGGGGGATAGGACCGGAGGCAGGACAGGGGCAGCCAAGCTCCTTCTTGTATAGCCAGCCGTAAGCATCAGGCGGCTGGCTATGTCAATCTGTTGGGTGTACCTGGGAATGAAAGGGGGGGGGGGCAGAGGCAGATGAGCTCTTGTACAGCTGCAAGCATCGGGCTATGCAGGTGTCTAAAACGTCTTTGTGTGCCATCCTTTGTGTGCCATGGCTGGCAAACATAAAAGGGGGTTGGCGACCTCTGGGTTACATTCATGACAACTGTGATCATGAGTGGTCTGTGATTGGCCTCAGCTAATCACATGGTACAGAGAACTGTGATTGGCCCAGGTACCATGTGATAGCTGTGGGCCAATCATAGCATAGGAAACACAGCTGTTAAAAATAGCTTTGTTGGCATTGTGATCATGTAATCATGTATGTGATTTTGCCTGCATGTGCCGCCCAGCCGCAGTATAAGTACTGTGGCTGGTCAGCAAGTAGACAAAATATATATATATATATATATATATATATATATATATATATATTGTGGTGGTTTGGGTCTGTTTTACCTGAATGATGGCGGGTTTTTGCCATAATTTGGGAGAGACAAACACAAGTTAATAGGCCAGCTGTGGTTTGGGCTTTTGAAGGCTGATCTAAACAGCATTCAGGGCCACACCCAACAGACAGGAGGTCTGTGCTAAGGAGTCAGGTGACTCCCAAAAGCTCTGTGAGAGAAGACAGAGTGGATGCATCTCTGCAGGAGGCAGAGGTGATGACTGTTGGAGCAGAAAGATGTAAGCTAGACGCTGTGTGCGAATTAGAAGCCGTGTGTGTCAAGAGGACAAGTCGCTGTGTGTGAATCAAATGCTGTGTGCGACTGTTGATTTTCTTTGCAAGATACAGAAATGATGAAACCCCCCTGCGAGGGCTGCTTTTGTTTCTTGTGAACTTTGAACTTTTCTTTTAAATAAAAGTGGGCTACCAGGCCCTTAAAACTCCGTTCCGGATTGGCGTCTCACTGAAAAACTCCTCTACCGTTGGAGTATGATCCCCCAATCTTACATCTGGTGGAGGTATTGCTACGGGCAGTTTGGAAGAGTTCCAGATCCACGCATACCAACAAACAGTGAGTAGAAAGCAACCGTGCGTTTTTGGCAGCAATGCTATGATGAACAGCCAATATGAACTTGAAGTTAAAAGTTTTTCTGCTGTGAACTTCTGTTAGCTGTGTGTGGCAGTCAGGAGAACTGCATTGCACAGGAGTTCAATTAATGGACTGTGTTGCACATGGCCTGAGAAGACATATCCATTTGGGAAGGCCCAGTGAATGGATAATTCAAGTGGAATCGCAGAGAGTGAAGTCTGCGTGTGAAAGTGTGCTGTTGGCAAGTCTTGTAGAAAGTACACCAACATTTTTTCCTGTGTTTTAAAAGGAACTGTGTTATAAATCATTGCCCTGTTTGCAGCGATGGGAAGGTCAAATCGCAAACAGAAAGCAATATTTGCTGAAATGAGAGACAGGACTTTGTGGCTGGAGGGTTTGTTGCCGACAGAACAAGCCCCAGAATCATGCAAAAAGCACTTGGCTGCGCTGAACCAAGCCAAAGTCAAAGTTCATGCTGTTGTCCCTAGCAACACAGTTGAAATGAGTGCACAGGTGATTGCAAGTGCAGAGAATCCACCAAAGTTTGAGTCTGCAGTGGATTGGTGCAAGCGACACTTGGCCGCACTGAACCAAAATAAAGGGGAAGTTCATGCTGTTACCCTTAGCAACGCTGGTGCAGGCCGGCCAGCTATTAATGTGCAAAGTATTAAGAAACAAGTGCGCTATTTGCAGTGCAGTGAGTGGGGGCATGGAGTTTCCAAATGCCCTTTGTCCCAGGCTTCAACAAAGCAAAGGTATGAGAAGCCTGCTCTGAATGTAAAGAGTGAGCAGATGGGTGCAGTTGCCCATAGCAACGCCTATGATGTCAGGTCAGTGGACCGCAAGACAAAGATATTGCATACAGAGAGTCCTGGCAAGTTTAAAGCAACGCTGCTTCATGGAGAGAGAAGTCTACGTGTGTCGGAGAGCCAGCAACATGCAGCTAGGAGAGCACCATTTCCACTAGCAACCGGAGAAAAGGTGTCAGATGCAGTTCAAGGTGCTATGATTTGTGCCTCTGATTACATGCAACCCATGCTACCAGCAGAGGAGGTTAGAGACTTCTTGGGAAAATTTGAAAAAGTTGCCGTAAGGGGGAAATGGCCTAGAGACCGGTGGCCAAAATTGCTGCAAACCTTGTTGCCGGTGGAGTACCGGTCGGTTTACCATTTGATGGACAGTGACCAGGATGACTATTGCAAGTTTAAAGAGGAAATCCTTCTTAGAGGAGAGTTTCATCATATCATGGGCCAGCGGAACTCTTCGTTGGTGGACCAAGGTTCCCTTTCAGATGTGTTTTCAGTCACCCCTGGCAACAAGAAGTCTTCTGTTGTGTCTGCAGGGGGTATTAAACAGTGGGAGATGCCTGCTGTAATTTCGTCCTGTGGCCACCAGGAGGAGTTCACCAGTGAATATGCAACTGAGAGACGATGCTCTCAAGTGAAGATCGATTTGCCGACTTCAGAGTATGGTAAGACTGTTGCAGTTTCTGTTTCAAGTGAAGTGTGTCCGGTGAGGACATCGGCAGAAGTTGTAAAAATGGACTTGCTGCAGTGTGTTACCCAGATCAGTGGGGAGATACAAGGTAAAGCCCTGCTTGCGTCAAGGTCTGAAATGGACTATGGGTGCACCTAAGGTAGTCCAGCAGAATGTTGAGAGAGATGTGTTAGGGGTGACCAAAACAGTTGGTGTCATGTTCCCTAGGGATAGAGACAGCTGCTGCGGAGTTGCCAAGGGAAACCGCCAAGGAGCCTGTATTGGTAAGGCAAGGTGTTTCCCAGGACAACTGTGAAGCCGCCCTAGTGGGCAAAATAGTTCCGTTAGAGAGGAAGGCTAATGTGCTGAGTCGCATGCAGGGTGCCGTGCGTTCTGATTAAAATCAATCTGATAAAGGTTATAGAACTGCTATGTTTATAGATGATGATGATGATGTTGTTGATGATACATGCACTTATGGTGATGTGTTCACTAGTAATGAGGTAGGGGTGATCGCTAAACAGGTTATGCGATTTCCCTTAGCAACAGTAGGTAAGGTTGCAGAGGTGTCCTTAGAGACCTCCAGGGAGCTCTGTGTGTTGGAGCCAGAGGTTGCCTGGGACGACGGTCGTGCCGCTCTGATGGATAAGAGGGTACTTGACCTTTGTGATGAGAAAAATGGTAAAACTGAAATGTCTGAATTTGCTTGTAGTGATGTGTTACTACAGTCTGTCGCTGCTGACAGAAAAAGTCCTCACGAGTTTAATGAGGCGCCACACAGTGGTCAAGTTATGTTATTGAAACCTGCTGTGTTTAAAAATGTGTTTGCGGTGGACACAAATTCTGCTATGCAAAATGGAGATACTGCAGGGCCGGTAGACACGGGTGCATTGGCTTTTGCAGAAGTTAACCCTCTCCAGTTGGAAGGATCTGAAAAGGGCGCATACATGGCAGAAGTTTTGTCCTCAGCAAAAGAGATGAGGAATGTTGCTCTTCAGAATGCTATGGTAATGGATAGCGATTTGGAATCGCTCAGTGTTGCTGAAAGTGAGAGGATGAGTGTCGCACATGCGATTTGCAGTGCTCAAGGGAAGCCGCATGTTTTGTCAGTTGCCTCTGAGGTAGACGTCTCTTTAAATGACTCAGCCTCTCACGCTTTAGCAAATGAGCCCCTCCACATCGTTGGTAAAGGAAAAATTCCTAGAGTTCTGTGTTTAGATGTGACATGTTTAAAAATAACTGAGATGTTGTTGGAATTGGTGACAATATTTCCAATGTACACCTGCATGTATCCACAGCAGAGGGGTGACATGGTACTGCGTAGTACCAATCGGTGGACACAGGTGGTACAGGCATTGTTAAGCAATATTAATGAAAATTGGTTGCTCTACTGTTGGTTAATTTTGTGTAAAGTTGTCTCACAGTTCTCATCGAGAGTGCTTCCAGCGGCGGTTGGGTGCGGAAGGCGCTCAGGGGAATTGTTAGAGATATCAGAAGTAATAGACATAGTGGAAGTCTCTCCGTCTGCTGATGTGATGGCGTGTATTCCTACTGGTGCAGTCCGAGGTACGGCTGAGCAGTGGTTGGTACATGGCGCGCGTACTGTCTCACCCTCTAGACCTCATGTAAAGGAATGGCTCGGAATGGACGTGGCAGTAGTGGGAATTCAGTCCATCACTCACAGAGAGGTACAGTTTGAGGTACCCGGAGACACTTTGATAGGAAATAACGGTAATGATATCTGTAACAAAGTGTATGAGAAGCACTGTCAGACAATTCTGAGCTATTGGTTGAGGTACCAATGGACACAGAAGTGGTTAAAGAGATTGGTGTAGAAAAATGTGCGTTGGTAGGACAATTGTTAATGGAGTGTTGGACAACAGGGGGCGATGTGAAACTGCGGGACTGTCCCATAGGGAGTAACTGCTTGCCTGTAGGTGGTCCCTCCATAGACTCTGTCCTAACAAACAAGGGGATCAGAGGTCCCATTGACAATGTTGAGTCAGGTAGTGAGAGTGGTCAGTTCCTGACAGATCCCATAGAAGTAGGTCCCCAACAGTCCCAGGAGTGTAGGTCCATGGGAGGAAAAAGAGGGATTCTGAGGCCAGAAGATAGAAGGGATAGAGGGATTTGTAAGAGCCCATGGTTTAGGAAGAAGTGCTGGTGGAAGCACACCCGGAAGAAGAGCTGGGTAGAGTGCCCCTTTAGAGGAAGGGTTGGGCAGATTAGGACTCCTGCTGCTCATAGTTGGCGCCATGGCAAAGTTTTGGTGGAAACAGACCCGGAAAAAATGGGCCTGTGTAGCCAATGGTTGGCCCAGAGGTGACCCATTTGTGATGATGGGTCTGTGTGTTCCTCCCTCCGGTTCGAAACAGAGGGGGAGGGTATGTGGTGGTTTGGGTCTGTTTTACCTGAATGATGGCGGGTTTTTGCCATAATTTGGGAGAGACAAACACAAGTTAATTGGCCAGCTGTGGTTTGGGCTTTTGAAGGCTGATCTAAACAGCATTCAGGGCCACACCCGACAGACAGGAGGTCTGTGCTAAGGAGTCAGGTGACTCCCAAAAGCTCTGTGAGAGAAGACAGAGTGGATGCATCTCTGCAGGAGGCAGAGGTGATGACTGTTGGAGCAGAAAGATGTAAGCTAGACGCTGTGTGCAAATTAGAAGCCGTTTGTGTCAAGAGGACAAGTCGCTGTGTGCGAATCAAATGCTGTGTGCAGATAAGTCGCTGTGTGCGACTGTTGATTTTCTTTGCAAGATACAGAAATGATGAAACCCCCCTGCGAGGGCTGCTTTTGTTTCTTGTGAACTTTGAACTTTTCTTTTAAATAAAAGTGGGCTACCAGGCCCTTAAAACTCAGCTCCGGATTGGCGTCTCACTGAAAAACGCATCTACCGTTGGAGTATGATCCCCCAATCTTACTATATATATATATATATATATATATATATATATATATATATATATATATATATATATATATATATATATATATATATATATATATACGGTCTCCAGAGGAGTGCAGTGTTACAATACTGTTTTTTTTAACCTTGTGTACTACCGTGATGATGTGATTGGTCACAGCTATCACATGGTACAGGGCCGCTATTATTGGCCCTGGTACCATGTGATTCCTAAGCCAAATCACAGAGCTCACACATTAGTAAACAATAACATCATTGTTTTATTACTATTAATGTGCACGCTGTGATTGGTCACAGGTATCACATGATGCTGTGGCCACTCACAGCAGCCTGGTACTGTCAGGGAACCAGCAGCTCCAGCAGCCGATTTGCGCTACGGCGCGTGCCCGAGCACGGCGCGCGCATGCGCGGTTCTGCAGTCCGGCGCGGTTCTGCGTTACGGCGCGGGCGCGCGCGTCTACGCACACCAATCAAGGCTCAGCCCTGCCTATTTAAACCAGCCCCAAGCCTATGGCGGGTTGCTGGTTTGTTGTCAGCTTTTACCTGTGTTAAACTTCCTGAACCTGAACTCTGACCTGTTTTTGACCCGGATTGGACCTGACTTCTCTACCCCTTCTCCTGCACCTGACCCCCGGCTTGTTTCATCGGATCTGCTGCTGTCTACACTCCTTCGACCTCTGGCTTGTACCTCGGACTCTGCTACCTTCTCCAATCCCTGACCCCTGGCTTGCATCTCGGATCTGCTTACAGTCCTTACTTGAACGTGCTCTGTTACCTGACCCACTGCCAGTACCTGCTACGTCTTCCTTCTGTGTCCGCTGACCAGTTCCACAGTGATCTCCTATCAACCCACCGTCCACTGCTGGTAACCGGTGCCTCTTTGCGCCCTTCAGGGGGTGAAGTGCGCAGAGTCGTGAAGGAGAGTCGCTCTCGGCATTTCGGCCTTGGTGAGTACTTACCCTCACAGGTACACAGCTACAAGCAAAACAAGCTAATATACCAAAGCCTCCAAAATATTTTATGCTTATAGTGATTTTAAAATGCAGAGCAGTAAGAACAAAACATTTATATAATGCAGCTTACCTGTCTGTCCTCAGATTTGATGTATGCATACATTTTCTGGCTTTTTTTACTTAATTTATAGCAACCTTGGGGTTTCACCTGGCGTTCAAACCCTCACCTACTGCATTGTATTTATGGAGGAGCAGAATTTTCATCCTAGGACAGAAAGGGTGCTCTCACACTGGGCACTGTTTCAGTTAAAATGCGCCCGAGTTTGGGGGGCGTGGCTTAGCAATGTCCGCGTAAATACATGCTATAGAGGAGCTCCCGGCCTGACCCGGCTTGCATCGGCCGCCACTACACCTTCCCCGCATGTGGACACAGAATGAACACCCCTAGAGGATACAGGACACAATCGGCATCCCCGGGGACCCGTTCACAGAGATCTCAGTCCAATATACAGACCTATTTTAGAAGTCCATTGACTCTCTCACCAGGCGCCATTGTGGCCGCGCCACGTGGATCTTGCACAGAACCAGACTTGGGCCTGATGGCTCTACCGACAACCTCACAGGTACCGGACCCCCTTACAGGCACATCGTCGACCTTTCAGCCGGAGATGGCTGATCCTCCCCTGAGCCAGAGCCAAAGGACACTGACCTCCGCAATATGCTCCAGGCTCTCCCCACGAGGTCTGACATAGAGGCCCTAATCCTGCGTATAGAGGTCTACCGTACACTGGGCCCCAAATCTGCAGACCACACCGGGCCGCGTGATGTCCTGTGCCGCCTACACCGCTACGTGCAGAAGGAGGCGATCCTGCGGAGAGCATGGGACCTGGGTGACCTGGACTTCGATGGGGCACTCATTCAGTTGCTCCCAGACCTGTCCCGGGCCACGCTTCAGCGACGGGCAATACTCAAGCCAGTGCTGGAACTGGCGAGGAGACGTGGCTGCACCTACCGCTGGGGGTACCCGTTAGCGGTCACCTTCCGCACTGAGCGGACCGCCTTTACCCTGAGAACACCAGCTGACCTACCTGAGCTCTTTGCCATCCTGGGTGCGGAGCCAGTCCCGGTGCCGAACTGGCTACGGCGGATCCCTAAACAGACGGGCCGATCGGGCCCTCCAGCCGGTCGTCACAACCAGCCTGCCCGCTCACAGAGATCTCGGGGCCGTATGAGAGTGCAACCTACAGCGGAAGCACGTGAGTCTTAACCGATTCCCCAGCTACTTTGTCAATTTGACCAGGCTGACTGTTGGCACTTTATGTTACCTGGATACTCGGCCAGTGTGTTTGCGGCCTCGTGCCGCCCCCCCCCCCCCCCGTGCAAGCTGAATGTTGGTGTTCCCCCTCCCTGCTGTCCATGGAAAGCCTGAATAGTGAGCCACCCGCCATGTCTTCGCCCCTGGGGCACTGTTGTGCTGGAGGTCCGGTGAGAGGTGGTTGAACCTGGAGGAGTGCTTGGGCTGTGCTGCTTCCCCCGCCCCAAGGCCCCCCCCCCGCTCATACTCGGATGTGTTTTGGTGGTCGGCCTGGTCACTGTGTTCAATATGTCTATTCGTATTACTGTCATAGTTTGTTGGAATTCTAGGTACTCTAAATGTCTTGTATATATCTACATCTACTTGTTCTCACTTTCCACAACATCTTAGGGCTATGGTACCCTGTTCGGGGTCCACGCCCTTCATTCAGGCGGTGGCCGGTGGGGTCGGGAAGGGTTTGGGAGCATCCCATGCGCCCTTGCTGACCACACTCCCACTTAGGACGACGCTCATTACCCAGGTGACACTGGGGAGCGTTCTTGCAATTTTTTGCATAACTTAGTTACCCAGCTACGCTGGTTAGCACCCGCTGCGGGTTTACCCCTCCAGCGGGCGCGTCTTACACCCCCTGCGGGACTGGTCACCCGCAGGGGGCTACTTCTACTTCTTCTTCTCTTCTCCTCCTAGTCCTTTACTTCCTATTCCTCTTGCTCACCCTTACTCTTCTCCCATCACCCCCCCCTTCCCCTTTAGTCGCCAATCTCCCCTCCTCCACTCTGTAGGAAAATGGATGAGATAACTGTTGTCACCCTTAATGTAAAGGGACTTAATGTCCCAGAGAAGCGGCGTCTGCTGCTTAATGGCATGAGACGCCTGACCGCTGATATTTTTCTCCTACAGGAGACACACTTTAGAGAAAATACCTTTCCAATCCTGAAAAATAGAGATTCTACCCGACGGTATACCATTCCGCATGTGGGGGGTAAAATTTCGCGCCAAAAACCTAAATTGCATGCTAGATGTGTAACTAGTAAATAACCAAAGCTGCAATCCAAAATACTGCAGGGGAAGTGCAATAATGTGAATATGTGAAAGAGGACAGATGCGCTAAGAAAATAAATCAATTGAATAAATAAACAATAAATAAAAAAAAACTTATCCAGCAAATCTAGATATAAGTAATGAATAATGGTGGGATATTATACCATACAATAATATATGGGAAATAATAATAATAATAATAATAATAATAATGTCCAACAAATGTGCAAGACTCCTAGTGATAGGAGATCAAACCAATATTGTGCATTAAACAGTCAAAATGACAGTGAAAAAGGTTTTGCAGGATGTGTCCAAAAATCTGTGCAGACTTCCACCTCCACCAGAAAATAATCACCGCAAAAAAGTGCTCATGGATGGCAACTTACCACAAGATGTTGACCTCTTTAACCAAAAAAAGAGGTCAAATAAGGCATGGGTTAATCGTAAACATCAGGTTCCATAAGACTCCATAGGAATCGATATCAGCAGATCCAGCATCAAATAAAGCAAGCCAAAAGAAAAATCGCCATAGTATAATAACGTTTATTTAAAACAATTAAAAGACAGGCAACGCCAATTGGCCCCTTACTTGAAAAGTGCATTAACCCGGCACTGAGGCTGGTCTGCGTTGGATGATTATTTAGGGGGAGAAGTCCCACGCTGCAGGATGACGACAACGGTGTGCGTTCCACCTCTCTACAAGCGAGGACCAGCAGGACCGGAAGTCCGTCGGGATTTGCGTGACCAATGCGCCTCGACGTACGCTTCGAGATTGACTCGTCGTCGGGAAGCGTTCATTACTTATATCTAGATTTGCTGGATAAGGTTTTTTTGATTTATTGTTTATTTATTCATTTAATTATTCAATTGATTTATTTTCTTAGCGCATCCGTCCTCTTTCACATACCATTCCGCATACTCGGAAGCCAAATCTAGAGGAGTCTCGATTTTTGATTTCAGCAAAAATCCGGTAGACCCTGTCCGAGATCCGGACAGATCCGAGGGGCAGATTCCTTTTCCTCCGAGGCCTGATTGGCGGTGCAAAGGTCACTATCGCCAGCCTTTACGCTCCTAACAGCAAACAAGACACTTTCACCAAAAAACACCTGGCCGCCCTCCGGAAATTCTCTGAGGGCCAGCTCATTTTAGGGGGAGATTTTAATATCCCCCTGATCCCTGAGGAACACACCTCCACGGGGCGCTCCTCGATGTGCACGTAGGGCCATTCATTTAGCTCTTCATGCATCGCAGCTTATTGACGCCTGGCATCTGTTTTATACCGGTGAGCGTGACTACACCTTCTCCCATATTCGCGCATTGACTACATTTTTGTCCCCCACAACCAACTGCAGGCCAAAGGAAGCCATGGAGGCTCAATGAGAGTCTCCTACAAGACCCAGAAGTACCGTCTGATGTAACTAGAGACATAACCGACTATTTCCAGACTAACAATGCCGCGGACAGTGGGGCGGGTCTGATCTGGGAAGCCCATAAGGCGGTGATTCGTGGAACCCTCATAAAGCACGGGGCGAGACTTAAACGAGGACGACCCAACTGACCTCCCTACTTGACAAACTTCAAGCCCTGGAAATTAGCCATTAACAAACCCCGACAGGTCCACTAAAGGCGGAGCTCAACACTATACGTAAGCAGGTCACTGATCTACTCACTTTTAAGGCTAAGTCGGCTCTACAAATAACCCGCAAAAAGGTCTATGAGTCCGGTAATAAATGTGGTAGACTTTTGGCTCAATCCCTGCACGACCAGAAATTGGCGTCTTACATTACGCATGTACGATCCCCGACGGGCAAGAGGATAACCATGCCCCAACATATATCGCAGGAGTTCAAGTCCTTCTACGAGTCACTCTACAACCTACCCACGTCGTCCCCGCCTCCAGACCGTATGCTAGACTACATTACCTTCTCCAGCATGCCCACCCTACCGGCCGAGACGCGTGCCCTGTTAGAGGACCCCATCACGTTAGTTGAGCTACAGCTTGCGGTGAGCAACACCAAATTGGTAAAAGCCCCCGGACCTGACGGCCTCACACTTCAATATTATAAGACGCTGCTGCCATCCCTGGGGAATCATCTGGTAAAGATGATTAATGGCCTTACCGAGGGCGATACTTTACATGCCTCCACACTACAAGCACAGATTCCAGTTTACCCCTAAAGAGGGCAAAGACCCGTCGTTACCGACCTATATCCCTCCTTAATACAGACCTTAAATTGTTTACCAAAATTATCACCACCAGACTACAGCTCCACCTTCCCTGCCTCATTCAACTGGACCAAGTGGGCTTTTTCCCAACGAGAGAGGCGAGGGACAACACCACCAAAGTCCTGGACTTGCTCTACTCCACCACCTGTACCAAGACATAGTATTTTTCTGAGCACCGATGCGGAGAAGGCGTTCAATAGGGTGGGTTGGGCCTTTATGCTCGCGACGCTAAGACATGTAGGGCTGGGCTGTAACATAATGAGTTGGATAGCAGCGACCCATGCGTCACCCACAGCCAGAGTACGGGCTAATTGGGTGTCTTCTGACCCCTTCCCGATCACTAACGGAACGCGACAGGGCTGCCCGCTGTCACCTCTCCTCTTCGTTGGAACCATTTCTTTGTCACGTGCGGCTGCACCCAGATATATCAGGAGTGGCAGTAAATCGCACCCAACACAAGGTGTCCACCTACGCCGATGACCTCATGTTTACCCTCACCGATCCCACTATCTCCCCCCCTGCCCTTTTAGGGGAATTTAAACGATATGGTGTACTCTCCAATTTAAAAATCAATTTCACCAAATCGGAAACCATGGGCGTGGGGATGTCACGCACACACACACACACAACTAAAGCATTTGCAGGATAAATTTAAGCTGAAATGGAAGACAACTGCCCTGACATACCTAGGCACACATATCCCCCCAGACAATCGCTTGGGTATATGATCTTAACTTCCCACCCCTGAGGACGATCCGGGCACTCTTGAACAAATGGCATACGGGACTACACTCCTGGGTGGGCCGCTGTAACATCGTGAAGATGACAATCCTCACAAAATTTCTTTATCTCATGCAAGCATTGCCCATCCACGTACCCACCTCATACTTTAAACAGGTGCAGTTCACACTCACGGAATTCATTTGGGCTAAAAAGAGACCGCGACTCTCAGCTAAACTCCTGGTCTTACCTAAACCCCAGGGGGGCCTTGCGGCACCAGATATTTGCGCTTACCACCACGCAATTCATCTAGGGAGGCCTGTAGATTGGTGCCGTAAACGGGAAAACAAGCTTTGGGCGCAGATGGAGCAGGACCAAAGCGAAATTCCCCTTAACAGAGCGCCTTGAGCCTATCAGCGGAAACCAAACGCCATCCACTAATTGGCAATACGATACGTGTCTGCGCTAGACTTATATCACAGGCATCGGTAACCTCAACTGATTCACCTTTATACCCCATATTGGGGAACCCCCGGTTCGCGCCGGGTGTGCGGGAATTGGTCTTTCGGAGGCTGAGTGAGGCGGGCCTATACCAGGCCTCCCATTTCTGTTTGGGGGGAGATGGAACACTGCTGCGGAGCTTTCGGATCCCGAAGGCCCGTTTCGCTTGGACTTCCTGAGATCCCATCAACTGAACCACTTTCTCCGCTCTGACACCTCCGGCCACCAACGCCCAACCCCTTACAACACTAGAGGAACTCTGCAACACCTCAGGTACCACATCACATACTTTCCCTAACCTACAGTCTTTTGAATACACCACACAAGGATTTTGTGCCCCCGGGTATACTTAAATGGGAGGAGGAATTACACTGTCATTTCGATACGGCCAAGCGACAGCGCATACTGAGGTTTACGCATAAGTCCTCCATCTGCGCCAAGACCCAGGAGACGAATTACAAACTTCTGTCACAATGGTACAGGACCCCAGTGCTGCTCCACAGGTTCTTCCCGGTGACGTCTGACCTTTGTTGGCGCTGCCGGCCCGACAGGGGGACGTCGCTACACATTTTTTGGTCCTGCCCCAGCCTGAGTCGCTTCTGGCGAGTAATTCGCGAGGTGGCTCAAATTCACAGACCACGATATCCCAGCATACCCCGTGTTCTTTCTCCTGCATGCAACTAACATCCCGGAGAAAGTATACAAAAAATTCATGATTAGGAACCTGTTGGATGCAGCCAAGGCTTGCATTCCACTTCATTGGAAGGCTACACTTCCGCCGACAATACCCCAGTGGATTGCGAAGGTGGATGAGATTAGGCACATGGGGGACCTTGTCCTCACAGCACACGACACACAGGAAACATTCAAAAACACCTGGCAACTGTGGAGTATCTTCATATACTCGGCTGAGGGCCAAGCATTGAGGTAGCCCGCGGCTGATGTGTGAATGTATACCTTTGGCCATGTTTCCTCCCACCCCAGACCAACCGAATAACGGAGAGTCGGTTCATATGTAAGGGAACTAACCCCCCTTGTTCCCAGGCACAGTTACATCATCACAATTTCCAACCAGACCACAGAGATCACTGCTTCTTTGCTTGGTGGTCTATGAAGAGTGCTAAGGCATTGTTTGCACTCAACCTAACGTGAACTGTACTGGGCTAAATAGCTTCCTTTACCTTAGTGCAGTCCTCCTTCACTTACCACATCCTTCCATTTTGCTTTTAAATGTCCTTCTTTCTACTGAGAAATCCTCACTTCCTGTTCTTGTCTGTAACCCAGTAATGCAAGGCTTTCTCCCTGGTGTGGAGTGTCGTGCTCCCCCTCTCCTTTGAGGGGGCGAGCAGGAGAGTCAGGACGCCCACTAACACACAGCTCCTTTCTCTATCTGCAATGTAGAGAGTAGGGGGTGCAACAGATCAAAAAACGTACGGTTTGGATCAGTTCTCGGATCAGAGTCACGGATCGGATCATTTTTCGGATCAGCAAAAAAAAAAAAAAAAAAAAAGCCGTAATGTGGCTCAAGCACTTTCAGCATGTGTTTAAAGCCCTCGTTTTGTAAAACCGAATATGGCCTCATGTCTGCACCTACAAACACACCAATAGTGTTTGTGATGGCTTTAGCCCGGTCTGATTGTGCAACAAAGGGCTGCTTAAATGCTGCGGTGATAAGCGGTTGTTGAGCAGCTTTCGTTTTCGCTCCTGTCAGTGAAACACCAGGGTGATGTCGCTTCAAATGTGTGGCCATGCTTGATGTGTTTCCACTGTCACATGGCTTTCTTGTGCCACAGTGCCTACACACCGTCACGGTTTTATCCACTAACCTCTTTCCTTCATCATATTTAACAGGGAAGCCAAAATGCTCCCATACAGGGGATTTAAATGACGCGGGCGTTCAAGCTCCTCCATTCCTCCGCTCGCCATGACCACGCTGTGCGCGCATTTTTTTTTCAGAAATCAATCCACGGATCACGTGTGTGCGGTTCGGATCAATATCTTCGGTTCGGATCACGGATCAATGACGATCCGTTGCACCACTAGTAGAGAGTGTCCTGACTCTCCTGCTCGCCCCCTTCCCCCTCATGGGAGGGGGCGAGCATGACACTCCACACCAGGGACAAAGCCTTGCATTACTGTGTGGAGTTAGACAGAAGAACAGGAAGTGAGGATTTCTCAGAAGAAATGAGGACATTTAAAAGCAAAATCGAAGGATGAGGTAAGTGAAGGAGGACTGCACTAAGGTAAAGGAAGCCATTTAGGAAAACAAAAAAAAAATGTACCTTTACAACCCCTTTAACCATTCCCAGGCACGGTTCAGAGCACTCACACCTCACAAATGAACTGGACCAAAAAGGGATGAACAATGCCCGGGCACAGTTAAAACTGCTAGTGTGAATGCATTCAAAGAATGTTAAGGTCTATATAAAAATAATCCTAGATGATACGCAGTAAAAGTCCTCTTCAATTTTGGTCCTCTGGCTACCCATACTATCCATGAATCTCAGAAGTGTCCAATCCTTTTTTTTTGGGCCCTTATGCAGAAACAGGGTACACAGACAGTATTCTTCCGTTTATTAACAGACTATGTGTCATGGATATGCAATAGCTGTCATGGGTATGCAATAGCCTGGCAGCTTACCTGTGTTTCCATCTGTTCAGTAGAGGCCTGACTCTGTTCTGGTTCCCTTTTTATCACTTCCTCTTCCTGTATGGCCCTACCCGGGCCAGCCCAGGAAGTCTTTATTAACCGTTGCTCTACAGGTCTGCAGTGCTGTTCAACAGTGTAGTTTTCTAGTTCCTGTTTCCAGTGTGCTACGATCATCTTTCCGTGTACCGTTTTGGCTTGTTCCTGACTTCTGCTGTTTGCCTGTGCCCCTGACCATTTGCCTGTCCCACGGTTATCCTTGTCTGCCTGTGCCCCTGACCATTTGCCTGTCCCACGGTTATCCTTGTCTGCCTGTTACCCTGACCTCGGCCTACCCATCACCACTGTTTGTCTTGCTGGCTGCTTCCCCTCTCTCCCTGCGGAGTGTGACCTAGGGAATCTCGGGGACGCGACCTGGATCCAGTTGCAGCCAAGACCATCCCCACCATCAGGGGCCCTGATGAATACAAAACTGGGTCTTAGTCTCTGCGCCCAGGGTGATCTTGGGTTCACACTTCGTTCATGCTTGCAGCAGTCGGCTATAGGGTTCACCACCCTGTGGTGCATCCCAGATCCCAACGGGGTGCACTTGTCGCCTGGCCACAGGTGACCTGACACTATGATGGTGAATAGTAAAAGCATAAAGTAGTTATTTCAACAATTTTCAGTTACACTACACCAATTACAAGAACTGACTAAACTTACCACAAATCCTTTCAGGTGACCGTTTAATCCTTCTTTCTGTACAGGCAACCATGCCACTTTTATTGTACTGTCATTAACAGCTTCTAAACCAACATTCTCAGGGATACTTTGGGGATCTGTTCAAGAAGAAGAAAAAAAAAAAATGATGAATTTATTAAAGACCATGTTAAAAACATAAGGCAAAGAGTAAACAGCAGATTACCTATCTGACTTTGGAGGGAAAGCCTCTATTGAACCATTCTTCTTCTTTACTCTCTAATTTCTGATGTACAGTTCTGAATAAATGAATCTGCAACATACATTAGTTACTCAGAGATGTCTATTCACTAATGATTTGATGGGTAATTTGACCAATATTCCTCCACTTTCTAACAAATAATTAAATCTGCACACTTGCTTTATTTATCAAAGTGGTTTTCACCCATTTTAAAGTATATGTGCTCAATATTTGCAGGGTAAAGACAGAATCAAACATAGTTCAGCCATGTTTGCCCACTCATTCTGAGTATGCCGATACCACATGTGTGACTTTTTTTCCAGCCTAGCCGCATACAGAGGCGCAACATACAAGTAGCACCTTTAGGCATTATCTGCTTTAAAAATAATAAATATAAAGGGCGCAATCTAAACAAAATTTGTGAAAATATTAACCAATTCAGCCCGGACCATTTGGCTGCCAAATGACCAGGCCACTAATTGCGATTCAGCACTGCGTAGCTTTAACTGACAATTGTGCGGCCGTGCGACATGGCTTTCTAACAAGATTTACGTCCTTTTTTCCCCACAAATAGAGCTTTCTTTTGGTGGTATTTGATCACCTCTGTGGTTTTTATTTTTTGCACTATAAACAAAAATATAGCGATAATTTTTAAAAAAAATGCAATATTTTGTACTTTTTGCTATAATAAATATCCCCATTATTATTTTTTTTTTTTTTTAAAAAGCAATTTTTTTCTCAGTTTAGTATTCTTCTACATATTTTTGGTCAAAAAAAAATATTGCAATAAGCGTATACTGATTGGTTTGTGCAAAAGTTATAGCGTCTACAAAATAGTGGGTCGTTTTATGGAAACTTTTTATTTGCAATGGCGGCGATCTGCAATTTTCACATCAGACACTTATAACTATTTTGTAACCATTCACATTTTTACAGCGATCGGTGCTGCAAAAATTCACTGATTACTGTATAAATGTGACTGGCAGTGAAGGGATTAACCAGAAGGGGGGGAAGGGGCCAAGTGTATCCTAGGGAGTGATTCTAACTGTTAGGGGGCGTGGCTTACTGTGGCATGTCACAGATCGCTGCTCCCGATGAGGGAGCAGACGATCAGTGTTGCATCACTAGGCAGAACATGGAGATGCCTTGTTTACAAAGGAATCCCCCCCGTTCTGCTGTTCTGTGACCTGATCACGGGATATCAGCAGACATCGAGTCCGCGGGTCCCACGGTCCCACGGTCACGGAGAGGGGGCAGGTTCAAGGCTACGTTGCTTTGCCTGCCCATACCATTCTGCCGATGTAAATGTGCGTGAGGCAGTCGGCAAGCGGTTAAACAGTGTTAATCCAATTAATAAACTGAAAAGTCCATGAAAGCCACTGTGAACAACTCTTCAATATATGCTCCAACACCGTGCTTCTAAAATGCGATGTGCTCCAAGATCTCAAATACAGTGGTGTTTCACCCGAAGCGATAATGAAATGCGCTCACCAGTAGAGATGTACAGAACGGTTCGCCGGCAAATAGTTTGCGTCGATTTTCGCTTGTTCGCCGGCGAACATATGCGATGTTCGACCCGCCTCCTATTAATTAACATTGAGCAAACTTTGACCCTCTACCTCACAGTCAGCAGACACATTTCAGCCAATCAGCAGCATACCCTCCCTCCCACCTCTAGGGCAGCATTTTTTGGAGTTAGGCAGGCTAGTCAGTTAATGTGACGGTGTGTAGAGGATATATATACATCCCCGGAGTTTTTTTTTTTTTGTTTTTTTTTTTTGCTGGAACAACACACTTTAATGCCAGCATTCAGCTGGTTATATGCAGGTTACAAGCTGTTAATGACAATCTCCGCCCCCCTCACACAGTGGGGGTCTTCAATACAGATCCTTGGAAACAATGATCTCTCCTTGAACTAATCAGTCTCTAGACCCTCTGGCACCGAACCTGCCAGACACATTTCTTTAGATACTGACATCAGTGGGGGTAATTATTACAATGAAGCAATCAGAATAATTAACATGCCACTTATCTAATCATTTAGCTTGATGATACAATACACATCTTTTAAGGGTAAACACAGATCTCCTTCACAGAACACAATAGACCAATTAACCTTTAGAATAGTGAGGGGACATTAGCACTTCAACAGGCTCTTTAGCAGAGGACTGAATCACACATTAAATGACTTTCTACCTCTAATACAGCATCAAACAAGCAGGGAGAATTACAATGAGACTTTTTTTTATTTATTTTTTGTTTTTGTTTATTTCTATCAATAAAAAAATATATTAGACAGTACAATAAGAGTGAATCAACTCTTTAAAGAGGCATCAATACAGAGTAATAACTTGGCTAATTTAACAAATGATGCATCATAGAGAGCACAAGCATTTCAATTGTCTATTAATAGAGAAAAAGAAAAGAGACAAGAGAGGAGGGGAGAGAGAGAAAAAAAAAAAGAAGGATAGAGGATAGAAAAGCAGGGGAGGGTAGGGAAGGGGGGGGGAGCTGGAACACATGGTAGTCATATCGAGCATATCGCTATACTAACGTAATTAGTAGAATATCAGGAATAAGGGGGAACCATATCAGAGAGTGGGAGAAAGGGTCACAATTTGGTGAAAAACAGCCTCATGTGGTTTCAGAGCTGTAAGGAGGCGAGGATATAATATCTAAATAGCACTGTGTAGAGATAAATGAAGACCAGGGCGCCCAGATTAAAGAGTGTCGTTCGCTGGTGTCTCTTGCAACATGAGTGAGTTCTTCCATGAGGCTAAGTTCAGAGATCTTTTGCAACCATGTTTTAATGGAAGGAGTTTCAGATTGACCCCAGAGACGAGGGATAATGGCTTTGGCTGCATTAAGAAGGTGTGGGATGATTGAACGTTTGTATTTGCCAATGGGTCTAGAGGTGGCGTGGAAAAGAACCGTCCAAGGGGGATTTGTACCTCAGTGATCTGGGATATCAAGTTTAAGACTTCTGTCCAGTAAGGGCGAATGAGGGGGCAAGACCACCAAATGTGGGCATGGGTGGCAATTTGACCGCAATTCCTCCAACAAAGTGGAGAATTACTAGGAAACATACGGTGAAGCTTGGTAGGAGTGTGGTGCCATCTAGTAAGGAGCTTGAAGTTAGATTCAGTCATGGAAGAAGCCAGGGAAGAGACATGCGTAAGTTTGAGCATCTTATCCTTTTGTTTATTAGTAATAGTAATTCCTAAATCCTTCTCCCACCGGGATACATATTCTGGATACAGAGGGCATTGTAAGTCTAGAAGGGCCTTGTAAAATTGGGAGATAGAGCGTGTAGGAGGATCCCTAGACAGGAGAATTTGTTCTATGCTGTTGAGATCTGGGATACCTCTTAGGCCCCATACTCACGACCAAACATGTCTGCTGAAACTGGTCCGCGGGCCAGTTTCAGCAGACATGTTTGGTCGTGTGTGGGCGCGAGCGGGCCGAATTCCAGCAAACATTTGCCCGCCGGGCCTTTTCCCAGCGGACAAATATTCCTGGACTTGTTTTAAAACAGTCCGCTGGAATCCTGCCCGCTCGGACATGTACGGTCGTCAGTACAGACCTACCGTACATGTCCAGGCGCCCGCCGTCCCTCGCATGCGTCGAATGACTTCGACGCATGCGTGGAAGCATTTTAAAGGCAGGCCGCCCACGTCGCCGCGTCATTGTCGCGGCGACACCGCGGACACGCCCCGCGTATTGTTTACGCGCGGACTTCTGTACGATGGTGTGTACAACCATCGTACAGAAGCCCTCTGGCAGACATGTACGGTGAAAACGGTCCGACGGACCGCTTTCACCGTACATGTTTGTCCGTGTGTACCCGGCCTAAAGGGACGTGGTAATGTATGGAAAAAACTACTCAATTGCTTGTATCTCCATTTATCTAAGAATGAGGGTGAATTATGACCCAGAATCTCAGATAGGGGCCTAAGACAATTGGAGGAAACAACATGGTACAATAGGAGAGGGCCATCCGGTGACCATTTCTGAAAGCCTGAGTCAAGGAGACCCGGGGCGAAGTATCTGTGAGACATCAAGGGAGTTAATGGGGAATTATAGGACCATGTAAATTTCTTATGTAGATCATCCCAAATTTGTAGGGAAGATAAGGTAAGAGGTGAGGTGGTAGGGGATAGATCTCTAAAAGAGTGTGGGATCCAAGGAGTCACAGAGAGATCAAAGCCACATAAAGAATGTTCCAATTGGACCCATAATTTGGAGGCAGAGGCATATTTCCAGTCCGCTATCCGTGCTAATATAACGGCTTGATAGTAAGCTTTAAAATTAGGTAAAGCCAGTCCCCCTGAACATTTTGGTTCTGAAAAGAGTCTCTCTAGAAACCCTGGGACGCCCACCCCTCCATATAAAGCGAGATACCATGGTTTGTAAAAGGGTAAAAAAAACTATTGGGATCTTCAAGGGAATCATTTGCAACAAAAAAAGAATACGGGGGAGTACGTTCATCTTTATTATGCTGACCTTACCTAGCCAAGAATGAGAGAGGGAGGACCACTTCCGAAGATCATCTTTAATAGCATTTAGAAGAGGGATATAGTTATGCCTAAAGAGGGAATGGAGGTGGGGAGTCAAACGCCAAGATATTTAATGCGCGATGAAACCCATCGAAAGGGAAATAGGGGTCTCAGCTGATCAGCTATTCGTTGGGGGACTGTTACATTTAAGATTTCGGATTTTGAAAGATTAATCTTAAAGTTGGAGAGACCTTGGAATGAGGAGAATTCAGACATCAGACTTGGCAGTGAAACACGTGGCTGTTGGATAAAGAATAAAATGTCATCCGCATAGGCTGCGTATTTATGTATTCTAGTGCCGACCTGGATACCATGAATTCCCCTGTTATTCCTAACAGTAGCCAAAAAGGGTTCAAGGGAGATAGCAAATAACAAGGGGGATAGAGGACAACCCTGTCTGGTTCCGTTATGTAGCATAAATGGATCACTTAAGGAGCCATTAATACGTACTTGTGCAGTGGGGTTGGAGTAAAGGGAGAAGATACGAGAAAACATCTTAGGACCAAGGCCAAAATGACAGAGTAGTTTTAAGGTATTCCCAGTCCACCCTATGAAATGCTTTTTCAGCATCGGTGGAGAGGAGAAGGGTGGGCTGGGAACACTTCGGCACATAATGGATCAGTGATAAAGTACGGAGGGAATTATCTCTCGCCTCTCTATTCGGAATGAAACCGGTTTGATCAGCCGAGATCCACTTAGGTAAGAGGGGAAGCAATCTGTTCGCTATTACTTTGGCGAAGAGTTTGGTGTCAACATTTAAAAGGGAGATGGGTCTATAACTGCTACATAGGGTGGGGTCCTTGTCAGGTTTAGGGATAACCGTGATGTGAGCGGATAATGATTCAGGGTGCAGGGGAGAGTCACGGGATACAGAATTTGCATAGGCTACAAGGTGGGGGAATAGGACATCTCTAAAGGTTTTATAATATAGGAGGGTGAAGCCATCAGGGCCAGGGGCTTTACCGGAGGAGAAGGACTTGAGTGCTACATTAAATTCCTCCACGGAGATGTCCGCTTCAAGTGCGCTAAGGGCGGATTTTGAAAGCTTAGGGAGATTGGCTTGTCTAAGAAAGGCGAGGATTCGTTTACGTTTTTCGGCAAGAGATAGAGAAGCCAAACCACCCTCCACATTATATAAGTCAGCGTAAAATTCTTTAAAGGCTCGCGATATCTGGGGGGTAGTGTGTACTAAGTCTCCTGATGGCTGTTTAACTTTGGGTATAAATGATAGAGTTTTTCTGGCTGTAAGTGACCTAGCCAATAGTTTCCCCGGTTTGTTACCCCATTCATATACTTTCTGGGAAATGTAGTGAAACTTTCGCTTAGTTTCAAGGGCAAGGAGAGTTCTGAGTTCTTCTCTTTTAAGGGTAAGGGCTTTTAAGTGGGAAACGTGGAGAGAGAGTTTATGTTGTTTATCCAACTCAGCAATCTGATGCAAGACCTGTTTGAGCTGCTGACCATGTTCTCTTTTTTTCCTCGCACCCAATTCGATAAGATTTCCTCTTATTAGAGCCTTATGGGCCTCCCACAAAAGAGATGGAGAGGCGTCTGAGACAGAGTTTTCCTCAAAGTATTGGGAAAGCGTTTTGGTTAGGGCGGATACCTCTGTTGAGTTAGTGATGAGGGAATCATTGAGTTTCCAGTTACTGGGGCGATGAGGTAAATCTGGTATAGTCAGGCATATGGAAACAGGAGCATGATCAGAGAGAGAGGCAGTGCCTATACATGCTGAGCGAAGAAAGGGAAGGTGGAAGTGATCTAAGAAGATATTATCTATTCTGGAATAAGAGTTATGGGGTGCGGAAAAATGGGAATAATCTCTATCTGTAGGGTGCGTGAAACGCCAAGCATCCATTAGTTGGAGATCAAAGAGTTTTTTCTTTACTTGCGCTAGCCGCTTGAATGGAATACTTGACCGACCCAAGGAAGTATCTATCGTGGGATCTAGAGGAATATTTATGTCTCCCGCAAGAACAATCAATCCTTCAGCAAATTGTGAGAGTTTTGTGAGAGTTTGTGTAAAAAAAGAGGTTTGATTATGATTGGGGCAGTAGATATTAGCCAGAGTACATTTAGTGTTACCTATGAATCCCTTGATAAAAAGATATCGACCGTGGTCATCCGTAAGCATGTCTGTAAAACGAAATGATGCATTCCTACTGAAACCAATGGCCACACCGGGAAGTGTGGTGAATAGAGTTTCACAGATGTAGTGTGGGTCAAATAAGTTTCCTGAAGGAAAGCGATAGAACAGGCAGAACTTCGCAATTCCCGGAGGACTTGATGTCTTTTGGCGGCCACATTTAGGCCTCGTACATTATAAGAGGAGATTTTTACAGTAGCCATGGTTCCAGGAAGAAGCAAGTGAACAAGTCATACAACCATGTGAACCAGCAAAGTAGGGAGAGGGGAGGAGGGGGAAGGGAGAGAGAGGGCGGAGAGAAAGGAGATAAGAGGGGAAATGAAAGAGAAAAGAAGAAAAGTACAAAAGTACATACACAAGTATCAGAACATTTGGTAGAACGATTGGGAGTAAGGTAACAATCACGCAGAAACCTGCGGTGGTCCCAGTGGGGATGAAGGGAGCGGGCGGTCAAAAAGGATTTAAAGAAAAAAAACATTAGGAGAAAAATAAAGACCACCATTTCATAGCAACCCCAAAAGGAGAAGGGGGAGAAACAATGTCCCCGGTAAGTGTATCAACATGGAGCCAGAGGCCCCATCAGCTACCGACCTGTAAATAAAAGGTAGTTATAACAGAAAGAAATTAGCAACGGATAAAACATAAACATAGCATTCTCCAAACACTAGGTTAGGCTATCAGGTGATATGATGTTCAGTCAGCATGGCTCAAAAATAGGGAGCAATACGGTTTAAAGAAATCCCATTTTCAAAAATGAGCCATCAAGTGTTCAGGGCGGCAAAGGAGCTTCAGAAAAGAATGTAAAAAAAAAAATAACAGACTGAAAAACACGTCTTTGCCACCGTAAGGATAATTGCTAAAAGGAAAAATGATTGGGTGCTCAGGAGTACCTCACCCATTCTTCTTGGACGAGCTCGGGGTTGAAACCTTCCGCAGCTTAGCAGGGGTCTTCTTCCATTGGGATGAACGGAGAGTGGAAAAAGTGGGAATGGGGTTCTGCCAGCCTGGGAGCTCCATGTGTGGTAAATGGAGATCTTGTAGGAAGATAGGAAGTTCCTCAGGGAAACGCAGTGTGGACGATCGACCATTCTTGGTCGCAATTAGGCATGCTGGGAAGCCCCACCGATAGGTAGTTCCATCACTTCTTAGTTTCTCAAAGTGGTTTTTGGGCCCTGCGGCGATCGAGGGTTTCCTTAGCTATGTCTGGGAAGATGTGAAGAATAGCTCCATCAAAGTCAATGTTAGGGGTGTTCCGCAATTTGATCATGATAGCATTCTTATCTTCGAAGTAGTGGAGACGGCAAATCGCATCTCTGGGTAGATCAGAAGAGAGGTTACGGGGTCGAAGAGCACGGTGGACTCTGTCAAACCGAAGGGGATCCGTGGGAGATCTGCCTAAAATGGTGTTGATGCCACGAAGCGAGGGTTCCAGATCATTATTCCCAGTTGCTTCCGGTAGGCCACGGATACGCAGGTTATTTCTGCGGTTACGGTTCTCGAGGTCCTCAAGTTTATATAATGAGGCCCTATGAGCATGTGACAATTGGGTAACAGTGTCCTGCAGCTCTTTGATAGCCACTTCGTGCAAGTCTTGACGCTGTTCTGTTTCCTCAACCCTATCGAGGAGGTGAGCCATGTCCGCTCGGACCGCAGAGATGTCTTTTTTGATCGATTTCTCCATATCGTGGAACATACCCGCCATTTCTTTTCTGAATTCAAGCAGAAAGGAGGACATTTCGGAACCAGTGGGGGAACCAGGATCATCCATTATCTCCAATCCACAGGATGAGGCTGGCGAACTTTCGCAGATAGAGGCAGTGTGAGAGGCTGGCGAGATGAGAGATCTCGATGCTCTGGTTTTAGCGCTCATAGAGCCAGGGCTCGCCCTCTCAGCAGCAAGAAAGCGTTTGATAGAGCCAACAGAAGTCTGATGAACAGTTGAAGATTTAGCGGACCGTTTGTTTATCGATGAACGGGAGGCAGAGCCTTTTGCTGGCATTGCTATTTGAAATCAGGTCGGTAGCTAGACAGGGTCCGGCTTAAGCATTACCCCTTAGTGCCATATGAAGAAGAAAATAACTACAAAGGCCATAGTCAAACTTTAAAGAGAGTTAAGAATGGCGGGAGTTCAGTCACTTACAGGGAGTAACAGCTTTAGAGAAGTGAAAATTTCTGTGAGCAAGAGAACGAGGTATTCCAAAATGGCCACCGTGCCTTCGCCCAGCCTGGACAATTACCACTGATTAACGTTTGTATTCATAAATGGTAACTTATGTCTCCTGAGGAGGGGTATGCGGCAAGGGACGGCTGATTCTGTGGAGGAGAGGGCCTATAGTACAGATAATTCCTTCAGGTGGAACAAGATGGCCGCCAATAGGAGGCTAGGAAGGAGACAGGGACTGACCTGGACAGAGCTGCAGGGTCCAGGAGGCACAGCAATGGTGTCTAGAGGCAATCTGGAGGTGGTAGCTAGAGAGCCCGAGTGTTGTATCAATAGGAAGGCCGAGGGAGTGCTCTGGATCCGCCGCCGGGTGAAGCAAAATGGCCGCCGCTTCCAGGACTAGGCCAAAGCCGCGGTCTTTCCTAGATCAGATGCCCGGACGGGGAGAACGGCGGCGCTCGCGGACGGCGAACAATAGGTCGGAGGGCTCCGGAGACCAGGGGCGAGATGTAGGGATGGAGCTGAGGTGCCGGTGCGTCCGATGTTGAGCCCCGTTCGTATCGCAGCCGCGATACTCGAGCCCGGTGCTTGCGGAGGTTGTACAGGCCTCAAAATGGCGGCGGCTCGTCCGAGGGGTGATCCGGCAGCGGAACGGATTCCGAGGCAGGCGGGCGTCCAGGGGTCACCATACAGATATGTACCTGTTCAGGAGAGGGTCAGGAACCGAGGTGATAGTTTTTTTGGAGGTTTGGAACGATCTTCCGATGCGGATGGCAATAAATTAGGCCTGGGTCTGTGGAGCCTTGTTAAATTGCGTCATTCTCCGCTCACTTCCGGGAACGCCCCACATCCCCGGAGTTATACATACATTTATACACTGTATAGTTTAGTTAGATTAGAGGTGCAGGGTGCTGTGTAATATAAAGGTGTCACATCTCATCTATATTGTGTTGGCACAGTTGATAAGATACAAAAACAAAATTCACTGCAATACTAAATAGTAGTCTGTCTGCCAGGGTGTCTTTGCCTCACATGGTAAACTGTGCCCACGTGCCTGCCAGTGGCACATCTCATATCTGGTGGCACAGTAGCTTGCAAGCATAGTACAACTAAACTAATCTAAAAAAAAAAATGACAGGCAGAGGCAAGCCACCCCGCAGGGGCCGTCGTGGTCATGGTGCTGCGATTCCCTTTGGCCCTAGAATAATGCACAGTGTTCAGAGGCCACGTACCCTGAACTCAAAGTTCTGAGGACATAGTTGACTGGCTAACACAGGACACCCAATCTTCTACAGCTTCCGCTCGGAACCTTGACGCACCATCCTCCAGCTCAGCTTCGGGCACCTCTCAAGTTACCACTTGCCCGCATGCCGCCACCACCAACACTAGCATCACAGCTGCTTCACTTGATCTGTCAGAGGAGATATTTACACATCAGTTGGAAGAAATGAGTGATGCGCAACCATTATTGCCAGAGGATGTAGATAAAAGGGATATGACTCAGTCAGGCAGCATTACACACATGGACGTATGGTGTAATGATGATGATGATGTACCGCTGCTGCTTCCTTTGCCGAGTTGTCATATAAAAGTGAAGTGGTTGATGATGACGATGTGTCCGGGGATGTCACGTGGGTGCTCGCTCGAAGAGAAGAAGAACAGGGGGAAAGTTCAGATGGGGAGACAGAGAGGAGGAGGAGATGAGTTGGAAGCAGGGGGAGGTCATCGCAAGGAGCTAGTGGCACAGTCAGACAGCATGTATCGGCACCCGGGGTCAGCCAGACAGCACGCCAATCAACACATGCTGTTGCCACCACCAGAATGCCGTCATTGCAAAGCTCAGCAGTGTGGCATTTTTTTGTGTGTCTGCCTCTGATAACAGCGATGCCATTTGCAACCTGTGCCAAAAGAAACTTGAGTCGTGGGAAATCCAACACCCACCTAGGTACAACTGCTTTGCGAAGGATCAACACATGATGACGAGTACAAGCAGCACACAAGCTCAAAGCCACCATCCTCCTCCTGGTGCAGCATCTTCAGTCACGTCAACCACTGCTGTCCTCCTTGCCCCCTCTCAACCATCCGCCACTCCGTCTCTCACCTTGAGCAGTTCCTGCTCATCTGCCCACAGTCAGGTGTCTGTCAAGGACATGTTTGAGTGTAAGAAGCCAATGTCACAGAGTCACCCCCTTGCCCGGCATCTGACAGCTGGCTTGTCGGAACTATTAGCCTGCCAGCTTTTACCATACAAGCTGGTGGAGTCTGAGGCCTTCAAAAAATTTGTAGCTATTGGGACACCACAGTGGAAGGTATCCGGCCAAAATTTTCGCAAAAGGCAATCCCCAACCTGTACTATTGCGCAAAAAAAGGTTATGGCATCCCTGGCACACAGTGTTGGGGCAAGGGTCCATCTGACCACTCATACCTGGTCTGCAAAGCACGGTCAGGGCAGGTATATCACCTACACTGCGCATTGGGTAAACCTGCTGACGGCTGCCAAGCATGTAATGCGTGGCTCTGCAGAGGGGTTGGTGACACCGCCACGACTTGCAGGCAGGTCTGCTGCCACCTCCTCTACTCCTCCTACTCCATCCTCTTCGATAACCTCCTTGGCTGAGTCCTCTTCTGCTTCTGCGTCTTGCTCCACATCAACTGCTCCCCCCCCCCAGCTCCCCAGGGGCTATTCCACATCCCGGATAGGACAGTGTCACGCTGTCTTGGGGTTGACTTGCCTGAAAGCAGAGAGTCACACCAGACCAGCACTCCTGTCCGCCCTGAACGCACAGGTGGATCAGTGGCCGACTCCGCACCAACTGGAGATCGGCAAAGTGGTGTGTGACAACGGAAGCAATTTGTTTGCGGCATTGAATTTGGGCAAGTTGGCACATGTGTTAAATCTGATTGTACAACGCTTTGTGCATAAGTACCCAGACTTACAGGACGTCCTCAAGCAGGCCAGGAATGTGTGTGGCCATTTCAGGCGTTCCTACACAGCCATGGCGCACTTTTCAGATATCCAGCGGCGAAACATGCCAGTGAGGCGCTTGATTTGCGACAGCCTGACACGTTGGAATTCAACACTCCTAATGTTCGACCGCCTGCTCCAACAAGAAAAAGCCGTCAACGAGTATTTGTATGACCGGGGTGCTAGGACAGCCTCTGCGCAGCTGGGATTTTTTTGCCATGTTACTGGACGCTCATGCGCAATGCCTGTAGGCTCATGTGTCCTTTTACTAGGTTTGTCACCTCCTCAAGTCTCTTTGAAGGCACCATTTGCGACATCATCCCATTTGTTTTCTTCCTGGAACGTGTCCTGCGAAGAGTGCTGGATCAGGCCGTAGATGAGCGTGAAGAGGAAGAGTTGTGGTCACCATCACCACCAGAAACAGCCTTATCAGCATCGCTTGCTGGACCTGCAGAAACTCTGGATGAGGAGTCAGAGGAGGAATGTGGCTTTGAGGGGGAGGAAGACCAACCACAGCAGGCATCCCAGGGTGCTCGTTGTCACCTATCTGGTACCCGTGGTGTTGTACGTGGCTGGGAGGAAGAACAGACCTTCAGTGAGATCAGTGAGGACAAGGAACGGGACATGAGTAGCTTGGCTCCCGAAGGGAGTGACAGTGGGCGATACATTTGACTAAAGGCCTGATGAGATGAGCTTCCTTGGTCTAAAAATGGTCCACACGCTGCTGTATTTTATCTCTGCATGCCGGATGACTTGCGTGACTTATCCGCCACCAACTAGGGTTCAAGCCACAATGTTTTAGTGCACTTTCTGCCTGGAAAACTAAATTTTTCTGGCCGCTGCTACAGCGGCTGCAACAATACCTACTTTTTCAGGCATGTGTAATTTTTCTGGCCTCTGGTGCTGCACTGTGGCTGCAAAAACAAAACAAAACAAAAAAAAAAGGCACATACATGTGTCAATTCCCCTTCGTGATCGTTACCTTGTTGTGGTGAAGGGGCTTGCATATCACAAAGATGCGACCACCTCTATGAGTGTGTTGGCAATGGCAATGTTGGCACACCCCAGATGATAAGGTCGTTGCTTCATTGTGAACAGACTAAAAGCGATCGGCTGGATCATTTTGCATAGAAAAAACATTAATTTTCTTTGTGATCATCTAGGCCAACAATGGGCCCACACTGCAGAATCATTGTTTTCTGGGTCACTTAACTGTCACTGAACTACCTTAGCACGACCATAGGCTTTGAAAAACCCCCATCACCTGCAATCTCCAAAACCTGCGCATGAGCACAGTCATCACTATACCAAGATTGACGCATAGAGGAATAAAATTTAGGTCATGAGTGTGTCAACTATTGACAACTCTTTTCGGTTGTCTAAATTCTATTCCATACACGTTTCCTGATAGGGGACGTAACAGGGATCAAACTGATAGTAATAGTACTACTTAACATACCACTCATATTGGGATTGCACAGTACATTACACGGCGCACACACAGATTTCTGTCAATTAAAAAAAAAAAAAGCACAGCCTCTGCGGAGCTGGGTATTTTTTGGCCGCGTTACTGAACGCTCATGCACAATGGCTATAAGCTCATGCGTCCTTTTGCGGAGGTGACAAACCTGGTCAGTCAAACCCAAGACAACATCATCGACCTTATCCCATATGCGATTTTTCTGGAGTGTGCCCTGCGAAGAGTGCTTGATCAGGCCGTAGATGAGCATGAAGAGGAAGAGTTGTGCTCACCATTACCACCAGAAGCAGCCTTTTCGGCGTCATCGATTGCTGGACCTGCGGCAACACACAGTGAGTGAGTGAGAAACTTATATAGCGCAGCAACATGCAAACTGAATCGCCTCTGGGCGCTCGTTGTCCCTTTCTCCTTTGTCGTAAAAAGAGATGGGTTTTGATCTTTCTCCAAAAAGGCCAAGTGATTCTCCTACAACCGAAAGCTGGTCCTTGGACCGCAAATCTTCTTTCTGAGAGAGAGGAGTCTGAAGAAGAGTCAGAGGAGGAAGGTGGCTTTGAGGAAGTGGAAGACCAACCATAGCAGGCGTCCCAGGGGGCTTGTTGTCACCTTTCAAGGACCCTTGGTGTTGTACGTGGCTGGGTGGAGAAAGTGACGTCAGTAAGGACAAGGAACGGGACATGGCTAGCTTGGTATCCAACCTTGTGTAAATGGGGAGTTTGCGGTTGTGCAAATGGACCGTTTGCGTTTTTTTGCTGTGCGTTAAACGGGGAGTTTGGTCTGTCACTGTGAACCCTAACCCTGTTACAGACAGGGTTAGGGTTACAGACAGGGTTAGGGTTACAGACTGTAACCCTGTCTGTAACCCTAACCCTGTCTGTAACCCTAACCCTTACACTACCTAATCGATACAACATCATACCTGATGTTTTAAAGCACGTTATTCCAAATAATTTATGAATGTTAGGGGATTTATGCCCTTTATGGATTAAAAACGGTCTGTACGACAACTACTCCCATGGATCCCCCTCCGGCATGCCACAGTCCAGGTGTTAGTCCCCTTGAAACAACTTTTCCATCAATATTGTGGCCAGAAAGAGTCCCTGTGGGTTTTAAAAGTCGCCCGCCCATTGAAGTCTATGGCGGTTCGCCCGTTCGCAAACATTTGCGGAAGTTCGCATTCGCGAACCGAAAATTTTAGGTTTGCTACATCACTACTCACCAGATAGCCTCGGCCAGCAAGTTACCATTAAGCGTGTAATATATGAAACTCCTTGTTTCATTGGTTTAACCTCTTCAGGAATCTCATCTCAATCACTTATCAGTGTATGGATAAAAAAAATTCCAATGCAATGGTAAATAAAAGTGACTTTCTTCAACCTCATATCCTCTACTGAATATATCCAACTCCCATCACAGGACACTGTGGAATTGGCTCCGGCACACAGAGCCACAGAAGGCAGGTATTTAATATTGCTTTTTATTTTTTTATTTGCAGTTACATAGTCCAGTACGAGATGCAGCAGGCATAAAAAAACAGCTCAGGGAATGTGGAAACTGATCTGTCACCGCTGTATGACTAGCGGCATGCAACGTGCATTTCAGCTACCTAAACGGAAGTGTAGGGCCTCTGTTAGTATGCGTTTCAAAAGTTTAGATTGCGCTCTTTATATTTATTATGTTTAGGAGTTATTCGTTTATTACTAATTATAGGTGCAGCATCAGAACATTTAGGTTATTTTGTATTTGACACTTTTAAAATCTGTATTGTTGCTAGAAAATTACTTAGAACCCCCAAACAATAGGATTTTTTGTACTCACCGTAAAATCCTTTTCTCTGACGTCTATGGACGGACACAGCTCCTTAAGTCTTGACAAGTGGGTAATGTTCCCTGTTTACAGGAGAGGACTAGGCAGAAACATGTTAGATCATTAAATACATGTTACATTAACAGAGTTGAACAGCCACGCCCAGGGGCGGTCCCTCCAGACATAACCCTCCTCACTGCAGCTGAAGCCTCAGTTCGTAACACGCAGTACAAACCTAAAAAGGAGGGGTGGGAGCTGTGTCCGTCCATGGACGTCAGAGAAAAGGATTTTACGGTGAGTACAAAAAATCCTATTTTCTCTCATCGTCCATGGACTACACAGCTCCTTAAGTCTTGACAAGTGGGACGTCCCCAAGCAGTGTCAAAATGAGGGGTGGGAAATATATCAGTAAAACCAATCTTAACTTCACCCCAAAACAAGCAGAGCTCCTCAAAAGAGGAGGTGCAACTTTAAACAGCCACCTGCAAAAACCTAGCGGCCGAAAGAAGCATCAGAAGATGCACTCACAGCAACCATGTAAATTCTGGAAAGAATGTGAACCGACGACCAAGTTGCTGCCTCGCACACCTGAGAACGACGCGTGCTGTCGGACCGGAAAAGGGGGACCCGCCCCTTAAGAACATAGGCCTGTATGACAGCCTACCTCATCCACCGAGAAATGGTGGGCAACGAGATTGCCAGTCCCTTTTGTGGACCAGACACCGACACAGAAGAGTCAGATCTTCCGAAACTGAGCCGTAGCAGGCTGGTACACCCGCAAAGCGCGTACTACGCCTAAAAGCATGAAAGACAACCTCCGTAAGATGCGGCGGCCGAGGACAGAAGGATGTGAGAAGCAATGTCCTTATTCCGGCAAAAAAGCCGAAACCATCTTCGGAAGAACCGCACCACCACCTAATGCCGCGTACAGACGGCCGTTTTTTTTTTTTTTTGTAAAAACAAAACGACGTTTTAAATCATGAAATAAAACAAGTTTTTTTAAAAATTCATTTTCAAAAACGACGTTGCCTACACACCATCGTTTTTTCAAAATGCTCTAGCAAAGCGTGGTTACGTTCAGCACTCTTTTCCATTGAAGCTAGCTTCATAACTTGCTTCTGAGCATGCGCAGGTTTTAAACGTCGTTTTGCCCACACACTATCATTTTAATTGACACAAAAAAACAGCGTTTTCAAAAACGACTTTTTTTCATCACAAAAAACGACCGTCTGTACGCGGCATTAAAGCTATGAAGGATCAAACATGGCGGCTTGCAAGACAAGAGCGCCAACTCAGAAACCCCTCTAACAGAGGTAAAGGCCACTTAAAGGGGCCACTTCTGAGATAGTGTCAAGAGAAAATCTCTCTGATGTTTCCAAAAGGAAGATTCCTGAAGAACCGAGAACGCCAGAGTCAAAACTCATGGGGGAAGAGATGGGCCAAGGGGGGGGGGGAGGTATAGGACAAGCCCCCTCCACAAAAAAGGTACCCACCAGGGAACGGCCGCAAAAAGGCCACTGAAAGAACACAGCCAAGGCTGAAATCTGCCCCCAAACGGTGCTCTAAGCTAATTTTTGATCCACCAAGCTGTAAAAACAGCAGGCCGATGGACCCCGAGTACGTCCGTGGACATCACTCCATCTCTTCACACCAAGAGATGTAGGTCCGCCAGACGCGACGGTAGGTCCACCGGAAGAAGACTAAAGTGCCCTCAGCATTGTTGAGGTGACCGAGTCGGACAGACCCCGGTCCCTTAAAGTCTGGCTTCCAATAGCCCTGTTGAGCAAGTCAGTGATTGTACAACAGGAGGAAGTATGGGACCTCGAGACAGAAGGACCTCATGCCCTGGCAACCACCAGGGTACCTCCGCTACCAGGCGCCCGAAATCGGCGCACCAAGGATCTGGAGCTATTAAAATCACCGGGATTCCTTAGCCTCCACTCTGTGGAGCAGCCGGGGGAAGCCACTACAATGGGAGAAAGTCATAAAGTCGCTGAGACAGACCCCACAGGGCCACCAGCGCAAGTTGCGCGTCTGTACCAGATCGCTAGATCTTGATACCCCTGCGGCTGAGACGAGTGGCTAGGAGATCCATGCCCTGCGAGGCTCACCTCCTGTAAGGGAGTTGACTTCATGTGCCAAGACCAGTTGTCCTGGTTCAACATCAGGCGACTCCAGTAGCCCGCCTGCCGGTATACCTGATGGTAGCCCGAAGCCACCGGCGTGGCGTTGTCAGGTTGAATCAAGATCGGACGACCTTGCAACCCCCTCGACCATGAGAAGAGGCATTGCCTGACTGACAGAGCATTCCCCAGGGGATAAGGGGGGGCACTCCTTTGACCCCCGCCCGGCCGCAGTCCCCCACCCTGGCACCAAGGTGTCCAGGACAAACAGTAAAAAAAAAAACATCTGTGGGATCCCAGGTATTGGGCACCCGCTGCCATCACAAACATGTAGGGGAAGGACCAGATACTGACCCCAAATAAAGCAACACATACACATAGGCCGGGATTCAGATACATTGGCGTATCTTTGAGCGGGCGTAGCGCATCTCATATGCGCTACGCTGACGTAACGTAGAGAGGCAAGTACTGTATTCACAAAGCACTTTCTCCCATATGTACGCCGGCGTAACGTAAATGGGCCGGCGTAAGCCCGCGTAATTCAAAGTAGCAAGGCAGTGGGCGTGTTGTATTATAATGAAGCGTGACCCCATGTAAATGCATGGCCTATCGAACGGCGCATGCTCAGAATCACGTCGCAAACACTCCCCAAGATATGTCGGCTCAATGCTTTCGACGTGAACGTAACCTACGCGCAGCCCCATTCACGTATCTGGAGTTACGCCGTCGTAAGTCCTTTCTGAATCCGGGCCATAGTGTGTATGCATAAAATGCAATTGTGTTTTACCACAAAACAGAAGCTCCAATGCCCTATTCAGGGCAACTCACCCTTCACTGCGCTGGTTGGGGGTATCCCAGGGGACTCACCAAGGAGGAGATTGCCCAGCATGCCATCCGCCCACAGCACACGGCGTGTGCGGAGGAACAAACACTGTGAGGAGACATGCGGCATCCGAGGGACCTGTGTCCTGAATCCTACGGTGCATAGGATTCAGCACTAGGGGTCAGCCAAGATGGCAGCCGAACGTCCTCGGAGCACGGCTATGGCAAAATGGACGCCAATGGGAGTTTTCAATGCAATTGAAAACCAACCCAAAAATGGCGCCAGAGCCGGCCAAATGGCGGCAAAACGCCGCATTTAAACAGCAAAAGCCTCTAAGGCTTTTAAAAGTGTAAAAAAGAAAAATACAAACGGAAACCTCACAAAAAAACTCAGGCCAGACACAGTCCCCTCAGGGAGGTCCCCCCCCCCCCCCCCCCCCCCCCGATAGCGGCAAATGTTTGCAATGCAGCAGAGGGAAAGGAGCAGGTAAGGGAGGAGAAGAGGACCCCCAAACCCCAGGAATGCCCAGCCGTACTAATCCACCTATGCGGGAGGGACTGCACTTACCTCCGAGCAGGACTCGCTGACGCATTCCTGACAGACCTACAACAGCAATGGAGGTAGCTGTTGGCCCGGTCCACTGTGAGTGAGACAACACCACAGCCCAGTCATATGTGGACCTCAGAGCAAAGCTCACCGGCCACCCCAGGAGTCATGGGGTATGGCGTGGCAGACCAAGCCTCTTTGCAAAGGTGTGCCCACGCATGCTGGTCGGACTGAGAAGACTACAAGGATCTATAATATCCAGCCTGTCTCTCAGCCGACAGTTGGAAAAAGATTCTTTAAGAAAAAATTCAAATAAAAGAAAATAAAAGAACATTTCTCCTCAAGGCGCTGGGCCCAAAGAGAGCCATACGTCCTTCTCCTTTGCTAGGCAGAACGAAACTGAGGCTGCAGCTGCAGTGAAGAGGGTTATGTCTGGAGGGACCGCCCCCTGGGTGGGGCTGTTCAACTCTGTTAATGTAACATGCATTTAATGATCTAACATGTTTCTGCCTAGTCCTCTCCTGTAAACAGGAAACATAACCCACTTGTCAATACTTAAGGAGCTGTGTCTGTCCATGGGCGATAAGAGAAATATATTTTTCTAGCAGAGGCCCTAGAGAATAAAATGGTGGGTTTTGCAAATGTTTATTTCACACAATATTTGCGCAGAAGTTTTTTGAACGCCATTTTACACACTAACACATAAATACATTTTAATTAATTTCAGTGAAATATAAAATATGTTGATTCGCAGGGTAAATAGATATTAAACATAATATGCTTTAAAATTGTGCACGCTTGTGAAATGGTGCCAAACTTCGGCATTTAACCACTTGCTGACTGCCCCTTAGCACTTTTACGGCTACCAGGCTGTAAGAGAACTAATACACCGCCCCTGGTACACACGCGTGTGCATATTCAAGAACAACGGCAGGCTTTCCGTAAAACTGGCGCGCGTGCGCTTACGGGCTTCAGCAGCCTTTCCAGAGCACTAGTGCAAATGCGCAATGGACGGCGTACACGCGCAGGAGCACGCCCCTAATCTCACTTGGCGCCAGTCTGCCTATTTAAAGGGGGCTCTGACTCCCAAACAGTGCTGACTGGTCTTCAGCTGTGTCCTGATTTTCGGATTTCTGTTGTGTTCTGCTTGATACCCGTTGCTGACTTTGGCCTTCCCTGACTCTGCCTCTGGACTCTGATACTTCTCTGATTACTGGTTCCTGATCCCGGGTCCATTTGACCCTGCTCCTGCTGATGACTTTGTACCTTGCTGCCCGCCTGTTACCGAACCCGGCTATTCCTCTGACCTTTGACTTCCGGAAGTTCCAGCAAACTGCTAATTCAGAACCTGCAAGTTGGTTGGAGTTCCCCTTAACATTGGCTGATCCTCTGAGCACTACACGTGCTCTGTGCCTGTTTACCTGTCTGTGTCTCCAAGCCTACATCTTCATCTGCAAATTCTGCAAGCAACACCTACAGGCACTCGTGTCCCTCCTGACCCTAGCCACCATCTGTCCCCCTCCCAGTGGGGCTTGGGCTGGAGATAAAAAAGAGGCCGACCTCAGTATATCAGACTCCCACCAGATACGTGACACAGGCGGCCGCGCAGCAGAGGATCACATACAGTATCCCACACAAGTGAAATAAAATAATTGAGGGGTCATGTTTTTGTAAATATTTTATTCTATCTTTTCATGTGACAACACTGAATAAATTACACTTTGCTACAATGTAAAATAGTGAGTGTACAGCTTGTATAACAGTGTAAATTTGCTGTCCCCTTAAACAGGGGTTGCTCCAGACAGTTTTTTTGGGGGTGCTGTGTGGGTGCTGAAAGTATAAGTGGTGGTGCTAATGCGACACGTGTCACTTCTGTGGGTGTGGCCAAAATGTGGGTGTTTTTTTCATGGTTTCCCCCATTGTATAGACAAAATAGGGCCTTCGAGCACACAGAATTGATTGTTGGAGTAAAACAAGCCCTAATGGAACCAGCGATGATAAACCCCAGCATTTATGAGGTAAAGCAATGATAATTCCTAGTACATGTTAAGGCCAGCCAGAACACCCAGCACAGCAGAACAGTGAGCAGCATACAGTGGAGGTTAGTGAGCAGAACACAGCATACAGTGCAGAGCAGGAGTTACCCCATAGAGTGCAAAAAGAAGAAGGAGAGTGACCCCATAGAGAGGGCCAAGAGCAAGAGAGTGCTCCCTTTAGAGGACCCAGAGCAAGAGAGTGTTCCCGTTAGAGTGCCCCCATAGAGCTGTGTTTCTCAACTCAAGGCCCCCCAATAGGTAATTTTTTCAGGATTTACATTATTTTGCACAGGTGATTTGATCAGTTTCACTGCCTTTGTAATTACCATAGCCGCTTCATCTGAGGGAAATCCTGAAAACATGACCTGTTGGAGTGCCTTGAAGACTGGAGTTGGAGTTGAGAAACACCACATGTACAGTGCCCACAGCAGTAGATTGACCCCTATATACAGTGCTCCCAGCAGGAGAGTGACCCCATACACAGTGCCCACAGCACAACGGTGACCCATTACAGTGCCCACAGCACAACAGTGACCCATTACACAGTGCCCACAGCAGGATGGGTGACCCATTACACAATGCCCACAGCCGGACAGGTGACCCCATACACAGTGCCCACAGCACAACGGTGACCCATTACACCGTGCCCACAGCAGGACAGATGACCCCATACACAGTGCCCACAGCAGGACAGATGACCCCATACACAGTGCCCACAGCACAACAGTGACCCCATATACAGTGCATACAGCTGGACGGGTGACTCCATATACAGTGCCCACAGCAGCACAGGTGACCCCATACACAGTGCCCACAGCAGGACAGGTGACTCCATATACAGTGCCCACAGCAGGACAGTGACCCCATACACAGTGCCCAAAGCACAACGGTGAGCCCATACACAGTGCCCACAGCTGGACAGTGACCCCATACACAGTTCCCACAGCAGGACAGGTGAGCCCATACACAGTGCCCACAGCACAATGCTGAGCCCATACACAGTGCCCACATCACAATGGTGAGCCCATACACAGTGCCCACAGCTGGACAGTGACCCCATACACAGTGCCCACAGCTGGACAGTGACCCCATACACAGTGCCCACAGCAGGATGGTGACCCCATACACAGAGTCCAATGGTGCATCTAACCATCATTTGGACACTGTAAGTAGCAGGCACATGCACTCCTAAACTTTGTGTCATTGTAATGATTGCAATACATGTGCCCAAGCCCAATAAAAGGGTTGATATCAGAGGATTTCCCTCAGTGTCCACTGCTCAGGCTCAGCCCAGATCAGGCATGCCCCTCAGTAAGTGCCTGTGTAATGCAGCATGCTGCTATAGATCAGAGGACTGGAAACCCCCCTCCCTTCCAGGCTCAGCAGCTACATTAAAAACAGAACGATGCCTGCAGCAGTGATCAGCCTGACGAGGAGTGAGGCTGATCACTGCTGCAGGCTGGCTTCACACTACTACACTACTTTCATCCTACTTTGCTCTGCTACATTGGTCCTACATTTATCCTACATCCATCCTACTTTCATGAACAGGATACTACTTTAGTCCGACTTCAATGATATTCAATGGGTTGAAGTAGGATCAATGTAGGACCAAAAGTAGTACAGGGAGCATTTTCAAAGTCGGACCGACTTGTGTAGGACCAGTTAAGACAGCTCTCATAGGCAAACATTGATTTTCACACGTCATGCTACATGAGGCTCCCAATGTAGGACCGTTTGTCGGACAAGTGTGAACCCAGCCTCAGCCTTCCTCCTCGGACCACATTATGTGACATACACCCCTCTTGTGCTCTGACACTGGCAGTCTCAGTCAGCCCTGCAGACTGCAATGCATGAATGCACTAGTTCTGCTTCGTTCTGCTCCCTCTCACCATATAAGGAAACACAGCTGCTCTCATCCTTAGAATACCTGCTTCCTCCAGGTTCCTGTTGCACTGCACAGGGCTGGGCTCTCCCGGCTGCTTCCATTCAATCTCATTTTTTGCCGGGAAATGCAGGAGATAGCAGGTGTCAACTCCAACACTGGATCAATCCACCACTGATGCATGGCGATCATTAGCAGCTTATTCGGCTGTATCCCTCCACTTTACAAAAGAGTACCTAGCCTTATGCAGACAGGATTCACAGCAGGTACCAAATATTTTTTTTTAAATCCTGTAACTGTACCGTAATACCTCTGTGAAAATTTTGGGGGTGCTTGAAGATTTTTTGGGGGAGCTTCAGCACACCCAAGCACCCACCTGGAGCCGCCCTCAAAATAACTCAAACACACAGCCATTAATGTCTAAACCGCTGGCAACAAGTGAGTACACCCCTAAGTACATATAACTCCTTACCCCAATCTGTTCGACTATCTCCTATTGTAGTAGCTTTTAGATGATCCCTGAAAACCCTCCTCTTCAGAGAAGAGGAGGGTTTTCCTACCTGATCATCCCCCACAGCTATTCCCTTTTGTTCCACATGACCCTCCCTTCTAGATTGTAAGCAGGCCCGGATTTACTCCCTATGCCGCCCCAAGGCCAGGTCCTTCAATACCGCCCCCCGCCTGCACAGTACAGGGGGGACATTATCCGCAGGACACTGAGAAGCAGGGGGTGCTGCTGCCGAATATGACATTGAGAGGTGGGGAGGGGGGGTGCTGCTGCCGAAAATTGCTTAGAGAACTGGGGGGGTGCTCACCACCTCTTCCCTCAGTTTTCTCTCCTCTCACCATCCGTGACATGACAGGGGGGGAACTCCAGAGGTGAAAGTGTCCTCTCCGCCACAGTGCCGCCCCTGCACATACTGCCGCCCCGAGGCCTGGCCTTGTTGGCCTTGTCTGGAATCCGGCCCTGATTGTAAGCTCTTAACAAGCAGGGCCCTCTGATCCCTCCTGTAATGAATTGTATTGCAACGTTACTCTCTGCCCCCATGTTGGCGCTTTATATATATATATATATATATATATATATATATATATATATATATCTCTCCTAAATAATAATAAATAAGTGAAAATGTCCAAATTGGGCCCAAAGTGTCAATATTTTGTGTAGCCACCATTAATTTTCCAGCACTGCCTTAACCCTCTTGGGCATGGAGTTCACCAGAGCTTCACAGGTTGCCAATGGAGTCCTCTTCCACTCCTCCATGTTGACATAACAGAGCTGGTGTATGTAAGAGGCCTTGCGCTCCTCCACCTTCCGTTTTGAGGATGCCCCACAGATGCTCAATAGGGTTTACTTCTGGAGACATGCTTGGCTAGTTTATCGCCTTTACCCCCAGCTTCTTTAGCAAGGCAGTGGTCGTCTTGGAGGTGTGTTTGGGTTCGTTATGTTGGAATACTGCCCTGCGGCCCAGTCTCCGAAGGGAGGAGATCATACTCTGCTTCAGTATGTCACAGTACATGTTGACATTCATGGTTCCCTTAATGAACTGTATCTCCCCAGTGCCGTCAGCACTCATGCAGCCCCAGATAATGACACTCCCACCACCATGCTTGACTGTAGGCAAGATACACTTGTCTTTGTACTCCTCACCTGGTTGCCGCCACACACACTTGACATGATCTGAACCAAATAAGTTAATCTTGGTCTCATCAGACCACAGGACATGTCTTCAGTAAACTGTTTGCAGGCTTTCTTGTGCATTATCTTTAGATAGAGGCTTCCTTTTCGGATGACGGCCATGCAGACCAATTTGATGCAGTGTATGGTGTGAGCACTGATAGGCTGACCCCCCACCCCTTCAACCTCTGCAGCAATGCTGGCAGCACTCATATGTCAATTTCCCAATGACAACCTCTGGATATGACACTGAGCATGTGCACTCAACTTCTTTGGTCGACCATGGCAAGGCCTGTTCTGAGTGGAACCTCTCCTGTTAAACCGCTGTATGGTATTGGCCACATGCTGCAACTCAGTTTCAGGGTCTTGCCAATCTTCTAATAGCCTAGGCCATCTTTATGCAGTGCAACAATTCTTTTTTTTTTTTTTTTTTTTAAGATCCTCACGAGTAGAGGTCCAATGATATATCGGCCGGCCGATATTTGGCCATTTTGGAGAAATCAGCATCGGCTGATTATTATCGAAATGTGGCCGATTGCTAACACAGATGCAGATGTGTTAAATGAGTGTGGAGAAGGGAGGAGGAACGTGAAATTCCTTCTCCACGCTGTCTGCAGAGCAGCGCCTTGTGTGTGAAACATTAAGGAGAGAGAGAAGGCAGCTGTCATTATCGAGGTCTGATGTCGGGGTGGGTGGGACCCGGGGTGGGCGGGACCCAGCTATCCAACACCAGCCAATGGGATGAGATCATTGGCTGGATAGCTGCTGGGGGCTCGCCCACCCTGGGTCCCACCCACCTCCGACATCACGCTGAATCTGAACTCCTCTCTCCATACAGTTTCACATGGTGCTGCAGAGAACAGTTTCACACAGCTACATTATCGGCTGTGAAACCTGCTAGTGCCATCTGCTAATGCCAACCAGTGCCTGCTAGTGCCATCTGCCAATGCCATCCAGTGCCACCTGCCAGTGCCAACTAGTGCCATCTAGTGCCACCTGCCAGTAGTGCCATCCAGTGCCACCTGCCAATGGCATCCAGTGCCACCTGCCAGTGTCAACTAGTGCCATCCAGTGCCACCTAACAGTGCCAACTAGTGCAACCTGCCAGTGCTATCCAGTGCCAACGCCAACCAGTGCCATCTGCCAGTGCCAACTATTGCCATCCAGTGCCACCTGCCAGTGCCAATTAGTGGCACCTGCCAGTGACAGTGCCACCTGCCAACCAGTGCCACCTGCAAATGCCAACTAGTGCCATCCAGTGCCACCTGCCAGTGCCATCCAGTGCCACCTGTTGGTGCCTGCCAGTGCCACCTGCCAATCAGTGCCATCTGCTAGTGCCAATTCGTTCCATCCAATGCAACCTGCCAGTGCCAATTAGTGCCACTTGCCAGTGTCACCTGTAAGTGCCACGAGCCAGTGGCACCTGTCAGTGCCGCCTGCCAAAAAAAAAAATAAAAAAAAAAAAAAAAAATCGGTCTAAAATATTATTTCTAAATATTGGCATCGGCCAGAAAAAAAACCCATATCGGTCGACCTCTACTCACGAGAGTTCTTTGCCGTGAGGTGTCATGTTGAACTTCCAGTGACCAGAGAGAGCAATAACACCATTTTTTTTTAAATTGTTTGTTTATTTGTAAAAAGGTATATACAAAAAGTCACAGCCGCTACAGTAGCAGAGGAAGGGAACAAAAAGGGTTGAATTTCATTAGCGATTAATGCACAAAACATGTTAATAGGGTTATAATAACGGTAATAAAGGTCATAGTGTTTAGAGGAAGTTTCAAAGAGGTAGGTGGTTTCCTTAATGGTCATTATAGGGGGGAAGAAGAAAATAAATAAGGCCCAGAGTTCTAGACTACATTCCTGTCAGCTTTTTTGTGAGTGATTAGGCCAGAAGTTTGGTATATTCAGTAGTGATAAAGTGCTGCCAGCAGGACCATATTTTCCTGAATTTGGAAGGGGTATCATTCGCTTGGCGCATAAGTTCTTCTGGTCCTGAGGTTTGCTGTATACATCTAACCCAATCTGTTATGGTCGGAGGGTCTGAGGAGCGCCACTTGGCAGGTATGCACATATTTTCTGTTTTTACCATATGAGTGGCAGTGAGCGTAAGTATACAGCTTTTGAAATTGTATAATGGTGCAGTAAAAATTGGGCTGGTGTGTAGTAGGGCTGCGCATCTTCACCGGTCTCACGATTTGATTCCACGATGCATCACGATGCATCGCGATTGCAGCGCAAGTGCGAATGGCTCTCCCCCCAAAATACTAAAGGAGATGATCAGAGACTGCAGACGTGGTACAGGAGATGATCAGAGACTGCAGGCATAGTACAGGAGATGATCAGAGACTGCGGACATAGTACAGGAGATGATCAGAGACTGCAGACGTGGTACAGGAGATGATCAGAGACTGCGGACATAGTGCAGGAGATGATCAGAGACTGCGGACATAGTACAGGAGATGATCAGAGACTGCGGACATAGTACAGGAGATGATCAGAGACTGCGGACATAGTACAGGAGATGATCAGAGACTGCAGACATGCTACAGGATGACAGACAGGATACAGGAGGTGGCAAGACAGAGATTGTTAACATCTGTAATTCTGTACAATCACACCACTGCCATTCTTGTCTGATAACCGCTGCCTGTAGACATCACATAGATGACATCCAGTCAAGAGATGGATGGATGGATGTTGCAGCCAGGCCAGGGGTCCACTATGGGACTCTAAGTTCAAGTTAGTGACTGGAGTCGTCGGACTCACTCGAGTCACTATAATACATTCTCTCTCTGCAGTGCACCCCCCCCCCTCACTCAAGTGGTCCCGACTAGATGACTGGATCACTGGACTTCACCACATTGCTCAGCTGGCGCTTCATTAAACTCATGAGAACTTTTTCTGCCAGCAGTGACAGACCGTAGTAACCCATTATCACTACAAGTAATTTTAAACATTTGTGTTTTACCATTTTCCTCATCACCAGTTTCAAGTACCCTCTTATCCATCAGAGCGGCACCACAGTTGTCCCCGGCAACCTCTGGCTCCAACACACAGAGCTCCCTGGAGGTTTCTAAGGACACCTCTGCAGCCTTCTCTACCGTTGCTAAGGGGAATTGCATATCCTGCTTAGCGATCACCCCTACCTTATTAAGCCTCACATTACCATAAGTACAAGTATCACCAGCAATATCTTCAACATCAGCATTCATAAACATAGCAGTTTTATAATCTCTATCAGATTGACTTTTGTCAGAATGCATGGCAACCTGCATGCGACTCAGCACATCACCCTTCCTCTCCAAAGGAACTATTTTGCCCACTAGGGCGGCTTCACAGTTGTCCTGGGAACCCCTTGCCTTACCAATACAGGCTCCTTGGGGGTTTCCCTTGGCAACTCCGCAGCAGCTGTCTCTATCCTAGGGGAAAATGACACACCAACTGTTTTGGTCACCCCTAACACATCTCTCTCAACATTCTGCTGGACTACCCTAGGTGCACCCATAGTCCATTTGTCCATTTCAGACCTTGACCCTGCTGCAAGCAGGGCTTTAACCTGTGTCTCCCCACTGATCGGGGTAACACACTGCAGCAAGTCCATCTTTACAACTTCTGCCGATCTCCTCACCGGACACACTTCACTTGAAACAGAAACTGCAACAGTCTTACCATATTCCGTAGTCGGTAAATCGATCTTCACTTGAGTGCGCTGTCTCTCAGTTGCATAGTCACTGGCCAACTCCCCCAGGTGGCCACAGGATGAAATTACAGCAGGCATCTCCCACTGTTTAGCATCCCCTTCAGCTGTACCCCAAAATCTAGGGCAAGAAAATATGCCGTGCCCCAGCTGACCACATTCCAGGCACGGTGCCCGGCGACTCTCCCAAAACGCAGGGACTTTGCGATCCTTGAAGCCTTGTTGCTTTCAACTTGCGACGATCCTCTGTCAGTAATACTCTTGTCTTGTGGTCCATTGACCTGACGACATAAACGTTGCTATGGGCAACTGCACCCATCTGCTTTGCTGAAGCTTGCGACAAAGGGCATTTGGAAACTTCATGCCCCCACTCACTGCACCGCAAACTGCACACTTGTTTCTTAACACTTTGCACCTTGATAGCTGGTCGGCCTACACCAGTGTTGCCAGGGGCAACAGCATGAATTTCCCATTTATCTTGGTTCAGTGCGGCCCAGTGTTGCTTGCACCAATCCACTGCAGCCTTATACTCTGGGGTCTTCTCCCTACTCGCAATCATTTCAGTTGTGTTGCTGGGAACAACACCAACTCTCATGTCAGCAAACATTGCTTCCTTTTTGCGTCTTGACCTCCCCATCACTGCAACAGGGCAACAACGTTTTTAACACAGTTCTTTCTTAACACAGGAAAACTTTGGCGTACTGTCTCCAGGACTTGCAAACAGCACACTTTCACATGCAGACTTCACGCCTTTGCGATTCCACTTGAATCAGCGATTTCCCAAGTGGATACTTCTTCTCAGGCCACGCTGAGCTCCCTTCCACAGGTACACCACCTGTAGGCAACACAGTCCATCAATTGAACTCTTGGGCAATGCAGTTCGCCTGGCTGCGACACAGCATTGCTGCAAAAATGCACAGTTTCTTTTTACTCACTGTTTTTGGTATGCATGAGTCTGGAATTCTTTCAAACTGCCCGGAGCATCCATCCATCCCACTTCTGACACCATATTGTAACCTTGCGGGAACAGACTCCAACGGTAGGTGCGTTCATGCAATCCATGCAGCCTCTCTCTGACTCCTTTCAGCGAGTGCGAGCTCACCTGGCTCCCAGGGACCAGACTTCCTGTCTGCAGGTGGGGCTCTGAGCCACAGCCAGGCCAGCACTAAATAGCTGATCACACAGCTGTGCAATCAATGTGTCTGTCTCTCCAAAATATGGCGAAAACACGCCATCCTTCAGGCAAGACAGACCCAAACCATCACAGAGGACAGCAAATTTACACTGTTATACAAGCTGTACACTCACTACTTTACATTGTAACAAAGTGTACTTTCTTCAGTGTTGTCACATAAAAAGATAGAATAAAATATTTACAAAAATGTGAGGGGTGTACTCACTTTTGTGACATACTGTATATGTACAAGATCCGGAACTGCCGCGTATCGGTCACAAGTGATGTCGCTGGTGGCCCGCTCCCGCTGTGATTCTACGTGATGTCCTCTGGTACCTGCTGATCGTTCTGTATACAGGTAAAATAGCGATCTGCCTATGTAAAGGCAGATTGCCATTCTGTCAGTACAGAAGGCATGGATCCTGTGTTCCTATAAAGCAGAAACACCTATCCTTGCCTTCAACTTACTAGTGCTTACTAGCTTACTAGTGCTTTTACTAAAGCACCTTCCCCCCACTACACTGAAACACCAGCTAGGCAAACAGTTAACCCTAGGAACACACCTGGTGTTAACCCCTTCCCAGCCAGTGTCATTAGTACAGTGACCGTACATATTTTTAGCACTGATCACTGTAATAATGTGAACTGGTCCCCAAAAAAGTGTCAAAAGTGTCAGTTAATGTCCAATTCGTCCGCAGCAATATCACAGTCCTGCTATAAGTCGCTGATTGCCTCCATTACCAGTAGAAAAAAAATAATAAATACAATTTCCATAAATATATCCCACAGTTTGTAGACGCTATAACGTTTACACAAACCAATCAATATACTGTACGATTTTTTTTTTTTTTTTTAATCGATGAAGAAATTCAATTTTTGTTTTGTTTTTATTGGATATGTTTTATAGCAGAACGTGGAAAAAAAATGTTCTTAAAAATGTTAGTCAGTTTTGTTTATAGCACAATAAATAAAAACCGCAGAGGGGATCAAATACCACCAAAAGCTCTATTTGTGGGAAAAAAACGCTTTATTTGGGTACAGCGTAGCACAACCACGTAATTGTCTGTTAAAGTAATGCAATGCTGTATCGCACAAAATGGGGTGGTCAGGAAGGGGGGTAAATCATCCGGAGCTGAAGTGAGTGAGTGAGAAACTTGTAAAGTGCAACACATGCGAACTGAATCGCCTCTGGGCGCTGGTTACAAATCTTCATAGGCAATGCTTCATAAGCCTTTATTGGTTACCAGTTTAAAGTTACACAGGAGGTCTGGTGCTATAGTTATTGCTCTTGCTCTGTCATTCGTGGTGAAACCTCACATGTGAAGTGCGATCGCATTTATGTATGCATACAGGACCAACGTGTGTGTTATCCTTTGGACACAACCATGGTGGGGCTCTTTACATTTTTTATTTATTTAATGGTAGGACACTGGTACACTGACGGATGTTTTGGTGCACCTGTACAGGATGACAGATGCTGACCATCCACCGATGGACACTGACAGATTTTGATGTTGCAATGGAACACTATTACAGATGTTTTTGTGCACTGGTACAGATGTTGATGGGACACTGGTACACTGTGACAAATGTTTTGTGCGCTGGTACAGATGATTATGGGACACTGAATTTTTGTGCAGATGTTCATGTGACAGGGACAGTGGCGAATGGTGTACTGTGTGGGGATGGCTACAGTCTGCGTGGTCGGTGACACAGTCACTGTAAAACCATCAGAGAGCTGTAAGCACAGTCTGCACTTAGGGACCATTCACCATTCACGCATGAGATCGGCCGATTTATCGAGCCTTTCCTATACAGCATCTATTTTGTTTATAACAATCTTTTGTTATGTATGGACACACTCCGGTCTTTATATTGGCATGTGTACAATATCCAGAGAGTCTTATGCGTGTTGCCCCTGTTTTTTCACATGATGTTTAGTCCACACACATATTAACCCTCTACTTAACTCCTTTGATGGCCTCACTATTGACAACTTCGAAGGCTTCAACATCCAACACTTAATATTTTTAACAACCTAAAAATTTCCTTTTAGGCCTTTTTATCACAGCATATGCCCTGAATAATAACACACGGTGGGCATTTAGGGACATGTGATGAGAGTTATACTTATTTCTGTACCTCCCCAGCCTATTTTGCTTCCGATTTTCATTGCGTTTCTGGATACATGGACACACACACCGATTACCCAAATTTCTTTCTTCTATACACCCGTCATCACTATTGCATGATGAGTGTATATTTGACCTATTTTAGTCAATAGGAACTTGAACCACATATTATACATCCTATTTTATTATAGCTCTTTATGTGAGCGTCATCATAGTCACCGATAATTTATACAATCCCACTTTCATATATTACTTTGAGCTCTGTCTTTTTATCACTTTTTATTTTTCTTTCGCCTACAACATTTGAGTTTCCTGCTACACAATGCCATTCAATCTTAATGTTCATTTTTCCTGCACATATATGCACAGGATTCTCCATCTTTTCACGTTGTTTTATATGTCGAATAAGAACACATACACTTACATTTGTATCCAACAACATTGCTCTGTATCACTTATCGTCGCTTATAGTTATATTTGTACATTTATTGTCACTAGATTTTATTTATGAATTTTTTCCTTATATCTAAGGTTCATGTCCGTTTTATATATATTCTGTACTTGTTTTTTCACCGGGTTTTTTTACCCCCCTTTTTTTACCTTATTGCTTATTTTAGCTTTGGGTTTCTTTTGTATACATGTGTGTTATACTTTACCACTGATGTGATCCAGCTCCCCAGGTGATCACCATCGATTGTTTTTTGACACCTTACTTACACCATTAGCGATAATTGGTCACAGGTGAAGGTGGATCACGTGACTGGTTCAGGCTTGGTTTAGGTGTGTGTATATTCGAGTTGTGTACCATTTTGTTTTAGCTATGACTAAGCGCTGATACCCCAGTGCGAAACGCGTCAACTATCCACCCCACTGTCTGCTGTGACTTGTAGTGCTGTTTCCATTTTTTACCATTAAAGGCAACATTTTAAGGATTTTGTGTAAGTGCATGTTTGCTGTTTAATCGCACGTAAACGCATTTACTGTAAGTGCAAGTTTGCTCTTTAATAGCACGTCAAAACATTTACTGTAAGTGCACGTGTCCTGTTTATTTGCAGCTAAGCGCATTTACTGTAAGTGCAAGTTTGCTCTTTAAACGCACGTAAACGCATTTACTGCAAGCGCAAGTTTGCTCTTTAATAGCACGTCAAAGCATTTACTGTAAGTGCACGTGTCCTGTTTATTTGCACCCAAGCGCATTTACTGAAAGTGCACGTTTGCTGTTTAATCACACGTAACGCATTTACTGTAAGTGCAAGTTTGCTCTTTAACCACTTCCGGACCGCCGCATGTACATATACGTCGGCAGAATGGCACGTACAGGCACATTGGCGTACCTGTATGTCCCTGCCTAACGCTATAAAAACATGGCGGCGAACCTCAAAAAATAACTGGCTACCTAGCGGCACTAGCGACACCAATACATCAATCCGAAAAACGATCGCTTAGTGACACTGGCAATAGGGGGTGAAAGGGTTAACTCTAGGGGCAATCAGGGGTTAAAACCTTTATTAGGTACCCCCATATATTTTCTAATAAAGGTTTTAACCCCCCTATTGCCAGCGTCACTAAGCGATCGTTTTTCTGATCGCTGTATTAGTGTCGCTAGTGCCGCTAGGTAGCTAGTTATTTTTTGAGGTTCGCCTGCCAGGTTTTTATAGCTTTAGGTACCCCCATACATTTTCTAATAAAGGTTTTAATCCCTGATTGCCCTTAGAGTTGACCCTTTCACCCACTATTGCCAGCGTCACTAAGCGATCGTTTTTCTGATCGCTGTATTAGGCCGTGTACACACGTTCGCACATGTCCGCTGAAACTGGTCCGCGGACCAGTTTCCGCGGACATGTCCGACCATGTGTACGGCCTAGCGGACAGGTTTCCAGCGGACAAAAGTTTCTTAGCAAGCTAAGAAACTTGTCCGCTGGAAACATGTCCGTCGGACATGTCCGATGGTTAGTACACCTAATCGGACATGTCCGCTGGTTATGACGTGTAACCAGCGTCCCGAAATCCCGCGCATGCGTCAAATTGATTTGACGCATGCGTGGAAGCATTGCACTTCAGCGTTTGAGAACGTCAGTGTCTTCTACGTCACCGCGTTCTCTGTCCGCGGGGATTTTGGTCTGATGGTGTGTACACACATCAGACCAAAAGCTCCCAGGAGACATTGTTCGCCCGCTAGGATTTATAGCGTTAGGTACCCCCATACATTTTCTAATAAATGTTTTAACCCCTGATTGCCCCTAGAGTTAACCCTTTCACCCCCTATTGCCAGCGTCACTAAGCGATCGTTTTTCTGATCGCTGTATTAGTGTCGCTAGGTAGCTAGTTAGTGCCAGTAACGCTTACACCCATGCGCTGTTTAATCGCACGTAAACGCATTTACTGTAAGTGCCAGTTTGCTCTTTAATAGCACGTCAAAGTGCACGTAAGTGCAAGTTTGCTGTTTACTCACACGTAAACGCATTTACTGTAAGTGCAAGTTTGCTCTTTAATACCACATCAGCGCATTTACTGTAAGTGCAAGTTCACTCTTTAATAGCACGTAAGCGCATTTACTGTAAGTGCACGTTTGCTGTTTAATCGCACGTAAACGCATTTACTGTAAGTGCACGTTCCGCCACCACGCCTCCAAAACACTACTACTGGTTGTGACACACCTCTCTCCTCCACCCCCTCCTCTTCTTCTTCCTCTGTGGCCTCTTCCTGTGGTGATGTTTCCCAGGAACCAGCCGTGCTCCGTAGGCGTACGAGGGGCTATGCAGGAATGCAGCCCAAGAGATGCCATGCAGTGCTAGAGCTGGTGTGCTTGGGAGACAGGAGCCACACTGGGGAAGAGGTACTGTCAGCTCTGCAGGGGCAGGCTCAGAGATGGTTGACGCCACGCCAGTTGAAGCCTGAAATGGTGGTCAGCGATAATGGCACCAACCTCCTCTCCGCCCCTCGTCAGGGAAAACTCACCCATGTGCCCTGTTTTGCGCATGTCCTGAATTTGGTGGTGCATCGGTTCTTGGGCAGGAACCCGGGCTTACAGGATGTCCTGAAGCAGGCCAGGAAAGTCTGTGTGCATTTCCGGAGATCATATAATGCCAATGCTCGGCTGACAGACCTCCAAAAGGAATACAACCTGCCCAAGAACCACCTAATCTGTGACATGCCCACCAGATGGAACTCTACGTTGGCCATGCTGCAGCGGCTGCACATGCAGCAGAGGGCCATCAATGAGTACCTGTGCCAATATGGCAGCAGAACTAGGTCAGGGGAGCTTGGTTTTTTTTCACCACGCCAGTGGGCCTTGATCAGGGATGCATGCACTGTCCTGTCACCATTTGAGGAGGCCACGAGGATGGTGAGCAGTGACAGTGCATGCATCAGTGAGACTGTCCCTCTTATTCACATGTTGGAGCACACGCTACGTGGAATAATGGACAGGGCCCTTGAGGCAGAACAGAGGGAGGAAGAGGAGGACTTCCTTACCTCTCAAGGCCCCCTTTATCCAGACAGTGGTCCTGCTTGCCCACCTAGCACACAGGAAGAGGAGGAGGAGGATGATTGTATCAGCAGCATGGAGGTGGAGCCTAGCACTCAGCATCAGCAGCAGCAGTCTTCAAGGGATCATTTACAGTCCCAAGGAACACGTGGACTTTTACGTGGCTGGGATGAGGTGGCTGCGGATCCTGTCGTCCTCATTGACCCAGAGGACTGTGCCCCGAATGCCTCTGCAAACCTACGCTGCATGGCCTCCCTGATCCTGCAAAGCCTGCGTAAGGATCCTCGTGTACGTGCTATCAAGGAGAGGGATCATTACTGGCTGGTAACTCTCCTTGATCCACCTTACAAGTGTTGCCATCGCAGAGGGAGCAAAAGATGAAACTTCTGCGGGAGGCCTTGCAGAAGGGTCTGTGCAATGCGTTCCCAGAACAGGGGGGATTACCAAAACCTGGCCCTGGACAACGTGTTGCTGAGGCTTCGGTGAGTCACAGAAGGAGCGGTGGAGAAGGTGGCCGTCTGACAGATGCGTTCAGACAATTTTTTAGTCCGCAGCCCCAAGGTCTGACCGGTTCCAGCAACCGTCGCCAGCGTCTGGTTTACATGGTCCGGGAATACCTAGGGGCAAGATCCGACTTGGACACCTTCCCCACTGAAAATCCTCTGGATTACTGGGTCTTGAGGATGGATCACTGGCCAGAGCTTGCACAGTACGCAATTGAGCTACTGGCTTGCCCTGCATCCAGTGTTCTTTCAGAACGCACATTCAGTGCTGCTGGAGGCTTTGTGACCGATCACAGGGTGCGCCTCTCCACCGACTCTGTTGATCGACTGACCTTCATCAAAATGAATCGGGCTTGGATCAACACCAGCTACCAAGCACCTGATGCTGATGTTACTGAATAATAATTTTTTGTTGAAATGTCAGATCCCTTTGAGACTGCGTATGCTGAGTGACTGTCCTGTTATGCTGCTGATGGAATATCCTTCTCACTTTTCTTGCTGATAGCTAGTAAGAAATTTTGTGTTTCTGGGCTCCGCCACCAGTGCCTAAGGCCTAATTTTTGCGTCTAATAACAATTTTTGATGCAATACATTGCACGTGGCTCTTTGTTGCGCTCCAATTACAGTTATTGGGAGGGGTTGCAGTGTTGTGTTGTGCCTAAGGCCCAATTTTTCTGCCCCTGTTTAACAGGGGCGCCTAATAACAATTTTTTATGCAATACTTTGCACGTGGCTGTTTGTTGCACTCCAATTACAGTTATTGGGAGGGGTTTCAGTGTTGTGTTGTGCCTAAGGCACAATTTTTCTGCCCCTGTTTAACAGGGGCGCCTAATAACAATTTTTGATGCAATACTTTGCACGTGGCTCTTTGTTGTGCTCTAATTACAGTTATTAGGAGGGGTTGCAGTGTTGTGCCTAAGGCACAATTTTTCTGCCCCTGTTTAACAGGGGCGCTTAATAACAATTTTTGATGCAATACTTTGCATGTGGCTCTTTGTTGCGCTCCAATTACAGAATGTTTGAGGGGTGCCCTTTTTTCTACAATTTTTCTTTCACAAAAAAATAATTAAAGGAATTTTTCTTTTTTTTTCACTTTAAGCATCATTAAAATCGCTGCTCCGGAAAAAACGTCCATTTAAAAAAAAAAAAAATTCCATTGATACATGTTCCCTGGGGCAAGAACCGGGTTCTAAAAGACGTTTTTCAACATTAGATTGAATATTGGTCTTTAAAATGAGCGTTTTTGAATTCGAGCGTTCGAGTCCCATAGACTTTAATGGGGTTCTAAATGTTCGCGCGAACCCGCGGTCTGTTCGAACGTTCTGGTGCGAACCGAACGCGGGTATGTTCGGCTCATCCCTAGATATGACCCATTCCTGAGTCTTAAGTTTAGCCATGAGGATACGTTCTTCATCATCTGTTTGCATGGAGAGTACCTCACAAGGGAGTTATTTGTGCATGAGGAGAAGGACATCCGCTTTCCCTTAGATAGCTGGAGACCCAAACACCTGACCTACCCAGAGCTTGCGCATGCGGGTGAAATCAGCCACTGTCAAGTGTGTCTCCTGGAGGAAAGCTACATTAGTTTTAAGATTTTTAAGATGGCGAAGGACCGCCATAGGTTTTTGGGGAGAACGTAACCCCAAAATGTAATGACATTACAGGAGACCACTTTCATATAAAGATTTTGTGGAGGGGGGTCTGTCTTGCAAGTTTAGAAACCTTGAGTGTTAAGTGAGGTGGTACACAGCTCACCATTGGGGGATCACCTGAAAGTGTTAATCCTAGAAAGGGGTGCTTGCATCTAAAAAAAAAGGGCTTGGGGAGAAAAACGACCCAACAGAAGTCAGTGGGGAAGAACACAAGGGTACATACCCAGGGAAGCCTGGACTTTGCTTTTTTCCATATGCATTACACTCACACCAGCGAACAGCGTTACCAGGGATTGAAGACCTTCGCCCATGGCTATGTTGTATATTGCCCTTCGGGAATATCCCGCATGGGAGATGTGGTTGATGGAGACCCCGGGGTGTTAACAGGTGGGGGCATATGTTCATCCCTTGGTAACAGTGCCTGAAAACTTGATAAACAAAGGCCAGGAGCCGGCTTGGAGAAACAGAACGTGGTAGGTAGCTCGGTGAGCGCTCTGTTTACGAGCCATATAAAGCTGTTTTAAAGTCAGCGGAATTTGTTGCGACCTGAGTTGGAGGGCTGGAATCCTTCTGTGGGCTGCATTGGTCTCTTGGTTCTGTAGTGCGTGGGGGAGCTGGCCTGTTGGAGGTGTCCATCGGAATGTGGAGGTAGGCTTTCAGGTAGTGAGACGCCTCTTCTGGATGAGAGAATGATATTGGATCTCCTGAGGGGTCTGTAAAATGCAGGGTAGCTGGTAAGCCAGGGTGAACTTCACGCCCTTTTGGAAAAGGGCTTTAAAGATTGGATGGAAGGCTTTCCTTCTGCGTGAGACTTCTTGAGAGTAGTCTGCAAATAGAAGGAGTTTATGACTGTCAAGTTGGAATGATTTTGAATTCCGAAATGACCTCAGGATGTTGACTCTGTCCGTATAGTTTAGGTTGTGGACTATAACCGGATCTGGAGTGTGCCTGTCATTTGGGGTTCCTATGCTATGAGCTCTCTACAATGCATGATGTAGTAATTCCTAAAGCACTCCGGATGCGCAGAGTGCAAATATCATGAAGGGAATCCGCAATGTAGGGAGCCCTATGACCCTCAGATTGTTTTGCCTCAAGCAATTCTCAAGGTAGTCAAGTTTTTCTAAAATATACTGCTGTGTATGTTTTTAGCTTGTTGCTCAGATGTGTGGGAGCTTTGAAGTTCATCCTCCAGATCACATAATCAGTGCGCCACCTCAGGCAGGTGTTTAACCTGATCTCCCAGCTACGGGCTGAGCTGAGTGATTCCTGCTGCGATCGCCCTGTGCACTGCATCAGTGATTGAGGGCTTGAGAAGTGCTGCTACAGCACTACATATTGTTCCTCATGGCTGGCAGGGGTTCCGAAGCTCAGCTCTGCAGTGTCTAGTGTGCTGTGCAGTAGTGTGGCGTCCACCATGTTACCCATGAGTGTAGCTGGCGGGGGAGATCCGATTGTGTGCTTGTATCCATGGAGCCGTGCAGCATGAATCTGTCCATGCCCGGTGGTCTCAGGGGGTGAGATAGAGGTAGTGACCGGGTCGGATGCTGTGTGTGGGCTGTGAGGAGCTAGCTTTACAAGCAGTTTGTCTTGGAGCCGCCGTTGCGATCTCCTTCACATATGGCACTGGAAGTAGGATGGTCATTTTAATGGAGATCATTTTGCCCAGCCATGAAAGGTAGTGGGGGAGCCAGGATGTGATTTGGGATTTCAAAGAATGAATGGTGAGGATACATTAAGCTGAGTATAATCTGGAGTAGTGCGGGGTTAGCTGAATGTCCAGGTATTCCTTCTGTTTGGTGGCTCAGATAATTTAAAAGATGATTTTAACATGTCGAGCAGAGAATGGGGCAAGGAGATGTTGAGGGCCAGAGACGTGTCCTCATAAATCTGTAGGTTTGAGATTTGGGTGAAAGATCAAACAGTAAACAGTAAGTTGGGCAGGGAGATGAGTGTTGTCTGCAAACAGACTAATTTTATGGATACGTTGGACCGAGTCTATGCCATGTATGTTAGGATTAAGTCTGATAATGTGTGCCAAGGGTTCTAATGCCCTTTGCATTTTGGGGGTAAGGGAGCAGTCCTGATGAGTCCCTCTCTCGAATCGAGCCTGGTGGCCAATATTTTGGCTAATAATTCAATGTCTATGTTAATAAGGGAATGGGACTAAAATAATGGTGGTCAGAATGGTTTTCCCACTTTTGGTAAGATGGTAATGTGGGCTGTGAGGGAAGAGGTCACAGTATTTGTTTATGCCTATTTGATGTCAGGGCAATGTTTTAATCTAGCTGGTCAACAATTCAGAATTTTTCACTGTTTGTGACCACTTCCTGAGTTGCCCCCTATATAAAGACATGTTCAGTGCAGCCCGGTTTGCCTGAGCAACTTCCTACTTCCCTGAGCTCTATTTTGCCTTGTGTTTAATTTATTCAGTGTTTGACTTCAAGTGTACTGACCCTGGCTTTGTTTTTCATTTGTGCTTGTCTGCCACCTGCCCTGACCTCGGCTTGTTTCCCGGATCCTATTCTGTATCCTGCCAACTGTACATGCAAGTGATCTCTGTATAACTTGCTGGGCGTACCTGGGGGCCGCTGCCCAGTTCCAGCTTGCTGTAAGTCCATCCCCGACCATCAGAAGCCCTGGTGAAGAAGCAGGCTGGGTTTTTGGAAACCCCAGGTTGGCATTCTACAAGGGCTCACTACCCCTGAAATAGGGTGCCCACATGTCCCGGATTTCCCGGGACTGTCCCGCAATTGACATGTCTGTCCCAGGTCCCAGGCAGCTTCATTCTGGGACAATACAATGTCCCGGAATGAAATAGAGGACACAGCCACCCCCTACTAACTAATAACTACTTTTTCGTAACTGGTTGCTAGGGTCGGCGCTGCCTAGTGTCTTGCAACCAGTGACAATTTACTCTCAGACAGTGAGACCGGGAGCAAGGCCTACACCTAGTGCAGCACTGCTGTCCCCGCCCCCCTCAGCACCTCCTCCGGCACCCAGCGGCAAGCAGCAGGGACTGGTGTGATCTTCACTCTCCAGATAGTGACGCCGCTCCTTTCCTTCTACGCACGGGAGGGAGGGAATGACAGCAGCACTGCATCTGGTGGCAAGTGGCAGATTTACCTGACAAATAACCCGCCGCCATCAACTCCCCATCAACCCCGAGACTACATTCCCCCCCCTCATTTTTTGGGGGGAAGGTGAGAGGGGGGGGGGTGTGTCCCTGAATGGCAGTTTAGAAATGTGGTCACCCTACCCTGAAATATGGCATGACATGGCACGGATGTAAAAAGTCAGGGTATTTTTACTCCTACTGAACAGTTTGAGGGACAGTATATATAGTAGGTCCTTTGTTTAAAAATGTGAGATCCCCGCTGTAGACAGAGATAGGTTTTTGATGTCCAGCACTGTCAGTGTTCCTATCCCCTTCCTTCCAACCAGCTATACATTTATTGTGCTAGGGTAAGGTGACCAGATTTTTTTAATGAAATCCGGGGACATATTTTTTCTTTACTAGTAATCGCAACTCTCTGCCCGTCGCCGCCCGCCTCATAGCCTCTCAAGTCTTACTCTTCGGGCCCCCGGCTACTACTGGATGGGGAGCGGATTAAGATCACTCCACCAGGGAAGGCAAGGAGATAGGCAGGTGGCTGGCCAGGATTTGAGCCAAGGCAGAAGAACATGTGAGTGGAGCTGAATGGGCATGTGCCCGAAACTGAAGAAATATTCCCTCCACTCCGACCAGCACATGATCATCAGAAGGGGGCACAGATAATGGGAAAAATACAACCCCCCCCTATGCTAGTAGGCATAGCGGAGCGGGGGTGTGTAATACTGACTGTCTTTGAAATTGCCCATGTCCCCTATTAAATCCAATCTGGGGACAAAACCAGGGACAGACTTGGTCTGGGGACAGTGTCCTCAATCAGGGGACTGTCCCCTGAAACTGGGGATGTCTGGTCACCCTATGCTAGGGTCACATTTATAAACAATCATTCTTCTCTTTGAGAACCAGCAGCTGGCCAGATGCAGCTGGTGGAATTCAATCCCAGCTATCACTGACAGTCCCCTCTGACGATCTGGAATAAATCAGCGTGGTTCCTGATATGACATACTGTAGTTATCCCTTTCAGGTTGGAGGCTTTACTAAAACAAATAAAGCCTTCAGCCTGCAGAAGAACAATGCAACTTTGAGGCTGTAGATAATCCAAAGATTAAAAAGTAAAAAAGATAAAAAGTAAAAAAATAATAATATTGAAAACATTTTTCTTTTATATGTCATTAAAAATATATAGAGATGATGCAAGTATGCAAATTAGTAATAGAATTGGCAAGTTAAGCATCCTATGCTGACACTGCTGAATTGACATACGCATCTAGGCATCAATGGGCAAGAAAGGTTGAGTAGAGATACTTACAGTCTTCTCCAGAGTATCCAGTGACAGCTTTAGGCTCCGGGCCTTCCCCAAGCTCATTTACAGCCTGGACTTTGATATCATAAGGCACAAATGTATTGGTATCTTCTACAAAGACATAAGGCTCTGTGAGAATCTTCTCCTTCCATTCTTCATTCTGTTTCTGCCTTCTCCACTTCACAAGGTAAGCAAAACCAGGTCCATTCCATTCAATTCCTCTCATAGGCTGCCAATAATAGGAGAATCATCAACATGATTTAAATGTATATCCTTTATTTTTCTTAGTTTTCAATTTACTTAAAAAATTACTAATAGGTAATTAATAGGCATGAAAAAAAAGTATTATATGATTTAGGTTTGCAATAATATGCTTTTGTACTCCCCATAAAAATAGCACCTGAAAAGTGCCTCTCAAGCAACCCCAGTGTGGAAGCCTGAGTGCTTTTACACTGGGGTGGTGCGCTTGCAGGACACTAAAAAGCAGCATCTTCTATTGAAATTAATGGCAACGCGGACGCTATTAACCCTTTCTTCATCTGCTAACGGGGGTTAAAAGCACCCCGCTAGTGCCACTATAACAGCAGTAAAGCGCTGCTAAAACTAGAGGCGCTTTACCACTAATGCCTGCACCTCCCCAGTGTGAAAGGGGTATCGTGTATGTTTCTGCCTTTTATGGGGGGGTGTATGGTACACTATACAAAGAGCGTCAGAACCACCTAGTGGCAATATCTCTGAAAATGGATATAAAGCTCAGTAGTATCACAGTAGTGAATACTGTAGCAGGAAAAGGATAAGACAACCTTTACTAGTACAAATTCTTAAATGCAGCAACATACCAAATATCAAGAGATAAATACCAATTAGGGAAGCAAGCACACACAAAAAAAACAGTATAAAAAAATGGTTCCAGCAACCCCCCCCAAAAAGATTGTGTGACTAAATTACACCTCTGCCTTGCAAGGCTTTATGTTCAAAGCTAGCGTCCACCGAGCAGCAATGCCGACAATCTATACTATGGTGAAGGTTTGGACTGAAGACTGGGGAACAGAAACCTGGTACCAGACGGGCCAGAAAGTGCCCAAGTGTTGATTCCTTAAAGGAAAAGGGTACATAATAGGAAGGACGATTTGTGCTGCCCTAGGCCTGACTAAACTCGCACACCCTCTAATTTAAATATGACCAACGTCTTCCTGTCAAGGCCCCTTCCTTTTTAAGACCCGCCCTGTCATCTTAATGGGAGGAAGACAGAGGGACGCCATGGAAAGAGGACAGAGGGATGCTGTGGTGGTGTGGGTACAGCGTGGCTCTCTGGTGGTGTGGGAACAGCGCGACTCCCTCTCTGGTGGTGCGGTTACAGCATGGCTCCCTCTCTGGTGGTGTGGGTATACAGCGTGGCTCTCTGGTGGTGTGGGTACAGCGTGGCTCTCTGGTGGTGTGGGTACAGCGTGGCTTTCTGGTGGTGTGGGTACAGCGTGGCTCTCTGGTGGTGCAGGTACAGCGTGGCTCTCTGGTGGTGCAGGTACAGCGTGGCTCTCTGGTGGTGCGGGTACAGCGTGGCTCTCTGGTGGTGCGGGTACAGTGTGGCTCTCTGGTGGTGTGGGTACAGCGTGGCTCTCTGGTGGTGCGGGTACAGTGTTGCTCCCTCTCTGGCTTCCCCCAGCACAGTAGTCTCTTTTTCTCCTCTTTTAACACCCCCCCAGCAGAATTCATGCATGCTGGGGGCTGTAGCATGATGTCTGTGGACACACTGGGGCTACCTTTCCCATGATGCCCCCAGAGTCTTCTGATTGGCCCTCTGCTGTGGCCAATCATAATAAGGGAAACAGTGGGCAGGAAGCTGGGCAGTGGTGCGGCAAATCCAATTAGAGCCGTTCTCTCCCTCTCTTCGGCTCACAGAAAGGCAAGGGGGGCGAGCGGGGGAGATACAGACAGCCGGTAGCTCTCCTCTCCCTGTCACAGCACGGCTGCTCTATTTGCCAGAGAACTCGGCAACGGCGCTGTGACAGGAGAAGGGAGAAGAGAGGGAGAGAGCGGCTCTAATTGGATTCCCAGCACCGCCACCCAACTTCCTGCCCGCTGTTTCCCTTCCCATGATTGGCCACAGCAGAGGGCCAATCAGAGAATCACAGCTGGGGGGGCGGCTTGACGGCTCATACTTAAACTGCTTTCTGGCCCTCACTGCACACACGAGCCACTGCACTCCTAAGCAGTACTCCTCTGATAGTGGCCCTGCTTGCAGGAGTCGGAAGGAGGGCGCGGGTGCCATTTGCGCAGGGGGGTGCCTTTTTTGCCGCCCCCGCAAGTGCCGCCCTAGGCCTGGGCCTTGTCGGCCTAGGCTAAAAAACAGCACTGGCAGAACAGCCAGAATAGGGTGGTACTGTTGTGAGTGTCCCAAACAGACAGCAAACCTTAAATCGTATGTAAACCCTAAAAAATTATTTTCTCTTTTAGTTTGTTAAACATACTGTTAGAAATATTTATTTTATATCTGTTTAAAAAGTGCAGTGAAAAAAGTCTTATTTTTGTCAGAAATTTAGACCTGTCCTGTGCAGACTTCCTGTGTTATTGCAAGGGGTTATTTAGCCCTCTTAGTTCTTATCATGGACTATGGAATGTTTGAAAGGTAATTTGCCAATTGGCTTGTAAGTCTAGATTCACACCTATGCGGCTGCGCTTGATGCGTTTTTCAGGCACATTTTGAAGTGCGTTTGGCATTTTTAAACCATTGTTTGTTTATGCGTTTCTGCATGCAGTTTTCATGAATTTTGCTTTTTTTTTCTTTAAACACAAAAACACTGTACATTGCTGGTTGCTCGGAAGACGGCCACCTCATCCTTAACAACCAATGAGTCAAGGCAGTGTAGGACTGGCCAGAAGAGGGATTACTTAAACATGTATTGCAATATATGTGAAATAAATAACCCAGTTTTTCATTGCATAATTTGCTAGGAATGCTGTAACAGTGTGCAGAGGGTCCATCCAGAATTTGTAGTGTTAATATGCGGTCACTTTAGCACTTGATAGTTCAAATACATATACAAGCTATTGAGATTTGAGCACAGGTAAATCTTTTTTCTGTTGTAACGCAGGTCAGTGACCAGATCCGAACCTGGTTGCTCTCCCCCACCTTGGGTCTTTATGCCCCATGTTGGCATGGTGTCCACCATAGCATCTGCAGTGGCAAGGCAGTGTAGGACTGGCCAAAGGAGGGATTACTTTGACAAAGTTGGTCAGCTTAAACGTGTATTGCAATATATGTGAACTAAATATCCTTGTTTTTCATTGCATAATTTGCTAGGAAATTGTATAGCAGTGTGCAGAGGGTCCATCCAGAATTTGTAGTGTTAATATGTGGTCACTTTAGCACTTGATAGTTTAAATACATGTACAAGCTATTGGGATTTGAGCACAGGTATATCTTTAACGTATGTTACACTGGGAGGATTTGTGTATGAAGTAACATTGCTTAAACCTATAATGGATACCCATTGATGTCAATATAGTGGATCACAGTGGATCAATTTTGGACTTTATATTTCATTTGTTCACTAATCACTAGCACTTTTTTGGTTTATTTCCATCTTTGGTGCTTCACTTTGTATTTATTATATTTATGTCTATAATTTTGGTTATTTATTCACTATATTCATTTGGTGCATTTTCAACCTACACATATTATTTTGGATCATGTTCAAATTTTGAATAACACACTTTTTTGTTCAGTCAATGATTGCATTATATTATCACTTTGATTAATCATTTGCATAGTTTTCATATTATGTGTGCAATTTAATAAATTTATTAAGTATAACACGGAGGTTATATGTACACTTAGGGCCAAATCCACAAATATCGGGCACAACTTAAATCTTCCGATTTAAGTTACACCGCCGCAAAATTTCTCCCTAAGTGCCCGATCCACAAAGCACTTACCTTGAAATTTGCGGCGGTGTAACTTAAATGTGTCCGGCGCAAGGCGTGCCGAATCTAATGGGGCGAGTCCCATTTAAATTAGGCGCGCTCCCGCGCCGGACGTACCGTGCATGCTCCGTTGGGTAACTTACCCGACGTGCATTGCACTAACTGACGTCGCTCCGACGTCATTTGCTTAGACGTTAACGTAAATGGCGTCCAGCGCCATTCACGAACGTCTTACGCAAACGACGTAGAATTAAAATTTTGACGCGGGAACGACGGCCATACTTAACATGGCTTAAGAGAACTAGGGCTCAGCCCTAGTTTTACGCGGCGTAACTCGACGTAAACGACGTAGATTTAGCGCGACGGGCCCGTCGGAACGTTCGTGGATCGCCGTAAGTGTTCATTTGCATATTCTAGGCCGGCCGCAATGGCCTCGCCACCTAGCGGCCGGCCTAGAATTGCATCCTTAAGATCCGACAGTGTAATTCAATTACACATGTCGGATCTTCTGCCTATCTATGGTAAACTGATTCTGTGGATCAGTTCCATAGATAGAAACAGGGAAAAGACGGCGTATCAGTAGATACGCCGGCGTATCCCTTTTGTGGATTACCCCCTTATATCTTTTGAGCATACCGAGAGTAATATTTTGAGCACCGCACTTTTTCTTTTCCACAGTATATCTGTTGGACAGGGACGCTACATTTCTTTCACGGCGCACTGGGTAACTCTGCTGGCAGCTGGGAAGAATGCAGGACAGGGTTCAGTATTGTTGGAGCTTGTTCTGCCACCACGCCTCCAAAATACTAGTGGTGATTCTGCCACAGCTCTCTCCTCCACCCCCTCTTCTTCTTCCTCTATGACCTCTTCCTCTGCAGATTTGTCCTTTGAACCAGCGGTGCTCTGTAGGCATTCAAGGGGTTAAAAAGATGCCATGTGGTGCTTGAGTTAGTCTGCATAGGGCACAAGAGCCACACTGGGGCAAAGATTCTGTCAGCTCTGCAGGGGCAGGCTCAGAGGTGGTTGATGTCATGCCAGCTTCAGCCAGGAATGGTTGTATGCGACAATGGCACCAACCTCCTCTCCGCCTTCCGACAGGCACACTTGAACCATGCTCCACGTTTGGCTCACTTCCTGAATTTGGTAGTGCAGCGGTTCTTGAGCAGGTACCCAGGGCTTACAGGATCTCCTGAGGCAGGCCAGAAAAGCCTGTGTTAATTTCCGCCGGTTATATAATGCCAGTGCTCAGCTGGCTGACATTCAAAGGGAATGCAACCTGTATAACTGTCCTATTATGCTGAGTGACTATCCTATTCCTCCTCAATCTTGATGGTGCTAGCTTCTAAAAATATATTTTTGGTTTAGGGCACCAATACCACTGCCTAAGGCCCAATTTTTCTGCCCGTTCCTGCACTCAACAAGAGTATCTGTGAGGGGTTACAGTGTTGTGGCACCACCGCCCCCCCCCCCCAAAGACCCAATTTTTCTGCCCCTGTTTAACAGGGGCATTTAATTACAATTTTTGATCTAAAATTTCACAGCAGGGCCTGTTCCTGCACCCATCAAGAGTAACTGTGAGGGTTTACAGTGTTGTGGCACCACCACCAAAGGCCCAATTTTTCTGCCCCTGTTTAACCACTTAACGACCGGGTCACACATATACAGTTGTATTCAAAATTATTCAACCCCCTATGAAATTGATTGTTTTGGCCAGTTTGACATTGATTTTGATCATTCAGTCATCCTGCTTACAATTTAATCAAAGAGGCACGTGTAGGTCAGACAAATATAACATAACATTTATAATGAGATAACCACAAATGTATTTTCTGTGCTCACATCATTATCAGTTTTATTCAACCCCCAAGTGACATTCAATCTTAGTACTTAGTACAACATCCTTTTACAGTTATAACAGCTTTTAAACGTGAAGCATAGCTTGACACAAGTGTCTTGCAGCGATCTACGGGTATCTTCGCCCATTCGTCATGGGCAAAAGCCTCCAGTTCAGTCACATTCTTAGGCTTGCGCACTGCAACTGCTTTCTTTAAGTCCCACCAGAGGTTCTCAATCAGATTTAAGTCTGGTGACTGCGATGGCCACTCCAAAATGTTCCAGCCTTTAATCTGCAACCATGCTCTAGTGGACTTGGAGGTATGCTTGGGATCATTGTCCTGTTGAAAGGTCTAACGTCTCCCAAGCCTCAGGTTTGTGACGGACTGCATCACATTGTCATCCAATATCTCCTGGTACTGAAGAGAATTCATGGTACCTTGCACACGCTGAAGCTTCCCTGTACCTGCAGAAGCAAAACAGCCCCAAAGCATGATTGAACCCCCGCCATGCTTCACAGTGGGCAAGGTGTTCTTTTCATCATAGGCCTTGTTCTTCCTCCTCCAAACATAGCGTTGATCCATGGGCCCAAACAGTTTCATCAGTCCACAGAACACAATCCCAAAACTTCTGTGGTTTGTCCACATGACTTTTGGCATACTGCAGTGGACTCTTCCTATTCTTTGGAGACAGCAAGGGGGTGCGCCTGGGAGTTCTGGCATGGAGGCCTTCATTACGCAGTGTGCGCCGTATTGTCTGAGCAGAAACTTCAGTACCCACATCTGACAAATCTTTTCTCAGTTCCTCAGCAGTCACAAGGGGACTTTTCTCCACTCTACGCTTCAGGTAGCGCACAGCAGTCGAAGTCAGCATCTTCGTTCTGCCATGACCAGGTATCGTTTCAACAGTGCCCTTTGCCTTGAATTTGCGAATGATGCTTCCTATGGTGTCTCTTGGTATGTTTAACATCTTTGCAATCTTCTTATAGCCATTGCCCTTCCTGTGAAGAGTAATCACCTCTTCTCTTGTCTTCCTGGACCATTCTCTTGACTTCACCATGTTTGTAACCACACCAGTAAATGTCTAGAAGGACCTGAGTATCACAGTCATTTTAAAGCTGCCTAATTAATGCTTATTAGGCTTTATTGCTGCTCCCTGACATCCACAGGTGTTTTCAATACCTGATTGAATACACTTCAATGAACCTCTGTTCTTCAGAGTGGTAGTCTTTAAGGGGTTGAATAATTGTGTAAATGAAGAATTCACAAAATAAACATTTACTACTGTATTACAAAACCGATTGATGTCATTTTAGTTGCATATGGTTCTTTAAGAAGTCCTTGTAGGATTTCATTCTGAATACAATTACAAATGTACACTAAATTCCCTAAAACCCTTTACAGCATTGGGGGGTTGAATAATTTTGAACACAACTGTATATACGTTGAAACAATGTCTCCTGTGGGCAGATTGACGTATATACACGTCCCCTTTAAGATGCAGCATTGTGGGCTCACGCGCCCGCCGCAAGCTCCGCGAGCCCGACCGCGGGTCCCGGGGATACCCATGATCGTCTCACGGAGAGGAAGAATGGGGAAATGCTGATGTAAACAAGCATTTCGACATTCTCCCTAGTGACAGGACACTGATCACTGCTCCCTGTAATCGGGAGCAGTGATCAGTGTCATGTCACACCTAGCCCATATCAATGGTATCAATGACAATGGTCCCAAAATGGCGTCAAAAGTGTCCGATTAGTTCGCCATAATGTTGCAGTTACAATAAAAATCGCTGATCGCCGTCAATACTAGCAAAAACATGTTTTATAAAAATGCCAAAAACTATCCCCAATTTTGTAGACACACTGGGTTAGATTCAGATAGATTAGCGGATCTTTAGATCCGCGTAATCCATCTGATTTACGATCCGCCGGCGCAAGTTTTTGAGGCTAGCGCTTTATTCAGAAAGCACTTACCTCAAAACTTGCGGCGGCGTATCGTAAATCCCCCGGCGGAATTTAAATTCCGCGGCTAGGGGGAGTGTACTATTTAAATCAGGCGCGTCCCCGCGCCGATTTAACTGCGCATGCGCCGCCGGCTAAATTTCCCAGCGTGCATTGCTCCAAATGACGTCGCTAGGACGTCATTGGTTTCGGTGTGAGCGTAACTTGTGTCCGGCCGTATTCTGAATCGACTTACGCAAACGACGTAAAAATTTAAAACTCGGCGCGGGAACGACGGCCATACTTAACATAGGATGCCCCTCACATAGCAGGGGTAACTATACGCCGGAAAAAGCCGAACGCAAGCGGCGTAAAAAAAAAGCGACGGGCGGGCGTTCATTTCTGAATCGGCGGAACTCCCCATTTGCATATTCGTCGCGTACAAAAAACGAAACGCCACCTAGCGGCCAGCGGGAGATTGCAGCCTAAGATCCGACGATGTAAGTCACTTACACCTGTCGGATCTTGGGGAGATCTATGCGGAACCTGATTCTATGAATCAGCCGCATAGATCCGACCGTCGGAACTCAGAGATACGCCGTCGTATCTCTATCTGAATCCGGGCCTATTCATTTTGTGCAAACCAATCAATAAAACACTTATTACGATTTTTTTACCAAAAATATGTCGAAGAATACGTATCGGCCTAAACTTTTTATATATTTTTGGGGGATATTTATTATAGCAAAAAGTAAAAAATATTGTATTTTTTTTCAAAATTGTCGCTCTATTTTTGTTTATAGTGCAAACAATAAAAACCAGGTAATCAAATACCACCAAAAGAAAGGTCTATTTATGGGAAAAAAAGGACATCAATTTTGTTTGGGAGCCACATCGTGCAATTGTCAGAGCGACGCAGTGCCGAATCGCAAAAAGTGCTCTGGTCTTTGGCCAGCCAAATGAGGGCTTACAGTGTTGTGGCACCACCACCAAAGGCCCAATTTGATTGCCCCTTTTAATTCAATTCTATATATAATATTTCACAGCAGGGCCCATTCCTGTGCCCACCAAGAGTAACTGTGAGGGTTTACCGTGTTGTGGCACCAGCACAAAGGCCCAATTTTTCTGCCCCTGTTTAACAGGAGCACGTAATTACAATTCTTGATCTAATATTTCTCAGCAGGGAATCAATTTTGTTTGGGAGCCACATCGTGCAATTGTCAGAGCGACGCAGTGCCGAATCGCAAAAAGTGCTCTGGTCTTTGGCCAGCCAAATGAGGGCTTACAGTGTTGTGGCACCACCACCAAAGGCCCAATTTGATTGCCCCTTTTAATTCAATTCTATATATAATATTTCACAGCAGGGCCCATTCCTGCGCCACCAAGAGTAACTCTGAGGTTTTACAGTGGTGTGGCACCACCACCAAAGGCCCATTTTGTCTTCCCCTGTTTAACAGGGGCATGTAATTACAATTCTTGATATAACCACTTCAGCCCCGAACCATTTGGCTGGCCAAAGACCAGAGCACTTTTTGCGATTCGGCACTGCGTCGCTTTAACTGACAATTGCGATGTGGCTCCCAAACAAAATTGACGTCCTTTTTTTTCCACAAATAGAGCATTCTTTTGGTGGTATTTGATCACCTCTGTGGTTTTTATTTTTTCTGCTATAAATAAAAATAGAGCGTTAATTTTGAAAAAATGCATTTTCTCTTATCGTCCATGGACGGACACAGCTCCTTAAATCTTGACAAGATTTCCCTGTTTACAGGAGAGCACTAGGCAGAAACATTTTTATTAATGTAACATGTATTTAATTATCTTAGTTGAACAGCTCTGCCCAGGGGGCGGTTTCTCCAGACATAACCCTCCTTACTGCAGCATGCAGCCTCAGTTTCGTTTTGCCTATCAAGGAGAAGGACGTATGGCTCCCTTTGGGCCCAGCGCCCTGAGGAGAAATTGTATTTTATTTTATTTTACTTTTTCTTGAGGAATCTTCTTTCAACTGTCGGCTGAGAGACAGGCTGGACAATATAGATCCTTGTAGTCTACTCAGTCCGACCAGCAAGCGTGGGCACACCTTTGCAAAAAGAGGCTGGGTCTGCCACGCCATACCCCATGACTCCTGGGGTGGCCGGTGAGCTTTGCTCTGAGGTCCACATATGACTGGGCTGTGGTGTTGTCTCATTCACAGTGGTTTGTAGTTCTGTCAGGAATGCGTCAGCGAGCCTCACTTGGAGGGGTAAGTACAGTCCCTCCCGCTTCGGTGGGTTGGTACGGCTGGGCATTCCTGGGGTTCGGGGGTCCTCTTCTCCTCCATTCCCTGCTCCTTTTCCCTTGCTGCATTGCTAACATTGCTGCTGTCAGGGGGCCTTCCTGAGGGGACTGTGTTATCTGGCCTGTGTTTTTTCTTTTTGTATGGGGCTTTCCTGTGAGGGTTTTTTTACTGTTTAAAAGCCCTAGGAGGCTTTTCCTGTTTAAACGCTGCATTTTGCTGCCATTTGGCAAACAGGTCCCTGCAGATGCCGCACAGTTACCTCACAGGTCTTTTCCTCTCACACACTGTGTGCTGAGAGTGGACGGCAGCGATGGGCAGTCTCCTCCTGAGATGAGTCTCCTGGGTACCCCTGATCAGCGCAGCAAGTGGGTGAGAGGCCCTGAATAGGGCTCTATGAGCTTTTGTTTATTTGTAAGGACAGGTGTGCATATTATACATACACACTATGTAAATATTATTAATATTTGGAGTCAGTATCTGGGTCCTTCCCCAACATGCTGGTGGTGGCAGCAGGTGTTAGCACCTAGGATTCCCACAGAGGTTTTATTGTTAGTCCTGGACAAGTTCATGCCAGGGTGGGGGTGGACTGCGGACGGGCGGTAAAAGAGTGCCCCCTCCCCCGTTATCCCCTGGGGAATGCTGTTATGGAGCCATGGACCAGGTACCTAGGTAGTAAAAAGAAAAAAGGAGGATAAGGCATTTATGGGTGCGCTTCTCAGTGCTGCAAGGGACTCTCTTAAGCTGGATAGTGCAGCTGAGTTTCCGCTTTGTCTTTTTTGGATCACACAAATCAGACCGCTCTGTGTAGAGGTGGAATGAGAACAGCCGCTGAGGGCTTTTGTAGTCCCTCACCGCCGGGCAGTTCAGTGCCCCTTTGAGGTAACCCCCGCTTATATGGATCTGACTGATAGAAGATCCGAAGTACTGACCCGTTCAATGTTTACCATGCTGGGGTCTGACTTGCGGCCTATTGTGGCCACTACTCTCGGGTCTCAGTCGGCGCTGGCACCATTTTATAGGAGGTTTTTCAATTACATTGAAAACTCCCATTGGCGGCCATTTTGTCATAGCTGCGCTATGGCGCAGCTTACATTGCAGTCGGCCATTTTCCTGTGGCCGCGTTCTGAACACTCGGCGGGCCATCTTGGAGTAGTCCTGACCCCTAGTGCTGTATACAACTCACGGAGTGAGCATTTTACATAACACAGTGGAGGAGCACCGACTCTCTCCCAAAGTTATTAGGCTGGCGGACCAGCTGGTCCAGGGCCTCAGATAGGTCTGTGATGCTTCATTGAATGCTGCGCCCTTGTTATCAAGGGCTTCTGTTTCAGAATGGTTTTATGCACACAGAGGTGTAGTGGTTAACTCCATTACTTGGCAGCAAGAGAGTCATTGGCTCGAATCCGGACACTGACGCCAATCTGCCTGGAGCTTGCATTGTCGCTCCCTGTGTCTGCGTGGGTTCCTCCGGGTACTCAGTTTTCCTCCAAAGGCATGTGTGCATACACCTACATAATATACATACACAGGTAGATTCAGAAAGAGTTAGGCAGCTGTTGAGGTTTGGGGATCAGCAGCCCAGACAGGGGTTAACAATGAGCTGCTGAGCGTGCACGCGTTCCACGAGCTCTGTGTCTCCCTGCAACGGGCAGATTGAATGGACTGATAGCCTCCTGGGAGCCTCTCTGAGCAGTTACTGCTAAGCGGACACCTTGTGCGGGCGTTATTGGATACTTGAACGTTATCCTGGATTGAACTCTTTGATCTTTTTTTTTTTTTCTTTTTTTCTTGATGCCCGCCCGACCATACCTTTGGAGTCCCCCTGAAGCTCTTTAGGGAGCCCGCTCTGTAGCACCACCGTAACCTGTTCATCGCTACTGATATTGTTGCTGTGCTGTGCCGTGTAGTCAGATGTGTTGTCAGATTCCTTACTGAATGATAGATCCGTCAACCGGATCTATCGGATCTACCGACCTGCTCTGCTAAGCGGTACCTGTTCCTGGCGTGACTTGTGCCCAGCGTGACCTGAGCCTGGCGTGGGTTTTGGGATTCGATCCGTCCCGCTCTACTCCTTACTCTACACTCTTCACTCTACACCCTGCGAGGCCGTGCTGAGCCGTGCTGTTGTCCAGGATTGAAGGGATCTGCAGGAGGAGGTGTGTGTATCTGGAGGTCCAGTGCTAGTGATAGTGCCAGCCTTTGCCGTTGCTGTCGGTGTGTTGGGTGCAGGCGGGCTGAATCGGGAGCATCAGGAGACCCGGGACCTGACCCGGGAGAAGCTTAAAAAAAAAGCCCAAAAGGTAAAAAACTTTTCTACAAACTTTTAGCAGACTCTTACCAGCTGAGTGGGAGAGGGGAACCCCCAAGCTGTCTGGGGAGAAGCCTAAGAGAAGCCTAAGAGTTTAAAAAAAATAAAAAATAAACCCTCCTACAGACTCATACAGACTCTTCTCAGCTGACGCTGAGTGGCCGCCCATAGTGGTAGTGAGGGGGGAGTGGGAGAGGGGAACCCCCAAGTTGTCCGGGGAGAAGCCTAAGAGGATTAAAAAATCAAAAAAGGATATAAACTCTCCTACAGAGTCCTACAGACTTCTATCAACTGACGCTGAGTGGCCGTCTGTGGTGGGGAGTGGGAGAGGGGAACCCCCAAGTTGTCCGGGGAGAAGCTTAAGAGGTCTAAAAAAAATAAAAAAAAATAATATATATATATATATATATATAAACTCTCCTACAGACTTTTATAGACTCATATAGACCATCAAGGTGTTCCGATCTACTAGTACTATTAAGAAACTTTTTTCGTCTATAGACGCTAAGATCTATTATTAAGAAACATCTTCTTGATTTCATAGATCTTATTGATTATACACTGGTCATATATTTGAGTAGTTGGTTATAAGGGCTGGTCTATAGCGGTGCTCTGCATACCCCGTTATTCCTCTTACCCCTCGCGCAATATTGAAAACTTAGCCACTCTCAGCGATAGAGATAAGATTGTTTTCAGATAAAACATTTTCTTAACCTACTATGGCAGTGGCGGCTGCAGCAGCAGTTGCTGCCTTCTAGTCTCTCCCACAGTTCCAGTTAGATAAAGAAAGTATGTTATCCATTGATAAAACTGTTGGAAAAACTGCTGATAAAACTAAAATTGATAAATCGAATAAGTTTAATAAAATGGATAAAATCGATTGAATTGAAGAGCCTATAGGAGAGGAAGCTGCAATGGCAAATAAGGCAACCTATATGGCAACAACGATAGAAGGAGCAGATGGAGTAGATGTATCAGATATGGACAATGTTAATCAGGCTAGACCTATGGATTTGGCGTTATCCTCCTCTTCTGTATATATTGGGAAGGGTCTAACCACAACGCAGCAAGGCACGTCAAGGGACTCTTTAGGCTCAGGGTCTGAAACAGCCGCTTTAATCTCTGCATTTAGGGCTGATTTTGAATCATGGGCTATAAAAATTGAATCATCTATTCACTCTGAAGTAAGCACACTTGGAGAACAAGTAACAGTTACCAATAATGCAGTATCCGGGATTGCCCATACTCAAGAAGACCACGCTGCACGCATTACTGCTCTAGAAATTGCATCCCAAACAAGCCTTCATCGTCTCCGTCAACACCAACTACGCATTGAAGATAGCGAAAATCGCAACCGGAGAAATAATATCTGTCTAAAAGGGATCCCAGAGGATATTTCAGGCGCTAATTTAAATCCTAAAGTGGTTGCTATTCTTAATCAAGTCTTGGGTAGGGAGACCGATTCCAATATCGAATTAGATAGAGTACATCGAGTGGGGAGAGGGATGAGGGATCAAGCCAGCCGCCCTAGAGATGTGGTATGTCGAGTGCATTATTATACCCTAAAAGAGGAAATCATGCGTAAAGCTTAGAGTTACGGCCCGGTTGTCAATGAAAACTCCACTATCCATCTATATCCAGACCTATCTAAGAATACACTGTATATGCGCAGGATGGTCCGCCCTCTACTAGACTTAATTCGCCAATCAGGCGCTACTTATACTTGGGGTCACCCTTTTAGTATACAAGTAACAAAGGGACACGAGATGTTCGTCCTTTATGAACCAGAACTTCTTCCAGCATTTTTTGATTTTCTTGGACAGAACCATATTCCTATTCCTAATTGGCTTGATCCACCAGAGGAATATCGACAACCAGGAAGACTATCGGTCACCCGTAATCAGCAACAGGGAAATGTTGGATCTCGATCTGGGATCCAAGATGTTAATCAAGGGACAAACTAGTTAGAATAAATTTGGAAATTCTAAAGGTCCCCCCTCCCCCCTTTTTTCATTTTATTTTCCTTTCCTCCCCGCCCTTCTCTCCCCCCCTGTCAGTTATTTCTATCCGTTAGCTTTATGGCGATCCATAATGGGACTAATACGGTGAAACCACCAGACCTGGTCGGATCTCTGTTTGATTTCTATCTGATGGTCAGATAGTGATCCATAGTGGAAGGGGGAAATCTACACAATAAATGCTTTTTGTTTAGTGGTAAGTAGGAAACTATATGATGTAATAGGCACCTTAACCCACTTGAACATAAGGTGTTACGATTTTGGTGAATTGTGTTAAAAAGCTTTTCAGAATAACTAGTGAATTGGTCGGGTATTCAATTTCCCTTAAATTCAATAATGATTTAATATCTGCGATAGCGCAGGGAGCGCATCTCGTGGTTTTGTCAAATTTGTGGGGTTTTTTTTGTTGTTTTTTTGTATTTTTTTTTCACTCCCCCCTTATTTCCATTTTTACTTTTTTTGGGTGTGTTTCTTATTTTTTCTTTGCCCCCCCTTTTTTTTTGTTGTTTGTGTGTTTAGTATTGTTGTTCACTCCCTATATAGGCTAGGCACAGTTTGTGCCTATTGTGTGAAATATCAAACAGTGTACTGCATAAGTCAGTGCATTAGGGTCTCTTAGAGACGCCCACCCTCCCCCTCTTCTTTTTTTTTTTTTTTCTCTCTCCAGCATGGCTACTACAATGGTGTCCCAACCGGTGCTAAAGATATGCTCTTACAATGTTAGGGGCTTAAACATAGCATCTAAGAGAGGGCAAATTATACATCAAATGCATAAACATAAAGTTAATTTGCTTTTTCTTCAAGAAACCCATTTTCAGACTGACTCTTTCCCTATCTGCCCCAGTGGACATTTTAATCGGTGGTTCCATAGCACTAATCCAGAACAGAAGACTAAAGGAGTCTCTATCGCGTTCCATAAGACCTTGCCTATTGAATTAATTGAAGATATGGTAGACCCTCAGGGAAGGTACGTTTTTGTTAAGTTTTTCCTGTGGGGAATTAAATTTACAGTGGCAAACATATATCTGCCGAATACAAACCAAAGCCAAATAGCACTGAGGTATTTGGAAATACTGTCTGGCTTCATGGAGGGAAGACTTATTCTGGGGGGAGATTTTAATCTTCCAATGGATCCGCAAATAGACACCTCCTCATTAAGAAAAGCGGTTTCAGTGTCTAGGTTGAAGACTTTGAAGCGTATTCTCTATGATTATCATTTGATAGATGTCTGGAGGATATTACACCCTAAATCAAGAGATTATACATATTTCTCAATGGTTCACCAAACTTATAGTAGAATTGACTACTTTTTTGTTGACCACAACTGCTTGGATTGGTCACCAATATGTGATATCGGTACAATGGTTTGGTCAGATCATGCACCTCTTTTTTTGGAATTTACTATCCCCTCGGTCCCACTTAGAGAATGGACATGGCGTTTAAATGATGCATTAATAGAGAATACAGAGTGCTCTAACTATATAGCGGAAATTATCTCAAATTTTTTGTCAGACCATGCCCTAGATTCTACATCACTTCCCATTCAATGGGAAGCTATGAAAGCAGTTTTGAGAGGGTCTTTTATTCAATTAGGTACCCAAATGAAAAAGAAGCGGTCAGCAGATATTACAAAGGCGTTTCAAAAACTTAGAACCCTAGAAACAGAACATAAGAGACTAAACACGACGGAAACTTCACTAGAGGTTGATTCAGCACGGTCATGTCTGCGTAAACTATATGAGTCTTCTGCCCGCACATATTCAAGTAAGGTGGTATTACACCAATATAAATCTAGCGATAAATGTGGAAAGTTGTTGGCTAGTTCTCTAAATCCACACCAGACCCCTACTTTTATCCCAAAGCTCCAGGGTTCAAATGGTGAAATAATATCTTCACCTTCTTTAATTAGGGATACATTTAGTGACTTTTATAAGTCTTTATACAATATATCCCCAAACGAACCCTCAAGCTCATTTGATAATGAAGAAGATAAAGTAACATCCTATATAGTAGATACTCCGATACCTACCCTGGCGGGAAATATAGTAGAAGAGTTGGAAACCGTAATCACTGAAGAAGAGGTTATCAAAGCTATTGTTAATACCCCGGGAGGTAAAAGCCCAGGCCCCGATGGCTTTAAAAAAATTGGCCCTATTTGCAGATGATTTATTATTGTTTGTAACAAATCCACATACCTCTATTCCTGCTATACTTTTAGAATTCTAGAGATTTAGCGAAGTTAGTAATTTTAAAGTTAATTATAACAAATCAGAACTTCTCAATATATCTGTCCCGCAAGCCAAAATGAAGCGAATATCGAAGGACTTTCCATTTAAGACGTGTAGGGAGTCGATTCGATACTTAGGGATTAGTATCCCAGCATCAGCAGCACAGATATACTCCCTAAATTTTCTCCCAATGCTCAATAAAATTCAAACGACTTTGACATCATACACACTTAAACGTCTCTCGTGGTTTGGTAGAATTAATACCCTTAAGATGGACATACTCCCCCGTCTTCTATATTTGTTTCAAACAATCCCAATCCATCTTCCGGCAGCGTTTTTTCGTAAGATTCACCGACTATTTTCTAGGTTTATTTGGAATTCAGCCCAGTCAAGAATTAGTTTTGAGACACTGTCTTTACCAAAAAACAAAGGTGGAGTGGGGGTACCAGACGTTTCGATTTATCATAAAGCGACCATACTAGCACGTATCATTGACTGGTTTCACCACTCCACCTCGAAGCAATGGGTTCAATTGGAGGGACATATGAATCCTATAGATTTATGTGCCCTCCCATGGACCTCGTCTATATTACGAAAAGGCCTTTCAATACCAGTAGACCTTACTAGGCAAACACTGTATATATGGGACCGATTGATACCCATATATACAATATCAAAACAAATGAGCCCCATGACCCCTTTTTTTGGAACACCGGATTTTATACCAGCTCTACACTCAATCACGTTTGGGCCCTGGTATAAACGAGAACATAGGAGAATTGTTCAAGTACTTCAGACAGATTCATTATCAATGGTAGATTTCCCATTGACTAAGACCTCTCAAAACTCTACACAGTGGTTACAGAGACATCAAGCCTTATGCTATATACGATCAATTCCATCGAAACAAGATTTTTATGCCGAACCAACAGCATTTCAATCTTTGTTGCTACAAAAAGAACCACTAGCGCACCCAATTTCTATAATTTATTCTATCCTTTTGCTTTCAATCCATCCAGATCTCCCCCCATTTACACGGAAGTGGGAGAAAGAACTCCAAGAGAATATAGCTTTATCAGACTGGCAAAAAAGTTTTATTATGACTCCTAAAACCTTAATAGACACAAGATCACAAGAAAAGGCATATAAGCTAGTGAGTATAGGTGCCCTTCTATAATGCATCAAATTAATCAAGATATACCTGACATCTGTTGGCGTTGTCAGGAGGCAAAAGGTAGTATGCTACATGTTTGGTGGGAATGCCCACCGGTGAAAAAGTTTTGGAAACAAATTTTTGATTTATATGGAAAATTGGAGGGTACAGTAATCTGCGCATCACCCAAAGTGGCCCTCCTAAATATGACCCCAGGTTCTTTAAAAAAGGCAAGAGAAGAGGTGCTTGGACACTTTATTTCAGCAGCTAAAGTAGTTATTCCACGATATTGGAAGACAAGGTTAGTGCCTTCCCTGGGGGAATGGGTGAAGGAATTGGAACGCTCTAGGGACTTGTAAAGCTTATTGGCCAGGGAAACGGGAAGGGAAGAGCAGTTTTTCCATACATGGACCGCATGGTCTGAATTTCGAAAGTCCAATGAATTCCTAAACTGGGTTAAAGGGAACCATATAGACGAGTAGCCAGGCTGGGGGGATTATTACTAGAGGACTCTATTATGCTTTTTGTTATTACATTTTTTTTCCTTCTTCTCTTCTTTTTTTTATGTATGTATGTTTGTTAGACGTTTATACTAAGATAATTTGTATCACATATTTAAATGTTTGGATGCTATGACCATAATAGTAATATATGTATACCTGGGAACTACCAAAATGTAATAAAATTCAGATTGAAAACAGAAAGAGTTAGGCCGGCTTATCTACAGATAAGCCGACCTAACTCTGAATCTAAGCCGACCTATGTTTAACCACTTCCCGCCCGGCCTATGGCCGATTTACGTCCGGGAAGTGGTTGTGGTTGTGAAATCCTGACAGGACGTCCATGGACGTCCTGCAGGATTTCATGCCGCGCCGATCGGCAGCTCTCCTGACAGGGGGGGTTCGCGCTGATTGTTTATCAGCGCAGCCCCCCCTCGGATCGCCACATGGACCACCAGGGAAGCCCAACCTGGACCACCAGGGTGGGCCAAAAAAAAAAAAAAAAGCATGGAAAAAAAAAAGTCTTAAAAAAAAAAAAAAGGCATTGACTGGCAACATGGGTAGATCAGTGCTTCCCCACAATGTCCATCAGTGCCACCCCAAGTGTCCATCAGTGCCACCCCACAGTGTCCATCAGTGCCACCCCACAGTGCCCATCCATGCCCAGTGCTCACCTATCAGTGCCCATCTGTGCCACCCATAAGTATCCATCAGTGCCACCCATAAGTTCCGCCCATGAGTGCCCATCTGTGCCGCCTATGAGTGCCCAGTGCCGCCCACGAGTGCCCATCAGTGCCGCCTATGTGTGCCCATCAATGCCGCCTATGTGTGCCCATCAGTGCCGCCTATGTGTGCCCATCAGTGCCACATACCAGCGCCGCCAATCAGTGCCACCTCATCTGTGCCCGTCAGTACTACCTCATCGATGTCCATCAGTGCCATCTCATCGGTGCCCATCAGTGCCGCCATATCAGTGCCCGTAATTGAAAGAGAAAACTTATTTACTAAAAAAATAACAGAAAAAAATAAAAACTTAATTTTTAAAAAAAAAAATCTGTCTTTTTTTAGTTGTTGCGCAAAAAAAAAAATCGCAGAGGTGATCAAATACCACCAAAAGAAAGCTCTATTTGTGGGAAAAAAAGGACGCCAATTTTGTTTGGGAGCCACGTCGCATGACCGCGCAATTGCCATTCAAAGTGCGACAGTGCTGAAAGCTGAAAATTGGCTTGGGCGGGAAGGTGCGTAAGTGCCTGGTATGGAAGTGGTTAAGTGTATTCTATAACAGAGATACACTTAAACATATCTAAGATAGGATGGCTTGCGGCGTCCTATCTTAGATTGCAATGTTTTGGCTGACCGCTATGTGTCGCTTCCATTGCGGCCGGCGTAGATTATGTAAATGAGCTTGTACGCCGATTCACGAACGTATGCGTGGCCGCCGCAGTCGAATTACGTTGTTTCCATAAGAGATAGGCCGCCTAAAGTTAGAGCTATGCTCTAGTGGCCTAGCCAATGTTAAGTATGGCCGCCGTTCCCGCCGCGAAATTCGAAATTTTAACGTCGTTTGCGTAAGTCGTCCGCGAATCGGGATTTACGTAGTTTACGTCCACGTCGAAATCAATAGGCCCATACGGCGTACTTAGCCGCAATGCGCACTGGGTAATGTAGGCGCCCGGCGCATGCGCAGTAGCAAGAAAAATCAAAAAATGTGAGGTCAAGCCTCATTTCCATACAACACGCCCCCCTCCAACCAATTTGAATTGTGTGGCGAAGGTCCTTCTTCCCCTGGAGAAATTGCAGACTCTTAAGTCTGAGGTGAAGGTATTGGCATCAAGCAATCTGTCTTCTCTCCGGGCGCCTGCTGGTCCGGGGCCTGTGGGTATCCTCCTTCAAAGCGGTACTGTATGCCCAGTTCCACACTTGGGTTTTCCACGGGAAATACTGTCCAGGTGGTAAAAATCTCTTGTCTCTGAAATCATCAGATTTCGGTGCGCCACCTAGTCAGAGTCTCTCTGAGTTGGTGACGGAGATCCCCGACTCTTCGGTCCGGGAAGTTGTTTCTTCTTTCCAGTGGTTAGTGTTTACGACGGATGCCAGCCTCACGGGTTGTGAACCTGGGGGGTCCAGTCAGCCCTGAGTCTGGACTTGTGTGGACTTACGGCCACACCTCACTGAATGTGCCCGCTCTTGTCTGGTCTTGGTCTCCCACCCAGGGTCGGGCCTGGCTAGTGCCTGGGTGGGAGACCGCCTGGGAATACCAGGTGCTGTCTACCGTTCATTGTCCTACTATTTTAGGCGATCGGGCTATGCTTCTCATGGTCGAGGAGGTTGCAAGGTCGTCCGATCTGGTTTCAGCCGGACAACGCCATGGCCGTGGCTTCGGTCTACCATCAGGTATACCGGCAGGGGGACTAATGGAGTCGCCAGATGCTGGACCAGGGCGACTGGTCTTTGTGCTTGGGGTGTTTTGGCTCCCTTGCAGGAGGTGAGCCTCACAGGGCATGGATCTCCTGGCCGCTCGTCTGCACCGCAAGGGTGTCTAAGTTAGTGGCCAGGTCTAGTGATCTGGTACAGACGCGTAAGTCGCGCTGGTGGCCCTGTGGGGTCTGTATCGGCGACTTTTTGCCATTCTACCATTGTAGTTGCTTCCTCGGCTGCTCCACAGAGTGGAGGCTGAGGAGATCCTGATGATTCTAATCGCTCCAGATTGACCTCGGTGTCCTTGGTATGCCGATATCGGGCGCCTGGTAGCGGAAGTACCCTGGCGGTTGCCAGGGCGGGAGGTCCCTCTGTCTCAAGGTCCCATACTTCCTCCTGTTGTACCGTCACTGACTTGCTCAATATGGCTATTGGAAGCCAGACTTTGGCTGGCAGTGAAGGGGTTAACCAGGAGGGGGTGCTAAAGAGGTTAAGTGTGTCCTAGGGATGTGTTCTAACTGTAGGGGGGATGGGCTACGTGTGTCACGATACTAATCACCACTCCTGATTACAGGGAGCTGTGATCAGTGTCCTGTCACTAGGACTAGAATGGGGAAATGCTTGTTTACATCAGCATTTCCCCGTTCTTCCTCTCCGTGAGACGATCGCGGTATCCCCGTGCACATTGAGTCTGCGAGACCTGCGGTCGGACAATGCAGCTTCTTAAAGGTGACGTAAAAATCCATCGGATGGGGGGCGTGGCCTAGACATGGATCTGTGAGGCTGCTCTTCCTTTGAGCTCCCGACCAAGACTCCCCTAAAACGGTAAATGTAAAAAAACAATAAAAGCCTTTAATCCAGTAAAAACCATTGCACAGAGAAACAAGGTTACACCGGTACGCCCAAAAGGAAACCATCCATAGAGGGGCCTAGGATCACGGCGACGTGGAACGCGAGGGCGCACGGATCAAAATCCTGCCGGATCTCTCCAGGGCGCCGCTGCGACGCAGGGCCCTACTGCGTCCTCTCCTAGACCTGGCTAAGCAGAAGAATCTGACCTATAGATGGGGATACCCGTTGTCGGTGACCTTCCGGGGGGATTCCGGATCCTTTGCTCTGCAGTCTGCAGCTGACCTCCCGGAGCTTTTCCGCTTTATGGACGCGGACCCCATTCGGGTCCCCAACTGGCTCCAGCTGCTCCAGAGACCATCTGGAAGATCTGGTCCCTCGGCTCGGCGTGGCCCACTTCCACCCCGTCAGCAGTGCGGAAGACGGAGGAACCGGTCGGCATCCCGGGAAGAACCACGTGAGTAGGCCCTGGGCCATGTCTCCTCTCCTCTACCTCCTTTCACCTCCATCTGCAGTCCCTTTCCACCTGCTGTGCCCCTCCACTCACCGTCACCATGCCACTCACTGCCCGGACCGCAACACTGGCGACTGGTTCCCGGCACCTTCCCGCACACCCCCCCCTGGGGATCCCCCCCGGAAGGTCCCTTTACAGTGACACTGACCCTAGGAGCAACCCCGGTCCCTGTCCCCACGGCTACCCACACTCACCGGATCTCCGGCTGCTCTTTGTTTACCGCACCCATCGCCCACCGTTTGGGTTGTTGTGGGGGGGAGGAGGTGAGGTGGGGACCCGACATATGGAGCATCACGGGGGTCCTTTGGGGAGGGACAGAGGGTGGATTGTTGTTGGGGTAGGGGGAACCCTATGCAGAGTTTTCAGACCACCTCGAGGAACAGCGGGTGCATTTTATGAACGCGGTGCAGTTGGGGTATTACATTAAGAGCTGGTGAACTGGAAGTTGTTTCTGTAGGGATTCATCACCGGCACCTGGAGACACCCTTTTTGGACCTGACAATGGGGCAGGAAAGAAAGCATGACCCCCCACACTTGGGGGGACGGTGGGAGGAATGGGTGGTATACTTGATTTGATCTGGAAGGGAGAGGAGACTTGCCGCATGCTACACGTTACATGTTCTCTACTGTTATGGACAATCTGTTGTAGCTGATGATTGCACTATGCTTCTGCTTGCACTAATGCTCAGCACTGTTTTATTGTTTTATTCATTTATATGCTGGTTAAACTGCCCTTGTTTTCTACCCTGTAATGTAATCGTGATTATTTGCACTGCCGATATGTGTTACACAATATAGATATATAAGATGGGGGATAAGGTCGGGTAGTCTAGCTTAGACCCTTGTTCACCCACTACCCCGTATAGGATGGCGCTCTATTTCAAGGCGTCTTCTCTGCGAGAAGACGCCGGCGAGCGCCATAGCCGTTAAGGCTACTTTAGAATCCTCTTATAGCTGCACGCCCTAGTGTAAGCTTCTAAACCGTCTCTATATCACTCCCTCTCGAGGGAACCTAAACTACTTAACTTTAAATCTTATTACTCTCTTTCTCTACCTCCTACTTCTCCCCACCCCTCCTTTTAAACTCGACCTGGAGGCTTAATGAAAGCCTCCTGCAGGACCCTGAGGTCTTAGCAGATGTGGTGACTGAGATAGATCGATACTTTAAGACTAACAGCACGACGGACAGTGACCCCGGGGTGGTTTGAGAGGCCCATAAGGTCATGATTAGAGGTGTCCTAATAAAACACGGAACCAGATTAAAACAGGCTCGTACGATGCAGTTGAATCTACTCCTGGATAAACTGCGGACACTGGAGACTGCCCATAAGGCCCGACTGGGAGAGGAATTGGATGTGGTCCGCTTACAAGTCACCGAAATTCTGCAATACAAGGCCAAAACTGCGATGCAAGTGTGACGGAGGAAGGTCTACGAGTCAGGCAACAAATGTGGCAGACTCCTGGCCCAGACCCTTCAATCACAACGCCAAGCGTCCTACATTCCACACGTGGTCGCCACTGATGGACAGCGGGCGTCTCTGCCTCACCAGATTACTCAGGAATTTAGGTCATTCTACAATGCCCTATATAATATACACACCCGACCTCCACGCGAGAACTTGTGACGGACTACCTCAACAAATCCTTTATGGCCACGCTCCCGAGAGAGCTTGGAAGAACCCATCACCTTACCAGAACTTCAGCTTGCCCTCAGTAACACTAAAAAAGGCAAAGCCCCTGGCCCTGATGGTCGGTCTCACCACACACTACTACACGGTATTGCTGCCATCTTGTGGGTCAACATATGGTGAAGTTATTTAATGATCTTGGGTCCGGACGCCAGTTTCATGGCTCCACACTCCAGGCCTAGATCTCGGTGATACCGAAGGAGGGGAAAGACCCATCATTGTGTGGGAGCTACCGTCCCATATCTCTCCTCAACGCAGACCTCAAACTATTCACCAAGATCCTGGCCTCCAGGTTGCAGCAACACCTCCCTCGCCTGATACACTTGGATCAGGTGGGATTTGTCCCGATGAGGGAAGCTAGGGTCAACACCATCAAGGTCCTTAATTTATTACATGTGGCAGTTGGTAGCAAAAAACATGTGTGATGGTGGGGACAGATGCCGAGAAGGCATTCAACCGGGTGAACTGGGAATACATGTTCGCAACGTTGAGGCACGTGTGCCTGGGGGATCTGGATGTCGAGCTGGGTGGGAGCCGCCTACTCGGGGCCTACAGCCAGAGTTAATGCGAATGGAGTGTTGTCGGAGTCATTTCCGATAGACAATGGCACCAGACAAGGCTGCCCTCTCTCCCCCCTGCTCTTCGCCCTCTCCCTCGAGCCCTTCTTGTGTCATATTAGACAGAACCTGGATATTTCGGGGGTGACAGTAGGCAAAAGACAACATAAGGTCTCTGCCTATGCAGACGACCTGATGTTCACCCTAACGAACCCATCCACGTCCCTGACGCACCTCATGCGGGAATTTGAACTATACGGCCAGCTGTCCAATCTGAAGATTAATTTCACCAAGTCAGAGGCCATGGGTGTCGGGATCCCTCAACACCGCCTTGCGGAGCTCAGGGAGAGATTTGACCTAAAATGGACGCATAAGGCCCTGAAGTACCTTGGTACCCACATACCTACATCACTCGCCCGACTCTTCCACCTTAATTTCCCACACTTCTTGCAATGGTAAGAAGGTTGCTTGACCAGTGGAACAGTGGCCTGCACTTATGGCTAGGCCGCTGAAATATCCTTAAAATGTCAGTGCTGCCGAAGTTCCTCTATCTCTTACAGGCCCTCCCGGTGTTGATACCAGGGGACTTTTTCAAACAGGCCCATGCCGCCTTCACAAGATTCCTCTGGGCGGGGAAATGTCCACGACTAAGCAGGAAAACGCTCTCGCTCCCAAAATTACACGGAGGCCTGGCTATGCCCGACCTCCGCACCTATTACCGGGTGGCCCACCTAGGAAGGCTGGTGGACTGGTGTCGCCACACCGACACCAAACTGTGGACACAGGTGAAGCAGGAACAGTGTAGTGTCCCCCTCCGTAGGGCGCCGCGGTGCGCGATAACCCTACCGCCAGTGATTAGATGTCACTCGCTGATAGGAGCCACGGTTAAGATCACCTCACAGCTGTTGACAAAACCATCTCTTGCGATGCGTAATTCCCCACTGGGACATCCTAACTTTGAACCAGGACTCCACGACGGGAAATTCCTTGAATTACGCGAGGCGGGTTTGGACCAAGCGACGCACTTTAGTGACAGGGGTAAGTGGAAAACCGCTGCGGAGCTAACAGACCCTGCAGGCCCGTACAAATTGGACTACATGAGAGCACTTCAGCTTGGACACTTTCTGAATAGTATGCCACCCCCCGATGCCATACAGCAGCCGCCCACGGCCTTGGAGGAAATCTGCGTCGAGACCGGGGTGGTTTCGCACACCCTGTCCCTGATGTATGGCATACTGAACACTCCACCCGAGGACAGCCCGATCCCATGTCTTCTTAAATGGGAAAGGGACCTGAACTGTGTCTTCCCGACGGGCAAGAGACAGCGCATACTTGAGTTTGCCCATAAGTCATCCATATGCTCCAGAACCCAAGAAAGTAATTACAAGATACTTACACGATGGTACAGGACCCCGGTGTTACTACATACCCTCTTCCCTGGGACGTCGGACCTTTGCTGGCGCTGTCAGGAGGAGAAGGGTACCCTTTTACACATATTCTGGTCCTGTACTCGTTTACAGGGGTTCTGGAGAGAAGTCCGTCGGGTAACTCAGTTTCACTGACCGCGAGATACCGGACGACCCGGCATTCTTTTTACTGCATGCGACAGACATCCCATCTAAGGTTTACAAAAAGTCAGTGGTACGCCACCTGCTAGATGCGGCTAGAGCTTGCATCCCACTCACCTGGAAATGTCAACACCCGCCGACCCTATCCCTTTGGCTTGAAAAAGTAGATAACATCAGCCGGCTAGAGGATCTTATCCTCACGAGCGAAGATAGGCAGGAAACCTACAAACAAACCTGGCAGCTGTGGAATGTTTTTAAATACTCTACTGAAGGACAAACCCTCAGGGAGGAACGACCGGAGGGTGCCGTATCAGACGCACCCCTTGACACATGCCTGCACCCATTGGGGAACCCCCCCTCCCCCCCCTACTTGACTTCTCTCTCTTATCCTACCTTTTCTCTAGAACTTTTGAGACTACTTTCTCTTAAAAACCTTTTAGCTCTTAAAATAGAAAATGGAAGGGAAGCCGGGCTGGTACGAACTGGACAACCAGGACAGGTGCCAAGTTTGGGGATTCCCGGAACCCCGTAGTTGTAGGCGGGGTGGGTTCCCTGAGGGACATACCATAACCATGTACGCATGCAGCAGCCAAGATATCAACCCCCCTATATACCCACCATCGCACAGGCCGCTGTGACACATGGGGGAACGCTAGACGTAGGCTGCATTTGGATATACATTGTAGATGGATTTGTTAAAGTGGAGTTCCACCCAGGAAAACAACATTTGCCCAAAAATCTTAAAAAAAAAACTGAAAAAAAAATTAGAAAAACAAAAAAAATTATACTCACCCGAAATACCTGTTGCTATGCGGAAGTTCGTAATCTGCCTCTTCCGTAGCCGCGGTCTGTCTTCTTCTTCATCTTCTCCTAGTGAATGGGGCGCGCTGCTTTCTGGGAACTGTGTGTGTTCTCAGAGAGCAGCCGCCCATTCACAAGTCGGCACGAGACTCGCGCATGCGCAGTAGGAAATGGGCAGTGAAGCCGTAAGGCTTTACTGCCTGTTTCCCCTAGTGTGAATGGCGGCGCCGGACCTGCATCGATTGTGGGATCGGCATCGGGGGGGGCATCAGCGCGGGCAAGTAGGACAGGTAAGTGTCCTTATTAAAAGTCAGCAGCTACACAGCTACTGGCTGCTGACTTTAAAAAAAAAAAATTGCGGGTGGAATCCCGCTTTAAGCTGTATGGAAATAAGTGGTTTTACCTGCTCTGCTGTATATGTTGTTACATGCTGTTGTTTTGGCCTGTGCAGGCCGGTCTCTCCGTTTTTATAAATAAAAAATAAAAATAAAAATCCATCGGATTAGATTCCATCAAATGTGTACGAGGCTTTACAGTGTTCTGGCGCCACCAAAACCAAAGGCCCAAATTTTATGTCCCTGTTTAACAGAGCCATGTAATTACAGTTTTTGATCTAATATTTCACAGCCGTGCCCATTCCTGCGCTCAATAAGAGTATATGTGAGGGGTTACAGTGTTGTGGTACCACCAACACCTAAGGCCCAATTTTCTGCAGAGTATATAGGGCAGGCCGTATAGTATATATATTGCTGTTCAGAGTATATAGGGCCTGGGGGACCCCCACAGCTTTTTTTTTATTTGGGTGCTGGATTCCCCTTAATAAAGGGCCTGGTAATGGACTGGGGGGGGACTCATGCCGTTTTTATCAATGACAATATATTAGTCGCTAGCAGTTTTAAATTACTTTTTTTCCTTTAGAAATGTCATTTTGCTGCAGGACTGTTCTAAACACGGGAAAATGCGCCACTTTACAGGCATACTATAGACACCCCACAGGCACGAAATTTAAAGGGATATTTAATTTTTATTGTTTCACTTTAAGCATTATTAAAATCACGGCTCCCAAAAAAACGGACGCTTTTAAAACTTTTTTTGCATTGATACATATCCCCTGGGGCAGGACCCAGGTCCTGATCCATAGACTTTAACGGTGTTCGCGTGTTCAAACAAACTTTTTGCCTGTTCGCATGTTCTGCTGCAAACCGAACCGGGGGGGGGGGGGGGGGTTCGGCTCATCCCTACTGAGAAGCAGACTCCTCAGGATCACTGAGGATTACAGTATCTGGAACTGTCTCCTCCCAGTCACATACTACTCCCAAGGGTTCTGGGGATAGAAAACCATCTCTTCCTGTTTGACGTATGTCTTCCTCTGACTTCGCCTACTCTCTCCTCCTTGTGTTTTCTGTGGCATAGGAACAATGGTGTCTGCATAAAGTGGGCCTTTAGAGGAAAGGAAGTCCTCCTCTTCATCTCGCTGCTCTGCCCCGAGTGCCCTGTCCATAATGCCACACAGATTCTGCTCCAGTAGGAACACAACAGAGATTGTGTCACTGATGCATGCATTGTCACAGGTCACCATCCTTAAATGTTGACAGTACAGTGCATGCATCCTTTATGAGCAGCCATTGGTGTGGGGAAAAAAAGCAGAGACGGCGTAAGCCTGTCGTTGTGCCATACTCACACAGGTACTCGTTAACGGCCCTCTGCTGCATGTGCAGCCACTGCAGCATTGCCAAAGTCAAGTTCCACCTGGTGGATATGTCACAAATCAGGCAGTTTACGGGTAGGTGGAATTCCTGCTGAATTTCAGCAAACCGAGCACTGCCTGTGTATGATTGCCTAAAATGGCTACAGACTAGTCCGGTCTGCTAGTAGATTTTCCAACCCTGGGTACCCATTTAGGAAACACTACACCACCAATTTGAGGACATGTGCCAGGCAGGGCACATGTGTCAACTTTCCCTGTCCAAGAGTGGACAGGAGGTCTGTGCCATTATCACACACCACCATTCCTGGCTCCAGCTTGCGTGGAGTGGACAACCTCTGGGCCAGTCCCTGCAGAGCTGCAAGAATCTCTGGTGGGTGTGGTTCCTGTCCTCTAGACACACCAGCTAAAGCACTACATGACACCTTTTAACCTGACTCATTTGAACGCTTAGGGGGTACTTGAGGTTCAATATGAGAATTCAGCAGAGGAGGAAATGGAGGAGGAGGGGGAAGAGATGAAAAATCTCACATCACCATCTGTGTGGAGACGTGTTGGCACAACAATCTGCAGCACTGAGCCCTGTCCTGCATCCTTCCGAGTAATTTTTAATTGTCATACTTTCCCTTTAAGCATCAATAAATCACTGCTCATTTAAAAATGATTTTTTTACAAACTTTTTTTCATTGATAAATGTCCCTCAGTGGTACTCCCATAACCACTGTATGACCAATTACTTGCATATAAGCTTTCAAAATGGGCACCTTTTGATTTTCACGTTGGGGTCCCATAGATTTCAATGGGCTCCTTTTTATAATTGTATATTTATTTGGTTTTCAAGAACAATACAAGGAGAAATCAAAGAATCATATTCAAAAGAGCATAACTCATTAAATAAAGATATACCTATAACAGTACAAAACAAATAAGATGTAACCATTCAGAAAAGGTGCTTATATCGCATGAAAAAAAATGGGAAATCCAGATAATAGGCCGAAGGAGCCGGCTGTGATAGAAAAGCTGAATATCTAATTTCCCTATTGTGGCTCCACCTTTAGGCCAGAAAAACATAACGTATGCGAGAACTAAAACATTTCAAGACATCAAAAGAAAAACAACAAAAGTGAAGGGATACACCATGGATTTGAACAATACGATTATGATATAGATGAGAATATGAGAAGAGCCCCTAAACAAGCTAATTATAAGGATGATATTCACTCAGGAGTGTAGGGAATTGCTTACGAGTTGAATCAGGAGTTATCTCACATGTCCCATAGTTTTGGAATATGGGATAAAGAGTCATGATTGACTGATGTCATATGTTCCATCCTGCATATATGGGCTACGGTTTGTACCAATTGGGACTGCGTAGGAGGATTAGAAGATAACCAGCAAGTTGATATTACTTTTTTAGTGGCTAATAGGATCAAATATATACATTTCCTGGTGTGTTTAGGGACCCCTGGGATTGGGAGACCTAACAGATAATGAACCGGGTCTAGAGGTAGGTCCATCTCGAAAAGATCTTGAAGGAGGGATTGTCCCGAATTCCAAAAAGGGCGGATCATCGTGCAATCCCAGAAAATATGGTAGTGTGTACCTATATCTTTAAGGCATCTCCAATATGTTTGGGGAATGGAGGGATCAAATGTATGTAGAACTTCTAGGGTTCTGTACCAGAAGATGAGGATTTTAAAGGGTGTCTCTCGCTGCTCCACGCATCTAGAGGCTTTAGATATGGAGTCCCAAATTCGTTGCCATTGTGGGAGAGAAAGAGGCGTCAGAATGATCTTGGCCCATTTCTGCATATGTAAGTGTGAAAGATTTCTGTAAGTGGAATAGATTCATGAAAAATTTTATATAAAGAGGAAATGGGGCCACAATGATGTGGGCCCTGGGTACATAATTAAAATGCACTAGTTTTTTTCAAGAATAAGGACAGCAACAATGTTTGATTTGGAGATAAGAGAAAAAAAGGTTCTTAAATTTGTTATGGAGTTCTTGGAATGAAAGCAATTTATGGGTCACAGGGTGTGCCAGGTTATGAAGCTGGAAAATACCAGCTTGTGACCAAGGGTACATGTGGCTGTATGATAAGCTATCCAGGTTGAAAAGTATATTGAGGAGAGGTGGGCATGGAGAAAAGAGAACTGTCTGGAGCATTTCCTCCAAATAGAAAGCGTGAACAACATCGACTTCTCAATTGTGTAATAGACATATGTAAATCGGACCAGAGCATAGAGCAAGGATGTACAGGGCTGGCTACACTTAATTCCAGTTCCAACCATCTGCTGGTTGCATAACGTGCTGTCCAGGAGATGGCTGCTCTGAAATGCGTAGCATAGTAGTATTTGATAACGTCTGGGGTTCCCAGCCCTCCATGAGAACGTAGGTTAAATAAAAAATGGTCAAAATGGTCAGCGTATGTCTGCTCTAGAGAATATGGCTGTGCACTGGCGGAGGCGGAATAGAGGAATATTTTTTCTTTGTTTTGATTTGTTTGTTTTTGTTTTGTTTTTTGCTGTGCCGGCTTGATAAATGGGAAGGACGGAGTGCGCATGCGCGGGAGCACCAAGATGGACGTTTGAGCCAGGAGCTCCGCAGCATCCCGGACCCTCGATCCTCCTAACGGGCACCGTAACGTAGCTCGGGATTCGATTCCCGGACACCCCGATAGCGGTCACCCCAGGGACTTTGGGTGAATGTCTATCCCGGCCGCCCAACGTGATCTTGGCCCAGAATTTAACAAATCCGGCGGGGACGGCGAATCCAAGATGGCCGCGGCTCAGGCAGCAACACACGCACACGCGGCAGCTGGAGGAAAGACTGAGGTCAGGCAAGTGATAGCCCCTGCTACTCTCACCTATTCTCAGGCCATCCAGAGCAAACAGCACCAAATACAGCTCCCCTCACCAGCTTCCACGGAATCCCTCCTGGGCCGCACGCTGGAGGACTATGCCCTGTCTCCAGCAGGGCCTGACTTTCCCCTTCACCTCACAACTCCCTCACCATCCCAGCAGGGAGGGGATCAATTCTCCCCCCAGGGGGATCTATTTGTAAAGCTATCTAACCTGCTGGAAAGGGGTCTAGCTAATACAGCAGCACAGATCACCAGAGACATGAAATCTGATTTTGCCAATCTAGGTTCTAGAATGGAGGCAATAGAGAGAAAATTGGACATTACAGTTTCTTGCACCAATCAAAACGCAGCTCATATCCAGACCCTACAAGATCAACTAGATATAGCTTTATGTAAAATTGACGAACTTGAAAACCGAACAAGGAGATATAATTTTAGGGTCAGAGGTCTCCCAGAGACTATTACTGATGTTGCGGAAGCAGTACAAGACCTGATAAAAGAACTCATACCCTCTATTAAGCCCTATCGTTTGGAATTAGACAGAGCCCACAGAACATTGGGTCCGCCTAGGAAGGATGGTCTCCCGAGGGACATTATGGTTAAGCCACACTTCTTTGCAACCAAAGAGGAGGTCATGAAACAGGCCAGAATTCACCAACAACTATCTTGTAGGGGACATCAGATCCAAATTTTTGCGGACCTCTCTCCCACAACCATCCAAAAGAGGAGAGCTCTTAAACCCATCCTTAATGTTCTTTCTACAAGGGATATTAAATATCGGTGGAACTTTCCCTTCGCTGTCAAATTCTCTTTCCAGGGCAAGACCCATGTCTTTTCTAGCCTATCGGAGGGAGAGAAATTGTTGCTTCGTCTCAAGCTAATTTCCCAGGAAGCTCCTATGGACACCTCAGCAGCTGCTACAACATCCGCTAAGCGCCCATCGCCTTCCAGCCCAATATCCCCGATGTGGAATGTTGGCAAGACCAAGAAATCCAAAGAAGGTGGAAATGGGTGAAAAGGAAGGGGAAGAAGCATTCTCTGTTTTGTTTTTCTCCTTTTGTTTCTTTGGACTGGGACGGTTTTCCTAATTAGTCCAATGGCCGTAGGGTCCCCTCTATGGGGGGATATAGTTGGCTTCATTTGAATTTATCCATGTTGTGTTTATGTCTACTCCCCCCTGGGGTGGGAATTTTCAGTAAATTTTTCTATTATTTTTATTTTTATTTTGATGCTTTTGAAACTCTATCTGCCCAGGGGTTAATTTTAATGTTCCTGTTGTCGAGCAGAGTTTGGGGGTTTTATAAGCTGGTGAACCTAAAGACCCTAGTACTGATTACTGGGCTCTACAGCTAATATTTTGGGGCCTGGAGATCCTCCCTAGCAAGGGGCACCTCTGGACCTCAAAGTTCTCACGAGTTGAGTTGTCCTATTTTTACAGTTTTTATTATAGGATACTTCTTTATAATTTTTATTTCTCATTTTCAATTCTTATCGGAGGGTCCTGGGGGTCTAACATAATTTTGTTGTATGCCTAATATTTAATATTTTATTTTATAGTTCAATTGGGTCTGGGATGACTCACATGCACCTCCCCCATCCTTCAAGGGCGAGATTCGCTTCTGCGGGATGGGTAGTCAGACCTCCTTAAGGGGTCTGCGATTTTTTTTTGTGTAAATCCATGGCTGGTTATTCCACAACCATGGACTTAGACTGTACTTTGGAATATATACTACAATTTTTGTTTTTTTTTATATCTCTGTCCTCTTCTTGTTTCTTTTCTATTTCTTTTTCATCTCTCTCTCATTACCGAGTCAGCTGGGGATTCCTCCTAACCTTTGAAATTTGGTCCTGGTTCCTGGCCTTCGTTTCTCCGCGTGTGGCTCCAGGGTTGAGAAGACACCAAAGGGTAAGTTCTCTATCTTCTAGCGATACATCCCACTATCACGTAGATGTCTGACCCAATTCAATTAAATAGGGAACTTAGGGTTGCTACACATAACGTGCAAGGCCTGAACTCCCCCAGGAAACGGAGGATAGCCTTCGATCACTATAGAGCTTCCAAGTTTGATGTTGTAATGCTCCAGGAGACTCATTTTCCAGCTCGGTATTGTCCAAAGTTCATACACTCACATTATCCCACCTTTTTTTTTAGCAAACGCAGAAAACAAGACACGGGGAGTAGCACTGTTCCTCTCTAAAAATTGTCCTTTTAGCCATATATCCACGCACAGAGACCCGGAGGGCAGATATCTACTTGTTAAGGGCTCAATTGAAGGGGTCATTTACTCCTTTATTTCCTACTACGCACCAAATAAAGGTCAGGCCACCTTCTTTCAGGATCTTCTTAGGGCTTTGCTACCTCTTACAGAGGGCAAGATTATCTTTGGAGGCGACTCGAATGTCGCCTTCGATCAAGGCCTAGATAGATCTAAACCGCACAAATCACAGTTTTTGCGTCCCACTAGAGCTAGTTTAAATATTGCCCGCACCCTCCATAACCAAGGATTAATAGATATTTGGAGGGAGTTGAATCCAAATAAGAAAGACTTCACTCATTATTCCGCCCCTCATAAAATCTACGCTAGGATCGACCACATTTTGGTTCCTCCTAATCTTATCCCCTACACCTCTAAGGCCTCTATTACTGACATACCTTGGTCGGACCATTCTCTTGTCTACTTATCTATAAGGAATGCTCTTTCTAGTTCTACGAGCTCTAATTGGCGCCTAAACTAATCTTTGTTAAGTGACCCTGTTATACTCAAGGAGATAGAAAATTCCTTAAAGGAATATTTTACTTTGAACAATGTGGGGGAAATTTCCCCTGAAGTCTTATGGGCCCAGAGGAGGTTGAAAACTACAGGCCTATTTCACTCATCAATAATGATCTGAAAATCCTAACGAAAATTTTGGCCAACCGTCTCTCATCCTTTATAAGTAGATACATTCATAAAGACCAGGTAGGTTTCATCCCAGGAAGACAAGGACCAGACCAAATAAGGAGGGCAGTAGACGTAGTCTCTATACTACAATCCAACTGGGAGGGGGGTCCCAAACAGAGGGGAATGCTTTTATCCCTGGATTTACATAAAGCCTTCGACTCCATTGAGTGGCCCTATTTATTTATTCTATTGGAACGCTGGGGGTTCGGTCATAAATTTTTAGGCATACTTAGGTCCTTATATTCCAACCCAAGAGCATTGATACGCCTCTTAGGACATTGTTCATCTCCTTTCAGTATAGCAAGGGGGACAAGACAGGGGTGTCCCCTATCGCCCTTAGTGTTCGCCATTGCCATCGAAACATTAGCAATTGCTATCCGCTCTAATCCTAATGTGTTGGGAGTCTCCTGTGGTACTCAAACACATAAATGTGGTTTATTCGCGGATGACATGCTACTTTTTATTACCTCCCCAGTTACTTCTCTTCCGATTTTATGTGACATTTTGAGGGACTTCTCCGGGGTCTCGGGCCTGCAGGTGAACTACAAAAAATCTTTTGCTTTAAATGTTTCTTTATTGTCTGGTACGGTCGAGGCTTTGAAGACCTCCTTTGACTTTAAATGGAAAGATGACTTCTTAGAGTATCTGGGTATTAACCTTCCCCCCAAAATTGAGTTATTGTATTCGGTTAATTTTCCGCATACATACAAGAAACTTGAATCAGATCTAAAAACCTGGGCTAAAAGTGGTCTATCTTGGCTAGGTAAGATTCATTCTATTAAAATGAACCTTCTTCCTCGTTTATTATACCTCTTTAGGGCCATCCCAATCGCAGTTAGAAAGGATCATCTACAAACTCTGCAGAGGAAAATTGTTCAGTTTGTATGGGGGGGGATCCGGACATAGATTACCCCGTAGTACTCTGCTTAGACCTAAGAAATTTGGGGGATTAGGTCTTCCAAATCTATTCTGGTACTACCAAGCAGCGAGGCTCGCTCAACTTTCGATGATTTACTCACGGTATGAGAAGCCCGACTGGATCCGGATAGAAAGTCAAGCCACCCCATCGTACACACTAGACTTTTTATTATGGGTTCCTCCTAGAAACAGACCAGCCGTTTTATCACCGGTATTCCCACATTTTTAACAACCCAGACTTTATCCCGGGCTTGGATATTCGCTTATTTAAGTGGTGGTTAGATAAAGGATTATACCGAATTGGACAATTTTTTTCCGCTTCTGGACCCTTAACTCTTACTCACTGTAAGAGGCAACTTGAGCTCCCGAACTCGGAAATTTTCAGATTCGGGCAGATACAGCATTTCCTACATAAGATTTGGAAGGAAAAACCACTTCCGCCGTGCTTCACAGCATATGAAATATGGTGTGGAAGTGCAGAGGAGCAGAGGGGTGGCATTTCTACTATCTACCAATGTTTAGCTGTCCAAGATAGTAAGACCCCTTACATGTCAGCCTGGGAAAGGGACCTAAAGTTGGACTGGGATTTGGATTTATGGTCTCAAAATTTTTCGAGGGCTTATAAAGGCATCCTAAATGTGGCTCTAATAGAAGCCAATCTAAAAGTGATTACTAGGTGGTATCTCACCCCTGCCAAATTATCAATAATGTACCCATCCTCTGAGCCTATTTGCTTCAGGGGATGTGGTTTGTTTGGATCCATGGCCCACATATGGTGGGAATGCCCTAGAGTTAGACGATATTGGTCTAAAATCTTTAATCTCATTTATAAGGTCACAGGCCTCCAAATACCTAAATCCCCGGAAGTCGCTCTCTTAAACACTATTGATCCCAAGATCCCCAAGTTTTCACTGAACCTGATCCATTTTATTTTGCTGGGGGCTAAATCTACCTTGGCCAGGGCCTGGAAACAAACTAAAGTTTCCTTTCTGGCCGCCAAGCGCAAAATCTCATGGATCATGGCCCAGGAAAAATTGGCTAGTATCTTACTAGACTTGACGGACAGGTTCGAAACTATATGGGAACCGTGGGCCCATCATGCGGGTATATCATTAAGGCCAGGAGTTCATACTCATACTTAGCCTAATTAGGGTTAATGCAGATTGTGATCCTGGGGACATAAGGTGGTCATTACATTGGGAGCACATCCCTAAGCTGACTCGGTAATTTTTGATCATGTTCTTTCTCTTCTTTTTTCTATACTTTTTCTTCACTCTCTTTTATTTTCTCTACTTCCAGGGATTATGTGATTTCCCACCACAATATTCCTCCAGTATTATTTTTTCATCTTAATATCTGTCTATCTGGGTTTTGCTGATCTAGACATACGTATTGTCTTCCTTTTAACATTCCTACATATAATACAGCCTCTAGCATATTGTCAATTATATTTTATACACTTAATATACTTGAAATGTTATATGACGAGAACGTCTTGTTTTTTTTTCGTTTTTTTTTTTTTTAGGAATTTCAGTACATTATAGTTCATTTTTGAATGTTTTGGGTTCTGACATAATTTAATAGCCACATTTTCGGCTAGTCCCGGCACAGTGTGCACCCATATGGGGTGCCGATACAGGCTGAAAATAAGCCAATCATTCAAGGTAATTAATAATAAAGTTCCGGATGGGTTAATCTGCTCCGGGTCTTCCCCCTCTACCAACTATGGAATTTCTCCAGATCTCAGTTAACTGTTTAGATAATCTGTAAGATTAAGATACTAGTACTAAAGTATGAAACTAGTTGACTTAATTCTATTTTTGGAAAACAAGGGGTATATTTTTGGTATCTTTTTTCAGGTTTTTAGTCTTTGTTCAGGCTTTGTCATTCAATATTTTCTCCTCATGTCTACTGCTGTAGTAAGATGGATGGATAATACTTTGTCTCATATGCCACATTTTATGTTTGATGTCACATTGTACTTTATATCCTGTGAAAATAAAAATCTTTGAAAGTAAATGGGAAGGACGATGAAGATTATCTATACCGTCAGTGGGCCAGATTCAGAAAGAGATACGACGGCGTATCTCCTGATACGCCGTCATATCTCTGAGTGCGCTCGGTCGTATCTATGCGACTGATTCATAGAATCAGTTACGCATAGATATCCCTAAGATCCGACAGGTGTAAGTGTCTTACATCGTTGTATCTTAGGCTGCAATTTCAGGCTGGCCGCTAGGTGGCGCTTCCGTATTTTTACGCAAGGAATATGCAAATTACTATTTACATCGATTCAGAAACGAACGACCGCCCGGCGCTTTTTTTTTACGTTGTTTGCGTTCGGCTTTTTCCGGCGTAAAGTTACCCCTGCTATATGAGGGGTATGTGCTGCGTATCCTATGTTAAGTATGGTCGTCATTCCCGCGCCAAGTTTTGAAATTTTTACGTTGTTTGCGTAAGTCGTTTGCGAATACGGCTGGACGTAATTTACGTTCACGTCAAATGCAATGACGTTTTGCGGCGGATTTTCGAGCATGCGCACTGGGATGTTTTCACGAACGGCGCATGAGCCGTACAAAAAAAACATCAAATATGCGGGGTCAAGCAAAATTTAAATAAAACAGGCCCCCAACATCCCCATTTGAATTAGGCGGGCTTACGCCGGCCCACATACGTTACGCCGCCGTAACTTAGGGAGCAAGTTCTTTCTAAATACGGAACTTGCGCCCAAAGTTACAGCGGCATAACGTATCTAAGATACGTTACGCCGGCCGGACAGATACGCTCAGGTATCTGAATCCCGCCCAGTATATTTAGAAAATATTTTTTTTTGGAACTGAAATGTTCTGTAAATTCCTTTATTGTAGAATCGATTTGTGATATGTTATATGTGACACGTATGCAATTGAAGTATGTTTGTTTGTATAAATTGATTAAAAAACAATCAAATATAGAATTTTTGAAAAAAAAAACAGTGCTAGCAATCCGATGAGCCTTGTTACCCCGGATAAATTAAGGACCTTTGGATACTTTTGAGCTGTACCATAGGAACCATTACTGGTAAAGTTTCTAAAAGGTGCAAAAGTTTTGGGAGTATAGACATTTTTAGAACATTTATCCTACCCAGAAGAGCCAGAGGGCAGTCCTCCCATTGACAAAAAGGATGACCCATTTTCGCAAACAGAGGGGTATAATTAGCATGATAGAGTGTGGAGTATGATGCAGTTAGGTGTATTCCTAAATATTTTAGAGAAGAGGAACACCAATGATTAGAAAAGTTGTTTTGTAATGTAGTAAGGAGTGGAAGGGGAATATGTATGGGTAAAGCTTTCATCTTTGCTGTGTTTACTTTATAACTGCAAAGCAGACTAAAAGTGTCTGAGGCCCCGTACACACGACCGAATCTGTCCGTTGGGATTTATCCGCGGATCAGTTCCAGCAGACAAATCCAGGTGTGTACGGCCTAGTGGTCATTTTTCGGCGGACATTTGTCCAGCCGACCATTTTTCAAGCGGATAAAAATTTCTTAGCATGCTAAAAAATCTATCCGCTGGAAACCTGTCCGTCGGACTTATCCGGTCGTCTGTACAGACTCACCGGATAAGTCCGACCGATCCCCATCCCTCGCATGCGTCAAAGTGATTCGACGCATGCGTGGAAGTATTTACCTTCCAGGGTCGCGCACGTCGCCGCGTCATCGTCGCGGCCACGTCACCGCGTATGTTTTCCGCTGGGATTTTGATCTGATGGTGTGTAAATTGGGGAGAGAGGTATGGGGATTTGTCAATGGTAAAATAATGGCATCTGCAAAGAGGGAACGTTTGTATTCCCTTTTGTCATAAAGAAACGGATACCTTCAGCTAGAGGTTCTAGACACAATGTATAGAGTAAGTGAGATAGGGGACAACGCTGTCTAGTACCATTGCTAAGGGAAAAAGATGGGTATAAGAAAGAGGACAACTGTACCTGGGAAGTGGAACAGGAATATAAAGCGTGGAGAGCTGCAATAAAGGGGCCTGTAAATCCAAATCGTGCGAAAGTGGCGAATATATAGGGCCAGCCAAGCCTGTCAAAGGCCTTCTGAGCATCCAAACTTAGAATAAGGGCTGGGTGGGAAGTCTTGTCGAGTAAATCTATGAGGTCATTGGTGCGTCTGGTGTTGGCACCAGTGTGTCTAGAGGAAGCAAAATCCACCTGATCTTCGTGTAGAAGTTTAGGGATTATTGGAGTTAGTCTATTATCTACAATTTTTGTTAATATTTTATAGTTAAGTAGAGCAATGGGCCTATATAGTTATCTGGTAGTGACTGGTCTTTTCAGGTTTTGGGAGGACTGTAATGTGGTCATGTAAGAATTGAGGATGAGGAACAATGCCCTTGTAAATAGGGGCTTAAGATTGGGAGGAATGTCTTATAATAAAAATAAGACAGGCCATCTGGGCCCAGTGAATTGTGTGAAGGGAGGTCCTTAACCACGGCAGCCAATTCTTCTGGAGTCAAAATGGCATTGATTGAAGAAATTTGGGAAGGTGACAATTTAGATCATTGTAAAGGGTTAAAAAAAGAGTCAAATTTGTCTTGGGGGGGGGGGGGGGGGGGGGGAAGGTGCCCGGAGTCTGCATTCAAGCAATTGTATAAATGTTCGTAATATTTTCCAAACACCCTGTCAGCTTGTAGGAGAAAATCAGGGAAAGAATGGAATGGGCAAGGTTTGTCTGTTCACCAGCATTCTTTGAGGTTGTTGTGGAAATTTGAAGATGTATTGTCATAATGGCACCCAGTCTTAGTACTTCCGCAGCCCGCTCTAAATAGAGCTGGCTGGGGCAGTCTGAGGCTGGTTGAATCTCGTCTGGTAGTAGAAAATGTCTTGAGGTCGGAGTGTGATGTTTGCGGCGTGGGCATATGTCCGCCCCCACGAGGGGCCCTCTGTGCATTTAGCACAGACGATCGTTGGGGGGGGGGGGGTGCGCTCACTCCGCAAGCACACGGATGGTTATGGACAGATGTGCGTTCTTATCTGGGTCTTGTCTGATCAGCAGGGCTTGGGATTCGTAGCGTACGCCTGTAGATAGCCTCCATTCCACCTTAATAAGGGTATAATCTGGATATGCATTATTCTATGGAATGGCACAGATTAAGGATTCTATCAGGCGATTAATATAAGAGCTTATGATCGGTTAGAGGCAGGGGGGCACTCCCTGCCACGCCCATAAGCCTTTAGCAGCATTGTATGTATTTCTATGCATTGTATTGTATCCATTGTATTATATTCTATTCATGTATTCTATGGGACTTCCTGTTAGAAGGAATGTCCTTATATGGTGTTAGCTGTGTCAAGGGAACATCATGTATTGACCACTCCCATGAGGGAGGTGTTTAACTGGTGCAGTGAGCACTTCCTGTTTGGGTAAATAAAGGGAGCTTGGCTGAGCCAGGAATGGCAATGATGCTGGGGTGATGTTTTGAGAACAAGCTGGTGTGAGGTCTCGTGACTTGAATGAATGGCAGGGAATGAATCTATTTAGCTTAAATATGGATTATTTCATTAAGACTGGATTCTGTGCTTAATAGCACAGGGCAAAATGGCGCTGTGCTCTGCGTACGGCCTATTTTGCTACAACAGGTGGCGAGCCAGGTATTACTATTCGTGGTTTTCCCTGGGCATCAGAGGGGGAATTTGGGGTACGTTCTGATGCATCGGGAAGACCATGCTTTGGAAAGAATAAATTTGACGTATTTTTGAAATAATGAGTTGTGTGCGTGATTGTGTGTGTGTGCGATTGTGTGTGTGTGCGATTGTGTGTGTGCGCGATTGTGTGTGTGCGTGTTCGCGATTGGATGTGTGTGGGACTGTGTATGATTGCATGCGTTTGTGAAATCAAGTGGATTTGATTGTGTATGTGTGTATGCCTGAATGCTGTATGATTGAACAGTTTGTAAGTAAGCAATTGATTTGATTGTTTGACCAGATTGGAAAAGCTATTGTGTAAGATGTTGTCTCTGACCATGTGCTTTGGTGGGGGAAGGGCGATTTGTTTGAGCAGGCATGGCTTTTAAAGATGGCTTCTCTGGCCATGTGGCTTGGGGGAGGGGCAGACAGTGTTGTTGGATCCCTGTATGCGTCTTGAATTTTGTAATATGTTCAATGATCTATGTGAGGAAAAGAAATGGAAACTGTATATTGTGGATGATTTGTCTGTATAGAGGTGGCATTATTCAGCCTGCGATGTGTGCAGGGAGACATTTTGTATTTTCTGAATGTAATGTCCGCATAAGTGTGGCTGATTGAATTGTTTGGCTGATGTAGGAAACATGTGCCCATGATTTACAATGAGGCTGTTTGTTTGAATCAGCATTTTCTTTTGGCTGCTAGCATGAAAATATTTTTTTTTAAGGTTATGTGACCTCACTGTGTATTTTTTAAATGGCTTGTTGCATGAGCTTTGAGAAAATAGTGTTTAATGTTGCGCATGTAACTGAATTTTTTTGTGCTGTTTTGGCAAGAGGTCAGATTTGAAGCAGCCTAAAATGCGGCTCTGGGGGTGACTAGTGTTGAATCCCTGTGCTCATTGTGAGGGGTTCCCACCATCCCTGTGCTCATTGTGAGGGGTTCCCACCATCCCTGTGCTCATTATGAGGGGTTCCCACCATCCCTGTGCTCATTATGAGGGGTTCACACCATAAAAAGGTCTGATTTAAAGGAGCCTAAAGTATGTATGTGTGTGAAGGTTGGTTTTAAAAATGCTCTATAATTGTTTGTTTTTGATGTTCCATGTGTTGTCTTTGTGGAGAGATTCTAGGCAGGTTTTTGGGGGCTGCATCTGGCAGCCATCTTGTTTGCTGCTATGGTCGTTGGCGGCCATTTTGGGAGGTGAAGTCTGTGGGTCGTCTTATAGGAGAAGGTGCAGCCACCTTTCTTTGGGGTGTCATACCATGTGACTGTGTGGTGGAATTTTGCAGCCTTTGGGGCAGATTTCGATGTTTAGTGCGTATTGAGTAGCGCGGTCTTTTCTGTGTTGGGATCTGGTGGACAACATTTTTGTTTTCCTTTGTGTAGTATGGTCTGTCCTGGTAAAAAAAAAGATGATTTCGAGGCGCAGTTAAATTGTTTTTTGCAAGCGTAAATGGCGCCATTGTTTGCTTGGCTTGTTGTCGGCCATTTTGAGATGCAGTTTAAGCGCTATCTTTTGAATAGTGCTTGCGTGCTAGGGCTAATTTGTATACAGGATCTGACTAACCTACCGGCTGACTTTGCAGTGTAAGAGTGGAGGCTTTTGTGTAGAATTTCGTTTTTGGGTGAAAAGACTCTGCTTTACATGCACTGAATTTTGATGGATTGTGGAACTGGTTTGAATGCATTTTTGTGCACAGCGATGTGCGTTTTGGTGTTTGAATATTTGGGAGTTTCCCTGTGGGCAATTAATTGTTTTTGAAGATCGTAGGGTCAGGGGGGATCAACTCCTATTCTGCAGATGGGAGGAGATTGTTTTACCTTTCCTGAACCAAAAGACTTTTGTTTTAAAAGGAGATTCAGTTTTGGCTTTGTTTACTATTGGATAATACTTCCAGGGGATATTTATGTCCATGGATTTTTTTGATGTGTTGTGACGAGGCAATGAAGATAGACTTCCCCCTCCCCTCCCTCTTCCTGTCATTATGTAAATAAACCAGAATTGGGGTTTACAAGCTGAGCATACAACAGGAAGTCCTTTTTCAGCATTTATATATAAGCAGGAAGTCAGTGGGAGAAGTTTTTGAAGTCTTCTGAAAGATTAGCAATGAGATTTGTGTCCTGAAAGGACAACGGAAAATATTTTGGCGTTTAAAAGAGTGTTTTAAAGTTACATTTCAGTCGTTTTTGTGAAGTGTTATACTGTAAATACAGTTTTGGGTATTTTAGAGCAAACAGGGGGGCTTCACCATTATTGTTGACATCTAGACGCAGGTCGAAAGAAGCCATAATATTGTTTTGAAAAGTGGAGGATTTCATGGTGCGTTGTAGTTTGTCTGACGAACACATTTTAGGAGGCTTAATATCGTGAGACAGGTCGGCCGTGTACAATAATCGGAAATCCTGTGCGCGATTGTATTAGCATAAATGTGAGGAGTATTACGATAGCAGCCCGGTAAGTCCGTGTAGAATAATCGGAAGTCCGAGTGTCGGTTATGATTATAAAGGCGCAAGCCATAGCCGCTCCGAAAGTAAAGCACAGGCTGTTCTGGACGCAGAGCTTGCCGAAAAAAGCGATTTGAATCGTCATGGGATGTGACGCCCATGCAGTGCACCAGTCAGACAGCTGCACGCATATGAAGTCTGGGTTTGGGGCTCCGGACATGAGACCCCTTAAAGAATGACATAGGTGGTCAGAGGGTACAGTAAGATGTACTCCTTTGGAAGGTACTCTGGCTGGAGGTACGAGACCTCAGAATAAAGATACCTTAAATGTAGTTCAGATGTGGCTTCAGAAATCTGTAATGATGAGTGTGGATGGAGGTGTGGTACACGCTTTGGTGACCCTCAAAGGAGAACGTTGTATAGCTGGACTATGCAAGGCTCTCACGCTATTCTCATATTTTCCCCATTGTATTTTCTTCTATTGCTGAAAGTGAAGGCAGATTTCCGGCTGGTTTTTGTTTTTTTCATTTTTGTTTTGGATACTATGAATATCTCCCCCACATTTGTATATGAATGTTTGTATGTAGTAACGTGAATATGTTTGAATTTACCGCGGCGATCCTCCGATGCGTCGCGGCTGTAGTATTTTTGTAGAAACGGGGAAAGTTAGGGTTATAGAGGGTTTCGTTTGAATCGGTTTTGAAAGAATGTCATTGAAAATTTACAGGAATGTCATTTTTGTTTGCCATTCTCTGCAGGATAAATATGAGGGATGAAGTAATGATTTCTGCTTATAAGTATTTTTCAGGTCCAAGAAGTTTCTGGAAGTTTCTGTACATAGAGCAGGTGTATGTAGACAGCTGTACACATGGATAAATACAAGTCTAAGGAGGTTAAAGTATCATAGGCTATTTCATTGTTTTCTTCTAACTCCAGTCTGTAATGAGGAAGAAAAGGGGGGAATAAATAAATGTAAAAGTGACAGTTTTTCGAACTAATAACACTAATCTTTCTAATTCTAAATCAAGTTTGTGCCAAGACTGTCTTTCTTTGATATAATTTGAATCGGCAAGCAGCAGTCTGGTGAAGTAGGTTCCCATTTTAGATGAAGAACCTCCCAATGGTTCCAGGTATTACAGGAGATGGTAAGCGATTACAGGGGACAGGGAGACACGCACAGATTGTGCAGTGAACACAGTCCCGAGGTCAGGGTTATTGTCATAAGGTTTGTTTTGGAGGCCAACCGAAACCAGGGTCGTACTCCCCTCATCGGCTGTCACGTCTATTCTCAGGTGATGGGGTGAGTGCGATCACTGTAACATGAACTTCAAAAGGGTTCAGGAGTCTCTCCTGGACCCTGACAAGGTAATTGGTTTTCTTTTTTCCCAACCAGGTGACTGGGTCGTTTGTAAAGAAGCTTGATGGATGAGACCACGCCAGCCACTGCAAGAAGCGGCTCCTCCTCATCAAAGAAATTAGTACCATCTTCGTTTATTTTGTATTTGTTTGTTTACTAAATTTTAGCAGAGGTAACGATGAAAAGCATCCCAAGTTATTATTTAAAGTCTATTTTATGACTAATATGAGATGTCTTTAGAGGGTAGAATTGGTTTTCGTTTTTATGGCTTTTATGGTTTTATGGTTTTTATATGCGTCTTGGGTATCTACAGCTTATAAGGTAATTCAAGAGGTTCATGCGTGGTGGTGAAGCTGTCCCAGCATCATATATCGCGGCCGATCGCAAGGATCTGATGGCACAAGAGAAAGTAGGAATGGCAGGGGCGGCTAGACAGGAATTGTTCACCAACTCCGACCAGGTCTGGGCATGGTTTCCTGCATGTACAAGGTGGGGGGCTTGAGCTTATGATACGATTGAACAATTCACACCTATTGAGGATGGAATGCTTCATGTGACTGTTGAAGCTACAAGGAAGTTCTCACGGTCCAAGGGCGATTTCTGGGAATCTTTGGGGATTTAATTTTTATTTTACAGCGGATCGTGGTTGATGGAAATGGGAATATATATACTCATGTCGTTTTTATTTCTATTCTTTTTATGTCATGATGAGGCGCTCATGTTGCCTGATTTGACGCGCGACCAGAACCGGAGCAGATGACCACATCTCCCTTGATGAGACGCCCCGAAGCCGGACCCGGACAAGACTGAGGACCCCAGACCGATCTGCGATTACTACAGCTCACCAAGTTGTGTCCTCCTTATAAGTCATTTCTCCTGAAGAATAGAGTCTACATGTCAAGCCGTGTTTTCCTTTTTATGGACTGTAAAGACTTATTTAGTTTCTAGGTGTAAGAAGACTATCAAGATTTGAAGGACAAATGGGAGCAATATGACAAAAAGGAGGACTGTTGTGGAAATTTGAAGATGTATTGTCATAATGGCACCCAGTCTTAGTACTTCCGCAGACCGCTCTAAATAGAGCTGGCTGGGGCAGTCTGAGGCTGGTTGAATCTCATCTGGTAGTAGAAAATGTCTTGAGGTCGGAGTGTGATGTTTGCAGCGTGGGCATATGTCCACCCCCACGAGGGGCCCTCTGTGCATTTAGCACAGACGATCGTTGGGGAGGGGGGGGGTGCGCTCACTCCGCAAGCACACGGATGGTTATGGACAGATGTGCGTTCTTATCTGGGTCTTGTCTGATCAGCAGGGCTTGGGATTCGTAGCATACGCCTGTAGATAGCCTCCATTCCACCTTAATAAGGGTATAATTTGGATATGCATTATTCTATGGAATGGCGCAGATTAAGGATTCTATCAGGCGATTAATATAAGAGCTTATGATCGGTTAGAGGCAGGGGGGGGCACTCCCTGCCACGCCCATAAGCCTTTAGCAGCATTGTATGTATTTCTATGCATTGTATTGTATCCATTGTATTATATTCTATTCATGTATTCTATGGGACTTCCTGTTAGAAGGAATGTCCTTATATGGTGTTAGCTGTGTCAAGGGGACATCATGTATTGACCACTCCCATGAGGGAGGTGTTTAACTGGTGCAGTGAGCACTTCCTGTTTGGGTAAATAAAGGGAGCTTGGCTGAGCCAGGAATGGCAATGATGCTGGGGTGATGTTTTGAGAACAAGCTGGTGTGAGGTCTCGTGACTTGAATGAATGGCAGGGAATGAATGGTAAGTGAATCTATTTAGCTTAAATATGGATTATTTCATTAAGACTGGATTCTGTGCTTAATAGCACAGGGCAAAATGGCGCTGTGCTCTGCGTACGGCCTATTTTGCTACAACAAGGTTTATTGGAAAATGTGTAGAATTTCTGTTTGGCCCAGAGGAGAGATTTGGAGCATCTATTCATATCTAGAGTTTTCAAACGTTTGCGTAAAGAGGTAACTGTGTGCAGGCGTACCATTGTAGGGGAAGCAAGCAGTAGTTTTTTCATTTTATGTAGCTGGGAAAGGATAGAAGACTGCTGCAAAGCTGTGTCTTTTTTTAGGCGAGAGCCAGCCAAAATGCACTGACCTCTAAAATACATCTTATGCATTTACCAGAGGGTGTAGACCTCTGCCACAGTGTTTTCATTTAGGTGAAAAAACTCAGACAATTCTTGGGATAGTTGGTTCCTAATAACCGGGTTATGAAGAAGGGAATCATTAAGATGCCAATGACAGGTCCTACTTGAGGGTGAGGATAGCGTGAGGTTGAGTTGAACAGAGGAATGATCAGACCAGGTAATGGAATTCATTTCCAAGGTGACCTCGGACGTCAGTAACAAGGATGTGACAAAAAAGATAAGCCTAGTCTGGAATACATTTTGTGGGGTGGGGAGTAAAATGCGAATTGTTTATGTGTAGGAAGTTTCAATCGTCACATGTCTAATAAATTGTGAGATCTAATGAGTTTACGGAAGGAGGTAGATTGATGATCAACTTTAGCAGAGGAAGTAGAAGAAAAAAGTGTGCGTCTGTCTCTTTTAGGGAACATGGTCATATTGAAGTCATCTCCAATAATCATAAAAATTTGTGATAAATTTCCAAGCTTACCGAGCACATAGTGAGGAACTGTATCTGACCTGAATTGGGAGAGTAAACATTAATTAAGGTGAATGAACATGATAGGTAATCACAGTCCAGGAAGATAAACCTGCCATGGGGGTCCAAAATAGGAAGATTCCACTCTCAGGAGACAGGAGCTTTTAATCAACCCCACCCCTGCTTTCCCAGAAGGGCCAGAGGCCATGAAAGAGGTAGGAAAATGCTTAGCGGCAAATTTAAAGGAACCCCCTGGACGGAAATGGGTCTCCTGGACTAGGATTACGTCAGCTGCTGAGGATTTTAACTCCTTCAAAGCCAACCATCTTTTATGAATGGAGTTCAAACCCTTCACAGGAGTCCACGACCACAGTTGTGGATACAGGATAGGAGCATGGGGGCCTCCAGACTGACTGGAGTGATCCCGCCATCTTCTAGCAAGGATAATAAAACAAATGTGAGGTTTGAAACAAAATAAACTATAAAATCAACCAATGGGCATGGGACAAAAAGATCAAGATCGATGTTGTGGATGGCCTTGTATGTTGTGATTAGCATTTTGAATTTTATACGGGGAAGCCAGTGAATAGAGTGTCTGAGAGGAGCAGCAGTCACAGATCAGTTAGGGAAGTGTATTAGTCTAGCATTAGCATTTATAATAGACTGAAGGGGGATAGTCTGCGTAAGGGTAGGCCATAAAAAGGAGTTGCAGTAGTCAAGATGGGAAATAATTTAAGGAGTGAATAAGTTGCTTTGTGGTTTCAGTCAGGAAGGGTCGAATTCTGGAGATGGTGCAGAGGTTAAGGCGGCAGGATTTAGCCAGTGACTGGATGTGGGGGCTGAAGGAGAGGTTAGAGTCAAGGATTACACCCAGCACCCTGGTATGTGTGAAGAGGGACCAATGGTTGTGCTATTGATCTTAACGGTAAAGTCATGGTGGGGGGACCGGGAAGGAGGAAATATAACAAGCTCTAACAAGTTTTAGAAAGATTGAGTTTGAGAAAGTTGGGTGACATCCATACCAATATGTCATTCAATAAGTTGAGGATGTGAGGAGATAGAGGGGGTAAGTTGAGGAGTGGAGAGATAGATCTGGGTAAGTAAGGGCAAATTTCTCGATCACCCACCGTCTCAGGGGTTCCCCGAATTCACAGATTTGGCAGCGTTCCCTGTTTTCCAGATCCTGCTGGGACTGGAGTTGGGAGACAGAATGTTTTAGGGCTGCATTAACTTCTAGAACATGGACATATTGTACCAGATCATTATTTTTTTTCCAAGCATGTCAGTACCCCAAGTGTTCTATCTCACCTCTCAGTTCTTGAGCAAGTTTCCCTACTTCCCGGGTAATATTGCGTGTCAGGCTTTTTCAGGAGGGATTGCAGCTTTGTGTCCAGCACTTCCACTGTTAGGGGGAACGACAACCCTGCTATTGGAATGGATGGGATCTGTAAATAAGCATCCCTGTCTGCATCGAGCAGGTCCGCAGGGTCCGGCAGGTCATCCTGTATTCTCGAGGTCGGGGATTCAGGCCTATGCAGGAAGTGGTCCAGAGTCTGGGAAGACTGCAGCTTCATGGTGGGTAAAGGAGATGTTTGTTTGGGCCCAAACTTCCCCATGGGTTGCCTGGAGGTAGCGGTGGGATGTGAGGAAGACTCTCATGGCAGTGTGAGCTCTGGGTAGCTGTGCGAGAGTAGAAGAAGGCATCGGTGGATGAGAGCAGACAAATTACATGTCCGCCATCATCCGAAGCCACGCATGTGCACTGTTATTCGGTTCCTTATATTTCCCAATGTTCAAAAGTTCTGGTGCGAACTGAACAGGGGGTCGTTCGGCACTTTCCTAGGGCCTGCAGCAAAGAACATCCCAGGCGATCCCCCAAATGTAGCACTGCCCCCTTGGGGGTTGTTTATAATTACATGTTCTTCTGTGCCGCCTTGACCCTGTGAACTTTCCAGCCCTCCTGACACTCTAGGTTCAGCCATGTTGTATATACCTTTAAATAACACGCTCACACAATACAGATGGCTTTAGCTCTCTAAGATTTACTTAATCAAAAAAAGAGTATTAAGGTATTGGTCAGCCAAGCCCTGGATAAACAGCCAATACTCAGTTGAAATAGTTCTCAAATTATATCAGAACAATATCAATGTACAGTACACAGTAACAGATAATAAATGAATGGATTTTCCAAGAAGGCAATTACCGGTAGGTGCTGTAAATATTACTACTGCTAAAGGGCAACCCCAAAAGAAAAGCAATCCGCTGCTCCAGGTGTATGCAATACCTTGATTAGAACCAAGTAGGAGTGCTAGCCCTGGCTCGCCTCCATAAAAACTTGAGAAGAAGAAGAAATGGCTGCACATCCAAAGTTTCCAAAAGTGTCTTTTATTGCAGATGGTCAAAATACACCTGCTGTTAATCACGTAGATGCGTTTCACATATCTGATCTGTGATCAGTTGGGACTCAAACAAACAACAATTCCTAAGTGTGGCACAGTGATAAGCAATCAAGGCAAAGTAGCTAGTTTTGACCAATAGCAATCCTTTAGGCCAGCCCTCAAATTTTCCACTCGCCTACTCGCATTTTGCGAGTGGAAAATGAGGGCTGGCGAGGAGCTGGGCTGCCTGGCAGGGGGGGGGGGCGAGCACCGTCGGCGGGTGGGGTTGATCCGGAGACATTCTCCCATCCTGATGTGGAAGAGGAGTTACTAGCTGCAGAATTCGGGGAGCTCTCTCTCATACAGTGTGGTGATAGTTCCCCCTCCCCCCCTTCTCTCTGCACAGACGGGAGACCAGTGAGAGAGCTGGTCAGTTTCTCTGCCTGTGTTGTGAACTTGTGACCCCAGTGCACATGGATGATGGAGCCGTCGGATCGTGGCTTCAGCAGCTGACCCAGCTACTGTGTCAGATATAAATACCGATCCTCACTGTGTCTCCTTGCAAACCTCATGCCATGGCTTATCTGTGCTCCAGCTTTCCCAATTTGTTTCTCCTATCTCTTTGTTATCTGAAATAAAGACTCTTTAGTAATTGACCCTCTGTGTCCTTGCTAGGAGAGAACTGTGCTTTTCTTCTCTGCTTCAGCCCAGATTCATACCAGTGCGATTAGAGACGTCACATGCGATTTGCACCCGCACCTGTGGTGCCGATCGCATGCGATGTCTGTGAGATGCAAGTTCAGCCATACAGTTGTAGTTGGATTGGTACACAAAAAAATTGCAGGGACTTGTTTTTCCTGCACTAGAATCAGATCACATGAGTGTTCTCACCTATGCAATCTGATTCCTGTGCGAGTTAACAGCTCACACTGCGATCTGTGAACTAAACTGGGGGTGTTGTTAACAATCTATTGACACCCGCAGCGCTTTTCAGAGGGCAGTGTGAACTGCCCACAGAAGATATACGATGCGGCAACCGGCGCTGGAATCGCACTGGTTCCCGCATCGCATCTGTGTGAACCCGGGCTGAAATAACACATGTACACTGCTGCTTACCTAAATGGTTAAGGCTGCACTCACACCTGAGCGTATTTTTTTTCAGACAGAACGTCATGTGTTTTTACCACAATTTTTGCTGCGTTTTTTGCCCTGATTTTGTACAGGTCAAAAGTTCACCAATGTAAAAAGCAAAAAAAAAGCCTGTAATCTGCCTATAAAGAAGTTCATGTACTTTCTTAGTCTGACATGGCCAGCGCAGGTCGCCAACCCTGCCCCAAAGCACCTACCCCCCATGTTGAGGACATGCGGCCTGGTGCGGTTAAAGTGGAGTTCCACCCATAAATATAACATTACATCAGTTTTAAAAAAATGTCATTAGTCCTTTAAGAATTTTTTATTTATTTTTTTGATGCCTTCAAAGTGTTGTTGCTAGGCAGAATAGTTAATCTTCCCACTTCCTGCACCTAGGTGCTTAAGCTTCCTAACCTACACCGCACAGACTCCTGGGAATGTAGTGGGTGTAACTTTCCAGGAGTCTGTGCACTCCCCAGTCTCGAAGAATCATGTGACTTGGACAGTACAGGTGCTGAAACCTAATACACTGCTTGTGCAGCACGGAGCATGTGCGAGATCTGTAAGGCTGAAATCCAGGAAGTCATACAGTCTGGCTTAATGATGCCCACACTTAAGATGGCCCCAGTCAATTTCTATTTTATAAAGTGTCTAAATGCTGTAACAACCTAACAAAACGGACCTTAGTTTACAGACTAACTTTACTAGAATACATTAAGCTTGTGTATTACAGGGGTATTTATATTTAAAAAGTGAAATTGTGGCCGGTACTCCGCTTTAAGGAGGGGGGCGCTCGCTCGGCCCAACCCCCTTTCCTGACCGACCGGGCTGCATGCTCGGATAAGGAGGGTCTGGTATGAATTTTGGGGGGAACCCCCACGCCGTTTTTCGGCGTACGGGGGTTCCCCTTAAAATCCATAGCAGATCCAAGGGCCTGGTATGCCGGTTTTTTATTTGAAATTTGGCATGGAGTTCCCCCTCAAGATTCATACCAGACACAGTGCTTGGAATTGGCAGGGATCCAAGTCGGATCCCCGTTCAATATCGTGCCGCGGCTAAACGCAACCGCAGCTAACCGCACTGTACAAATACAGCTGATCGCTGTGCCTGCAGTGTTGAATTTCAGGAGAACATAAACATGCTTTTAACTGTGGCAGAACAGCCGTCCATGTGAAAGGGGCATTATACATTGTACTTTGTGATTAGGACTTTATCAAGTATGTTGGAAAGTCTGTATTGTTTTTTTATTTGCAATTTTATTTGCAGTTTATTACAATGCATAGTCTTAGAATTACTTACCTTCCATGTTATTTTCATGTTATTGGGTTTAGTACCTTCTCCCCGAACATCAATAGGGTTGTTTAAAGGTGCTATGGTGAATACAAAGAATACAATTTAACTTGTGTAACTGTCCTGGCTCATTCTACATCAAGAATAGCCATACATATTAAATAGTTTCTCAGTCTCCTGATATTCAATTCTGGAAATTCAAAATCTGACTAGGTAATATCACTGATGGCTTACAACTGAAACCAATCTGGACAGCAGTAGTTCAACTGTAAGGATCGTTGGTGTTAAAAATTGGTTATATAACCCTGGTCTACACGAAAAGTAAAGTAACATATGACTGAAGAATACAGTATATCTCAATGAATTATTATAAAGATGTTTTAATCTCTTGTCACATTGACATGGGTATGCACTGTATAATACATTTATGAAACACAACCATTTCAATACACTACTTACTTATTGGGGCTATAAGATAAGTCTCACTCCATAACCCCTACTCGTTCTGCCTTCAATTAAATGCATGTTCATTCCCGGATCCCATTCATATTGCTATACTCTGTGGCAAAAGGGCAAGAAAAGGGGGCACCACATAGAGCAGAGACTCAAAAAACTCAACTGGTAAGGAGTGGACCTAGTAACTGCTTCACTATATGCCAGATGGGTAGGGAATATTCACCTCCAAAATGAATTTTAGCGGTGCGGCTGTTGGGAAAATGTAAGATTCACTAGTCTCTAACTATACCTAATGTGAGATTATCACCTGCTTCTGGTGTCCTAATGCGGTCTGACGGCTTGCTTCCATTGCTTGGTCCCAGCTCATTCACTGCAATAACTCGAAACTGGTAATTTACATAAGGAGAAAGGTCCAGGTATGCTGAGTTTTCAGTTCCACCAACCCGTTTTAGTTCATGCCATATTCCAGGTTCAAAATTATCTTCCTCAAACTCTATGATGAACTCTAAAAGATATTAAAAAAATATACTTTTGAATTGGAAAACAAAATGCTAGTGAAAGGTACATTCCCTGGCAACATCTGTTCTTTAGGAAAAGGTATTGACTGTAACATTCCCTGCACATTCCCCCAACCTGTTTGTAAATACATTTTGTCTGATTGAACTGCTGAATAATTTTGAAGATAATTGTTTATTAACAGTGTTGGACCTGTTTTTTTAACCATTTGTAATTATTTATTTGTATATGCAAATGGGTTTTAGGTATAGCACTGTACTGTACGTATATATTATAATGTTTATAAATGAATCATTAGCATTCTGAACAACCAGGAATATGTGTGAAATATGTGTGAATAAAGGGAAGACACAGGGATGAATTTGTAAACAGTAAAGATGTTTGGAGAACAGTGATGATGTAAAGTTAGGGTGTTACATACTACCATAGTTAGTCGGGTTGAAAAAAGACACAAGTCCATCCAGTTAAAAAAATAAAAATAATGCAATCCCATATACACAATCCTTCACCCATAGTTGATCCAGAGTAAAGCCTCGCACACACGCTCGGTTTACTCGGCAAGTGTGTGTACGAGGCTTTCGGGTTTCTCAACAAGAAAACTGCCCAGAATCTAGACAAGAAAAATAGAGAACATTCTCTCTATTTTCTCGTCGTGAGATTCTCGGCAGATTTCCTGCTGAGAAACCCGAAAGTGTGCATACTTACCTGTCGCTGTGGAAACCCACGCATGCTCGAAATGACTTTGACACATGCGCGGTAGCTTCCTAGGCATAAGTAGGGTGCAGCATGATGGCGCCGACGGCATCGAATTTTAACGAGCGCATGCTCGTCGTACGCGATGACGTCACAGCGTTCTTGCCTTTCAAAAGAACCACGGTTCTTTAGAAAGGAGTGTCTGTTCACTCAGGCTGCAAGAGATTCTTGCCAAGAATCTCGTCGGGAAAAACTGACGAGATTCTGGTCCATGTGTACAGGGCTGAAGGCAAAACACCCCAGCAAAGCATGATCCAATTTGTAACAGCAGGGGAAAAAATTGCTTCCTGATCCCTTGAGAGGCAATCAGATTTTCTCTGGATCAACTTACGTATAAATGTTATATTATGTACATTAAGGAAAGAATCCAGGCCTTTTTTAAAGCAATCTACTGAGATGGAAAGAACCACCTCTGGAGGGGAGTCTATTCCACATTTTCACAGCTCTTATTGTGAAGAAACCTTTCCATATTTGGAGATTAAATCTTTTTTTCTTTAGACGTAAAGAGTGCCCCTTGTTCTCTGTGATGACTTTAAATTTAGGTTTGATTTAGGTTCTACCTTCTCATCTGGCAAGTGCTCAGTGAGGTCTTTAGGATGTGTATTTTCCATTCTTCATGAGCCGGGAGAGGATAAGTATGGCTATGAAAAACCAGATGAGCGCTGGCTTCCTATTCATACGGTGGACACCATTATAAGTGTAATTTCTATGCTAGCAGATCCCAATGGAGACTCCCCAGCCAACGTTGATGCAGCAAAAGAGTGGAGAGAAGACCGTAATGGAGAATTTAAAAGGAAAGTTGCACGCTGTGTAAGAAAAAGCCAAGAGACTGCTTTTGAGTGACATTTTAAGCAGTAGCTAGTAGCTCCACAATTTCAGGGCATGCAAGATTGGAGTCTGGTGGCATACATGGCGATTTAGGTTCCACCTTCTCATCTGGCAAGTGCTCAGTGAGGTCTTTAGGATGTGTATTTTTCCTTCTGCCCTTAAAATGAAACCTGTCTTCTCTATGCAGAAACGGCCACTTATAATGTTAACGAATAAATCATTTTAATTCCAAAAAAAAAAAAAGTGAAAAACTCAACACCAAGTTCACTATATGGACCCCTTATGTATTTATACATTTTGATCATTTCCCCCTTAACCATTTTTATTGGCAAGACTGGCAAAAAACACACCAGGTGTCTACCCTAGTTGTAGCATTTGAAAGAGTGGGGTGGAGAGAGAAAAACACAAAGAAAGAAACCGTTTCCTTCACCTTTTCAATTTATTGTTTGCCCTTCTCTTTTATAACTATTCCACTTGCTGTAAATTTAAATGTACCCCAAGCATTTACAGTTAGATAAGTGGTGGAGTACACAGTGGACGAGCAGTGTATGCCATGAATCACAGGAGCAAAGGGAAGCTGAACTAGGACCTCTACAAAAAAATGCATGCTATCAATTAGCTTTTAGCAGCCACTCCTGCCCCGCATGCTGCCCTAGGCTGTGGCTTGGCAGTAAATCTGGATCTGCCCATATAGTCAAGTATTTAACCAATAAGAGATATCCCTCCAAAAAAACTGTTTCTCAATTCAGACAGCCATGGGATGGCTGGTGCCTGGGTAGGGTTGTGGACAAAGGCAACATAATCCACATAGGCCCATCACTTGCACTGTCCCTAGACTAGGCTCAATAGATCAAATGTATAATTGGGTATATAGTGGGAGGATTTCTAAAAATGAATGTAAGGTTTATAAACCAAAATGACGTGCATTATGTTAGTATGAATTATAATCCCCAGCACTTTGCTAAATCCTTGCCAAAATAATAAAATTAGCCAACATTTGTAGAGAAATTGAGATGCTTAAAGTGGAACTCCAGGCAAACAGCTAAATACACTGATAATATACATTTAAGGGAGCTGCTTTATTGGCCTAAAGGATTTGCATTTCTGTCCATCTAGTCCTGACAGCTCTGACATATAGCACAGCCCTGTCTAGCAGAATTTTCTCTACAGCTGTTACTTACATGCCCTCTCTCTTATCCCCAGCCTGTGACACAGACTGATTAGCTCATACCCCTCTCTCATCCTGCCCTTTCCTTTTATCAGCATAATCTTTAACATATGAACCTTGTACTGCTTTTCCTATTCTGCTATCCAGGGAATTGCAAAAATCTTATACCAAATAAATCAATTGCAGTTATTTGTATTGCCTGTATTAAAACTGAGTTCCTTTTATTATGTATTGATCAATAAAGTGCTACATTAAGTTCAACTTTATGCACTTCAATACGGACACTTTCACTACCTTCCTTCTCAGGCCAATTTCTGCTACAATTCTTTGATTAAAAATAAACATACATTTTCTGTTAAAGAAAAAATAACACAAATCAGCATATATGATTTAGTCTGTGTAGATGTTATAGAGCAGGGGTGGCAAACCGCCGTGCATAATATAATAAAGTAAAAAGAAATTCAAGTGTACATATATTGGGGCAGATCCACAAAGCACTTACGCCGGCGTATCTTGTATATGTTTTGCTATGCAAATATGCAAATGAGGGAGATACGGCGATCCACAAAAGTACGTTTGTCCGGCACAGGCTACGCACTATGCGTGTAAGCTGTACATCCGGTCTAAAGTTACCCCTCATAAAAGCAGCTTTAACTTTGCACCAGACGTGTGCAGGTCAGCTTCAGCAGCACCGTTAGGGACGAGCTGAGCAGCCACACTTGCAGAACAACAATCTGTATGCCAACATGCCAGGGGCATCCATGGTCATAGCTATACTACTGGCTTTAGATGCGCACAGAAGGAGGAGGGCACGGGAGAGGATCTACCGACCGCGCATAAACGTCTTTGGCATGGGTGATTCGGAGGTGTATCACATCTTCAGATTCAGCCCTACTGCCATCCTGGAATTAACCACAAACCCTGAAAGATGACATCACCAGCCAGACACAACCGCTCACATGCAGTAGAGCCACTGGTCAAGGTCCTGGCAAACACTGCATTTCCTTGCCAGTGGCTTGTTTCAGCGTGAAAGTGGAGTTGTGGCTGGGATGGCACAATCCTCCATTAGCAGATGTGTGCACCAGGTTGTTCCCGCAATCCTCAGATGCATGGCCAATCAAATCATCAGACCCACCCAGGAGCATCTGCGGGTGAAGGCAATGCGTTATTTCTACAGAATTGCCAGATTCCCACGCACCGTGGGGGCCATTGATTGCACCCATGTGGCACTACGGCCCCAGTGACACAGAGCACCTATACCGCAATCGTAAGCACTGGCATTCCATCAACGTACAGGTGATAGCCGATGCCCAATGCCTCATATGGCACGTCCGTGCCAAACACCCAGGGTCCAGCCACGACAGCTACATATACCGTCAAAGCCCCATCCCAACAGATTGAGTCTGAAAGAGTGACTCCTCCCCAGGGCTAGAACTGAGCTCCAGTTGTAATCGGCGTACGGATCCTAGCAGTAGGACGTACGGCTCCTGGAGCCAGACAGGCAGGGTTTCCACCCCCAGCTTCAGCTTCAGCCTGATCCAACTCCCTGTCACTGCTATCTGCTCTCCCCGGCCTCTGCTTGTCAGATCTCCACCGCAGACTTTCCATCTGGCTTCCCCCGGCCCACCCTGATGCCCCCTGGCTTCCTCCTTCTTCCTCTCCATAGGGAAGCCTACAGGTAAGCCCCTGCTCTCAGGGCCATCTACTGGATCGTTGGCGGCCGTCCTTTTCAGGACAAGCCGCCACAGCAACCCAGTTAGTTCGGCTCTCCCCTTCTCCTTACCCCCCTCTTCTATACCCCCACATTACCATCAAGGCATCCCCCCACCACCTTCCCGCCTAAACCTCCGGCCGTTTTTTCAGCGCTTCTCTGGACATCCGCGCCGGCCTGTGGAGAACCGCGGTAGCCGCGATCTAGGAAAGACCGCGGCTTCACCCGCGGCCTAGCGGTGCGCCGCTTCCCACACCCGGCAATCTTCCACCAAACTGCCCAGAACCCCCCTCCCCCCCTTACCCCTGAAGGATACCTGTCTTCCACGGGCAACGACTGAGCATTACACAGATCCACCAAAAGATAGCCCCAGCCTGGTTCCTGCTGCCTGATTGGTGGCCATCTTGCTACACCCAGCAACAAGGATACCCCTCATCCCCACTCCCCCCCTCTTAATACAATCTGAACTTGATCCAGGGCTTTGCTGATCGCCTGTCAAGGGGTCAGGAAGGAATTTTTTCCCCAGCCATAGCATATTGGCACAGCTTGGCCAGGTTTTTTTTGCCTTCCTCTGGACCAAAGCCAGGAGGGAGGATTAAGTTAATCTTCCCTCCATCACCCTAAAAAAATCCCCCCCCCCAACCCTGGCGACCATGGTTAATCTGCAATATTCCGCAGAAACGATATGGGGTCTGAGGCGTTTTGCCGCAATACTACCAGCCATCACCAAAAAAGTCCTAAGAATTGAGCGATTATTGAGAATCGATCGACGATCGACTGTCAACAATCTCAGCCATTTACCCAAGCCTAAGCACATATTATGTGCTTTAATCAACACAAGATCGGCAGTAAAACACAGACTAGAAATCCACGATTTCATTTTACAACACGACTTAGGCCTGGTACACACGATAGGATTGATCCACGGATACGGTCCTCCAGACCGTATCCGCGGATAAATCCTCTGGTGGATTTGGATCCGTTGGCATGTACTCACCATCGGATCCAAATCTGCGCGGAATTCAACCGCGGTGACGTGTCGCGCCGTCGCCGCGATGATGACGCGGCGACGTGCGTGACGCAGTCATATAAGGAAATCCACGCATGCGTCGAATCATTACGACGCATGCGAGGGACGGGTTCGGACGGATCGATCCGGTGAGTCTGTACAGACCACCGGATCGATCCGCTGGAGCCGATTCCAGCGGATAGATTTGTTACATAGTTACATAGTTACATAGTTAGTCAGGTTGAAAAAAGACACAAGTCCATCCAGTTCAACCACAAAAAACAAAAAAACAAAATAAAAAACACAGTAAAATCCTATACACCCAACTCCATACCCACAGTTGATCCAGAGGAAGGCAAAAAACCCCAGCGGAGCATGATCCAATTTGCTACAGCAGGGGAAAAAATTCCTTCCTGATCCCCCGAGAGGCAATCGGATTTACCCTGGATCAACTTTACCTACAAATCTTAGTACTCAGTTATATTCTGTACATTTAGGAAAGAATCCAGGCCTTTCTTAAAGCAATCTACTGAGCTGGCCAGAACCACCTCTGGAGGGAGTCTGTTCCACATTTTCACAGCTCTTACCGTGAAAAAAACCTTTCCGTATTTGGAGGTGAAATCTCTTTTCCTCTAGACGTAAAGAGTGCCCCCTTGTCCTCAGTGATGACCGTAAAGTGAATAACTCAACACCAAGTTCACTGTATGGACCTCTTATATATTTGTACATGTTGATCATATCCCCCCTTATTCTCCTCTTCTCAAGAGTGAATAAATTCAGTTCCTCTAATCTTTCCTCATAGCTGAGCTCCTCCATGCCTCTTATCAGTTTGGTTGCTCTTCTCTGCACTTTCCTCCAGTTCTCCTATATCCTTTTTGAGAACTGGTGCCCAAAACTGAACTGCATATTCCAGATGAGGTCTTACTAATGATTTGTACAGGGGCAAAATTATATCTCTGTCTCTGGAGTCCATACCTCTCTTAATACAAGAAAGGACTTTGCTCGCTTTGGAAACCGCAGCTTGGCATTGCATGCCATTATTGAGCTTATGATCAACTAAAACCCCCAGATCCTTCTCCACTACAGATCCCCCCAGTTGTACTCCCCTAGTATGTATGATGCATGCATATTCTTAGCCCCCAAGTGCATAACTTTACATTTATCTACATTAAACCTCATCTGCCACTTAGTCGCCCAATCAGACAGAGCATTGAGGTCGGCTTGTAAATTGGAGACATCCTGTAAGGACGTTATTTCCACTGCATAGCTTGGTGTCATCTGCAAAGACAGAAATGTTACTTTTGATCTCAGACCCAATATCATTTATAAATATATTGAAAAGTAAGGGTCCCAGCACTGAACCTTGGGGTACACCACTGATAACCTTGGACCATTCAGAGTAAGAATCATTAACCACGACTCTCTGAATTCTGTCTTTCAGCCAGTTTTCTATCCATTTACAAACTGATATATCCAATCCTGTAGACCTTACCTTACACATGAGCCGTGTGTGCGGAACTGTATCGAACGCTTTTGCAAAATCCAAATATATCACGTCCACAGCCACGCCTCTGTCCAGGGTTTTACTTACCTCTTCATAAAAGGAAATCAGGTTTGTCTGACAACTTCTGTCTTTCATGAATCCATGTTGTCTGCTGCTTAAATAGTTTTTTTCCAGCAAGAACTCATCCATGTGGTCTTTTATTAAACGTTCCAGTATCTTCCCAACTATAGAAGTTAAACTAACAGGTCTATAGTTACTTGGTAAAGACTTTGTTCCCTTTTTAAATATGGGCACCACATTGGCCCTGCGCCAATCCAGTGGTGACTATTCCTGTCTTTAATGAGTCCCTAAATATTAGATACAGTGGCTTTGAAATGACAGAGCTCAACTCATTTGTTAGCATGCTAACAAATTTTTATCTGCTGGAAATCGGAAATATCCACGGATAAATATCCGCTGGAACGTACACACCAGGGGATCTATCCGCTGAAACCGATCCGCTGAGATTTTTCAGCGGATGGATCCTCTCGTGTGTACGGAGCCTGAGACTGCCTCTTTATTACAGAGAGCTGGCTCACAGCCGACTGTAACACCATTCTCGGAGAACTGGTGCCTGAAAACTATCGTATTATAACCGAAAACAGAATTGGGCAAAGAGGAGGAGGCCTGGCGGTGATCACAAGAATCACCTCGCGATCACTAAACCAGTCCTTCAAAGCCCCTTCTATTCATGGAAACCCTTACTCTGCAACTACAAACAAATTCTCAGGAGACCGCCCGTATTCTACTTTGCTACAGACCACCTGGCCCAAAATCGCAGTTTCTGCCATCATTGACGGAGTTTATCTCCACTTACACCCTTAAGGCCCCGTACAGATGACCAAACATGTCTGCTGAAACTGGTCTGCGGGCCAGTTTCAGCAGACATGTTCGGTCGTGTGTAGGCACGAGCGTGCAGGATTCCAGCAAACATTTGCCCGCCGGACCTTTTCCCAGCGGACAAATATTCCTGGACTTGTTTTAAAACAATCCGCTGGAATCCTGCCCGCTCGGACATGTTCGGTCGTCTGTACAGACCTACCGTACATGTCCGAGCGCCCGCCATCCCTCGCATGCGTCGAATGACTTTGACGCATGTGTGGAAGCATTTAACTGGCAGGCCCGCCCACGTCGCCGCGTCATTGTCGCGGCGACACCGCCGTCATCGACGCGCGGACACGCCCCGCGTATTGTTTACGCGCGGCTTTCTGTACGATGGTTAGTACAGCCATCGTACAGAAAGCCCCGGGCAGACATGTACGGTGAAAACGGTCCGGCGGACCGGTTTCATCGTACATGTTTGCTGGTGTGTACACGGCCTTACAGCAAACACTTTTTGCTGCTCGGGGATTTTAAACCTTTGGGCCCAACTCCTCACAAAACCCCGTGGCCGATGCCTGTATTGACCACCTGGAAGGATTAGGGCTACAGCAATTAGTATGTGGGCCCACACATACTTCAGGTCACACGCTCGATCTCATTTTCAGACAAAATCTGGAAATAAACATTTTGGAAAATGAACCGTTGCCATGGACAGATCACCATGCAATTAAATTCACAATTTCCAAATTCCCCCCCCTTAACAAAAACATCAAAACCAATGACAACACACTGGACTAGATGTCAGAAGAAGCTCCATTCGGAACTCTTCAAACCACATTAAGGGAAAAAGTAAAAACAATTCGACCTCATCAAACGGCCTTAGAAACACTAGATGCCATAAACACACGCCCTATTACAGTCAGCCGACTTAATAGCGCCGAAACGGAAAACCTGCATCCGGAAAAACACCTCAAGCTGGTTAACACCAGCTGTCAGTATTGAAGCAAGAGCGCAGAAGGGCGGAAGCCGCCTGGAAAAGAAGCTCCTCAGAAGAAAACCTCACCATCTACAAGGCCACAACAAGAAATTACCACAAAGAAATTTTCAAAGCCAAGATTTTTTTTTTTTCCAAGGCTATCAATAGCGCCCTAAACCGCCCCACACGAACTCTTCAAGATGGTCACTCAGACATGAATCCCGTCTGTCTTGAAGCCCCCCAATTCGGACACCCAAGAATTTTGCAGTGAATTGTCGGATTACTTCATTAATAAAATTGAGGGAATCCGGGAAAGCATTCAGCAAAACAATACCCCCCTCACCCCCCCCCCCGCAATTACTCACACACCACCCACAGAAATTCACCACAATCAGGAAAGTTCACTCTAGAACCCATTTCCATTGATGCCACTAAAATATCATCGGTACTTTGCGAACAGCACAGCGCCAAATGATATCATTCCCACCAAACTGCTGAAGGAATGCGCCGACATCCTGGCACCTCCTATCACGCAGCTTATAAACACTCTTTCAAGGAGGGCATAGTGCCCTCCCAGTTGAAAGAGGGCATAATCCAACCGATCTTGAAGAAACCCACTTCATCGCCATCCCATAACAGGCCTAAACGTTCTTTCCAAGGTAATGGAGAAAGTAGTGGTACAACAGCTGCAACAGCATCTAGATACCCATAACCTACGTTGATCCATTTCAATCGGGTTTCCGCCCCGGACACGGTACGGAAACTGCATTGCTCAAAATATGGGACGACGCTCTCGAGGCCGCAGACGAAGGAGAATCTTGTCTCCTGGTTCTGCTGGACCTAAGCACTGCCTTTGACACTGTAGACCACAAACTATTACTGACTCGGCTAGCAGGAGTAGCCAAAGTCACAGAAGGTGATTTATCTTGGTTCTCCTCTTTTTTGGAAAACCGATCACAAACAGTGAAATTGGGACCTTTCACTTCTGAGAAACGCACGTTATCGCACGGAGTCTCTCAAGGATCGCCTCTATCGCCGATACTGTTTAACATCTATCTTCGTCCTCTTTTAAAATCATTAGCAGCCAAAAAACTGCTTTATCACTCATATGCAGACGGCACGCAACTATATTTCCGCATTTGCAACAAAAGGATCACCACCTCAATCTAGATACATGCCTCTATTTGATAGAGAACTGGATGACAAAGAGTTATCTTAAACTCAACGGAGCGAAAACAGAACTTCTCCTGTTTCGCGCCAAGCGTATGACTCAACCTGCAACAACTTGGATACCCCCGCCCATTCTGGGCAAAATCATCACCCCTAGCGCAAAGTCAAAAGTCTTGGGGTCATCTTCGACTCCTACATGACAATGGACGCACAAATAGGGTCAGTAGTCAGCGGATCTCCACCATCTGCTGCGCCTACTACGCAAACTCACTTCTTTTATTCCAAAGAAGAACATAGCGGCCGTGGTGGGAGCAAATGTGAACTCCAAACTGGATTATGCAAACGCCCTTTACCTCGGCCTCCCAAAGTACCAAATCGCTCGTCTGCAAGTCGTTCAAAATACGGCCGCCAGACTAGTGACTGGGAAAAGCCTTGGGAATCAATCTCACCTTCACTGAGAGCCCTTCATTAGTTGCCAGTAAAAGACAGAATTGTTTTATAAAGCACTCTGTCTAACGCATAGATGTATCCATGGGAATGCTCCCCATTATCTATGCGCTAAAATAAAAGCTCACAACGCCAATCGCGTTCTGCGATCCACCAACCAAAACCTGCTTCAAATACCCAAAGCCAATTACAAGTCAAAGGAGAAAGAAGATTCGCGGTCCAAGGTCCCAGGACTATGGAACGTCTTTACCAACCAGCATTTGGTTGGAGGAAAACCACTTAGCATTCAGGAGAAAAATCAAAACTCATCTCTTTTGATATCAAAGGAGACAGGAACAACAAGCGCCCAGAGGCGATTTAGTTCGCATGTTGCCGCGCTATATAAGTTCTTCATTCATTCAGACGTGTATGGGGACAGCTGGCTGGTTGGAGAGTGACATGGGTGTCAGGCATGTCTGTGCACCCCCATGATGCAGACATCACAAGGGGGCACATGCACGACTAACATCCTCCTGTCTTTTCCCTTCCAGTTGACTCTGCATATGCACTTGGGCCCCATCTCATGACTCCATTCCAGGATCCCCAAACACCAGAGAGGAAAGATACAATGATGCACACGCACGTACCCGTGGAGTGGTGGAACGCACCTTTGGCCTCCTGAAGTCCCGTTTCCGATGCCTGGATAAGTTTGGGGGTACCCTGTTGTATTCCCCAAACTTTGTGTTTGCAAAACTACGCTGTGAGAAAGGGCCTGGAGATTGACATACGCGATGACCTGACCCCGAACCAGACAATCCCCCCATAACCGAGGCTACCCCGTCTTCTGAGGGAACAGCAGTCAGGAGATGCCTCGCAGTAGGCATCTTTGCACATTAAACCCACACATTAATCATGGCACAAGGAGAATGCACGCATGCACACACTGTGGTCCCTAGCACACACACCCCACATCCACATCAAATTGGATTAGCCCAAGTCCACCATTCTGGACTTGTGAGCAGCAACGCCGCGCTAAGGCTCCAATTATGTTGCACGACATTCATACCGCATTCACACGGACCTGGGGATCACTTCTCCCTGGTCCTGGGGATCCCTTCTCACCACAACCGAGGGTGACACCCCTTTTCCGGCAGGAATGTCACCCCCACATTCATACATCAGTCACACTGTATCCTGCCTGGGCTACAATAAATTATAAGAACTCATAACATGAGTAAAATAACAAAGAAACCTAAAACACTCATAACCTGAGTAAAAAATAAAAAACAAAAAAAACTACCGGCGCTGCGGCGGCGGCCACGGCCCCGGCCCCCGGCTACTCAGGGGAGACTCTTGGGGGGGGGGGAAATCAGGAGAAGGAGGAGAATCCCCTGGTCTCTGCCCACCTGGCGGCCTGCCCTCCAACGCCAGGGCGATGCGGGTGAGGACCACATTGGTGTCCTCCTGCAGCCTCACCCCCGCCTGGATGGCTGCCGTGTTGGCCCGGGACAGCCTTGGTCAGGGCGCGCACCTCCTGACCCAACGCCTGCTGTGGTGGTCTGCAGGTCAATCATGCAGGTTATCACAGCCGAGGAGTTGCATGCCACATCCTGCACAGACTCCTTTATGGAGGCCATGCTGTCTGACATGTGCTCCATACACTGGGCAACCTGACCCAGATGGCGGGTCTGGTCCCTCCGCAGGTTTTCAGGCAGAACTTCTGCCACCCCCTTGTCTTCCTGGTCGCCTTCCTGGCTCCTGATGTGGCTTGGGGCCTAGGAGTAGGGGAGACCCCTGGGGGGGAAGCCTTGTTGGGGGAGGGGCTACCCCTGATGGAGGCCTGACTGGTGCCAGGCATAGGGAAAGCCTCCTCCAAATGGAGAAGGACCTCATTGGCACTCAGCACCTCCTCCTCCTCAACCTCCTGAGGAGAGCCTGTGGCCACTCCCCTCCACAGATGACTCCTGACTTGCCTGGGGGTCTGCCTCAGACTCATGGTCCGGGGGAGGCTGTGGGACTGGCCAGATGGCCCAGCACCCTCCTGCACATCTGTGGATGACACAAAACATTCACATGTTGGAGGATCCACACACTTGTCACATGTTCCCTTCCCCCCCACACATAGCTACACACCAGATAGGAAATAAAACACACTTACCTGTCTTCAAGGCCTCCTCAATGGGGTCAAATCCAGGAACTCCCTCCACTTGATGCCTGTGGAGGCACTGGGCAACCACCCGCTCCTCAGCACTGAGCTGAGAGTGGTTGATGTTCCCCCTCCAGTGCCCCAGGCATGAGTGGTCTTGGCCAGCTTACCTCGGATGACGCCCCTGAGATCATTGATCTTCTTTAAAGGGGTGGTTCACCCTAAAAACTACTTTTTTTATTACAATGGCCCCCCACATTACAATACGATTAAGGCTCTTATTATTTTTTTGAAGCTGTACATACCTTTGTACAGCCTATTCACCCGTTGCGAGTCCCGAGGGAGTGGGCGTTCCTCACATGTCTGTGATTGACATTTTGACCAAAAACGAGCTCCCCCCCGTCGCGTAAGCCGCGTCAACCATTGGCGAAAGGAGCCGAACGGCGAGTCGGCGCTATACTGCGCATGCGCATCGCCGTTCGGCTCCTTTCGCCAATCGTGACGCGGCTTACGCGACGGGGGGGGCTCGTTTTTGGTCAAAATGTCAATCACAGACATGTGAGGAATGCCCACTCCCGCGGGACTCGCAACGGGTGAATATGCTGTACAAAGGTATGTACAGCTTCAAAAAAATAATAAGAGCCTTAATCGTATTGTAATGTGGGGGGCCATTGTAATAAAAAAAAGTCGTTTTTAGGGTGAACCACCCCTTTAAGATCTCATTGGGGGTCCTGGCCTCACTCCCCAATGCATTGACATTGTCTGCTATCAGTTGCAGGATCTCCCTCCTCCTGGCCGCGGTGGTGTTGGCAATCTCTGGCCCATGGAGGTACCTATCATATTGGGTCATGGCCCTGACAATAATAGCCCTCTCCTGTGGGAAGTAATTCAGCTTCCTCTTTTTACGAGCTGCTGACATGGCTCCAAAAAACACACACCGACAAACACCTACAAACAACAGAACAAAAGCACCTTGCTTCAGGGGGGGAAACAAGAAGATGTACTTTTGCACTGGATGGGCACATGTCTGGGCGCATTTATGCCCTGGGCGTATCTCACTAATTACGCCGGGCCTAGTTCCTATCTCACTGATAACGCCGGGCCGAGTTCTGAGCATGCGCAGAGAGGCGCTGAACATAGTCAGCTTCATTGCGCATGCGCCGTCCGTTCGGACCCTTCATTTGCATGGGGTCACGGCTCATTTCAATGGAACACACGCCCCACTTCCTTCCCACTTTCAATTACGCCGGCTTACGCCTCGGAATTTACGTTGCGCCGCGCAAAGTGGGTGCAAATACTATGAGGATACGGTACTTGCCTCTCTAAGTTGAGCCGGCGTAACGTAAATGAGATGCGCTACGCCGGTCTATATATGCGCCGATGTAGGTGGATCTACCCCAATGTATACTATTATTTATTTACTAAAGTGTCAAAATTTAAATTAAAATGTGTATGAGAATAAGATCGTAAAGACATAGTATAATCCTGGTATAATCCAAACATAAAGGTCTTGGGCACCGAGTCATTTACATATCATCATTGGAAAAAATCACAAGAATATAATAATATAAATGTAGCAAAATGCTAACGTGTATAACATCTGCACTATCCAAACGTCTATTGATGAATAATGACGTCCGGGTGATTAAACCTCTTGAGGCTGATTTTACTGGTGTGACCAAAAATAGTAATACTGAATTATATGGACCAACACGTAATTAAATACCATAAACATTGCACAGACAAAAAATTATTTGTGTGGTATGGGTATGGGGGACACATCAGCCACTTTGATGCTATTTTGGGACCATTGTCATTTATACAGCAATCAGTGCTATAAAAATGCACTGATTATTGTGTAAATGACACTGGTAGGGAAGGGGTTAACCACTAGGGGCCGAGGAAGGGGCTAAGTGTATCCTAGGGAGTGATTCTAACTGTGGGGGGATGGGCTTCCAGATGACATGGAGCAGTAGATCAGTGTCCTGTCACAAGACAGAACAGGGAAATACCTTGTTTATACAGGCATCCCCCCGTTCTGTAGCTCCGTGACATGATTGTGGGACACCGGCGGACATTGAGTCCGCAGGTCTGGCTGACACGGTTACGGAACTCAGGGCAGGGGTTTGTGTTGCTTTGCGCAGCCGTGCCATTCTGCTGATGTATATCTGCAGGAAGCCGTTGTCAAGCGGTTAAAATATCCCAAGCTTTGAACATCTCACAGAGCACTGTTCAATACATCATCTGAAAATGGAAAGCGTATGGCACAACTGCAAACCTACCAAGACATGGCCATCCATCTAAACTGATAGGCCAGACAAGGAGAGCATTTAGATGTTCCATTTGCATTTTGTGAGAAGCCATGTGGGGAACACAGCAAACATGTGGAAGAAGATGCTTTTTGGTCTAAAAGCAAAACGCTATGGCCCAGATTCCCAAAGCACTTACGCTGACGTATCTCGAGATACACCGTGTAAGTATGCACCGTCGTATCTATGTGCCGTGCCCACAATCTGAGATACGCCTAAAAATAGGCTTCATCCAGTCGACGTAACTTTCCTACGCCGGCGTATCGTGGGCGCATATTTACGCTGGGCACATTTGCCGCTCCCATTGATTTTCTATGCACATATGCAAATGAGGGAGATACGCCGATTCATGAACGTACTTGCGCCTGGCGCATAATATACTCAGTTTGCGTAAGTCGTACGTCCGGCGTAAAGTTCTTCCCCATATAGGAGGCGCAACTCATGCAAAGGTATGGACCAGGGAACACAAGCCGTCGTATCTTATGTCGTTTACGTTGTACATGAATAGGGCTGGGCGTAGGTTACGTTCACGTCGTAGGCAGTGATCCGTCGTATCTTAGGGAGTAGTTCCGACATGATTCTGAGAAAGCGCACAGGGATGCGGCCATGGGACGGCTTCTATGGCGCTTGCCTCATCATTTGCATGGGGTCACACCTCATTAGCATGGCTCACGCCCACTAACACCTACGCTGGCTTACGCTGAGGAAACCCAGCGTATCTTTAACCACTTCCAAACCGCTGTACGACTATATATGGCCTCACTTTAAAGATGGATATCTCGGTAACGGCAGCAGCTGCTGCCACAACCGAGGTATCCATCTTTAGTGTGAGCGGTTCTGTTAACGATAACGGCGGTCTCCGTGGCGCATTCAACGCGAGATAGCTGTTATCGGCGGAGGGAGAGGGCCCCCCCTCCCGCCACTCTCCCGCGCCTCCCGCCACTCTCCCGCGCCCTCCGCCGCTTACCGGAGCCGTCGGTAGCGGCTTAGGAGATTCAGGTGTGCTCGGCTGCTGACTGGGGAATCGAGTGAGGGAAAAATCGCCCCCACCCGTCCCCATAGCTCTGCTGGGCGGAAGTGACGTCAAAACGTCAGTCCCGCCCGGCGTCTTAAAGAAACTTTTTTTTTTTGTCTTTTTGACCCCAGATCTCATATTTAAGAGGACCTGTCATGCTTTTTTCTATTACAAGGGATGTTTACATTCCGTGTAGTAGGAATAAAAGTGATCATACTTTGGAGGTGGGATGGTTTGGGCAGTCGGTGAATCCGATCAATGACCAGATCTGACTTGATTAACCACTTCCTTACCGCGTCATTGTGAAATGACGGCGGCAGGAACCCCTCCTCGATCCAGGAGGACGTCATATGACGTCATGGGCTTTCCGGGTGGATATCTGAATGATGCCTGCAGCGAGAGGCATCATTCAGATATCCTTCTCTCCTGCCAGCGATTCTGCACAACGTAAGAACGATCATAGCGGCGATTCCGCCGCTAGATCGTTCTTACAGGCGGCGGGAGGGACATCCCCCCCTCCCGCCGCCATCCGGTGCTTCTCCGGGCTCTCCCGTGCCATCGGGGGCCCGGAGAACGAATCGTCCGGCGCTGGCAGGAAGCATAGAGATGACTGGTGACCAGATGGTCACCAGTCATCTCTATGACCGTTGGAGAACCCGGGCGCGATGTGATGACGTCACGCCCGGGTCCCCGTAAGTAAACAAAGCCGCAATTGCGGCTGCTAAGCAACCACAAGCATGAGATCGGTGAATTTTTTTTCACCGATTTCATGCTTTCCAGCCTGGAGGAGAGATGTGGGGTCTTATTGACCCCGCATCTCTCCATAAAGAGTACCTGTCACACACATTCCTATTACAAGGGATGTTTACATTCCTTGTAATAGGAATAAAAGTGATAATAAAAAAAATAAAATAAAAAAAAAAGTGTAAAAAAAGAAATAAATATGTAAAAAAAAAAAAAAAGAAATAAAACATTTTTTTTTAACGCCCCTGTCCCCAGTAGCTCGCGCGCAGAAGCGAACGCACACGCAAGTCCCGCCGACATGTAAACACCGTTAAAACCACATATGTGAGGTATCGCCGCGTGCGTTAGAGTGCGAGCAACAATTCTAGCACTAGATCTCCTCTGTAAATCTAAACTGGTAACCAGTAAAAAAAATCAAAGCGTTGCCTATGGAGATTTTTAAGTACCGAAGTTTGGCGCCATTCCATGAGTGTGCGCAATTTTAAAGCGTGACATGTTAGGTATCTATTTACTCGGTGTAACATCATCTTTCATATTTTACAAAAAAAATTGGGCTAACTTTACTGTTTTGTTATTTTTTCCTGTATGTCATTAACCACTTGCCGACCGCTGCACGACGATATACATTGACAGAATGGCACGGGCAGGCGAATGGGCATATACAGGTGGTTCTCAAAAATTTGCATATTGTGATAAAGTTCATTATTTTCTGTAATGTTCTGATAAACATTAGACTTTCATATATTTTAGATTCATTACACACAACTGAAGTAGTTCAAGCCTTTTTATTGTTTTAATATTGATGATTTTGGCATAAAGCTCATGAAAACCCAAAATTCCTATCTCAAAAAATTAGCATATCATGAAAAGGTTCTCTAAACGAGCTCTTAACCTAATCATCTGAATCAACTAATTAACTCTAAACACCTGCAAAAGATTCCTGAGGCTTTTAAAAACTCCCAGCCTGGTTCATTACTCCAAAACCGCAATCATGGGTAAGACTGCCGACCTGACTGCTGTCCAAAAGGCCATCATTGACACCCTCAAGCAAGAGGGTAAGACACAGAAAGAAATTTCTGAACGAATAGGCTGTTCCAGAGTGCTGTATCAAGGCACCTCAGTGGGAAGTCTGGGAAGGAAAAAGTGTGGCAGAAAACGCTGCACAACGAGAAGAGGTGACCGGACCCTGAGGAAGATTGTGGAGAAGGACCGATTCAGACCTTGGGGGACCTGCAGAAGCAGTGGACTGAGCCTGGAGTAGAAACATCCAGAGCCACCGTGTACAGGCGTGTGCAGGAAATGGGCTACAGGTGCCGCATTCCCCAGGTCAACCCACTTTTAAACCAGAAACAGCGGCAGAAGCGCCTGACCTGGGCTACAGAGAAGCAACACTGGACTGTTGCTCCGTGGTCCAAAGTACTTTTTTCGGATGAAAGCAAATTTTGCATGTCATTCGGTAATCAAGGTGCCAGAGTCTGGAGGAAGACTGGGGAGAAGGAAATGCCAAAATGCCTGAAGTCCAGTGTCAAGTACCCACAGTCAGTGATGGTCTGGGGTGCCATGTCAGCTGCTGGTGTTGGTCCACTGTGTTTTATCAAGGACAGGGTGAATGCAGCTAGCTATCAGGAGATTTTGGAGCACTTCATACTTCCATCTGCTGAAAAGCTTTATGGAGATGAAGATTTCATTTTTCAGCACGACCTGGCACCTGCTCACAGTGCCAAAACCCCTGGTAAATGGTTTACTGACCATGGTATTACTGTGCTCAATTGGCCTGCCAACTCTCCTGACCTGAACCCAATAGACAATCTGTGGGATATTGGGAAGAGAAAGTTGAGAGACGCAAAACCCAACACTCTGGATGAGCTTAAGGCCGCTACCGAAGCATCCTGGGCCTCCATAACACCTCAGCAGTACTACAGGCTGATTGCCTCCATGCCACGCCGCATTGAAGCAGTCATTTATGCAAAAGGATTCCCGACCAAGTATTGAGTGCATAACTGAACATAATTATTTGAAGGTTGACTTTTTTTTATTAAAAACACTTTTCTTTTATTAGTCGGATGAAATATGCTAATTTTTTGAGATAGGAATTTTGGGGTTTCATGAGCTGTATGCCAAAATCATCAATATTTAAAACAATAAAAAGGCTTTGAACTACTTCAGTTGTGTGTAATGAATCTAAAATATATGAAAGTCTAATGTTTATCAGTACATTACAGAAAATAATGAACTTTATCACAATATGCTAATTTTTTGAGAACCACCTGTATATACGTCCCTGCCTCACAGCGGGTGGGAGCTCAAACCCCTTTATCACCTCCCAGGTAACCCTTTCACCCCCTGTCGCCAGTGTCACTAAGCGATCTTTTTTCTGATCACTGTATTAGTGTCGCGGGTGGTGCTAGGTAGCCAGTTAGTTATTTAGGTTCACCTTCAGGTTTTTATAGCTACAGGTACCCCCATATACTACCTAATAAACCCCCTGATTGCCATCTAGTTAACCCTTTCACCAGTGATCACTGTATAAGTGTTACATGTGACACTAGTTTGTTAGTTTGCTTTTTATAGCGTCAGGGCATCCACCATTTATTACCCAATAAAGGTTTAACCCCCTGATCACCCGGCGGGTGATATCAATTAGGTTTAGTGTCAAATAGGGCATGCGTCGCCCCAGGCAGTGTCAGATTAGTGCCAGTAGCGCTAACACCCACGCACGCAGCATACACCTCCCTTAGTGGTATAGTATCTGAACAGATCAGATATTGATCTGTTCAGATCTATACTAGTGTCCCAAGCAGTTTAGGGTTCTCATAAACACAGTGTTAGCGGGATCAGCCCAGATAACTGCTAGCACCTGCGTTTTGCCCCTCCGCCCAGCTACAGGGGCTTCATGACAGATAGCTCTGATGACAAAGTTGAGGTCCCTGCCAAGGTCAGGCATACCCGACCCCAATATTTTTCTTCTGTTGTTGAGGTGCAAGAACCGCAGGGCTCTCGTATGGAGCAGAGAAGTACTAGTGCCGCTCATCCTTCTGATGAACTGGCAAGCACCAGTGGCCAAATACACCCTGGTCGTACATCCAGCGCTGCAGTAACACTTGGTGATGTGGTGAGTCCCATAAGTGCAGTTCTAGCTGGCGAGGTGGCAAGCACAAGTAGTGTCCCGCTGCCAACAAGAAGAAGACAAAGATGGGCCCATCGTGCCCATAGTGTCCTGCTGAATTTGCCAATCCTAATTGGGAGCCCACCACTTCTACAACACCCATACTTCCCCCCATTCACTGGCCAACCCGGAATTCAGGTGGAAACAGTTGATTTTACGGCACTTGATTTTAATGTGCAGTTTTTCACTGAAGATTTCTATAGATCTATTGTGGACCAAACTAATTTGTATGCTGGTCAATTCATAGCCGCTAATCCCCAGTCCTCCTTTGCCAAAGAATGGAAACCAATTACGGTTTCCGATTTTAAAACCTTTCTGGCCCTATCCCTCGACATGAGCATAGTTAAAATGAGTGAGCTCATGTGCCCATGTTCTCTGCCTCCATGACCAGGGCACGATACGAGCAGATCTCACAGTTCATGCATTGCAACAAAAATGAACTTTGTCGTCCTCATGGAGATCCTTAATTCGATCGGCTCTACAAAATTAGGCCCCTCGTAAACCACTTCAATTAACTAACCACAGGCTATACATGTAGTTTTATGGTTTTTGAGGGAAAAGATAGTCACGTAGAACTGCCCAGATTACATAGGGAGTGCTGTCAAAATAGTGTGGAACTTGGTGTCACCCTTATTCGGAAAGGGGTACCATTTATATGTGAACAATTATTACAGGAGCGTGACACTTTTTAGTCACTTGTTTGATCATCCGATTGGCGCATGTGGCACCGTGCGACCTAATTGCCAGTGGCTTGTAGATTCCCGTCTTAGGCTGGGGGAGAGAGCCTGTTCAAGGTGTAATAATTCGCTATGAAGTGGAGGGATAATAAGAATGTTTTTGTTCTTTCCTCCCTTCACGCAGACACGACAGTCCAAGTTCGTACAGCGACTGGTGTTGTGGAGAAACCCCTCTGTTTCCCACGAATATAACCAAAATATGGGAGGGGTGGACCTCAACCTCAGGCCAGATGCTGGTACAAAAAAGTGTCTGTATATTTATTTCAATTGACTTTGCTGAATGCTTTTTTGCTCTACAAAGCTTCAGGACAGACTGGATCTTTCCGTAAATTCCAGGGAGATATTGTCCGAGCCCTCCTGTATCCAGGCGGTACTGCACCTCACCATCCCCAACCAAATGCAGTAAGCCGGCTGCATGAGAGGCATTTTCTGTATGTCCTCCCTAGTACCCCTACCCAACGAGCCCCCCAAAGAAAATGTTGTGTCTGTAGAAAGCATTGGTGAATGTTTTGAATGCTACCACACACTAGTGCAGTATTAGCGTAGGGTACAGCATTTCACAGACTAGGACACACTTACACAGGGTCTCCCAAGATGCCATTGCATTTTGAGAGACCCAAACCTGGAACCGAATACCAAACAATTACAGTTACAAATAAAAAGTGTTTTTATTGTTCTCTCCCTCTCTATTCTCTCTCTATTGTTCTGCTCTTTTTTTACTGTATTCTATTCTGCAATGTTTTATTGTTATTATGTTTCATCATGTTTGCTTTTCAGGTATGTCATTTTTTTATACTTTACTGTTTACTGTGTTTTATTGTTAACCATTTTTTTTTGTTTTCAGGTACGCCATTCAGTTGCAGTGCAGATCTATCCATCTTGACAGCAACAGCGTTTGCCCCTACGATACATAAAGCCGTGACTCCAGTGCTGTAGGAGGTGATTTCACCACCACAGTTAAAAGAAAAAGAGCATATATGCCGAAGCATGGGGGCAGCAGGGGCGAAGGAGCGATTTGCTCCTAATGCTGCATACACACGCGGCATAACTTTTGTGGGATGATGCCCCCATGCTTCGGCATATATAAATGGTGCGTGTATGCCATTAGAAGTGGGATGAAGGGAGGTATTCTAATGGTGGGCATACCCACCGAGTTTTCGTTCAGCCAACAGGCTGCATGAAAAAAAAGATTACAATATATGCCCCACAAGGACCAGCAATGTACTGGTATGTTGCTGGACTTTGAATGGTTATACCAACATGATGCCTGTGGGTTTAGGTATCATTCTTTTCAGCCAGCGGTCGGCTTCCACATAAAAGCTAATTAGCCTCTAGACTGCTTTTACAAGTAGTGGAACAGAATGTCCCCCCCCCCCCACCCCCCACCATCTCCCATGGTTTTCTCTGGCTCTCCTGTCCCAACAGCCGGTGGTTCTGCCAGCTGACCAAATAGCTGATAAGAGACCAGAATGGCTCCAATCATCTCTATGGCCCAAGAAACCTGAAGCTACGAGCATTTTATGACTTAGATTTTGTCTGATATGAACAGCGTCATTGTGAAATTGGGAAAGCATTTTATCACACCGATCTTGGTGTGGTCAGATGCTTTGAGGGCAGAGGAGAGGTCCCAATTTTTTCAAAAAAGGGTACCTGTCACTACCGATTTGCTCATAGGGGATATTACATTCCCTGAGATAACAATAAAAATGATTAAAAAAAAATGCAAGGAACAGTTTAAAAATAAAATAAAAAAGCAAAATAAATAATAATAGTTAGTAAAAAAAAGCACCCTGTCCCCCCCTGCTCTCGTGCAAAGGCGAACGCAAGCATCGGTCTGGCGTCATATGTAAACAGCAATTGCACTATGCATGTGAGGTATCTCACCACAAAGGTCAGATCAAGGGCAGTAATTTTAGAGAGTAGACCTCCTCTGTAAATCTAAAGTGGTAACCTTTAAGGCTTTTAAAAATGTATGTAGATTGTCGCCACTGTGTGTTTGTGATCAATTTTAAAGCATGTCGTGTTTGGTATCCATGTACTCTGCCTAAGATCATCTTTTTTATTTCATCAAACATTTGGGCAATATAGTGTGTTTTAGTGCATTAAAATAAAAAAAGTGTGATCCAGATTCACGTAGAGCGGCGCATATTTAGATCGGCGTAACGCATCTCTGTTACGTTACGCGGCTCAATTTTGTGACGTAAGTACCGTATCCACAGAGTATTTGCGCCCAAATTTGTGCCAGCGTAACGTAAGTTCCGAGGCGTAAGGCGGGGTAATTGAAAGTGGGAAGGAAGTGGGCGTGCTTCATTGAAATGAGTCGTGACCCCATGCAAATGAAGGGCCGGCTGGCATGCGCAATGGTGCTGACTCTGTTCATAGCCTCTCTGCGCATGCGCAGAACTCGGCCCGGCGCAATCAGTGAGATAGGAACTAGGCCAAGCATACTTAGTGAGATACGACCTGTGCTTAAATAGGCCCAGACAAACGCCCTTCCATTGCAAAAGTACATCCCTGTGTTTCCCTTCCTGAAGCGAGGTGGCTTTTGTTCTGTTGTCTGTGGCTGTTTTGTTGGTTGTGTAGGAGTGTTGTAGCAAAGATTTTTTGGAGAGTGAGATAGGAGATTGTATTAGCTGTCTGTTTGTTCTGTTTGATTTTGGTGTTTTTTTTTTTTTGCTGTGTGTTTTTTGGTGTCTGTATTAGCTGTCTGTTTGTTCTGTTTGATTTTGGTGTTTGTTTTTTGCTGTGTGTTTTGGTGTCTGTGTTAGCTGTCTGTTTGTTCTGTTTGATTTTGGTGTTTGTTTTTTTGCTGTGTGTGCTGTGTGTTTATGTGTCTGTGGTGTGCTGTTTGTTTTTGTGTCAGTTTTGGTGCTGACTGTTTGGTGGTGATATGGCACCAAAAAAGAGAAAGTTAACACTTCTCTGTCCGGGAGAAGCAAATCCTTGCTAGGGCCATTTCCTGTCATGGGCGATATTTGCATGGCCCTGAGAGCCAGGACATCACCCAGGCCAGGAAGCAGGAGATCCTCCAGGAGATTACTGATGAGATCAATGTGGTGGGGGGGGAACAAGGATCGTCAGTGTGGGATCTCAAAAAGATCAATGACCTCCGCCACCTGGTCCGTGAAAAGCTAGCCAAGCTTACAGGCCATTCCAGGGGCACTGGAGGGGGACCACCTTGCACCATCAGGCTGACTGAGGAGGAGTGGGCAGTGGCCCGGTGCTTCAACAGGCAGCAAGTGGTGGGCCTGCCTGATTTGGACTCCGAGGAGGCCCGTGAGGACAGGTACGCTTTTTTTTCATCTGCGAGTAGCATGTGTGGGGGGGGGGGGAAGGGAATATGTGCCAAGTGTGTGGATCCTCCAACCTGTGTATGTTTTGTGTCATCCACAGATGACCAGGAGGGTGCTGGGCCATCAGGCCAGTCTGCACCAACCCCCAGACGTCAGGCTGCTGAACTTTCCCAGGCAAGGCTGGAGTCCTCAGGGGAGGAGAGTGGCCACAACTCACCTCATGAGGAGGATGAGGGGGAGGAGGTTGAGGAGGATCAGGTTGACATAGCCAGTGAGATACTTCTCCTTTTGGAGGAGTCTCCCCCTGGGGCTGACAGCAGTCAGGCCACCATCAGGGGTAGCCCCTCCCACTCCTCCCCCAACAGGGCTCCCCCCCAGGGGGCTCCCCTCCTCCCAGGCCACAAGCCTCATCTGGAGGCAGTCAGGCCACCATCAGGGGTAGCCCCTCCCACTCCTCCCCCAACAGGGCTCCCCCCCAGGGGGCTCCCCTCCTCCCAGGCCACATGCCTCATCTGGAGGCAGGAAGGCCACCCAGAAGACCAGGGGGGTGGCCGACTTTCTGCCGGCCAATCTGCGGAGGGACCAGGCCCTTCAGACCCGCCATCTGGGTGAGGTCAGCCAGACTTTGGCACAGATGGAGGACAGCCTGTAAGGACTCAGTGACTGAAGTGAGCTGCAACTCCTTGGCGTTCATAAACTGTTTTAATGAACTGCAGACTGCAACAGCAGGTGTGGGTCAGGAGGTGCATGCCCTGACCCCAGGTTGTCCAGGACAATACCCAGGCTGTCCAGGCCAATCAGCAGCCTCACTGTGGGCCTGAACAGGATAGCCGTGGCCTTGGAGGGCAGGCCAGCAGTGGGCAGAGCCCAGGGGAGGCTCCTCCTTCCCTGATTCCGCCCCCCCCATGAGTCTCCCCTGAGGGGCCGGATCGTGGCCGGCCCAGGCGTGGGTCACGCCTGCGTTAATTTTTTGTGTATTTTTGGTTTCAGTGCCTTTGTTGGTTTTGTTTTTACTGTGTTTATGATTTGTTTTATGTTTATGAATGATGTATGAATGTGGGGGTGACATTCCTGCTGAAAAAAGGGGTGTCACCCTCATTTTGTGGTGGAGTAGGGTTCCCCAGAACCAGGGAGAAGTGATCCCAGGTCCGTGTGAAAAGGTGTATGAATGTACAGTGACATAATTGGAGCCTGTCATCCTGAAGGACTGTGATGGAGTTCGCAGATGTAGTGTTTCGGAAGGACCAGGCCTGACCTGGTTGGGTGAGACAGGCACCTGCCCAAGCATACTGGCTGTATTGCAGGAGGGTGGATCGTTCACATTAATCACAGTGATTTGACTATTCGGGCCTATTCCACCAGTTTATTTGTTCCTTTTCTTTTTTTTGGATTACAAATTCCCCCTTTGTACGCCAACGCATAAGTGCACAGACTTTTGGGGTAATTTGTACTGAGGATTGGTCTGATCAACCAAACCACATTAGTGAAGTACACTATCTAAAAACTGCCTGTTTAGTTATAGTAAACTGTTGATAGCTATTTCCATACTCTTTAGCTGGGTAACTGGATCCATTAGGCTGTGTAGCACTGTTATTAGAGAGAGAGCTGGGTGAGGCTTGGCAGGGAGGTGCCTCAGTGTATATATCTTACTGAGGGGACCCCCTTTGCTGTGTGCTTACACAGGTCTGCATAGCTATTCTAGTTTCATTTTTATTTATCTGTTATCACTGATTCTGACTCTTGCAGGGCTCTGCAAGAAGTCTACTACTGTTTTACCCCCTTTGTTTCCTTTGCTTTTATTTTACCAAGTAAAGAGTTACATTGGTAAAGCTGAATTTGTGTGCAGTCCACCTGTCATCCTACAGGATCAATACAACTCAAGGTAATCACGTGTTTGTATAATTTACTGTGGTGTAATATTTGTGCCCTCCAACAGCTATTGGGGGCCACCAATTCCACTGAATACCAGTTGTGCCAAGGGAGGGTTCGAGCCAGCTTTAGGGGTTGATAGCCAGAGCCGTAGACCCAAAACAAACCAGCAGCTCCTTCAGGGGTAGTGCTACATTAACTTCTTATTTGCAGTATGGTAGCATTCCCCCCCCTTTTTTTTTTTACGCAGTTTAACATTTAATACTTCTGCCAGGGGAATAACTGTTGGCTTTGTAAAACAGACTATTGTCTGATAGTTAGTTATCAATATACCATGGTTATTTTGTCACGGGGAGAAATTGATCCTTTCCTTTTATTCATATACATAGCGAGTGTTGCATACGATCTTGTTATTTTATGTAAGATTTTTGTCTATGTCCTGAACAAAATATCAAACAAATAGTGAATGTGTGTGAATTTTTAGTAGCCACTATCACTAACAAGTGCTTTCGCTCACTTAAGAACGAATATAGAATTGGTGATTGTGTTGTTTTTAGTTAGGATGTGTAGTTTTTTAAACTGTTATTCATACTATTTTATGCACAAGTGCATCGGTTGGCCGGGGTATGCCCCAACGGCCCTGTTTTGTACTGCAACACAAAAAAATAAAAAGAACGATATAGAATTAACAAAAACAGTGCTGCGCTACTATATAAATCAATATATGTGTGTCAACCAATACCCAAATAACTCATCATCATAACCATATACACAGAAAACGTGTGATGACGTGTGTAACATGAAATGCATAGCGGGCATCCACTTATTATTTACATAATATCCAGTTTTTTGGTTCCCATCCCCTGTGCTTTGGAACGCACACCATGGCTTGGCCTTATGGCGAGCACATTTACCCAAAGCTGTACATGGTGCATCTACAGTGGTTCAGGATCCAGCATCATCTTAGTCCCTCGCTGACAAGTTTCCTGGCAATGGAAGGGACAACTAACCCATTGCTGTAGATGCACAGGCTAGTCCCAGGCTTACTGCACCACCGTCACTCCTCTTCTGGATCCTGAGAGGACCCCACTGCTGGGCAGGCAAAAGCAAGTGTCCGTGTCACCCAGGCAGTGACAAGGAAACCTGAAGAAGGTCATCAGCGGTTGTGAACAGATAAAGAGAGAAGACTTGAGCACCATGTGACCACCGATTTAGTGTGTTGGTGGCCGCCTCCCTCCCTCTGTTCTATTGTACACTCAATGCTGTGTGACTATTGACCTTCACTGGAAACTGTTGGCCCCTCGTTGCTTGGAGTATCCCAGGTGATATTGCAAGTTTTACTTTTTATAGTCATTCAGGACTGCATTTTAGCTTCATTTTGGTTGAATAAAGAATTAGCTTTTTGCAACTGCCAAGAGACTGCATGCCTTTTGTATCCCATGAGCACTGGATCACTGTGCATTGTTTGTTTGTAGCCGTATTTTCCAGTTACATTTTTTATCAAGCAGCACTGGGCTCACATCCCTCTCCATTGACTTTTGCTCCTGACTTTATGTTATTGGCATACATGTCCACAATTTTAGCACTGGTGATATTGCTGTTCTAGAAATAGGGATGAGCCGAACACCCCCCCGATTCGGTTCGCAGCAGAACATGCAACCAGGCAAAACATTTGTTTGAATACGCGAACACCGTTAAAGTCAATGTGACACAAACATGAAAAATCAAAAGTGCTAATTTTAAAGGCTAATATGCAAGTTATTGTCATAAAAAGTGTTTGGGGACCGGAGTCCTGCCCCAGGGGACATGTATCAATGCAAAAAAAGTTTCAAAAACAGCATTTTTTCTGGAGCAGTGATTTTAATAATGCTTAAAGTGAAACAATAAAAGTGAAATATTCATTTAAATTTCGTACCTGGGGGGTGTCTATAGTATGACTGTAAAGTAGCGCATATTTCCCTTGTTTATAACAGTCTCTGCACAAAATAACATTTCTAAAGGAAAAAAGTCATTTTAAAACTACTCGGCTATAATGAATTGTGAAGTCACGGCATACAGATAAAAGTCATTGAAAAATAAAATGTTGTGGGGGTCCCCCCAAATTCCATTACCAGGCCCTTCAGGTCTGGTATGGATATTAAAGGGAACTCTGCACCAATACTAAAAAAAATGTTATGGGGTTCCCTCCAAAAATCCATACCAGACCCTTCAGGGTTGGTATGGATTTCAAGGGGAACTCTGCGCCAAAAAAAAAAAAAAAAGACGTGGGGTTCCCCTCAAAAATCCATACCAGACCCTTATCCGAGCACGCAACCTGGCAGACTGCAGGAAAAGAGGGGAAGACGAGAGAGCGCCCCACTCCTGAACCTTACCAGGCCACATGCCCTCAACATGGGGAGGATGTTGATGGGGACAAGGGCCTCGTCCCCACAACCCTTGTGTGGGTCTGCGGGTGGTTGGCTTATCGGAAATCTGGAAGGCTCCTTTTAAACAAAGGGCACCCCTAGATCCCGCCGCCCCATGTGAATTTGTAACGGGGTAGATTGTACCCCTACCATTTCACACAATAAAAGTGTAAAAATTTTAAAAAAATACACACACCAAGTTGGGACAAGACCTTTAATAAAAAAAACTCCAGCGCCGTAGTCCTTCTACGATCCCGGTCCCTGCAGCTGTGAATGATACCGCCTCCACCAGAGGCTTCCGCCTGAATGACGCGCAAGCTGTATGATAGCTCTTTTATAACCGCCCCCTCTGACGCAGGAAACCCCTTTTGCATCAGAGGGGGCGGGGTTACCTGTCACATCACGGGTGGCCCCGCCCTCGGTTATAAAAGAGCTGTCATACAGCTCGCGTGTCATTCGGCCGGGAGCCTCCAATGGAGGCGGTATCAGTCGTAGCGGCGGGTCTGGGATCATAGAAGGATTACAGCACTGAAGTTTTTTAATTTTTTTAGTAAAGGACTTGTCCCAACTTGGTGTGTGTGTTTTTTAAAATTTTGACACTTTTTTGGTGAAATGGTAGGGTTACAATATACCCCGTTACCAATTCACATAGGGGGTGGGATCTGGTGTCCCCTTTGTTAAAGGGGGCATCCAGATTCTGATAAGCCCCCCTCCCGCAGACCCACACAACCACCGGGCAAGGGTTGTGGGGATGAGGCCCTTGTCCCTATCAACATAGGGACATCCTCCCCATGTTGAGGGCATGTGGCCTGGTACGGTTCAGGAGGGGGGTGCTCTCTCATCCCCCTCTTTTCCTGCGGCCTGCCAGGTTGCGTGCTTTGAAAAAGGGTCTGGAGTGGATTTTTGGGGGGAACCTCACGGCCCACGCCCACCCCACGCAAATTTGGCACAGAGCTTCCCTTTTAATCCAAACCAGACCTGAAGGTTTTGGTATGGATTTTTTGGGGGAACCCCATGCCATTTTTTTTTTATTTGGCGCAGGGTTCCTCTTAATATCCATACCAGACCTGAAGGGCCACTTTTATCTGTATTGCCGTGACTCAACAATTCATTATAGCCGGGAGTAGTTTTAAATTACTTTTTTTCCTTTTGAAATATCATTTTGTGCAGAGACGGTTATAAACACGGGAAACATGCGCTATTTTACAGGCATACTATAGACCCCCCCCCCCCAAGTACGAAATTTAAAGGAATATTTCAATTTTATTGTTTCACTTTAAGCATTATTAAAATCACTGCTCCCGAAAAAACTGCAATTGTTTAAAACTTTTTTTTTGCATTGATATATGTCCCCTGGGGCAGGATTCAGGTCCCCAAACACTTTATATGATAATAAATTGCATATGAACCTTTAAAATTAGCACTTTAGATTTCTCCCATGGACTTTTTAAAGGGTGTTTCCACGGCTTTTCGAATTTGCCGTGAAACACCCCAAATGGTTCGCTGTTCGGCGAACAGCCAATGTTCGGATCGAACTCATGTTCGACCCGAACATAAAGCTCACAGAAATGGAGGGACCTCTATTCTTTTGATCCTGGTGGCTACCTGAATTTCCCCTGATTTTATGTGGGTGGCTATGAAAACTGAAATTGAAGGGAAATCTCTCCAGTTGGGCGCAGGTGACAAAACTGCTGTGTTATACAGTATTAACCAGTTGCCAACCAGGCTTTTTCTGGCACTTTTTGTTTACAGTTTAAATCAGTATTATTTTTCTAGAAAATTACTTATAACCCCCAAACATTTTTTTGTATAGACCCTAGGGAATAAAATGGTGATTGTTACAATTTTTTAAGTCACAGTATTTGTGCAGAGGTTTTGCAAACACAATTTTTTGGGAATTACAACCAAACAAAACACAATATTTACTCCAATTTTTTGTACAATGTAAAAAAGAATGTTACGCCGAGTAAATAGATACTGAACATGTCACACTTTAGGATTGTGCATGCTCGTGGAATGGCGACAAACTACAGTACTTATAAATCTGTAATAATGGGAGACAAAGAAGTTCTAGCACTAGGATTGTTAGGCCCAGATTCTCAAAGGGCTTACGACGGCGCAACGCCATGTACGCCGTCGTAAGTCCTAATCTGGGCCGTCGTATCTATGCATCTGATTCTTAGAATCAGTTACGCACAGATATCCATTAGATCCGACAGGCGTAAGGCTCTTACGCTGTCGGATGTTAAATGCAATTTTTTTTTGTCCGCTAGGTGTCGCCTCCGTCGTTTTCCCCGTCGAGTATACAGATTAGCTAGATACGTGAATTCCCGAACGTACGCGCGGCCGACGCAGTGAAGTTACGACATTTACGTTAGGTTTTTCCGGCGTAAAGTTGCCCCTTCTATATGAGGGGCAACCAATGTTAAGTATGGCCGTCGTTCCCGCTTCGAAATTTATAAATTTACGTTGTTTGCGTAAGTCGTCGTGAATGGGGCTGGATGCCATTTACGTTCACGTCGAAACCAATGACGTCCTTGCGACGTCATTTGGAGCAATGAACCCTGGATTATTTTCGGACGGCACATGCGCAGTATGTTCGGCGCGGGAACGCACTTAATTTAAATGTTACACGCCCCCTACCTGACTAATTTGAATTAGGCGGGCTTGCGTCGGGAGATTTACGCTACGCCGCTGCAACTTTACACGCAAGTGCTTTGTGAATAAAGCACTTGCCTGTAAAACTTGCGGCGGCATAGCGTAAATGAGATACGTTACCTCCGCCGACATTTACGCCATTCTACGAGAATCTGGGCCTTAGAGTAGATTTCAACATTAATTCAAAATCACATAAATTAAGGTTACAAGGTGTAAAACCCTACCGCCAATGGGGCTATTGTTATCATTTCCTGGGGTCCAGCTTAAAGTCACACTTGTATCTTGAAATGTGGCGAGTTCCAAGTTGTAAGGAGGCTCTGGTAAATCTAAAAGCATTACATTAAAATATTAAAATACAGTTAACATGATTTATGACAAAAGGTAATAGATCTTAGAGGATCACAGTATAATGAATATTTACTGAGTACCATTAATAACTCAATGCCTGGATGAACAGGCAAGGCACCAAAAAATTAAGGAGCAGTTTGGGTATGTATATTTAGGTTTTACACCTAAATATACATACTGTACAAAACATACATATACAAAAAAATGTACACACAGAAAATAAAGGCATATTATTAGTTTAGTTACACATACAGTGGGTATAAAAAATAATCACCCCCTTTAAAAACAAATCACATGTTGTTGCCTGAAATGTAGACAGACACAGGTTTTGTTTTAGCCAGCTGTATTTACCCAGTACAACTCAAAACACCCAAGTTAAAGATATACAGTGCCTTGAAAAAGTATTCACACCCCTTAACATTTTCCACATATTGTTATGTTACAACCAAAAATGTAAATGTATTTTATTGTGATAGACACACATTTGCACACAAAAAAATATCTGAAAAGTGTGGAGTGCATTTGCATTCAGCCCCCTTTACTCTGATACCCCCTAACCAAAATCGTGTGAAACGAATTGCCTTCAGAAGTCACCTAATTAGTAAATCCACCTGTGTGTAATTTAATCTGTTTAAATACAGCTGTTCTGTGAAGTCCTCAGAGGTTTTTAGAGAACCATAGTAAACAAAGAGCATCATGAAGGCCAAGGAACACACCAGACAGGTCAAGAAAAAAGTTGTGGAGAGGTTTAAAGCAGGGTTAGGTTATAAGAAAATATACCAAACTTTGAACATTTTATGGACCACTGTTCAATCCATCATCCGAGAATGGAAAGAGTATGGCACAACTGCAAACTTAACCAAGACATGGCTGTCCACCTAAATTGACAGGCTGGCCAAGGAGAGCATTAAACAGAGAAGCAGCCAAGAGTTTAATGGAGAAGCTGCAGAGATCCACAGCTCATGTGGTAGAATCTGTCCATAGGACAACTATTATGCCGCATACACACGGTAGTTTTTTGTGATGAAAAAAAAAACGTAATTTTTTCTCATGAAAAAAACGAAGTTTTTCAACTTCGTTTTAAAAAACGACGTTGCCTACACACCATCGTTTTTTCAAAATGCTCTAGCAAAGCGCGGTTACGTTCAGCACATACGGCTCACTTTATAACTTGCTTCTGAGCATGCGCGGGTTTAAAAACATTGTTTTAAACGTCGTTTTAGCTACACATTGTGATTTTTTATGACACAAAAAACGAGGTTTTGAAAAACGACATAAAAAATTTAAGCATGCTCAAATTTTTTTTTTGGACATTTTTCAGAAGACATAAAACTACGTTTTCCCCACACACGGTCATTTTAAATGACGTTTTTAAAAATGTCATTTTTTCATCACAAAAAACCACCGTGTGTACGTGGCATTAGTCGTGCACTTCACAAATCTGACCTTTATGGAGTGAAGAAAGCTATTGTTTAAAGAAAGCCATATGAAGTCTTGTTTGCAGTTTGTGAGAAGCAATGTGGGAGACACAGCAAATGTGGTAGAATGTGCTCTGGTCAGCTGAGACCAAAATTTAACTTTTTGGGCCTAAAAGAAAAATGCTATGTGTGGTGGAAAACTAACACTACACATCACCCTAAACACACCATCCCCACCATGAAACAAGGTGGTGGCAGCATCATGTTGTGGGGATTATTTTCTTCAGCAGGGACAGGGAAGCTGGTCAGAGTTGATGGGAAGATGGATAGAGCCAAATACAGGGCAATCTTAGAAGAAACCTGTTGGAGTCTGCAAAAGACTTGAGACTGGGGTGGAGGTTCACCTTCCAGCAGGACAACGACCCTAAACATACAGCAAGAGCTACAATGGAATGGTTTAGATCAAAGCATATTCATGCATTGGAATGGCATAAGCAAAGCCTAGACCTAAATCCAATTGAGAATCTGTGGCAAGATTTGGAAATTGCTGTTCACAGACGCTCTTCATCCAATCTGACAAAGCTTGTGCTATTTTGCAAAGAAGAATGGGCAAACAGCTCACTCTAGATGTGCAAAGCTGGTAGAGACATACCCAAAAAGACTTGCAGCTGCAATTGCAGTGAAAGGTGGTTCTACAAAATATTGACTGGGGGGGGGGCTGTAAACAAATGCACGCTACACTTTTTAGGTATTTATTTGTAAAACATTTTGAAAACCATTTATCATTTTTCTTCTACTTCCCAATTCTGTGCGACTTTGTGTTGGTCTATCACATACAATCCCAATAAAATACATGTATGTATTTGGTTGTAGCGTGACAAAATGTGGAAAATTTCCCGACGTGGCAGCCATCTTGCTTCACCCGGCGACAGCCCCAGCAAGTACTCCTGGCCTCCCTGACCACCCTGAGCCCAGTTTCCTCCTGCTACAGCCACCGGCCCACCTGAGGCCACCATTGCGGTGCTTTATCATCCTGCAGCTGCCTGAGGGACTGACTGTGGCTCCGGCCCAGCTCCCGGAACGGCGTCCATCTTGCTTCCACCAGCGAAGGCCTCAGCAAGTACTACAGAACTTCCTGACCACCCTGAGCCCTGTTTCCTCCTGCTACAGCCGCCGGACCTCACAGCTGGCCGACCGCTGCCTGCAGCTCCCATTGTGACACTCCAATTCAGTGGCAGGAGGGGGAAATTGAGGATCCGGCCTGGTAAGCAGCGGCCATCTTGATACACCCGGGTGAACACTTGCGACCCTCCTACCTCCTCTGCACCCGCTCCAAGGCACCAATAGCAACGCTCTGGCCTTGTAGATCAAGACTCCACAGTGAGGGGTGACAGTGCTCCTCTGCAAGATGTGCAGGCTGTCAACGTGCACCAGGAGGTGCCAGTGACATGTGTGGCGGCCATCTTGCTCCACCCTGTGGTAATATCCACACCCAGTCTCTGTCTCCCTGACTCATCTGCACCTGGCCCACTGTCACCAGTGTTGCCCAACCAGTCAAACTGCCACCTACAGCCTCCATAGCAACATTCACCTGTCCTCATAGTCACCTGAGGGATGGGTCACAGCACTTACATTGTGCATAGCGGGCTTCTTACTACACCATAACACTCACTCTTGGCCCCCCTGTCTTGTTTGTCTCTGACTCTTACTTTACCCCCGTTCCAGAGCTCTCCTGCCTGACAAGGAGCCGTTTAAGTAGCGATCCAAGGCAAAACAGTCCAGGGCACAAACTGCAACCCCATCCACACGCGTGGATTCCACCTTACTCCAGAAATGACAAGCCTTATAAGTGGACATGGAGGACAGTTCCCCTGCTGACACCCCTGCACCCCCTCACCCCGGCCCCCCACAGATGACACAAACATGATCTTAGCTGCGATTGAAAGCAGTAGGACATCTCTATTGGTACTGATCAATCACCTGGCGGAGGAGTGCAATCTAATTTGTAATGATTTGGATAAAATGCGGGGGCGCCTCTCAGAATCTGAAAACTGGATCTCAGAGGTAGAGGATCGAACAGGACAACATGCAAAACACAATAAAAGCTCTGGTGGCGAAATCTGATGAATGCCGAAAATCGAATGAGACGCAACAATATTAGGGTGTTGGGCCTCTCGGAGGGCTCGGAAGGAGATAACCCAGCAGACTTTGCAGAAGCCTTCTTCAAAGACTTGCTGGGAATGGCTGACGTCTCCCTTACATATGTGGCGGAACATGCTCATTGTGTTCCGATGGGTCGGTTTATCCCATGTGCACCTCCGTGCCCCTTCTTGGTGCATTTCTTGAACTACCGAGATCGGGATTGCATACTCTAAGGCAGAGGTGCCCAACCTTTTGAAGAGCGAGGGCCACTTAAGCGACTTGGTAACCGGTCGCGGGCCACAATCAGTGGAACGGGCGGATGACAGGTCTGTGTCCACTCTGCATATGCAGAGCAGACACCGACATAGCCCACTCTACTCTATGGGCCCTCCGATCTGATCTGCCCAGATAGAAGGAGACGGATCCCCCTTCTGTTTTTTTTTTTTTTTTTAGCAGATTAGATTGGAGGTAGGTGGGTATAAATGGCCACAAGCCCATTTACAAGTGATGCTTCATAGAGGTGAACGGGTTTGATCGTATCAAAGGGGCCTAAGGCTGTTTTCCCACTGATACCAAAGGTAGAACGCAGTGCACACCTATGGCTTTCATGCGGGTTAGCTGCCCTTTGCCATAGACTTCTATAATATCCTGCAGGTGTGGTGCACCAAACCCGTAGGTAATAACAGAAGTCTTTAGCTCAGTGAAGGTCACCCGCGCGTGTTCTGCGCTGAGCCTGCAAATCAGTTTGAAAGATGCTCATATATACACTGTGATTTTAGTAATAAACGTACCTTTAATAACAGTCTTCTATTCAGGTATTGCCGGCTGTTGCTGTCCCAGGCAGAGTGCATTTGGTAACACTTTGCCTGTGATGACAAGAGCTGGCACTATATAGGAAGCATTGGCTTATAAGGCTCTGTTCTGCAGCCGCTTGCTTCCTCTACCCCAGGATTCATTCATCACACTGATTCTTTGGGGTGGTGGGTCAGCAGCCCACGATCTGGGCTTGCCAACCCACCATCCCTAAATGGGGATGTCTCGGGCCACATCAGGGGGCTCCGCGGGCCACATGTGGCCCCTGGGCCACTGGTTGGGCACCCCTGCTCTAAGGCAAGGAAGCACCTGAATCTGCAATATGGTAATGCACTGTCAGGGCTGGGCTCAGCCCTTCCTTCTCAGAGGTGGCTGCTCAGCTGTCAACTAATTGCCAGCTCCTATCTCTCCAAAGTGACTCACCTGTTGATGATCCCGCTCGTCAGTCCTGCCTACTTAAGCCTTCCAGCTCAGTTGCTCTCTGCCCTTGCGTTGGTCAACATCACAGAGACTATCTCCTTTGTTCCTGTTGAAGACTTACTTGGCTGACGTTCCTTCTGGCTCCTTGCTGTTTTACTACGTTCTTCTCTGGCTCTATGACATTTGGCTTGGCTGACTAACCGATCCGATCCAATTCCTGAACTCTGGCTATGTTTTGACTATGCTTACTCTGTTTATCTGTGTGATTTAACTGTATTTCTGTCTCGGTCTGATTCATGGTTTCTGACAGTAGGCGAAGGCCATGAATTCAGAAGATGCAGTCAATCCCTTGTTGGTAATATTTTTTCCAGATTGGATGACCATGGATCAGTTTGCCATGGCGTTACAGACGCTCCTGAGTCACACGGCTCGTCTGGATTCTCCCACTGTGACCGCTCCAGTAGAATCGGTGTTGCAGGCTGACCCTGCTGTTGCCCCACCGCCTCGAGTATTACCGTTATAAGAGGTATGTCTGGTTCCACTCTGCTTCCTAAGCAATTTGGGGGCGATCCACTCCAATGCAGAGTTTTTTTTTTCAACCAGGTTGAGATATATTTTGAGAAAGCTGAAAGAGCCTTGGCCTGGGCAAACCCTATATGGGAGACACAAAAAAACTGTTGTCTTAAGTTACCCAGAGTTTGTGGCTTCTTTTAAAATTCTGCTGCCAAGTGCCTCATGTCCCTTAAACAGAGTATGAGAACTGTTGCCGATTACGCCATTGAATTCCGTACTCTGGCAGCAGAAGTTGCTTGGAACAATGAGGCCCTTGTGGCTGCTTTTTTTCATGGTCTCAAGGATGAGATAGCAGCCAGAGATATACCCACTGAGCTGGAGAAGTTGATCACATTTGCCATCCTCTTTGACTCCAGACTCAGAGAAAGACTCTCTCAACCACTTCAGGACTGCCGCACGACGATATACGTCGACAAAATGGCATGGCTGGGCACAAGGGCGTACATGTACATCCCTTTTAAGAGCCCAGCCGTGGGTCACCTGGCACGCTCACGACCTGGTCCTCTCCTCCGTGACCGTCCCCGCGGGAACAGCGGACCCGATCGCCACCGGTGTCCCGCGATCGGGTCACAGAGAGGAAGAACGGGGACAGGTAAGTGTAAACAAACCTTCCCTGTTCTTCCTAGTGTGGCTGTCACTGATCGTCTGTTCCCTGTGTTAGGGAACGGCGATCAGTGACATCACACGTACAGCCACCCCCCCCCCCACAGTAAGAACACTCCCTTAGTACACACTTAAAGGGGAGTTCCAGGCTTTTTTACTGTTTTTATTAAAAGTCAGCAGCTACAAAAAGTGTAGCTGCTGGCTTTAAATAAACAGACACTCACCTGCTCCACGGTCCAACGACTCGCCGGCCGGAGCTCCGCTCCTCTCCCCCCCCCTCTCCGGCCGGTGTTTGCGCAAACCAATCAATAAACACTTATTGTGATTTTTTTACCAAAAATATGTAGAAGAATACGTATCGGTCTAAACTGAGGGGAAAAAAGAAAAATTTATATATTTTTTGGGGATATTTATTATAGCAAATTATTATTATTTTTTGTTTATAGCGTAAAAAATAAAAACCGCAGAGGTGATCAAATACCACCAAAAGAAAGTTCTATTTGTGGGGAAAAAAGAGGACACCAATTTTTTTTTGGGAGCCACGTCGCACGACCGCGCAATTGTTAGTTAATGCGACACAGTGCCAAATCGCAAAAAGTGGCCAGGTCCTTAACCTGCATATTGGTCTGAGTCTTAACCGGTTAAGGAGCACTTGCGGAAGCCTCCTGTACATTTGTCTCCAAGCTTTTTGCAGTCCCACCATTGCCTCCCTTACCTCCCATGCCTCCTGGTACAGAGTCGGTCAGTGAAGGTGAACCCATGCACTTGGGCTTCACACGTCCCTCTGCGGATGAGAGAGCCCTTAGGAGGAGGGAGAGAGATTGTGCCTTTCTTATGGCCAGGCTGGTCACTTTTTGAAGTCTTGTCCTACCCGTCCAGGGAACGCCCAAACCTTGAGGTCTTGTCACGAACAGGCCTTAGGTGACGCTGTTTCGTCTCCAGGTATCCAGAAGGATAAGCCCCTGGTTTTGGTTATCCTTTCTTGGGCTGAGTCGTCCGTCGAGATACAGGCTCTAACCGACTCCGGGGCTGCAGGCCTGTTCATTGATGCTGCCTTTGTATCTAAGCACTCGATTCCACTGCAGTTGTGTGTCACTCCCCTTGCCATTGAGGCTCTTGATGGGAGACCTCTGCAGCCTGCCCGTGTGACTGTTCCATTGTCTATGACTGTAGGGGCTTTTCACCATGAGATAATTAAATTCCAAGTTATTTCCTCACATAAGTTTCCGCTGGTTATTGATTATCCTTGGTTACAGAGGCACAACCCTTCTTTTGATTGGCTTTGTGCTGAGGTTCTGTCCTGGTAGCCAAAATGCAGTAAGAGATGCTTCCAGAAGGTAGCCAAGGTCCTGTGCACTTCTTCACACTCCTCCTTAAGGAGGAGTACCGCAATTTTAGCAATGTCTTTGACAAAGGTCAAGCCGGTACTTTGCCTCCACACCGGTCGTATGATTGCGCAATTGACCTTCAACGTGGTGCCATACCACCTTGTGGTCGGGTTTACCCTTTGTCGGTCTTGGAGAATAAGGCCATGGAGGAGTATGTTACAGACACACTTTCTCAAGGTTTCATCCGCAAATCCTCATCTCCTGCTGGTGCTGGTTTCTTCTTTGTGAAGAAGAGTGGTGAACTGAGACCTTGTATTGATTATAGGGGTCGCAATCGTTTCACGTTTATGAATGCCTATCCGATTCCGTTGATTACAGAGATATTTGGCTACCTCAATCTCCTCAGGATTAAGGAGGGCAATGAGTGTAAAACTGTGTTTTAATACCAGAACATGTCATTATAAGTATCTAGTAATGCATTTTGACCTTTGTAACGCTCCGACAGTTTTCCAGGAGTTTATCAACAATGTTCTCCGAGATTTGTTGCAGTTATGTGTGGTGGTTTATCTGGACGATATCCTCATATTTTTCAAGTCCCTAGAGAGCCACCACACAGATATCTGTCATGTGCTTCAGAAACTAAGAGAGAACAATCTCTATTGTAAATTGGAGAAGTGTGAATTTCATTGTGAACAGGTTAGAATCCTGGGTTATGTCATTTCCACTGCTGGGTTTTCGATCCAGAGAAACGTTCAGCAGTCCTACAGTGGCCTCGACCCTTGGGTTTACATCCTCTGCAGCATTTTCTTGGCTTTACCAACTATTATCGGCAGTTTATTCATAACTTCTCATCTCTGGTCAAGCCCCTGACTGATATGACCAGAGAGGACGGTAACCCACAGAGTTGGTCTACGAAGTGCAAGGCTGTCTTTGTTTCTGCTCCTGTGTTGGCACATCCTGATCCTACATTGCCTTTTATCCTTGAGATTGATGCTTCTGAGACTGGAGTTGGCGCCCTTCTGTCTCAACGTCCTAGCTTTGAGAGCGCTATGCATCCGTGTGGCTACTTTTCCAAGAAACTGTCACCAGCGGAGTGCAATTGCAGTGTAATTACGAGATTGGTGATAGAGAGCTGTTGGCGATCATTTTAGCCCTGAAAGAATGGAGACATCTCCTCGAGGGTACCACTGTGTCAGTTCTCATTCTTACTAGGGGTGTAACGGATCGTCACCGATCCGTGATCCGAACGGGCCACCCCGTTCGGATCGGCACACCCCGCGATCCGCGGAGCGCTCCGGAGCCTAGGCAAGTCCCCGGCTTCGGCCTAGCTCCGGAGCGATCTTGCTCCACCCAGTCTGCTTGCCAGAGCCCAGCGTGACACGCCTCCCCGCCTCCCCGGGGAGGCGTGTCACGCTGTGCACTGGGCTCTGGCAAGCCGACATGGAGAGGGAATAGTAGCAGAGAAGCACTAGTGTGAGAGGAGGAGGAGGAGGGGGGGGGGGGGAGAGCACATTTCACGGGTGGATTAAAGAGGAAGCAGGTGAGGCTGTTTGGGACTTGTTAAAAGTACAATCTTGATGTTTTTACAGCTATATATAATTATATATATATATATATATATATATATATAGCTGTAAAAACATCAAGATTGTACTTTTAACAAGTCCCAAACAGCCTCACCTGCTTCCTCTTTAATCCACCCGTGAAATGTATGTGTGTGTGTGTATGTGTATATATATATATATATATATATATTTTACACACACACATTTTTTTTTTTTTTGCGCTGATCCGAAAATGATCCGATCCGTGACTCCTGATCCGAGGATCGATCCGATCCGTGAGTTTTTTGATCCGTTACACCCCTAATTCTTACTGACCATAAGAATCTCACATTCTTGTCTGAGGCTAAACGCCTCTCTCCTAGAAGGGCGCGATGGGCCTTTTTTCTTGTCAAGTTTTAATTACATTGTCTCATTCTTACCCGGTACTAAGAATGTAAGGGCTGACGCTTTGTCACAACAATTTTCCTCCTCTTCCAAGATGGAGTCGGTTCTGGTTCCTGCGATTTCCTCCTGATCGTATTCTGGCAACGGTTCGCACCAGTCTCACTTCTCCTTTGGGTGACAAAATTCTTGCTGCTCAGGTTAATGCTCCTCCTGATAAACCGAGTGACCGCTGCTTTGTCCCAGAGAGTCTCCCTACTGCTGTTCTCCAGACTTGCCATTCTCCCAAGGCTGCTAGCCACTCTGGGAAGAATCAACTCTTTTGGGCAATTTCCCAACAATTCTGGTGGCCTAGTCTACGTGCTGATGTAACCGCCTTTGTAGCTGCCTGTTCCGTGTGTGCTCAGAGTAAGACTCCACAACACCTTCCAGTGGGCCTCCTACAACCCATACCCAATGTAGAGAGGCCCTGGACCCACCTGTCTATGGGTTTCATTGTGGAGTTACCCAACTCCCAGGGCAACACAGTTATATTTATGGTGGTTGACCAGTTCTCGAAAATGTCTCATTGTATTCCACAAGAAGTTGCCCACGTCTAAGGAACTAGCTTCCATTTTTGCTCGGGAGATCTTTTGCTTACATGGGCTACCCAAGGTGATTATCTCAGACAGTGATTGTCTTAGTCAGTTTGTGTCCCGATTCTGGAGAGCTTTTGTGCACAGTTGGTAATTCAGCTTGATTTCTTCTCTGCGTATCACCCGCAGTCTAATGGGGCCGCAGAACGAGCCAATCAGTCCTTGGAGCAATTCCTACGTTGCTATATTTCTGACCATCATAACAACTGGTCACACCTCTTACCATAGGCAGAGTTTGCTCACAATAGTGCCTTGAATTCTGCTTCCCGATTTGTTCCCATTTATGGCGAACTATGGTTTCCAACCTTCCATTTTGCCTGATTAGTTTGTTCCGTAGAGTATTCCTGCGTTAGAGGAGCATCTCCGTGGTCTTCGTTCCACTTTGGCACAAGTCCAGGAGGCTTTGCGACATGCTAACAACAGACTCCATGCTGACCATAGACGCCTGCCTGCTCTTTCCTACCAGGTTGGGGACAGGGTATGGCTGTCATCTCGCAACCTCCGACTTTGTGTTTCTTCTCTGAAGTTCGCACCTCGGTTTATTGGGCCTTTCCGTATCCTTCACAGGATTAACACAATGGCTTATGCGTTGGACCTTCCTTCTAGTTTGCATATCTCAAATGTGTTTCATGTCTCCTTATTGTCTCCTTATTGAAACCTTTGGTCTGCAATCGCTTTACTGCATTGATGCCATGTCCTCACCCCTATACAGGTTGAGAACCATGAGGAGTATGAAGTACAGTCCATTGTTGATTCCGTAGGCGCATACAGTACCTAGTGCATTGGAAAGGGTATGGTCCGGAGGAACACTCTTGGGTCTCATCCTCGGACGTACATGCCCCTGTCCTCCTCCGTGATATCCATATACATTTTCCCTTCAAGCCCGGTGCTCCTTCAAGGACTCGTTGAGGAGGGGGTACTGTCATGGCTGGGCTCAGCCCTTTCTTCTCTGAGCTGGCCACTCAGCTGTTGGCTAATTGCCAGCTTCTATCTCTCCACAGTGACTCACTTGTTGATCCTGCTCGTCAGTCCTGCCTACTTAAGCCTTCCAGCTCAGTTGCTCTCTGCCTTCGCCTTGGTCGACATCACAGAGATCTCCTGCGTTCCTGTTGAAGACTTGCTTGGCTGACGTTCCTTCTGGCTCCAAAATCCTGCTTGCTGTTTTACTACGTTCTTCTCTGGCTCTATAAAATTTGACTTGGCTGACTATACGATCTGGTTCCTGAACTCTGGCTATGTTTTGATTATGCTTACTATGTTTATCTTTTTATTATTATTATTAAACAAGTGTGATTTAACTGTACGTCTGTCTCGGTCTGATTCATGGTTTCTAACATGCACATATAATGCTGTTCCCTGATTTCTCTCCGGAACGTAAAAAAAATGGAAAACCTCCACCGACGTTCGTCGCAGACTACGAGACCACAACATTAAATATGGAATGCTCTATCCTAGTCGCCTGCGAGTTCAACATGAGGGCTCTGTCCAATTTTTTGACACCCTAGCTGAGGTTGATGCCTGGCTTAACAGGCTGCGTTGATGTCATAGTGTGCTACTCTACTGTGCGTATTTCTCCTGAGCTCAGGAGGTATGTTATATCCTACATGATTCTTCTATTTTGCCTGGGATCTATTCTGCCATATTCCTCAGACTTTTATCATCATAAGCCTTGGGCTGTGACCCCTGGTCTTTGAGTGGGCCGGATCATGGCCTACCCTCCAAAGGCCATTCCCTTAAAAATATGTGAGGGACTCATGGGATTTCGGTCAACTGTGGTCCTTATCTCTAAAAAGGCTCTCAAGTTACCCCCTTCCTAAATGCTGGGCTGTCATCCTCTCATGTTCAGGAGATCCTACGTTAAAGTTGTTGCAAACCCTTGGGGACAAGTTACACCTACAGGTAAGCCTAGATTAAGGCTTACCTGTAGGTGCTTGCAATATCTCAGAGACCTACAGGGTGTCGGAGATATTTGCAATTTCCCTGAGCGAAGCCTTCTTGAAAGGACACACTGTGCCACTTCAGGCCGGGGTCATGCCGTTAAAGGCGGCTCCTGCACGCATGCACAAGAGTGATGTCACCTGACTCCGGCCAGTCACAGAGTCGGAGTTCACGGCCCCCGGAAGAAGAGGAGTGAAGATGGACGCTCGCTGCCATGGAGGAAGACGGCAACATTGTAGGCTTCTACTGCAGGTAAGTGTCACATAATGGGATACTATGCAATGCATAGTAGCTAATTATGCTTTACCTTAGCAGGGAGACATAGTGGAAGTAAACCGCATCAGGGTTTACTTCCTCTTTAAAGGGGTTGTAAAGGAAAAAAAATGTTTCCCTAAATGGCTTCCTCTACCTTCACTTACCTCATCCTTAATGCAAGGCTTTCTCCCTGGTGTGGAGAAAGCCTCTTGAGGGGGGGAGGGGGCGAGCAGGCAAGTCAGGACACTCTCTACTTTGCAGATAGAGAAAGGAGCTGTGTGTTAGTGGGTCGCCCCCTCCCCCCTCAAGAGGCTTTCTCCACACCAGGAAGTAAGCCTTGCATTACGATGTTGAGTTACAGACAGAAGAACAGGAAGTGGGCATTTCTCAGAAGAAATAAGGACATTTAAAAGCAAAATCGAAGGATGAGGTAAGTGAAGGAAGCTATTTAGGGGAAACAATGTTTTCCTTTACAACCCCTTTAACCACTTAAGGACCGCCTCCTGCACATTTACGTCGGCAGAATGGCACGGCTGGGCACAGGTACGTCCTGTGCTAGTGCCCAGCCGTGGGTCGTGGGCGCGCGCCCGCGACCCGCTTCCGAAGCTCCGGGACTGTGGGACCCGCAGACCCGATTGCCGCTGGAGTCCCGCGATCGGTCCCCGGAGCTGAAGAACGGGGAGAGCTGTGTGTAAACACAGCTTCCCCGTTCTTCACTGTGGCGGCGTCATCGATCGTGTGATCCCTTTTATAGGGATAAACAATCGATGATGTCACACCCACAGCCACACCCCCCTACAGTTAGAAACACATATTAGGTCATACATAATCCCTTCAGCGCCCCCTTGTGGTTAACTCCCAAACTGCAATTGTCATTTTCACAGTAAACAATGCATTTTTTTGCTGTGAAAATGACAATGGTCCCAAAAATGTGTCAAAATTGTCCGAAGTGTCCGCCATAATGTCGCAGTCATAAAAAAAATCGCTGATCGCCGCCATTAGTAGTAAAAAAAAAATTTTATAAAGATGCAATAAAACTATCCCCAATAGTGTCAGCTGGACATATATGAACAGTCTCCTGCCTAGATTTGGGATTTCAGGCCAATTCCTTCAAGGCTTCAATGCTCTTTATCAAGCCCCACAGACACGCATTAGGATCCCGGGATTCAATTCAGATTTTTTCCCTCTGGGCAGAGGCACTAGACAGGGCTGTCCCCTATCCCCTCTCCTGTTTTCTCTGGCCATTGAACCCCTCGCCCAAGCCATAAGGAATAATCCAGACATTAAGGGATACTCCAGAGATCACATGGAATATAAAATCAGTCTTTACGCTGACGATGCGTTGCTCTACATCACAGACCCCCATACATCTATCCCGGTCCTCTTAAGAGAACTAAATTTGTTTCATGATATTTCGGGCCTCAAAATCAACTTAAACAAATGCTCTGCCATGCCCATTAACATCCCACTAAACACTCTTAATTTACTTCAAGCTAACTTCCCTTTTACTTGGAACTCACACACAGTGAAATATTTGGGGGTCAATATCACGCCTAATCACAATGACTTATTTAAACTTAATTATATTCCCCTCTTCAACCATATTAAATCCCTCCTAGATACCTGGTCCGCCTACAACATATCTTTCCTCGGTAGAATATGCGCAATCAAAATGAACATAATCCCAAAAATCTTATACTATTTCCGTACTCTCCCAATCAACATTCCCAAATCCAAATTAGATTCCATTCAGAGGCTCATTAATAAGTTTGTATGGTCAGACAAAAAACCCAGATATTCAAATATAAAGTAGTTTTAATACCAAAAACTATATGTTTAAAGTATAAAGATTAATTGACTTGTTATACAAGTAGATGGCGCTAGACATGCACTAGCGCCATCTACTTGTATAACAAGTCAATTAATCTTTATACTTTAAACATATAGTTTTTGGTATTAAAACTACTTTATATTTGAATTTCTTAATAGGCATCACTCTGGCAATTGCTTTGCTGGGCTCCCCCTCCACCTGTCCGGCCCGCACTCTCTGACTGGACCTTTGGATTTTTTTCCCCAGTTATACTGTGGGTCCCTGCAGGCCATTCTTGTGGGGCATGGTTGAGGCCTTTTTGGGGGTGCTAACCACCCGTATGGAGAAAAGTAACCAGGGATCCTCAGGATTATAACCTTTCTCTGGTCCAAATAGAACTGAGAAACACAATCTGTGAGTTGATAACTATATACTTAAATTTTTTTTTTTACCTAAATTGTACTATGTATCTATGTATTCTATTACCATATATTTATTCTCTGTTATAGTTTGCATCATATACCCTTTCCTCCGAAGAAGACCCATATGTGGGGGTCGAAACGCGTCAGGAACAACTTGACCTGAAGATCAGCCATTCATGTTGATCAGTGTCATGTAACTTTGGTGCTATATTCTCATATGTATGTGTCCTCAGTATAAACTGTACCAGAGTTCATTATTTTACGACTTTGTACTTATTAAATACATTTTTTACCTTTTTACAACAAATTTGTTACGTCTCTGTAATTGTTTATATAATTTTTGCTGCCTAAAAACCCCACTGGGGAGCCCTTCCTTTTTTCACGCCCTATTACACAGACCCCTCCACAATGGTGGGCTTGGCCTCCCTAACCTGTGGAAGTATTTCTTAGCTGCCAGACTCTCACAGATTTCACAGTGGTTCTCACCCTCTCAGGATATTCCCTGGATAAAATTTGAAACTTCTTCCATCCTACCCTATCATCTCCAGGGTATATTATGGTCCAACCATGTTCTATACAGAAAGCTTCGCAAACTTAACTTGATAGTTGCACAGATGTTCCAATTGTGGCTTAAAGCTAAGGACACGTTCTTGTTGGCCTCCCCCTTCTCTCCACTCACATCATTCCTTGGGGATCCTAGACTAGCTACAGCATTTAATGATAGATCCTCATACTCATGCTGGATAAACTCCAATAAAACCACTCTAGGTTCACTACAATATAAATGGAGATTTAAAACCTTTGAAGTTCTCCAGAAGGTAGATGGATTTCCCCCCTTGGAGCATGAGAGATATTTTCTCATAAAGACTTTTTTTTCCACCCACTTCTCCCTCTCCACCCAGCTCACCAACACAATATTTGAGAGAATATGTCTCTCCACATCTAGAGATAGGGGGATGTTGTCAAGAATTTACCGATACCTCAATGATCTCTCTACCCCTGACAAATCGCAGCCAATGTTACATTGGGAGACTGACATAGGATGCAACCTCACTCCTGACACCTGGAACTCTATGTCGGAGAACCTTCGCAAAAGCAACAGGGCAGTCTCATTCCAAGAGACCCCAATAAAATTATTCTGTAGGTGGTATCTTACCCCAACCAAATTTCACTCATTTTATCCCTCAGTCTCTCCCAACTGTTTCAGAGGCTGCCCGGTAGAGGGCACATTATTGCATATATTTTGGAGCTGCCCCCATCTGACACAAATCTGGAAAGATGCATTGGATAGATTTGAAAGATCCTCTAATCACAAACTTACTCCTACCCCCCAAATGTGCCTTTTGTACGCTAGTATCCCTGATGTTCCTCCCCCCTGTGGCAGGCTGTTCCACTCTCTCTGTAGCTCCATTCAATGGATGATAGCCCTTAATTGGAGAACAGACGTTTTACTGTGGTCACAGGTTCTAGATAGGATGGAGCTGCTGAGATTATCGGACAGAATATACCACACACTAAATGACACTCTTCATGTATTTGAAGTCAAATGGTCGTACTGGTCGATTACGCAATAATTTCAATTTCACCCTCAATCCGCACTATGATCAAGCCTTTCTCTATATCGTTGGACTTACTAAATAGATGTGCCTTTTGTAAGATTTGTATACTCCGTACCTTGCCATGTTTTCTGAATACCTCTTGATATGATTTTATGTATACTGTCTATGTTTATATTCATCTCAAAACATACGATAAAAACTTTTGTAAACAAAAAAAAAACTATCCCCTATTTTGTAAACGCTATAAATTTTGCGCAAACCAACCGATAAACACTTATTGAGATATTTTTTTACCAAAAATAGGTAGAAGAATACGTATCGGCCTAAACTGAGGGAAAACATGTTTTTTTATATATTTTTGGGGGATATTTATTATAGCAAAAAGTAAAAAATATAGATTTTTTTTCAAAATTGTCGCTCTATTTTTGTTTATAGCTCAAAAAATAAAAACCGCAGAGGTGATCAAATACCACCAAAAGAAAGCTCTATTTGTGGGAAAAATAGGACGCCAATTTTGTTTGGGAGCCATGTCGCACGACCACGCTATTGTCTATTAAAGCGACGCAGTGCCGAATCGCAAAACCTGGCAGGGTCTTAAGTGGTTAAGTGAGCTATTCACACAAGACTCTACAAAGTAAGTTTTCTGCACCCTTCTGTTGGCTTATCTCAGTGACAACTGAAGTTTGTGCCTGGGATGCAACTCTTCATCCCGGCTGGAATACACCGTTGAAGCCATTGGAACATTTTGAGAGATTTAAAACTGACATAGTTGTTTGTCAGTTAATAGGGTGCTCATATTTTCTTAGAGTACACTCAACTAAAGACTGTTCTGGGATTTAAACTGACCTAGATATATGTTGGGGAATCATGGTCAGTAGGGAGTTTACATCTAAGATCTTTTTTGACCAAATTTTTGTTTGTTTTTGTTTCGCTAACTATGCTCCAGATTCTTTTTGGTTCAGCTCTCCAATCTGTATATCATGCCTGTTTTTCAGGGTTCTTCAAGAAATCAACTCTTTCTACCTCCTACGATATGCACTATGGCCCGGATTCAGAAAGAAGATACGACGGCGTATCTCCTGATACGCCGTCATATCTCTGAGTCCGGCCGTCGTATCTATGCGCCTGATTCATAGAATCAGGTTACGCATAGATATCCCTAAGATCCGACAGGTGTAAGTGACTAACACCGTCGAATCTTAGGCTGCAATTCCAGGCCGGCCGCTAGGTGGCTCTTCAGTATTATTACGCGAGGAATATGCAATTGAGGAGTTACGCCTATTCAGAAACGAACGACCGCCCGGCGCTTTTTTTTTTACGTCGTTTGCGTTCGGCTTTTTCCTGGCGTATAGTTACCCATGCTATATGAGGCGTAGCTAATGTTAAGTATGGCCGTCGTTCCCGCGCCGAGTTTTGAAATTTTACGTTGTTTGCGTAAGTCGTTCGCGAATACGGATGGACAAAATTTACGTTCCCGTCAATACCAATGACGTCCTTGCGACAACATTTAGAGCAATGCACTCTGGGATTTTTTTGGGACAGCGCATGCGCAGTTCGGTTGGCGCGGGGGCGCGCTTCATTTAAATGATACACGCCCCCTACCCGCCGAATTTGAATTCCGCCGGGGGATTTACGATACGCCGCCACAACTTTACAGGCAATGTGAATAAAGCACTTGCCTGAAAAAATTGTGGCGGCGTAACGTAAATCAGATCCGCTCACCTATCTGAATCTAGCCCTATATGTATATGTCTATGGATCTCTCCTGCTCAGGTTATGCGTTTCCTTAATTGAATTATGGATTTGAAATTATTATCATGGAATGTCAGGGGGCTCAATGATAAGTTTAAGAGAGGACTAATGTTCAAATATCTAAATTACCACAGACCTCATTCTTTTTTTACAGGAAACCCACTTGATAGGCGATAAGATTTTGGAACTACGCAGGTCATGGGTTCAGCAGGCTTTCCTATTCAGGTTACCTATTCAGGTTACACTAGGGGTGTGGCAATCCTTCTGAACAAATCTCTAGCATATAAGGTGTTACATCTCATTACTGATCCACTGGGAAGCTATATTATCCTGTTATTGGAAATTGGTGCTATGATGTTTGCATTTGTCAATATTTATATACCTCCTCCCTTTAACCAGTAGATCCTGTACACCATATATGATAAACTGTCATCTCTAACTTTCTCACCGGCTGTATATAACTGGGAACTTTAATTCCATTATGGATGTAAAGCTTGACTCTTCCAATCCTTCAATAACCCACACTCCTGATTTATGTAACTGGGCTCAAGCTTTGGATTATACTGGAATTTGGCGATGGAAACACCCAGAAATTAGGGAGCTACGCCTGTTTCTCTACTACTCATAAATCGGGTTCCCGGATTGACCTAGCTTTTGGCAATGCACCAGCATTGACTGATTAAAAGTGTATCCTATCTTCCCTCTGGTTTCTTTGATCATTGCTTTGAAGGACGCTAGGCGTCCCAGTTGCTGGCATCTAGCGCCCAAGTGGATAGAATATCCGAAGGTGGGAGATCTGGTCTCACCTAAACTTAACCAATATTGGGAAACTAAGGAGGGATCAACCTCACAAGCCATGGTATCGGATGCCTTTAAGGCACATATTCAGGGTGAATATATCTCTGCCATTAAAGCAGTCAAATCATATTTGTCTTCACAAATAAAACACCTGGAAGAAGGTAAGGTGAAAGCAGCTGAAACCTTTTCTGGCTCACCAACTGTGGACAACTTTGAGCTGCTTGCGCAAACAAGACGTGAATTGTCTTTACATATGGCTTCGGCTACACATTTAGATCTGCGCTTTGTGGCTGGTAGGGTGTTCGAGTCTGGGGACAAAAATGGTAAAATGCTGGCTAATCTAGTGGCAGAACATAGGTTTCAAATGCTAATTTTGAACATACACTGTACAGATGTAACATCTGATCCTGCTATCATTCTACAGGAATTCACAGACTATTTTAGTCAGCTGTATTCCACAGTCTCAGGTCCGTCCAAAACCGCTATCCAGGAACTACTCAGTACCCTGGACCAGTGGTCATCAACCCTGCACTCAGCGCCCACTAATAGGCCAGGTAATACATAAAACCTGGCCTGTTAGTGGGCCCTGAGGACAGGGTTGATGACCACTGCCCTAGACACTCTCACCAGAAGTAGTGCTTCTTGATAAACCCATTTCATTAGAGGAAATTGAAACAGCCATGCACTCCTTCCCCAGTAAGAAAACTCCAGGTCCAGATGGTATCCCGGGGGAGTGGTAAAGGGCGTACATCTTTATCCTGGCACCAAAACTACATACAGGGGTAGCTTGTATTCGGAATCTTTAGAAAAAATTGAGCTGTCCCCCTCTATGTACCAGGCCCACTTAGTCTTAATTCCCAAACCAGGAAAGGACCACGCCAAATGTGCCTCTCACAGGCCCATTTCTTTGTTAAATTATGATTTAAGGATTTTAACAAAAATTTGGGCCACAAAAGAAAATTATTCCGCATCTACTCAGCATAGATCAAACAGGGTTTATAATGGGGAAATCCACGGATATCAATATCTGCTGGGTTTTTACTCATTTACAGCTACCTCCAACTGAATCCACTTCTAGAGTCTTGGCAGCACTCAACATTGAAAAGGCCTCTGTGGCCTGGCCTTATATGCTCTCTGTCAGGTCGAACGTAGCCAGGTGACAAGTGCACCCCGTTGGGGTCAGGGATGCACCTCAGAGTAGTGAACCCTATAGCCGACTGCTGCTATTAGGGAGGAAGCACAAACCCAAGATCACCCAGGGTGCGGAGTCTAAGACCCAGCTTTGTGTTCACCAGAGCCTCTAGTGGTGAGGATGGCCTTCGCCTCAGCTGGATCCAGGTCGCGACCCCTGGGATTCCCTAGGTCACACTCCGCAGGGAGAGAGGGAAAGCAGCAGGCAGGACAAACTGTAGTGATGGGTAGGCCGAGGACAGGGCAACAGGCAGACAAGGGTAACCAAGAGACAGGCATAAGGTCAGGGGCACAGGTAAACAGGAGAAGTCAAGGACAAGCCAAAAATGGTACACAGGAAGACAATAGTAGCACACTGCAGACAGGAACTTAAGCAAAGCAACACTGTTGAACAGCACCGCAGACCTGTAGTGCAACAGTTAATATAGACTTCCTGGGATGGCCTGGGTGGGGCCAAACATGAAGAAGAAGTGATAAAAAGGGAACCAGAACAGGGTCAGGCCTCTAATGAACAGATGGAAACAGGTAAGCTGAGAGACTACTGCATATTCATGACACTCAGTGTTGAAGGCTATGGGGTTTGGGCCCAAATTCAGCCCAGGTTAAGTTGGGGGGGGGGCGAGCTCTCAGAACCCTTTTCAGTTGAGAGGTGTACAAGACAGGGTTGCCCATTGTCTCCGGCTCTGTTCACTATCGTGATGGAGCCGGTGGCAGTGGCCATATGCGTGTGGGACCCTTGGAGGAAAAGATAGCCATGTATGCGGATGATCTCATATTGTTTTTGAATGACCCGTGGCCATCTCTTAAAGCGGAGTTCCAACCACAATTAGCATTTTTTAAATGTATGTCCTTTCATCATGCGTTTTTATAATATAAATCTGGTCACTTACTATTTTACAATCCGCCGCCGATCTGCATAGATATTCAAAAAAAGATATTTATATTTATATTTATAAAACTATATCTACACCGTTGACATTTTGCTTGTGGGCATTGTGAAGCCTACAGGCACTTAGATTCACCAGATTCACATAGAAGAGCGGCGGCGTAACGTATCGTAGATACGTTACACCGCCGCAATTTTTCATCGCAAGTGCCTGATTCACCAAGCACTTGCGATGAAAACCTACGCCTGCGCAAGGCGGGCCAATTTAAATGGGCGTGTGCCATTTAAATTAGACGCGCTCCCGCGCCGGACCTACCGCCATGCTCCGTTTCCGAACTCCCGCCGTGCTTTGCGCGCCGTGACGTCATTTTTCCGAACGGCGATGCGCGTAGCGTAATTCAATATTCCCGGACGGCTTACGCAAACGACGTTATTTTTTAAATTTCGACGCAGGAACGACGGCCATACTTTATACAGCAATACGCTTGCTGTGTAAAGTTAAGGCACCAAAAAAAACGACTAACTTTGCGACAGGAAACTAGACTAGCGGCGACGTAGCGGACGCGAAAAACCGCAGGGAATCGCCGTAACTCCGAATTTGCATACCCGACGCTGGTTTACGACGCAAACTCCCCCCAGCGGCGGCCGTGGTATTGCATCTTAAGATCCGACAGTGTAAAACAATTACACCTGTCGGATCTTATGGTTATCTATGCGTAACTGATTCTATGAATCAGTCGCATAGATAGAAACAGGGATACAACAGCGTATCAGGAGAAACGCCATTGTATCCCTTTTGTGAATCTGGCCCATACTTCCTGGAAGTCTTGGATGGGGAGTGATAATTGGACAGCGCACTGCATCCTGGGAAATGATGACACACATTTCCCAGGAGCATTAGAGGGAGATGATGTCAGAATCCTAGGTCGTTTCAAAGGCAGATTTCGTGGGACCGCATAGCAACAGGCATTTCCAGATGAGTAAAAAAAAATAAAAAATGTTTTTTTTTTTCTTTTTTAGTCGTAAGCTAAAGTTTAAAGCAAAATTGTTTTTTTGATAGAACCTCCACTTTAAGGAAGCATTTCGTATAATATCTGAGTTTTCCATTCACTCAGGACTAAAAATTAATTGGGGGAATTCACAAATGTTGCCTATTGTCAGAGAGGCCCGAGATCGAGCTGACCCTACCCTACCTCTATTATGGTCACCCAGTATCAGATACCTAGGCATTGAGATTTCCCCGGATACTTCAGAATATTGTGTCTTAAATTTAGTTCCACTTCTTGACAATATGAAATCTAAATTAAGGGCATAAATCTGAAATTATTTTCTGGTTTTCTCTATGTGCTCTTGCATTGGATGCCCCAAAAATATTTTAACCACTTGACAACCACCCTATAGACAAAGTACGTCTACAGGGCGGTTGCTTAACTCCGGGAGGCCGTTAATTAACCACTTAAGACCCGGACCAAAATGCAGCTAAAGGACCCGGCCAGGTTTTGCGATTCGTCACTGCGTTGCTTTAACAGACAATTGCGCGGTCGTGCGACGTGGCTCCCAAACAAAATTGGCGTTTATTTTTCCCACAAATAGAGCTTTCTTTTGGTGGTATTTGATCACCACTGCGTTTTTTTTTGCACTATAAACAAAAAAAGAGCGACAATTTAAAAAAAAAAAATCAATATTTTTAACTTTTTGCTATAATAAATATCCCCCAAAAATATATATATTAAAAAAAAATCCCTCAGTTTAGGCTGATACGTATTCTTCTACCTATTTTTGGTAACAAAAATCGCAATAAGCGTTTATCGATTGGTTTGCGCAAAATGTATAGTGTTTACAAAATAGGGGATAGTTTTATTGCATTTTTATAGAATGTTTTTACTACTTATGGCGGCGATCAGGGATTTTTTCGTGACTGTGACATTATGGCGGACACCGGACAATTTTGACACATTTTTGGGACCATTGTAATTTTCACAGCAAAAAATGCATTTAAAATGCATTGTTTACTGTGAAAATGACAGTTGCCATTTGGGAGTTAACCACAGGGGGCGCTGATGGGGTTATGTGTGACCTCATGTGTGTTTACAACTGTAGGGGGGTGTGGCTGTAGGTGTGACATCATCGATTGTGTATCCCTATAAAAGGGATCACACAATCGATGACGTCGCCACAGTAAAGAATGGGGAAGCCGTGTTTACACATGGCTCTCCCCGTTCTTCAGCTCCGGGGACCGATCGTGGGACTCCAGCGGCGATCGGGTCCATGGGTCCCGGAGCTTCGGACCCACAGCTGGACAATAGCACAGCACGTACCTGTACGTGCATGCGCCCAGTCGTGCCATTCTGCCGACGTAAATGTGCAGGAGGCAGTCCTTAAGTGGTTAACGTCCTCCCAGAATCACGCTCCGCGCGCCCCCTAGGGCGCACACACGGGAGTGTCCGTGACCGCCGGGTCCAGAGGACCTGGCGCATCACGGTAAATCGCCGCTGATAGCGGCGGTTTACCACGTGATCGATCCGTCCAATGACGGAGCGATCACTTGTAAACAAACCGGCGTCATGTGATGACCCGGTTCCTCCCTCCCCTCTCTGTACCGATCGGTACATTGTGAGAGGAGAGGGGGGAGAGCGGAGGCAGCAGCAGCACTGTGAGCTGGATCTGTGACAACTGCAGTCACAGATCCAGCCATCCATCCCTGCGCAATACTCTGCAATACCGTGTGCAATACTCTGCAATTCCCTGTGCAATTCCCTGTGCAATACTCCGCAATACCCTGCGCAATACCCTGCACAATACCCTGCACAATACTCTCTACAATACCCTGCAATACTCCACAATACCCTGCAATACTCTGCAGTACCATGCAATACTCCACAGTACCCTGCAATACTCCGCAGTACCCTGCAATACTCCGCAGTACCCCGCAATACTCCGCAATACCCTGCAATACTCCGCAATACCCCGCAATACTCCGCAATACCCTGCAATACTTTGCAATACCCCACAATATGCCGCAATACTCTGCAATACTCCGCAATACTCGCCACTCACTGCTACGATCAAAGCCAGGATCATTTTTTTTTATTTCAGGCTTCCCAGCCTAGAGGTGAGATGTGACCCCAAATCTCACTGTAAAGAGGACCTGTCATGCTATATTCCTATTACAAGGGATGTTTACATTCCTTATAATAGGAATAAAAATGATCAAAAAATGTATTTTTGCTGAAAAAAGTGTCAAACTAAAATAAATAAAGTAAAATGAACAATAAAATATATATATATTTTTTAAAGTGCCCCTGTCCCTGTATGCTCGCACGCAGAAGCGAACGCACATGTAAGTCCTGCCCATATATGAAAACGGTGTTCAACCCACACATGTGAAGTATCACTGCGAACGTTAGAGCGAGAGCAATCATCCCTAGACCTCCTCTGTAACTAAAAACATGTAACTAGTAAAAATAATTAAAGCGTCGCCTATGGGGATTTTTAAGTAGCAAAGTTTGGCGCCATTTCACGAGCGTGTGCAATTTTGAAGGGTGACATGTTGGGTATCTTTTTACTGGGAGTAACTTCATCTTTCAAATTATCTAAAAACATTGGGCTAACTTTACTGTTTTGTGTTTTTGTTAGGCACAAACCTTTTTTTTTTTTAAAACACGCGTTCAAAAAATTGCTGCGAAAATACAGTGCGAGATAAAAAGTTGTAATGGCTGCCATTGTATTCTCTAGGGTCTTTGCTAAAGAAGCATATATAATGTTTTGGAGTTCTATGTAATTTTCTAGCAAATGATGATTTTTACATGTAGGAGAGAAATGTCAGGATTGGCCTGGGTGCTCCAGAACGCCTGATGGCGCTCCCTGCATGTTGGGCCTCTGTATGTGGCCACGCTGTGTAAAAAGTCTCACACATGTGGTATCGCCATACTCAGGAGGAATAGCAGAATGTGTTTTGGGGTGTAATTTGTGGTATGCATATTCTGTGTGTGAGAAATAACCTGCTAATATGACAAACGAGAATTTTTTTTTAACATAATTTTCAGTCTTTTTTTCTTTTTTAGCGCAAAAAATAAAAAACCCAGAGCTGATCAAATACCACCAAAAGAAAGCTCTATTTGTGTGAAAAAAAGTACACAAAATTCATATGAGTACAATGTTGTATTACTGAGTAATTGTCATTCAAATTGTGAGAGCACCGAAAGCTGAAAATTTATCTGGTTAGGAAGGGGATTTAAGTGCCCAGTGGTCAAGTGGTTAAAATAATGAATTATAGTCTAACGACTTTCATTTGAGGCTCACAACAACTGAGATTTAAGTTGACAACTTTGTAATGGCCGTGGCTACAGGGAGGACTGGCGTGCCCGGATCTCTACAAGTATTTCCTGGCTGCCATGCTCATGCATGCTCTTAACTGGCTCACGCGGTAGTATTGGAGGCTTCCTGTGTGGGCTCCTTTGAGGCTCTTAAAAATCTCCTATACAGAGGGGCCTCTGCTTCCTTCTATTGACTGCAGCCATGAAGGCTGAAAGCCTGGTTGCTAGCCCAAGTTCTACTCCCTAGTCCCCCCGGTCATATCTCACAACACAAACCCCCTTATGGCACAATCCCTTGTTACCAAAATGTGTCTCTATACCTGATCCATAGGTCTGGGCAGTAAAGGGCATAAAATATTTAGAGCAAATTTGTATTGCTGGAGAACTAAAACCCTTAAAATTAGACTTTAACCTGCCTAATGTATAATTGTTTAGATATATAAAATTGAGACACACCTTTCAAACACAATTTAAACAAAAACCAGTAGCGTTTTATACCTCAACCTTAGAAGATGTACTTAAAGATGAAACCCTCACCAAACCCCTCTCGGCTATTTATAAGACCATATCCCCCTCTGTCCACTCAGGGTTGGAAGCACTTAGATCTAAATGGACGCTAGATGTCCCTGACCTGGAAGCTGAAGAGTGGGAAGATATATGGGAATGTCAATTTTTACAGCTGGTTTCCACAGGGTTGATTCAGTACAAACTCCTACATAGGATCTACCTCACACCAGCGCGTTTACACAGAATATAACCCTCCGTTCCTGCTGAGTGTTGGCAGTGTGCGGCGGACTTTTTCCACATATTCTGGCAATGCCCTAATATTCAAATTTTCTGGGAAGCGGTAGTCTTGGTCATACATTCTGTGACCACTAATCATGTGCCCCAGACAGTGGAGGTTTGTTTGCTGTGTTTGGTGAACCCCCTGGCTCAACTGCGGGCTTCTAGGACACTGATAGGATTATTATTGTTCTATGCAAGAAAAGTTATTCTTCTCCAATGGAAATGGTCATCAGCTACAACCTTGACCTTGTGGAAAAAATGAATTAATCTCAACTTACCACGGTATAAAGCCACCTACTTAGCGAGATGATGCCCTAGAAAACCTCCACAAGGTCTGAGACATTTGGGTTGAGGACCTGTCTACCAACACTGACCCTGTCTCTCCTTATTAGTGGCTTACATTATAAAGGATCAGGTGGGCTTGTATACTGTATGTAATTGAACCCATGTTCAACCCAAACATCTAATAATTGTGTAGAATGTGAGGGTGGGGGCGCTAATCAGTGCTAATAATATAGGTTTATAATAAGTGCTATAACAAACATATATACTATCAAACTAACCAGCTCCTAAACAAAATTCATGTGTAATGTGATATTATATATCAAATATATGAATTGCCAATACACAATACATAAAAGTACCCAAAACCATTCATTAATGAATAGTGAGTGTATCAATTGACATATATTACAACTGTGCAAAAAAAAGCAAAAAAGAAAGAGATCAAATAAAATAATGTGCTTCATGCAAAATAAAGTCCATCAAAAAGTCCATATGTTCCTCCTATGTGAATGAAACCAAATAAACTGTATAACGATCCACCTTCACCAGCTGTAGATAGACACCCAAAGTGCTCAAAAATAGGATGGCTTCTTACCAAATGGAGTTGACCCATTTAGATTAAAAAAGAGGTCAAATGCGCTATTTCAGGATAAACCTGCTTAGTGGATGAGTGGATGCTCCCTTGCTGTACAAAGACTCCCATGCGGATATGCAAAGAACGAAAATGTCAAAATAGTGTAATATTGTTTTAATAAAAATGTATAGCATAAAAAAGCCAAGTGGCTTCTTACTTTAAAAAGTGCCCCAAACTCGGCACGGAGGCTAGCTTGCGTGTCAAAGGGGATTAGTGTCCCGGAAGGCTGCATGTACTGGCGTGCGTTCCACCTTGCTAACGCCGTGAACCAGCGGGACTGGAAGTTACGATTGGTGCGTGCGTGACCAGGTACCACCTCGACGTACGTTTCGTTTTCCTTGTCTTCAGGAGGCATACCAGGTCACACACTGATAGGTCTTTAAATGTGTCAATCAATTAGGCTATGGGGAGGCGATTGATGACAGCCTCTGTCCCGGTTTCAGCGTCTTACCATGTATACAATAGTAACTCTGCACACCTCAATCCACACAACCCTGGACAAACCATAATCGTATATTATGTTAAATTAAAATGGTTGGCCCTGGACTAATATCATCATCTGCTGATCTTAGATAAGGTTAGATCAGAATACGATCTCCATAATAAAAAATGTATTATAATTAAAATATTAATATGATAAATGATTATTTAATATATAATTAAAAGATAGAATAAAATGGAATACCCCAATAATTCCTAATATAAAGGTTATATGTTGGTTAAGAAACAATTTAAATCTAGTTCTATGTTGAGACCCTGTGGCTGCATAGTCCTTAATTGATATATCCACTGGGTCTCGTTTTGAGAAACTGCCCTAATCAAGTCAGTACCCCTCCAATGGTTAGTGACCCTGTCGATTCCATAAAAAGTCAATTTACTGGGATCTTTGTCATGGCATTGGGCGAAGTGCCTGGACACACTATGGTTGGGAAAACCTTTAATGCTATTGGCCACATGTTCATTAATTCTAACCCTTAATTCTCGTGTGGTTCGTCCCACGTATTAGAAGGAACATGGACATTCCAATACATATGTGACATATTTGGAACAACAGGTGATGAGGGGTTTAATGGGATAATGACAATGTGTCACATTGGATTTGAATTTGTTAACTGTTTTAGATTTTCTAGCGGTGGTCTTACATCTCGTGCAGTAATGAAAACCTGACCCATCCAAAAATGTTAGTGGTTTTTCTGGAGGGTCCGGTACATTGGGCGCAATTAAATTCCTCAACCCCGGTGCCCTCCTATAAATAAACGTAGGTTTGGGAGGTAAAACAGTAGCTAAATCAATATCCTTTAATAAAATAGGCCAGTGTTTTTTTAATATTTTTTCTACGCTTCTATACTGTCTGTGGAACCCTGACAGGAAGGCCATATCCCCTGCAAAAGGAGGTTTCCTTTTGGGAATCAAGAGATTCCCTGTCCATAGTAGAAACTTCATTTATCGCTTTGGTTAACCCTTGTAGGGGATATCCCTTTTCCTTGAATTTCTCCGTTAGGCTAGCGGCCTGACATTCAAAATCAATCAGATTGTCACAGTTGCGGATACGGATCCGCATATACTGTCCCTTAGGGATGGCTGCCAGCCATTGCGGGTGGTGGCAACTATTCGTGGGCACGAAGGCATTCTTATCCGTGGTTTTAAAGAACGTCCTCGTACTCACTTGGCCACCATTTTTCACAAGGGTTAAATCAAGGTAATTAATAGAAGCCAAACTGGACTCTGCTGTAAACTTGAGCCCATATTGTTAACATTTAACCCGTGTAGGAAAACTTCCAATGTGAACCATGGTCCCTCCCACAAGAGGATAATATCATCGATATATCTTTTGTAATGTATCAAAGACACATGATTATCTTGATATATAGTTTCCCCTTCCCATTTGTGGAGTACAAGATTTGCTACACCGGGGGCATATCTAGCCCCCATAGCCACGCCCCTAGTTTGATTATAGAATTTTCCCTGGGCCCAAAAATAATTATTTCCCATGGCCTGTTTGAGTCCGTCTACCAGGAATTTGATTTGGGCTTCTGGTAGCGTGGATTCTGCCCCTAGCGCCTTAGTGACAGCCACAATGGCGTCCTCCTGCTTGATATTGGTATAGAGGGACTCAATGTCAACCGTTACTAGCCACGTAGCTTCGGTGACCACTATAGATGATAGAGATTTAATGAGCTCCCTACTATCTTTTAAATAAGATCTCCCCTGTGTGACCAAGGGTTGAAGGAAGATATCAAGATATTCTCCCACTCTGGAATACAGCGATCCAATCCCACTAATGATGGGTCGACCTGGGGGATTATTTTTGTTTTTATGTTACTTAGGGACTATACAGTATATAGAACTGGGGTGTGTGGTACTCGTGGGACAAGGTAAAGAGCTTCCTTTCATCTAGTATGGATTTAGCGGCCCCCTCATTGATCCACAACAAGAGTTCTGCTTTTAGTTTAGCCAATGGGTCCCCACGTAATAATTTATAGGTGGCAGTGTCTCCCAATAGACATTGGATCTCTCCATAGTAACTCTCCTTGGAGAGCACTACCACTCCTCCCTATTTGTCCGCGGGGCGTATTACTATATTTTTGTTTTTCTCCAACTTTTTAATTCCTTCCAGTATTGTGCGGTTAGTTCTAGTCTGTTTTACCTCTAATTATTTTATTTCTTCCTGTATCATATGTTTAAAGACCTCAACATAATGATGTGTTCCTTTCTTGGGATTAAATACTGAATTGTTTCTTAAACCACTGTGTTGGTAACTATTATTGGCTGGCTTTGATGAGCAAATTGGTTGTTGAGAGAAATATTCTTTAATATTGAGTTTCCTCACATATTTTTCTACATCTATTAATAGTTCAAATTTATTGATGTTCTTATCTGGGGCAAACTCCATGCCCTGTGATAAAACTCCCAACTCTGCCTCAGAAAATTCAACGCCAGCCAGATTGAATAGGCCTTCACTTAATTGTCTCTGGGTCTTTTTCTTCCTGGTTCCCCCTCTTCTACCTCTTTTTCTGGTTTTACTTTCTGATATTGTGCTGGGGTAGATGGAATTTTGTAGGGCTTCTTCCATCCCCTCCACCCCCCCCCATGCTGTTGGTTATTGGGTTGTTGGGTGGGTCTACCCCTAAAATTCCCTCTGAACTGTCCTCACAGTGGCCTAGGTACATAATAATTAGGACCGGGGTTATAATACTGATAATCATAATCAACCGGTCGGTTATCCAATTGGTCATATCTATTGTAATTAGAGGCTCCATATGGGGCTGGATAGTAGTCATTATGTGATAGATAATTCCCATTATGAGGTGGAGGGGGAGGACCCCTCCCTGGCTGAATACCATTAGCCTTGGGTTGGGAGGGGTTTTGTTTTTTTAGGCGTCTGGTTTTTATTTTTGTTTTTAAACTTGTTAGCTAATTGAGTGACTACATGGTGTACTTCCATGTCTCTCTCCACCGATGACTCTTTAGAGCTAGCAGGATTAAATTCTATTTGCCACTTATATACTTTATGCTCCTCCATAATCTTTAATATCCCTCTGATATTTTTTAAGTTTTTTATTTTTGATCTCTCCATCGTACTTGGACAGATGAGTTTGAGTTTCCTACAAGGGTTAAATGTTAACCAATATGGGCTCAAATTTACAGCAGAGTCCAGTTTGGCTTCTATTAATTACATTGATTTAACCCTTGTGAAAAATGGTGGCCAAGTGAGCACGAGGACATTCTTTAAAACCACTGTGACAGAAAGTCAGGTAAATCTGGGGGTGTTGTCACAGACGGGAGATACATTTCTGCCTTGTTTAGAAAATTCACCAATTACTATCAGGTGTCGGCTGCAGAGATAGCCAGAAAGGTTGGATAGCTTCAACTGTTCAGAATGAGGAAATTAAGGCCTCTATAAGTTGTCCAGAGGATTACTGCTCAATGCTGCATCCTGAGGCTTGTTGAGTTAAGGAGAGCAGTGAGCTGAGGAAGACTTCTGAAGGTGAAGTGGTTGTTGATATTTTTGCTGTGTGATAAAAAAATCAAAAAGACTATTGTTTTCTGCTGGAAGACCAGCAGTGTCTGCACAGCAGTAGGCTGTGCCAGACTCCATAGGTAGGTTCCTGTGTTGTGAAGGTAGACGGCCCAAGTGGCCAGGATTTATTTTATGTTTTGTTTATGCTGTTTGGATGCTTGCACTTGTTTCCAGCAATATGGAAGAATAAACCATAACCCCTGTTTTTTCAACCACCCACGGCTGTCTCTCTGTATACTTCAGTGTGTAGTGAACCCACTCAGGAGGTCACACACCCCCGCTACCGAGCTAACCCCTTACACCACGGATAGGAATGCCTTCATGCCCAAGAATAGTTGCCACCACCCGCAATGGCTGGCAGCCATCCCTAAGGGACAGTATATGTGGATCCGGCACAACTGTGACAATCTGATTGATTTTAAATCTCAGGCCGCTATCCTAACGGAGAAATTCAAGAAAAAGGGGTATCCCCTACAAGGGTTAACCAAAATGGTAAATTAGGTTTCTACTATGGACAGGGAATCTCTTTTGATTCCCAAAAAGAAACCCCCCTTTGCAGGGGATATGGCCTTCCTGTCAGTGTTCCACATACAGTATAGAAGCATAGAAAACAATATTTAAAAAACACTGGCCTATTTTATTGAAGGATATTGATTTAGCTACTGTTTTACCTCCTAAGTTTATTTATATGAGGGCACCGAGGTTGAGGAATTTAATTGCGCCCGATGTACTGGACCGTCCAGAAAAACCACTAACATTTTTGGATGGGTCAGGTTTTCATTACTGCACGAGATGCAGATCTTGTAAGACCACCACTAGAAAATCTAAAAAAGTTAACAAATTCAAATCCAATGTGACACATTGTCATTATCCCATTAAACCCCTCATCACCTGTTGTTCCAAATATGTGTAGCACTGACCCCCGAAGGAGCTGCTGGTTTGATTTGGGCCTGCACTCTACCAATAAACCCCACTAACTTGTCTCAATCCCCTTGGCACAGCTGTGATGCAATGCAATGCAATACAATACAATGTAAGACAATACAAAATACCTGTATTATAACCCCAGGATCCACTGACTGCACTTGGAGTGAGAAAAACAGTACGCCACAACAACTGGATACTTAACCAGAGATATATTTTACTGTGAAATATGCAAAGAAGTGATTACAGTAATTGTGCTGTCATCCCAACATAAGACGACAGCACAATTGATTTAAACATAAGCTACTGTATTTGAAAACAGTATACATAAACATTTTATACCTGGGAGCTCCCCCTACTTTATTAGCTATGCGTGAGATCTCACTTAAAGTACTTGGTCTTGGATCTTATTTTCTTCGCTAGCTAAAGTGATTTGTAATCCACAGTTTTGATGAGTCAAATTGAAGTGAAAATGCTCCTGGTGTAACTGGAACAACTATTTTAAAATCGCTTAAAACGTCAAATTAGAGAGGCCTCAAGCCTTCTCAGTTTCAGTTCCTCTGCTCCTCTGTGGAACTATAAATCCCAGTGAGGCCTGTATATGAGTCTAACTGTGTGTAAACTTAGCAAACTGTGGGTCGTGACCCGCTCACCCACTGGATCGGAGCTCCGGGTAGTAACTTTTGTTCAGGGTCCTGTGACTGCAACTTGCTTCTCCGTCAGCTCTGTTCAGCTCCGCTGGATGGATCCGGTTCTCTGATGCTCGGATGAGTGTCTCTCGGTCTCTGCAATCCAGCCACTGTCCTCTAGCTCTCCGAGCTCAGCCTTCGCTCCCCAGCAGCTCGGCATCAGCATCCAGAAGGCTCCTGTCTCCCCTCGTCTCCAAGGCAACCCAAAATCCTCCACAAAACATCTCTCTGCATTACCAGTATTTGGGTCTCTAGATGGCTCCAAATACTTAACCACTAGCCGACCGCGCACCGTCAGCTCTCCTGGGCGAGAGCCCGTAGCTATACGGCGGCTCTTTGAGCCGCCACTAGGGGGCGCGCGCGCGCCCCCCGCTCGCCCCCCGCTCGCCCCCGACTCCCGTGCGTGTGCCCGGCGGGTGCGATCGCCGCCGGGCACACGCGATCGCTCGTTACAGAGCGGGGAACGGGAGCTGTGTGTGTAAACACACAGCTCTCGTTCCTGTCAGCAGGGGAAATGCTGATTTTCTGTTCATACAATGTATGAACAGAAAATCAGTGTTTCCCCTAGTGAGGCCACCCCCCCCCCACAGTAAGAACACACCCAGGCATACTTAACCCCTTCCCCGCCCCCTAGTGTTAACCCCTTCACTGCCAGTGGCATTTTTATAGTAATCCAATGCATTTTTATAGCACGGATCGCTATAAAAATACCAATGGTCCCAAAAATGTGTCAAAAGTGTCCGAAGTGTCCGCCATAACGTCACAGTACCGAAAAAAAATTTGCTGATCGCCGCCATTACTAGTAAAAAAAATATATTAATTAAAATATCATAAAAATACCCCCTATTTTGTAAACGCTATAACTTTTGCGCAAACCAATCAATAAACGCTTATTGCGATTTTTTTTACGAAAAATATGTAGACAAATACGTATCGGCCTAAACTGAGGAAAAAAAAAGTTTTTTTATATATTTTTGGGGGATATTTATTACAGCAAAAAGTAAAAAATATTAATTTTTTTTTAAATTGTCGCTCTATTTTTGTTTATAGCGCAAAAAATAAAAACCGCAGAGGTGATCAAATACCACCAAAAGAAAGCTCTATTTGTGGGAAAAAAAGGACGCCAATTTTGTTTGGGAGCCACGTCGCACGACCGCGCAATTGTCAGTTAAAGTGGCGCAGTCCCGAATCGCAAAAAGTCCTCTGGTCTTTGGGCAGCAATATGTTCCGGGGGTTAAGTAGTTAAACATAGCAATGTCCATAGACGTTGTATTAAAGTATGCAAACACACATCACATACAAGAATGTCAGTGCTACACACTCCCCCTACTTTATCTCTTTGGTCCTCCAAAGAGGTTCAAATTGCTAACTCTATTCTGCATTTTAGCCTCTATACGGTCATACAATACTGACAGAGGAGCTTCCCACCAATTGTCATATGATGGGGAGCTATCCTGTGCACTCACAGCTGATACTACTGTGTCTGGTACAGATGTGCCAAGGGGTGAGGTGGGGTTGTCCCTTACTGAATCAAAAGTAGAGGGACCAGACAGTTCAAGGTTTCTTTTGCTGACAAACTGAGATGCTTCAGAGCATTCGCCCAATGTAATATAAGTCAGTCTGCGTGGTGGGCGAATATCTCTCTTTGCACTTTCGGGGTATCCATTCCTTTTGGACAAATGTCGTCATCCCTCCTCTCAGTGACTAAAAATGGAGAGTAAATAAGAGTACTGGGCTCTTCTGCAAGATGAGTTGCTGGCACAAATTCTGGGGCCTCTGCCCTGAGAGTTCCATTATTATCCTCCTCTACTTCTGAAGAGATATCAGCATCTGTTTCTGAAGTTTCCGGAGGCCACAGCCAACTCATCTCCACTTCCTCATCTTCATCTGTAGAGGGTGCAAGCTGAGATCTGGTTATTGGCCTACACACATCGGTGGATGTGGATGGGAATTCCTCCTCTGGGCTTCCCTTCAGTTCACCTGCCCCTGTCTATCCATTAAAATGCATGTGCCTCCACTGTGGGGACGCTCATTGTTTAGTGTTAGGACCACAGATATTACAGGGTGCCTTGGCGCGGCTCTGTGGCTCACGCATGCGTTTGCAAATGCGTGCGGACTGAACCCCTGTTTTTAACGCATACTGTAGACAGGTTAATTGGTTTTCTGCAAGCTGGTCGGTAAGTAGGCTTGGTTTTTCCCTGGGCATTCCCCAGGTTTTTGTTGTTATCTGCTTTAGCCTTCCAATGCTACTTACTGTTATGGCCAGCTATAGACGGGGGCAGTGGACATGTTTATGCTTCACCTGTGGTGTTTATATTGGTCCATCAGTGCACCAACACCTTTGCAGCCATTGTGCTATATGCTGGGTGCTTGGTGTGCTCTTGTACTTTTAAAGGAGGGGTGGCTTCCCTTCAGTTCACCTGCCCCTGTCTATCCATTAAAATGCATGTGCCTCCACTGTGGGGACGCTCATTGTTTAGTGTTAGGACCACAGATATTACAGGGTGCCTTGGCGCGGCTCTGTGGCTCCCGCATGCGTTTGCAAATGCGTGCGGACTGAACCCCTGTTTTTAACGCATACTGTAGACAGGTTAATTGGTTTTCTGCAAGCTGGTCGGTAAGTAGGCTTGGTTTTTCCCTGGGCATTCCCCAGGTTTTTGTTGTTATCTGCTTTAGCCTTCCAATGCTATTTACTGTTATGGCCAGCTATAGACGGGGGCAGTGGACATGTTTATGCTTCACCTGTGGTGTTTATATTGGTCCATCAGTGCACCAACACCTTTGCAGCCATTGTGCTATATGCTGGGTGCTTGGTGTGCTCTTGTACCTTTAAAGGAGGGGTGGCTTCCCTTCAGTTCACCTGCCCCTGTCTATCCATTAAAATGCATGTGCCTCCACTGTGGGGACGCTCATTGTTTAGTGTTAGGACCACAGATATTACAGGGTGCCTTGGCGCGGCTCTGTGGCTCACGCATGCGTTTGCAAATGCGTGCGGACTGAACCCCTGTTTTTAACGCATACTGTAGACAGGTTAATTGGTTTTCTGCAAGCTGGTCGGTAAGTAGGCTTGGTTTTTCCCTGGGCATTCCCCAGGTTTTTGTTGTTATCTCCTCTGTGCTTATCCTGACTGCCTCAGTGAGAGGTAAAAGGTGATTCCGATGCCAGGTTTTTATTGGCCCAGTGTTTCCTTCTGGCTTGATTTCATATACTGGGAGCCCTGGAAGCTTCCTACACACAACATAAGGCTGTGATCTCCAACGATCAGCCAACTTATGCTTACCTGGGATGCCTAGATTCATCAGCAAAAACCCGGTCACCTGGTTGAAGATCCTGAACTCTTACTTTCAGGTCAAAGTTTCTCTTGTTCCTGTTGACTCTGGAGTTCGAGGTGGCTTGAGCCTGCTCGTAAGCTATCTTCAGGCTCCTCCGCAGCCTGTCCACATACCCTCTATGGGAGGTCTCTGATGTGTGATCCAAGGAGGAACCAAAAGCCAGGTCCACTGGTAATCGGGCTTCACGGCCGAACATCAATCTGTAAGGTGAATACCCAGTGGCGTCATTTTTGGTACTGTTGTAGGCATGAACCAGTGCAGTAATGTGTTTACTCCAATGGGGTTTCTGTTCTGCAGTCAACGTCCCCAACATATTCAGGAGAGTCCTGTTGAACCTTTCCGGTTGAGGGTCCCCTTGTGGGTGATAAGGAGTAGTCCTGGACTTTTGTATGCCTAGTAGATCCAACAGTCTTTTTATTAATTTGCTCTCAAAGTCCCTTCCTTGGTCCGAATGTATCCGTTGAGGTAAGCCATAATGGACGAAGAACTTTTCCACGAGAGTCTTTGCTACTGTGGTTGCTTGCTGGTCTCTAGTAGGAAATGCTTGGGCATAACGGGTAAAGTGATCTGTTACCACCAAGATGTCCCCCTGCCCACTCAGATCGGATTCCAAACAAAGAAAGTCTATGCAGACCAGGTCCATTGGTCCCTGGCTCTCCAAATGGCCCATTGGGGCAGCCCTCTGGGGCAATGTCTTTCGTTGTATACACCTGAGGCAGGAATGACAGTAACTCTCCACTTCTTTCCTCATGTGAGGCCAGTAGAACCTGTCCCTTACTAGTTGGAAAGTCCTCTCGGCTCCCAAATGACCATGATGATTGTGTAAAGCAATCAGTACCCTCTCTCTGTGCTTTTCCGGCAGGAGCAGCTGCCACTTTGCTTCTGGATCATCAGAGGGGCCCCTTCGGTAGACCACCCCTTGTTGCAACTGCAACCGATCCCATTCTTTCAGTATCAGCCAGGCTTCCTTCTTGGGGCTTTCTGCAGCACATCAGACTGTTGATGTTCCAATGCCTTCAGCACCAGCCCACACAGTGGATCTTCCTCCTGATCTCTCCTGAGATCCTTTCTGGATAGCTTGGGGAGACCCTCTTGTACAACCTGGGAGACGTTGCAATAGCACCTGGGTACTCCCGCTGAGGATACTCCCACTTCTTCAGCTCTGGCCCCACCTCTCCCGTGTAGACTTGTCCCTTCACAAAGGGCTCTTACCCCCTCTGGAGTAAGTTGAGTCCAGTCTTCTGATGGATTTTGGGGGTCATGAGGCCTTCTTGATGGAGCATCCGCATCTCGATTACCAACCCCTGGTCTGTCCTTCAGGCTGAAGGTAAATGCCGAGAGAGCAGCTAGCCACCTGTGACCGGTGGCGTCCAGCTTTGCAGTGGTGAGCAGGTATGTGAGGGGGTTGTTGTCCGTCTTTACCACAAATTCAGCCCCGTAAAGGTAATCCTTCAACTTGTCTACCACTGCCCACTTCAGAGCCAGAAATTCAAGCTTGTGAGTCGGATAGTTTCTTTCGGCAGGAATCAAACTTCTGCTCACATAGGCGATCGGCTGCAGATGCCCTTCATGCTCTTGATAGAGCACTCCTCCCAGTCCATCACGGCTGGCATCCACATGCAACTCGTATGGGTTTGGCAGGGTCTGCATAGGCCAAAACCGGAGCAGTGGTAAGGCTCCACTTCAATTGTCTGAAGGCTTCCTCACATCCTGGAGTCCACTGGTCATGGATGGACTCTTTCTTCCTTCTGGGCCCTTCTTTTGGCTTCCTTGACTGATCTGGGCTTACACTAACTTCTTCCTGTTTCTTCAGGAGCTCAGTGAGTGGGTGGGCTATTTTAGCGAACCCCTCCACGAACCTTCTGTAGTACGAACAGAAGCCTAAGAATGACCTGAGTTCAGTCACATTGGTGGACCTTGGCCAAGAAGTGACAGCTTCTAACTTCTTGGGATCGGTTGCCACTCCCTCTTCAGACACAATGTGTCCCAGGTAATTCACTGAGGGCTGGTAGAACTGGCATTTTTCCATAGAGAGCTTCAGACCTTCATCATGAAGTCTCTTCAGGACCTTCTCCAGGTGTTCTTCGTGCTCTTCCAACGTTCTTCCAAATACTATGACGTCATCCAGGTAAACTAGTACTTCAAGTAGGTTCATGTCACCCACTGTTTTTTCCATCAACCTCTGGAACGTTGCTGGGGCCCCAGACAGGCCTTGCGGCATCCGTTTGAACTCAAAGAATCCGACTGGGGTGATAAAAGCGGTCTTCTCTTTGTCTTTAGGGCACATGGGGATCTGATAATACCCACTCTTTAAGTCCAGCACACTGAACCACTTCGCTCCCGACAGGCTCTGCAGAGCATTCTCTATCCGAGGTGTGGTGTACTGGTCAGGAATGGTCCTCCGGTTCAGGGTCCTGTAATCGATACATAGGCGTAGGGACCCATTCTTCTTCCTGACCACCACTATTGAGGAGGCATAAGGACTCCTGGACTCCTGGATAATGCCAGTCCTCTTGAGTTCAGCCAGTTGTTCCCTCAAATCTTCCAGATCTCCCAATGGGATTCACCTAACCCTTTCACGAAACGGCTTGTCTTCCTCCAGTCGAATTCGGTGGGTGGCACTCTTTGCCAAACCCACATCAAATTCACTTTTTGAGAAAGCTGCCCTCCATCTCAGAAGTTGGGCTTTAGCTCTTTCTCTCCATGCAGGAGTAAGAGGCGTATTCTTTGGGCAGAATTCTTCTATAGGGATTTCTGCTGCTGGTCCTTCCGTCGAACCACATGCTGCGACTGGAGTTGCTGGGCTGACCTGTCCTAACAGTAGTCTGGCTGGCACCCTCACTGGCACAGCTGCTGTGTTGCGGACACTGACTGGTACTTTGCCGTGAGTCCTCTTCAAAGCCCTGGTGGGCAATACTTCAGGGATAAGTTCTAACCCTTTTTTTTCTTCCTGGCTTGTATTTTCAAGGACAATGAAAGGACCTGTTTTTTTCCAGCTTAACTTGACGGAGGCTCTCAGGCAGACTACTTCACCCGGCTGGACTAACCTCTTTTCCCTATCCAGGAGCCAGAATTTTCCCACTCCCTCTTCAGGAGCCTCTTCCTCCTGTCTAAGGTCTCGGTATGTCTGGGCCAACATTGGATGTATTTTAGTGGGGAGGGTCCCCTTCTGCAGCACAAGTGGTGCAAGTAGCCTCCTCACCAAGTCAGTGTTCGTCCCAATGATGAGGGAATTTTTGTCAGCCCCTGGGGGACGAGGGCACACTATGGCCAAGGTGTCGAAAGTCTCAGCCTCTCCTGCTGTACTTGGGTCGAAGGTGAGTCTGACCGGCAGGTAACCATCATATGGGAAGTTCTGGGTGCCTAATCCCCATATCTCTAGTTCCTCCAATTTCTGTAACGGCAGGTGCTTGAGATGTCTGTCATAGAAATCCCTGTAGAGCAAGGTTACTTGGGCTCCAGTGTCCAGCAGGGCTTTCATATAAATCCCCTCTACTTGGATGGGAACAATTGGGGAGGGTCCCACTAGCTTGGGGGGAAATCCACTGATTGCAGTACCTTTGACCTGCCTGGTGGCTTGTACCTTTGCCTTTGGTTTTGGGGGTCTCTCTCTTTTCCATCCTGGCTTGTTGGTGACCTCAGTGGTCAGGGGTATATGAGTCGGTGTGGAGTTCGCTATTGCAACCGGGCGCCCAGTTGACTCCTTCACTGGGGCCCTCTGAAGTTTTTCCCCCAGTTGTTTGGATTTTGTTTCAGTTACTGGGCTTGGGCACACTCGCCTGAGATGTCCTACTCCTCCACATTTGAAGCAGACTCTCTGTGTTTGTTTCATAGGATGGTTAATGGTAGGAGTCTCTGGAGCCTTGAGTGGCAGGACTTCTTCTGTCTGGGGTTTCACCAGACGAGTCATCAACATGGTCATCATCTCCAGTATTTCTTTCTGGGTCTGGAACAGCTTCTCCAGTTCAGTCTGACCTACAGGTAGGTGGTGAATAGGTGAAAGCCATGATCCCTGTTCAACGCTTGTTGCCAATACATTAAGTTCCTGAGTGTCTGAGGGGACACCTATCTGCTGTATTTTAGCACTTGTGGTGCTAAGAGGTTGAAGTTTCCCCTGTTTTTGGTCCCTCTCAATCTCCATTTTATCCGCTTCATTCACTTTCTCAATGAGGACCTCATACGGAGTTGAGGGATCTTCCAAATACTGCTTCAGTTGTAGCTTGATATAGTCACTCCTCAATCCCGTAGTCACAGATCTCCTAAATTTCCTCTTAACTAGTTCGGCTCCAAAATGCTCTACATTTCCTTCTTCCTTTGATGTGAACAGCAGGCGGTCCTTGAGCTCAATGGCCCGAAATAGGAAGTTCTGAAGAGTCTCTCTACTATCCTGTGTCATATTTATCAGTCGATGAAACAGCTCAGTGGCATATTCCTCCTCATAATAGCTTTTCAGTATCCTCTTTAGCTGGTTCAAGGTCAACCCACTCTTCCTCTCCAACATGCCCCTAACACTTGAACCTGGGCTGATGGCATGGATTACAGCCTCTCTAATTTCCGATTCCAGATATCCTTTCTGTAGCCCCAACTCTATTTGGTGTAGGAGGCTGGTGTAGGACAGTTTGTCCTTCTGCCCTCTTTCTCCTATCTGGCCGTCAATGTGGAAATCCTTCCGGATGGTTACTTCCTGCAAGCGGCCCTGGGTGCGTTTCTTCAGTACCTTCCCAGTGTTGGGCGTTATCTGGCCATCTTTCTGGTCCTCCAAACGTAACCCATTAATGCGTTCAGCTATCATACTGGAGGTCTCCTGAAACCTCTCCTGTATGTTACAGTACTGTCGCTTCAGATCAGCCAGCTGTCGTTCTGCCAGTGATTTAACAGCAGCCTCTGCTTTCCTGTCTAAAGGTTCTAACTGCTTTTGACTGGGAGAGCGCCCTTCATGTTTGCTGGGTTGTGTCAGGTGGAACTCTGTCTTTTCGGACAATTTTATACTGGCACCGTGGAAGTTTTCAGGGACATCCCGTTCCCACTCTATCAGTGCATAGGTGCAGTCTGTCCCAGGATCGGGTTTCACTGCGACCACGTAAGCCTTTCTGTCCGGGGACAATGCTTGTACCACCTCTTTAATTTGTTTCTTTCCCCAGTCGCTCCCTGGAAGTTCAATGACCACGCTCGCTTCTGAGCGTGTCCCTTCTGCTTCGCACCATTGGACTACTTTGATGGGGTCCATGATAGCGTGAAGTGGCGGGCTTGCTTGTAGAGTGACAGGAATCCCGGACGAGCCCCCACGTGTAGCACTGACCCCCGAAGGAGCTGCTGGTTTAATTTGGGCCTGCACTGTACCAATAAACCCCACTAACTTGTCTCAATCCCCTTGGCACAGCTGTGATGCAATGCAATGCAATACAATACAATGTAAGACAACACAAAATACCTGTATTATAACCCCAGGATCCACTGACTGCACTTGGAGTGAGAAAAACAGTACGCCACAACAACTGGATACCAGAGATATATTTTACTGTGAAATATGCAAAGAAGTGATTACAGTAATTGTGCTGTCATCCCAACATAAGACGACAGCACAATTGATTTAAACATAAGCTACTGTATTTGAAAACAGTATACATAAACATTTTATACCTGGGAGCTCCCCCTACTTTATTAGCTATGCGTGAGATCTCACTTAAAGTACTTGGTCTTGGATCTTATTTTCTTCGCTAGCTAAAGTGATTTGTGATCCACAGTTTTGATGAGTCAAATTGAAGTGAAAATGCTCCTGGTGTAACTGCAACAACTATTTTAAAATCGCTTGAAACGTCAAATTAGATAGGCCTCAAGCCTTCTCAGTTTCAGTTCCTCTGCTCCTCTGTGGAACTATAAATCCCAGTGAGGCCTGTATATGAGTCTAACTGCGTGTAAACTTAGCAAACTGTGGGTCGTGACCCGCTCACCCACTGGATCGGAGCTCCGGGTAGTAACTTTTGTTCAGGGTCCTGTGACTGCAACTTGCTTCTCCGTCAGCTCTGTTCAGCTCCGCTGGATGGATCCGGTTCTCTGATGCTCGGATGAGTGTCTCTCGGTCTCTGCAATCCAGCCACTGTCCTCTAGCTCTCCGAGCTCAGCCTTCACTCCCCAGCAGCTCGGCATCAGCATCCAGAAGGCTTTGTTTCCACTCCTGTCTCCCCTCGTCTCCAAGGCAACCCAAAATCCTCCACAAAACATCTCTCTGCATTACCAGTATTTGGGTCTCTAGATGGCTCCAAATACTTAAACATAGCAATGTCCATAGACGTTGTATTAAAGTATGCAAACACACATCACATACAAGAATGTCAGCGCTACACATGTCACATATGTATTGGAATGTCCATGTTCCTTCCAATACGTGGGACGAACCACACAAGAATTAAGGGTTAGAATTAATGAACATGTGGCCACTATCATTAAAGGTTTTCCCAACCATAGTGTGTCCAGGCCATTCGCCCAATGCCATGACAAAGATCCCAGTAAATTGACTTTTTATGGGATCAACGGGGTCACTAACCATTGGATGGGTACTGACTTGATTAGGGCAGTTTCTCAAAACGAGACCCAGTGGATATATCGATTAAAGCGGAGTTCCGGCCACAATTTCACTTTTTAAATATAAACACCCCTGTAATACACAAGCTTAATGTATTCTAGTAAAGTTAGTCTGTAAACTAAGGTCCGTTTTGTTAGGTTGTTACAGCATTTAGACACTTTATAAAATAGAAATTGACTGGGGCCATCTTAAGTGTGGGCATCATGAAGCCAGACTGTATGACTTCCTGGATTTCAGCCTTGCAGATCTCGCACATGCTCAGTGCTGCACAAGCAGTGTCAGATCAGGTTTCAGCACCTGTGCTGTCCAAGTCACATGATTCTTTGAGACTGGGGAGTGCACAGACTCCTGGAAAGTTACACCCACTACATTCCCAGGAGTCTGTGCAGTGTAGGTTAGGAAGCATTAAGCACCTAGGTGCAGGAAGTGGGAAGATTAACTATTCTGCCTAGCAACAACACTTTGAAGGCATCTAAAAAAAAAAAATTCGTAAAGGACTAATGACATTTTTTTAAAACTACTGATGTAATGTTATATTTATGGGTGGAACTCCACTTTAAGGACTATGCAGCCACAGGGTCTCAACATAGAACTAGATTTAAATTGTTTCTTAGGAATTATTGGGGTATTCCATTTTATTCTATCTTTTAATTATATATTAAATAATCATCATATTAATATTTTAATTCTAATACATTTATTATGGAGATCGTATTCTGATCTAACCTTATCTAAGATCAGCAGATGATGATATTAGTACGGGGCCAACCATTTTAATTTAACATAATATATGATTATGTCCAGGGTTGTGTGGATTGAGGTGTGCAGAGTTACTATTGTATACATGGTAAGATGCTGATACCGGGACAGAGGCTGTCATCAATCGCCTCCCCATAGCCTAATTGATTGACACATTTAAAGACCTATCAGTGCGTGACCAGGTATGCCTCCTGAAGACGTGGAAAATGAAACGTACGTCGGTACCTGGTCACGCACCAATCGTAACTTCCGGTCCCGCTGGTTCACGGCGTTAGCGAGGTGGAACGCACGCCAGTACATGCAGCCTTCCAGGACACTAATCCCCTTTGACACGCGAGCTAGCCTCAGTGCCGGGTTCGGGGCACTTTTTAAAGTAAGAAGCCACTTGGCTGTTTTATGCTATACATTTTTATTAAAACAATATTACACTATTTTGGCATTTTCGTTCTTTGCATATCCGCATGGGAGTCTTTGTACAGCAAGGGAGTGAGGGGCATCCACTCATCCACTAAGCAGGTTTATCCTGAAATGGCACATTTGACCCCTTTTTTTTATCTAAAAGGGTCAACTCCATTTGGTAAGAAGCCATCCTATTTTTGAGCACTTCGGGTGTCTATCTACAGCTGGTGAAGGTGGATTGTTATACAGTTTATTTGGTTTCATTCACATAGGAGGAACATATGGACTTTTTGATGAACTTTATTTTGCATGAAGCACATTTTATTTGATCTCTTTCTTTGCACAGGTTTTTTTTTTTTTGCACAGTTGTAATATATGTCAATTGATACACTCACTATTCATTAATGAATGGTTTTGGGTTCTTTTATGTATTGTGGATTGGCAATTCATATATTTGATATATATTATCACATTACACATGAATTTTGTTTAGGAGCTGGTTAGTTTGATAGTATATATGTTTGTTATAGCACTTATTATATATCTATATTATTAGCACGGATTAGCGCCCCCACCCTCACATTCTACAAATATTTGTAATCAAGGTTTGATTATTTTGGGGAGCAGCTTATATTTATTTTATTTGGCGTGAGATTTTTTTCTTTTATCTAATAATTGTGACTTCCATCCTATTACATGTGGCTTTAAACTACCCCTGAACAGCTGATACTTACAATACGCAGATATGTTTTTTTTCCCCTAGTGCCAATAAAAACCCATGCAAGGACATTTACCTTTTTATCCTTCAACCACTGTGTGGTCAATTTTTCGGTGTGCTTTGGGTCATTGTCATGTTGGAAGGTAAACTACCTTCCCACAGACAACTTTCTGGTAGAGGGCAGCAGATTTTCCACCATAATTTGATGGTATTTTGCCCCATCCATATTCCCTTCTATCCTGACAGGCGCTTCAGTCCCTGCTGCAAATAAACACCCCCATGACAGGATATTAACCCCTCCATACTTTACTGTAGGGACAGTGTTATTTGGATGGTGATCTGTATTGGATTTCCACCACACATATTGTTTGGTGTTGAGGCCAAATAAAAAAATTGTTATCTTATCTGACCATAATCCCTTTTTCCATGTGGCCAATCTTCAAGGTGCATTTTGGCAGAGCTCAGTCATGACTGCATGTTGGCTTTCTTGAATAGTGGGTTTTTTCTTGCAACCTTCCCATATAAGCCATATGTGTGGAGAATTTGTGATATTGTTGTCACACAATGACCACTTCTTCTCATAAATTGAAAACCCAGAATTCAAAACTGAAAGTGTTTAATTCCCCATAGTCTAAATTGCTGGTATGTTTGCACTGATGTTTGCACTGATGCAACGCCAACTTTGATTGCAATAATGAAAAGTTTTTTGCTTATGCCTTTTGCTTAACAATCTGTAGACTATCCACATACCTTGCTTTTGTTTTTGTTTCCTTCCTATGCCTTACCTCTAAATTATGGCCTTTCCTTATCTGTATTAGCTGTCCACTTGTAAATCTGTTTCTTAAGTGAGAATTCTGCTCTGCATAGCCAGCCTTTTTATTACCTCCCTAATTAGTATTTAGAAGAACACCCACCCCCCATTCCTAACAGTATATATTTAAACATCTCTTGGGAAAGGCACGTTTGCAAATGGGGTTCTTTCTCAAAGTGGGGGGATTTATATAAGTGGAAGCACTTCTGACTCTGCACTTCAGCGAATGCACAAAGCGAAGGAACACAAAAAACCTTGAGATTTGTCACACAGGTAACCTTGTTCACACTTTCTGCTCTTCCTCCCCCTTCTAAAATGCACTGTCTACCACTATTTCTGACAGCTGCATCTTCGATCCTTAAACTGTATTTCATTCATCCCTCTTCTCCACCCCACACCTTGTATATATCACCCTCACTTCTGTCCTCCCCTTATTACTGCGTTCACCAACTCTGACTTACTCTAAATTTACACGCCCAATACTCCAAACCACTGGGGAATGTCCCTGTCATGGACAAATCCGGCCACTAGATGGCGCTAGTGGCGCATCGACGCGCACAATCGCGGTAACGGCGCGCGGGCACGTGTGGATGCCATCTTGGCGCCAAAATGGGGCTATTTAAGGGTGCTGATCCCAGGGCCTCTTGCTGCTTTATCTACAGCACGTTCATGAACCTAACCTGTTACCTGTTACCTGCTACCTATCTGTTCCTGAAGACCCGGCTTGCCTCTGACTACTCTGATCTCCGCCTGCCCTGACCTCGGCTTGTCTGACCATGTTTACCCCTGTTCCACCTACCAGTTTGCTGCATGCCATTTACCAACCCGGCTTGACCCACGACTCCGCTCCTGCCTTGTCTCTGTACCCGATCCACCCACCAGTGCATGACCCGGCCTGTCTGAACCTGCTCCTGTCTGCCTGTACTACAATACACCTCCCGCAGCGCATAACCCGGCCTCCACTATCCGGCCCAGCCACCTGGCGTCCAGCCTTCCTCAGTGAACAAGACTTCAGCTCTACCCAACACCAGCGTCCCCGCCAGGCGCTTGTGGGACTCTCCACTCTCGGGTTCCCTGTTTTCTCTATCAGGGCCTCCAGAGTGAGAGGAGCAAGAGTAGTCGTTCCCTGCACATCAGGCTCCACCACCAGGTGCGTGACAGTCCCCTCATATAAATCACTATGCCACATTACCTCCCTCACCCTTCTGCTTCTCCTATCCTCTGGTGATGTATCACCAAACCCTGGGCCTCCTTCTAACTGTACTCAACACACCCATTACCCTACACCCTCTGGCTGCAGCCGCAATGCACACAATCTAGTTCCCATAACTCTTCTTCCCAAGAACAGACCCCCGTTCTCTTGTGCAATTGGAACGCTCGCTCCGTCTGTAACAAACCCATCTCCCTCCACAATCTCTTTATTGCTAAATCATTTAATCTCCTCGCCGTTACCGAAACCTGGCTTCACGAATCCGACACTGCGTCTTCTGCTGCTCTATCCCACGATGGTCTTTTTTGGACTCACTCCCCCAGACCCAGTGGATGCAATGAGGGGGTGTTGGAATTCTTTAAGCACCACATAGCACCTTTCAAGTACTTCACCCACCTCCCTCTCTGGCAATCTCCTCATTTGAGGCACACTACATTCGTCTCTTCTCCCCAGTTTCTCTAAGGATAGCTGTGATCTACCGGCCTCCGGGTACAGTATCATCCTTTCTTGATGACTTCTCTGCCTGGCTACCCTACTTTCTCTCTTCTAAAATACCCACAATCATTCTTGGCGACTTCAACATCCCTACTAATGCTAGCACTCCTATAAAAATCCTATTTTCTCTTCCGTTCATGGAGGGACACAGCAGCCTTTGACCTTAGGGATGTTCCCAAGCAGTGTCAAAAAAATTTGAGGGGTGGGAAAACAACACAGCAAACCAAGCTACACCAGAAACAAAAACCAGAGTTTCTCAACAGAGAAACTCCAACCTTAAACTGCCGCCTGTAACACCTTGCGGCCGAAGGAGGCATCCGAAGATGCACTCACATCCACCTTGTAAAATTTTGAGAAGGTGTGGATTGACGACCAGGTCGCTGCCTTACACACCTGTAACACAGAGGCTTGATGACGGAAAGACCAAGAGGCACCAATCGCCCTGGTCGAATGCGCCGTAACTTGAAAGGGAGGCGCCGGCCCCTTCAGGGTATAGGCCTGAAGCACAACCTGTCTGATCCACCTAGAAATGGTGGCCGACGAGACCTCCAGACCTTTTGTAGGACCATTCACCGACACAAACAGTGAGTCCGACTTCTGGTATGGAGTCGTAGCAGATAAGTACACACGCAAGGCCCGAACCACATCCAAGGAATGTAAAGTGGCCTCCTTCGGGTTTTTCGGCTGAGGACACAAGGATGGTAACACAATGTCCTCATTAATGTGAAAAGCCGAAACGACCTTTGGGAGAAAAGACGGCTGCGGCCACAGCACCACCTTATCCTCATGGATGACCAAGTAGGGAGCCTTGCAAGACAAGAGTCAACAAAGGGATCTCCCGAATGTCCTCAAAGGGAGCTGGTTGAAGCACCGAGAGGACTAAATTCAGGTCCCATGGGGGCAGTGGAAGACGCACAGGAGGGGCCACATGTCGGACCCCCTGCACAAACATACGCACCAAGGAGTGCGCTGCCAAGGGTCGCTAAAAGTAAACAGCTAGAGCCGAAATCTGACTCTTAACCGTACTCAAGGAGAGAGCATGATCCACTCCCGCTGTAAGAACAGCAGAACACGGGACACCACGTATTTTGAGGGGTTAGCTCGGTAGCAGGGTGTGTGACCTCTTGGATGGGTTCACCACACACTGAATTTATACAGACTGGCAGTCGAAGACGGTTGAAAACAAAGTTTTTGATTTTTCCATCTTGCTGGAAAACAATTGCAAGCATCCAAACAGCATAAACAAAATCAAAACATAAAATAAACTCTAGCCACTTTGGGCGTCTACCTTCCACAAAGGAACCTACCTATGAAGTCTGACTCAGCCTACTGCTGGGTAAACAGTGCTGGTCATACAGCACAAACAATAGTCTATTGATTTTTATCACACAGAAAAAATCAATGGTCTCCTCACCTCTCAGAAGACCTTCAGCTCGGCTCTCTTTCACACAGAAAGCCTCAGCATGCAGCAATTAGTGGTAACCCTCTGGACTTCTTATAGAGGCCTTAATTGCCTCATTCTGAACAGCTGGAGTCTATTAACGCCCTCCAACCTTTCTCTGGCTATGTTTGTAGCCGACGCCCGATAACCATCTGTGTATCGTCTAAACAAGGCAGAAATGTATGTCCCATCAGTGACAACACCCACAGATTTACCTGACTTCCTGTCACATACCCCCCTCTTGTTTCAACCCTAGGGTTGGGACACAGGTTGCCAGGCAGGCATGCACTCGGGACAACCCATCTGCATTCCCCATTCTAGCACTGGGGCGATGCGTTACCACAAAACTAAATTCCTGGAGGGCCAGGAACCACCTATTTATTCTCCTATTGCTCTCTTTGTTCTGTGCCATCCACTTCAACGGGGCATGATTCGTCACCAGCTCAAACGGTCTACCCACGAGGTAGTACCGGAGAGAATCCACAGCCCATTTCACCGCCAAACATTCTTTCTCAATGGTAGCATAATTCTCTTCATGGGCCTTCAACTTTCGGCTGAGGTACATAACAGGGTGTTCCTCCCCCCTTGATAACCTGAGACAGTACAGCTCCTAAGCCCACATTTGACGCATCTGTCTGAACCACGAAGTCCCGTGAAAAATCAGGCAAATTTAAAACTGGCTGACTACATAAGGCCTGCTTTAAAGCCTGAAAAGCTGTTTCTGCTTCAGGAGTCCATTTGGTCATTACAGACTCCTTCCCTTTGGTCAAATTGGTCAGGGGAACAGCCTGTGAGGCAAAATGGGGAATAAAGCGGCGATAGTAGCCTGCGATCCCCAAAAATGCACGAACCTGTTTCTTGTTGATGGGACATGGCCAATTCTGAATAGCCTCAACTTAATTTATTTGGGGCTTGATTAGACCTCTTCCGATGGTATACCCCAGATACTTCGCCTCTTCTAGCCCAAGGGTACATTTTTTTGGATTGGCTGTAAACCCGGCTTTCCAGATGGAATCCAACACAGCCTGAACTTTTGGCAAGTGTGATTCCCAATCTTCACTGTGGATGACAACGTCATCAAGGTATGCAGCAGCATAGGCTCGATGAGGCCGAAGGGTCTTATCCATGGTGCGTTGGAATGTAGCGGGAGCATTCTGTAACCCAAAAGGCATCCTCCGATATTGGAAAGATCCGTCTGGAGTTACAAATGCTGTTTTTTCCCTGGCCGACTCCGAGAGAGGAATTTGCCAATAACCCTTGGTCAGGTCTAACATTGTCATGTATCGGGCAGTGCCTAGGCGATCAACCAGTTAATCTATGCGGGGCATGGGATAGGTGTCAAATTTAGTGATTTGGTTAAGGCGGCGCAAGTCATTACAAAACCGCCAACTTCCATCTGGTTTGGGCACTAAGACAATGGGACTTGACCAATCACTATTTGACTCTTCTATCACCCCCAGCTCAAACATTTGTTTTACTTCCTGGCAAATTGCCTCTCGCCGGGCTTCTGGAATTCTATAAGGCTTCAACTTGACCTTATCCCCTGGTGTGGTGATAATGTCATGTTCAACTCCGGAGACCCAACCTGGTAGGTCTGAAAACTTCTCCTTATTACGGAGCACAAATTCTTTAACCTCCTGTTTCTGAGCTTTGGATAGAGTCTCCGCTATCCCAACTTCAGGGACAGCCAGGTTAAATGGAGCAGAAAATCGGATAGTCTTAGCGACCAAGGACTCTCTATCCTTCCATGGTTTCAGCAAGTTCACGTGATAGAGCTGCTCAGGTTTTCTTCTTCCCGGTTGGCTAATTTTATAATTCACCACTCCCATTTTTTCCAACACTTCATATGGACTCTGCCATTTGGCTAGGAATTTACTTTCGACCGTGGGGACCAACACCAACACCCTATCACCAGGTGCAAAGGAACGGACCTGGGCCCCACGATTGTAAATCCTTTGTTGAGCCAATTGGGCTTGGGCCAAATGTTCCTTCACAATCGGCATCACTTGGGCAATTCTGTCTTTCATTTGGGCCACATGTTCAATCACACTTCGATGAGGGGAACTCTCACTCTCCCATGTTTCCCTGGCAACGTCCAGTAGGCCCCGAGGGTGCCTCCCATACAGTAACTCAAACGGAGAGAACCCTGTGGACGTTTGGGGAACCTCTCTTATTGCAAACATCAGATAAGGGAGCAGATAATTCCAATTCTTTCCGTCTTTATCCACCACTTTCTTCAACATTTGTTTTAAGGTTTTATTAAACCTGTCCACTAACCCGTCTGTCTGAGGGTGATATACTGATGTACGTAATTGGGTCACTTTCAGGAGTTTACAAAGTTCTTTGGTCACCCTAGACATAAACGGGGTGCCTTGGTCAGTTAGGACTTCCTTAGGAAGACCCACACGGCTGAAAACCCTGAAACAATTCTTTTGCAATGGTTTTAGCAGAGGTTTTTCGGAGAGGGATCGATTCTGGGTACCGGGTGGCATAGTCCATTATTACCAAGATGTGCTGGTGCCCTCTAGTGGACTTCAGTAAAGGGCCAACCAAGTCCATGGCAATCCTCTCAAAATGGACCTCTATAATGGGCAGGGGTACCAACAGACTGTGGAAATGTGGCATGGGTGCAGTAATCTGACACACTGGACAGGAAGAGCAGTACAATTCCACTTCGTTAGTGATCCCAGGCCAATAAAACCTCTGGGTGATCCTCTCCCGTGTTTTTTCCGCTCCTAAATGTCCCCCAAGAATGTGCTAGTGGGCCAGTTCCAAAACCAACTTAAAAGTTCCTTCTGTGGATACTGGTCCTGTATTTAGTCATCCAGTATTTAGTATTCATATGGAACAAAATATCCTGTAAGGTTTGACACATACATTTTAACTTTAGCTACGTCCTAAGAGCAGCCACTCTTGAAATCCATTATGTCCATATGTATGGACTTCAAGAAAATTGAAGCTTGTTTACTTCCGGTTTGGGCGTATTTAGCCAGCGGCCCGACAGCCAATAGGGTTCCCCTGATGAAGTCACGAGGTACGTGACGTAACGCCGTAGGGAGTCGAGACCGAGGAACACCCGCACAAGCCGGAGGCCATCGGACGTAAGGCGGTATTTCGATCGCCATGTCCCCGCTCATTACAAACGCTGTTTGTACTTTTTTAACTCGTTTTTAACTTGTTTTTTTCTGTGCTACCCTTTTTTTGGTGCAATAAACTTTCTTGGATTCAAAACCCACTACACTATTGGAGGCCTATGTTTTCTCCTCCCCATTGTATCCCTCATTCTGAATTATTGAGCCTGGATCCATTGGAGGCACACAGCAACCTGAGCAGCTCGAGCCAGTGATTCTGGGATAGACGAGACCTGAGATCTGGAGAGACAGCACTATATGCATATATATAGCACCTTCAAGGTAAGGGTACTACAGTACCTGTGTGGATATTCAACCATTGTCTGAGTGAAGAAGTCGGAAGTTTGGAACATCAAATCATCATTTCTTATAGACTGCTATATCAACACTGTATTTTGATTTTTCATTATAATTTTTTTGCACATCACTGTGCTTTGGATGCATCTAGGTGCATAGAGGTTCACACAGTTTCAATATCTAGAGGTTCACACCTTTGCATCATGTTTTTGGGACACACTCTGCACACACCTGAGTAAAGTCACTTATTTTGTTTGTGCACTATACGTTTTATTTATATACCTAGTTGTGATTTCTATCACATATCTGGAGCGCTTATCATTTACTTTACCCTGCTTATACTTTTTGTGTTATGTGAACACTTTTAGATATAGCTGCCTCAGATATACTGTAATTCACTTTTTTATCATATTTGTATACTCACAGTAGCGCATCGGATTTTTTTATATATCATCCTGCGGTACGGTTTAGGCACTACCAGTTGCTCAATAGTGTCCTCTATCCTCTGTGACACTCGATATAACAGGTCCCTTTCAATAATGAAGTAAGGTAGGGCAACCCTCTCATCAGGGTTAACTAGCTCCCCATCTATCTTTACTACATTCTCCCGGGCTCTTAGCAAGGTGGGGTCCCTCAGTTGCTCAGTGACAAAATTTTCTCTGTGCACCTCGAGGTCATCAAACCCTATCGGCCGCTGTTCCTCATTCTGAGGTAGCAGGCTCCTCCCTAGGGACTGGTGTTTCCCCTGCTAAGACTGAGAATGGAAACTCAGGAGAATCCTCACAGTTAGAGGTTTCTGGAGTAGATGGTTCAGCCTCAGAAGAACCACCTACTGGGGAATCTGGGCAGTCCCAGAGTTCCCAGAATTTTGGGAAATCCCTTCCCACAATGGCGTCATGTGGCAGTTTGGGAACTAAACCCACCTGGTGACACCAGTTACCGAGGGAGGTTTCAAAAGAAAAAGGTAGTCACCGGATATTCTCGAGTGTCCCCATGTACACAAACTACAGCCATTTTCCTCGGATGTAAGGTTTTTCCCACCACTAGGTCACTTTTCACTAAGGTGACCAGGCTACCTGAATCCAACAATACCACAATATTTTTACCATCTAAGCACATTCTATATAATGGTTTCTCATTTCCCTTTACTGCAGTGCATGTGGTTGCAAAAAGGGACTGTCGTCTCTCGGTCAAAAAGTCACATTGCATGGGTTCATCACCCGCTGGGCAAACTGCTGCTACATGTCCCTCTTCATGGCAACAGTAACAGATCAACCTTCTGGTCCTCTCCTGTGGGATAGGTCTTCAAGGCTGCTCTCGCCGGGCTTCTTGGTACCTCTCTCCACCCCCATCCCTTGATGCAGTCTTACCTATAAGTGGGGATGGTCTGGTCTTGGGGTGAAAAGTCACGTGGCAAGTGACGCAACGCGTGGGGGAGGAGCCTGCCGTACGAGATCTGTCGGAAGTTCCCGAGTGAGGACCTCTACATTTTCGTTACTGAGCGGCTTGATTTCAAAGACGGGGAAAGCGTGAGTGGATCGGCGCACAGCGCTGTTAGCGGTATTGGTTTGGTTTGGCTGTATTACACTATTGTGTTTTCCCCTCTCTTGCATGTCTCACACCTGTATGAGGAGGGGGTCTGAAGCTATACTACACCATATGCTAATCGCCAAGTCTGTGTGGACTGAGCTCACTGGAGTGGGTCTGAAACTTGCTGCAGAGCATTCAGGCATCAAGGCTTTGTTTGTTTGATCTGATTTCAGTGACACTCTCATGCTGCTGCTAATCTCCACACTGTTTTAACCCTTCAGTTACACCATCCTTTCCTACTAGGACGGTCCATGTGATTGATTATTGCAGTTGATGCTCTTTATTTTGTTTTTTGTGCTTTCACCTCACTGTGGTAATACTAACAAGTCCATTCTTAGTATATTTGAATGGAACATATCACATTTGTCCGAATTGATTTTTATAGTAAGGTATCACATTAATTAGTTGTTTTTAGCGCATATGTTTATAATTTTCACATTTGTTGTTTGGTTGGTTACCTTTTTCACATACTGCAGCTTTTTACATTTATTCATTAATTGTGTGGTGTATCTGGATTTAGTATCGCTGTAGTTCATAATCATTTTTAATTCTCCATTGTTAGATACCTTTCGACTAGGTCTACAAGTGTGTCTGCGGTTTCCGGACCACCATGGTTCACCCATTTCTGCAGGGTGTTAGGAAGAGACCTAAGAAATTTGTCCATGACTACTCGCTCCAAAATTTTTGGTCCGGACAGAGTTTCTGGCTGCAGCCATTTCCTAGCCAAATACATCTGCGACCGTGGTGGCTTCCTCTGCTGATAACTCCAATTGTGGACCCGCTGAGCACGGACATCCAGGGTTACACCGAAACGTGCCAATATTTCATCTTTTAAGAGAGAGAGAGAGACTTGTAAAGCGCAACACATGCGAACTGAATCGGGCTTCTCCAGATAATAGGGGGGCCACTAGTCCAGCCCACTGGTCTTTAGGCCAACTCTCTCTTTTTCCGCTGCTCTCTCAAACGTGGTCAGAAACATCTCAGGGTCCTCATCTGCAGTCATCTTTGGCAATAAGTGTCTTACCCGAAAAGTCGGTATGTTACTGGCCTGACTCCCAGCCTCGGTCTGCTGTCTCTGAAGTTGTTTCACGATGGCCTCCATTTGCTGCTGGTGTCTCTGTTCCAAGCCTGCAATGCTTTCTTGCTGAACTTGTTGTTGAGCTGCAAGGCTCTCTTGGTGAGCCTGTTGTTGAGCTGCAAGGCTCTGTTGTTGAGCCTGTTGTTGAGCTGCAATGCTCCGCTGCAAACCTGCATTCATCTGTTGTTGAGCTGCATTTGCCTGTTGTTGTTTTGCATTTGCTAAAGCCAGCTGTTTCAGTATCTCCTCCATTTTGGGTTTACTTTAATTGCCCGCGGCACTCCACCATATGTGAGGGGTTAGCTCGGTAGCGGGGTGTGTGACCCCTTGGATGGGTTCACCACACACTGAATTTATACAGACTGGCAGTCGAAAACGGTTGAAAACAACGTTTTTTTTTTTTTTCCATCTTGCTGGAAAGCAATTGCAAGCATCCAAACAGCATAAACAAAATCAAAACATAAAATAAACTCTAGCCACTTTGGGCGTCTACCTTCCACACAGGAACCTACCTATGAAGTCTGACTCAGCCTACTGCTGGGTAGACAGTGCTGGTCATACAGCACAAACAATAGTCTTTTGGTTTTTATCACACAGAAAAAATCAATGGTCTCCTCACCTCTCAGAAGACCTTCAGCTCTGCTCTCTTTCACACAGAAAGCCTCAGCATGCAGCAATTAGTGGTAACCCTCTGGACTTCTTATAGAGGCCTTAATTGCCTCATTCTGAACAGCTGGAGTATTTTAACGCCCTCCAACCTTTCTCTGGCTATGTTTGTAGCCGACGCCCGATAACCATCTGTGTATCGTCAAAACAAGGCAGAAATGTATGTCCCATCAGAGACAACACCCACAGATTTACCTGACTTCCTGTCACAGTATGTACGGGGGGTGCCATTTCAACTCTTCACACACAGAGATGTAGGCCTTCCACGTACGATGGTAAATCCTTTGTGAAGTAGACTTCCGTGCACGCAGCATGGTAGAGACCACCGAGCCTGACAGGCCCCGGTCCTTCAGAACCTGGCTCTCAACAGCCACGCTATTAAAGCCAGCGACTGAAAAGCAGGGTGGAAGATCGGGCCCTGTGACAGAAGATATTCTCTCAGGGGTAGACGCCAAGGGGCGTCTGCCACCAGACGCACCAGGTCTGCGTACCAGAGGAGGGAAGGCGTAAATTAGGCGATAGTGACCCCAAGGCGCCACCAACGCGTCTGACACGTCCGCTCATGGGTCCTTCGACTTGGCCACGAACCGTGGCACCTTCCGATTGAGACGGAACGCTAGAAGTCCACGTCTGGAGTGCCCCACTTTTGGCACAGACTCTGAAACACCTCCGGGTGGAGTGACCACTTGGTCTAGTGTTTGGCGATTTAGGTAGTCGGCTTGCCAATTCTGTACTCCCGGAATGTACACGGCCGACAGAGCCGGAACGGACCTTTCGGCCCACCGAAGGATGTGCGCGACCTCCATCGCTGCAGCTGAGCTCCGTGTGCCTCCCTGATGATTGATGTACGCCACGGCCGTGGCGTTGTCGGACTGGATCCTGACCGGTCGGTCCTGCAGCTCCAGGGACCACCTGGCAAGGCACAACTTGATTGCTCGGAGCTCCAGTACATTGATTGGAAGGCGGGACTCCTCCTGAGTCCAGCCCCCCTGGGCTGACTGGGTGCCCCAAACGGAGAGGCTGGCATCCGTCGTGACCATTGTCCAATGGCACGGCAGAAACGACTTCCCGGTCCGAAGCACCGGAGACGTCAGCCACCACACCAGGGAGGACTTGACCAGTTGACTCATCTGAATCTGGTAATCCAGAGATGAAGGGAGCTTGTCCCAACGTGACAGAATTTCCTTCGGTAGCACCCGGGTGTGGAATTGGGCATACGGAACTGCCTCGAAAGAGGCCACCATCAGACCCAGAACCCTCATGCAGAATCGAAGAGATGACCACTTCTGGGTCGACAACTGCTGCACCGCAGATTGCAGTGTCTGAAGTTTCTCTGTTGGGAGAAAGACTCTCGCCTCAGCGGAATCCAGGACTATCCCCAGGTATTCCAGTCGCTGAGACGGAACCAACATTGACTTCTGGATATTCAGAAGCCAGCCGAACTCTCAGGGAGTCTGACACGTGATAGACACGTCCTCTTCTAACTCTGAGCTTGAGGAAGCTCTCAGGAGAAGGTCGTCCAGATATCCTACGATAGCGATCCCGCGCTGCCTCAGCAGAGCTAGGATCGGGGCGAGCACCTTGGTGAAAACCCATGGTGCCGAGGCCAGGCCAAACGGGAGGGCCACAAATTGAAAATGGTCCTCCCCGATCGCAAAGCGCAGAAACCTCTGGTGCTTTGTGCATATGGGAACATGTAGGTATGTGTCCATGATATCCAAGGACGCCATATAGTCCCCCTGATGGAGCGCTGCCACTACCGAGCGAATCGACTCCATCCTAAATTTTTGCTCTTTGACAAAACAATTGAGGGCATTGAGATCCAGGATTGGAAGGACCCCTTCCATCTTGGGGACTACAAACAGATTGGAGTAAAACCCCTGAAACCTTTCTATCGAGGGAACCAGCACAATCACTCCCCTGACCAGAAGATCCTGGACAGCCCCTGACAGATCCTTCTGGCGATCCGGAGGAAGCTGGAGGTTGGAAGGAAAAAATCTGTTTGGCGGACAAGAGAGAAACTCTATCTTGTACCCCGAGGAAACTACTTCGCAAACCGGTCGGAAAGAAGAGACCTCCACCGAGCAGCGAATTTACAAAGCCGGCCCCCCACCTGAGACAAGGGCGGGGGCAGACCTTCATGCGGAAGCAGGTTTGTCCGCAGGCTTGTTAGGCTTGCGGTACCAGGTGCGCTTCTGCCCTGCAGTGGGGGTCTTAGCACCTTAAAAACTTTTTCCTGCCGCACTGGGCGGGCGAAAAAAAAGCGCTTGGGGGAAGTAAAGGAGGGCCCTTGCTTACGGCGAGGCTCCTTGCCCTTCCCAGACTGTGGTAGCAGTGTGCTCTTAGCACCTGTGGCATCCTTTATGATGTCATCCAGGGACGCCCCAAAAAGCCGTTCACCCTTAAAGGGTAAATCAATCAAAGCCTTCTTTGAGGACTGGTCCGCAGACCAACACTTCAGCCACACAAGGCAACGTAGTACCACCGCGTAGGCGGAGGCCCTGGAGAGCAAAGGGAGCGTATCCAGGGCCGACTCACAGACCAACTTCAGACCCTGAACCAACTGTTCAGCCAGGTCCACACAGGTCTCGGAAGCATTCAGCGCCTCCAGCTTCTGTAGCAAGAACTTTGCCCGTTCGGTAAGTGTCTGCGACACCAGAGTCCCGGCCAAAACCGGTCTTACTGCCGAACCCACAACTGTGAACATGGAGCGGGCCACAGCCTCCACTCTCCTGTCTGCGGGGTCCTTAAAGGCGGGAGCCCCTTCCACAGGCAACGTGGTGTCTTTGCTCAATCTGGACACGGGAGGGTCCACTGACGGAGGAGAGACCCACTTTTAAAAAAAGTCCTCCTGAAAGGGATAACGGGGCGCAAAGTATTTTGGAACAGCATAAACTTTCTGCGGCGTATCCCATTCCTTGTACAACAATTTGTCCAGATATGGAACACAAGGAAACACTTTTGCGGTGCGGGGTGGCTTGCGAAACCCAAAAGGGACCGGCACATCCGATGCCTCCGCCAAATCCTCAAGTTTCTGAGTATCCCGCACCACAGAGATAAGAGCTCCAACAAATTCCTTATCATGCATTGACCCTGAAGCAGAGTCATCCTCACTGTCCGCGTGGGTTAAGCCCGCATCATCTGACATGACAGAACCAGAGCCAGACGCAATAGCAGGGCCTGATTCTGTGTCAGAGACATCCCCAGAAGCAGGCTCAGGGAGGGGGCGCTTTTTACCCCCCTTCTGGCCACTAGTCGCTTCAATCCTGGCGAGAAACGCCTCAAGGACTGCTGTTATAGCCTCTACAGAGGCGGCAGGGGCATTAAGGGTTAACTCAGGCATTGCTGGGGTAGAAGATTCTGGTTCAGGCTCCATGTTGCCCCACCGCTATGCCTCCCTAGCTAGCACTGCAAGGCAGAAAAACCCACCGGTCACCTCCTGGCTGCAAAAGAGAAGGCAGGGGACCCCCAGGGAACTCACCACCCCACCCCGTTGCAGTGTGAGCTGAAGCGCTGAGAAGTGCTGGCTGCGCTGTCCCTCAGGAAGTGATTCGCAGGCTTTTGCTGCGCTATTTCAGGCACTAGAGGCCAGGGGTCAGATTCACGTACGAGCGTGTAACTTTGTGCGGGCGTAGCATATACTATTTACGCTACGCCTCCGCAACTTGGACGGGCAAGTGCAGTATTCACAAAGCACTTGCCTTGTAAGTTGCGGCGGTGTAGCGTAAATTGGCCGGCGTAAGCCCCACTAATTCAAAATAGGCTGATAGGGGGCGTGTTGTATGTAAATGAATCGTGACCCCACGTAAATGACGCGCCTAACGAACGGCGCATGCTCAGTATCACGTCAAATTTACTCCATAAGATACGCCAGGCCCAATGCCTGTGACGTGAACGTAACCTACGCACAGCCCCATTCACGTATGACTTACGTAAACAACGTAAAAAGATACGCTTGCCGACGTCCATACTTTGCATTACCTACGCCTCATATAGCAGTGGTAACTTTATGCCGGACGTAAGCCTTACGTAAACGGCGTAGCGGCCGCAAGTACGTTCGTAAATCGGCGTATCTACCTAATTTACATATTCGATGCGTAAATCTTCGGAAGCGCCCCTTGCGGCCAGTGTAAATATTGCACCCAAGATACGACGCTGTAGGAGACTTACGCCGCTCGTATATTGGCCAAATCTATGCGTAACTGATTCTAAGAATCAGGCGCATAGATACGATGGCTCACATTCGGACTTACGACGGCGTACATGGAGATACGCCGTCGTAAGTGCGCTGTGAATCTGGCCCCAATACTTTTCCAAGATGGCCGCCGTCTGAGGTAAAAAACACCATGCGGGCTACAAGAAAATGGCCACCGAACTATGTGAACCACGTCCACGGCAAAATGGCGGCCATACGCAGTTTCAAAAACAAAGTGACACAGCAAAAAGCACGGCCAGCACATACAGCAACTCCCCAAACGCAAAAAAACATAGCACCTCACAGAACACGGTCCCCGGTAGCGATAGAACCCCAGGAGGGCCCCCCTTACAGCCGCCACCCAGCATGGGGAAGGAGGGAGAGGAAGGGAGAGAGGAAAGCAGGGCGGACCCTCATTCGACCTCCCCAGGGAAGCACCAGCCATACCACCTTGCCAGGGCAAGGGGCCTACTTACCCGTCCTGCGACCACCGGCTGGAGGCATTCCGGACAGAACCAACGTCCGCTAAACGGCATGGCTGTCGGCCAGACACACTGTGACAATGCCATAGAGACCGGTCATATGTGTGCCCTGGAACGGTAGTTTCCCGGCCACCTCTGGAGCAACGGGGCATGTCGTGGACGACCCAAAGCTGAGCTGAGGGCCGGCACACGCTCGATGGCCGAACATGGGGGGACTACAAGAGTCAAGACCCAGCCTGTCACCCATTCGGCAGTTGATAGTAGAATCTCAGGATTCAAAAATGCAGGAACAAAACAAAACAAAAGCGAAAAAATCGCAAAAAATTCCAGAGTACATGGACTCCAGAAGGCCATGTCTCTCCTGACATTAGGCAGAAAAAAACTGGAGCTGCTGAGGCAGAGTGTGGGTTATACCCGGGGGACCACGCCCCCTGGGAGGAGCTGTACTGAGGAAAGTGTTTTAACACTTAAAGTGCTGTTTTTCTGCCTAATCTCTCCTGGAAGGAAGGATATAATACCCTAAGGTCAAAGGCTGCTGTGTACGTCCATGAACAGAAGATAAAACACAGCCGTGTCCTCGAGCGCCTGTGGTGTAAGACAAAGTCCCAGAAAGATTTCGACCAGTATAAATCTGCCCTCCAAAAATACAATTCCAGCCTCTTCACTGCCAAGCAGACTTATTTCATCACCCTCATTAAAAACGTATCATCCCGTCTCCGTCAACTCTTCTCTACCTTCAACTCTCTACTTCGTCCCCCACTGCCTCCACCCACCAACTCACTCACTGCCCAGGAGATCGCCAATCACTTCAAACAGAAGATTGATACAATTTGCGAGGAGATCTCTACTGTTCAGATACCCTCCATGCTATACACCTCATGCCCAGTGGTACAATCATTACTTCCCTCTTTCAACCCCACCACTAGAGACGAGGTTGGTAAATTACTTACTAATGTCCATCTTATCACCTGCCCTCTGGATCCTGTTCCCTCGCAAATGCTACAATCACCCTCTGGCTCTATTCTATACTCTCTAACCCACATCTTCAATCTCTTCCTCTCTTCTGGCATCTTCCCTAACTCTTTTGCCGCGTACACACCATGACTTTATGTGATGAAAAAAAATTACGTTTTTAAAAACGTCACTTTAATTGACTGTGTGTGGGGGAAAACGTTGTTTTATGTCTTGTAAAAAACGACCAAAAAAAATTGAAGCATGCTTCAATTTTATGTGTCATTTTTCAAACGTGCACTTTTTACTTCACAGAAAGTGTCGTTTTTTTCCATCACATAAAGTGATGGTGTGTACGCGGCATTTGAAACAGGCACTTGTCAGCCCCATACTTAAAAAGCCCTCACTGGACCTATCCGATCTTGACAACCTACGCCTTATCTCCTTGCTCCCCTTTTTATCCAAACTCCTTGAACGTCTAGTCTACAACCGACTGAGCGTCCGGACACCTTGCTGATAATAACCTTTTTGATCCCCTTCCGTCTGGATTTCGTCCTCAACATTCCACAGAAACTGCTCTCTTAAAACTAACAAAAGATATACTAACGGCCAAAACCAAGGGACACTATTCCGTACTCCTACTCCTGGACCTCTCTGCTGCCTTTGATATGGTTGACCACCCACTCCTCAAAAAACTCCACACCTTTGGTCTCCGTGACCGTACTCTTCACTGGTTCTCTACCTACTTATCCAACCGCACCTTTAGCGTTACTTACAATTCTACTACCTCCTCTCCTCTTCCTTTCTCTGTCGGGGTCCACCAAGGTTCTGTTCTTGGACCCCTCCTATTTTCAATCTACACCTCCTCCCTGGGTCAGCTTATAGCCTCCCATGGCTTCCAATACCATCTCTACGCTGACGACACTCAAATCTATTTCTCCGCCCCTCAACTCACCCCTTCATTCTCCTCACGTATCACTAATTTACTATCAGATATATCAGTCTGGATGTCACACCACTTCCTCAAACTCAATCTATCCAAAACCGAACTTATAATTTTTCCTCCCCCACGTGCCTCTTCCCCAGATTTCTCTGTCAAAATTGATGGCACAACCATAAGCCCATCCCCACATGCCAAGGTCCTAGGAGTAGTCCTGGACTCTGAACTCTCCTTCAAGCCCCACGTCCAATCACTGTCCAAATCTTGCCGCCTCAACTTCCGCAACATCTCCAAAATACGCCCCTTTCTAACCAATGACACAACAAAGTTCTTAATTCACTCCCTGGTCATCTCTCGCCTCGATTACTGCAACTCTCTTCTCATTGGCTTACCGCTGCATACTCTATCCCCCCTTCAGTCCATCATGAATGCTGCTGCCAGACTCATTTACCTTACCATCCGCTCTGTCTCTGCTGCTCCTCTCTGTCAATCCGCTCGCCTAACAAATTAAATTCAAAATACTAACTACTACCTACAAAGCCATTCACAAGTCTGCTCCCAGCTACATCACTGACCTAGTCTCTAAATACCAACCTAATCGTTCTCTTCGTTCTTCTAAAGACCTCCTGCTCTTTAGCTCTCTCATCACCTCCTCCCATGCTCATCTACAGGACTTTTCCAGAGCCTCTCCAAGCCTATGGAACTCCTTACCCCAATCTGTCCGTCTATCTCCTTCTCTATTAGCTTTTAGAGGATCCCTGAAAACCCTCCTCTTCAGAGAAGCCTATCCTACCCACATCTAACTGTATTTTAATTGTGTCTATCTGATCACCCCCCACATCTACTACTCTTTGTTCCACTTGACCCTCCCTTCTAGATAGTAAGCTCTAACGAGCAGGGCCCTCTGATCCCTCCTGTATTGAATTTTATTGTAACTGTACTGTCTTCCCTGATGTTGTAAAGCCCTGCGCAAACTGTTGGCGCTATATAAATCCTGTATAATAATAATAATAATAATAATAATAATAATAATAATAAAAAATTCCTGCAACTACTTCAGAGTTGGCCTCCTGGTAGCCTCTCTGACCAGTTTCCTCCTGGCTCTTACATTCAGTTTGGAGCAACGTCCTTATCCAAGGAGGGTCTGTGTTGTATCGAATATTTCCACTTCTTTAAAACGTTTTTTTTTTTTCACATGCATGCTTACCAATATTTGCAATGTATATTTTTGTCGTAAAATAATATCTATATTTATTTGTATTCTTTCTTTTTCCTTACATCTAAAGCTGGATTTCTTTTGAAAAATTATTTAAAATATTTCTTCGCATCCAGTCCTGATGAAGCCTTAACAGAGAAACTGTCGAACAAAAATGGACGCTACTTTCAACTGTATACAATCCATCACTGTTACATGTTAGGTATTAAATGTATGCCTTTAACAGCCAATGAATAGTATTTATCAGTTTTTTATTGTTGTTATTATTAAAATATTTTCTATTTTTTATAATTTATGTTGTATTGACTATTATCTCTAGAACTTTTAAAATCCCACATCATGTTCTTTCAATATTTTCTTTAAAATAGACTTCACTGTGCTTCTATGCATTGATAAGGCATTTGAAAATGTTTTTAAATCATCTTCTGACTTGTGCCTGTCCTTAAATTTATCCCAGAGATCTTTTGACCGTGCCCTGCCACCCAGAGTTGATTGTTTGCTTCAGTTGCACTATGAGAGACTAAAATGCTCCAGGAAAGCTCTTGTCATGCAGACTAATCAAAATGGCCACAGCTGATCACAGTTGAAAGTCAAATGGCTTTGTGTGCCATTGAGAAGGTGATTACCTACACCTGATTGAGTTTAAAAGTCATTTTTAGGAGGGAATTATCCTTTTTCCAACTCCAAATCAGTAATTCTGATTTTGAATTTTTCTGGCATGTTGGTGTTATATCTTTCACTTAGATGTTATAAGTTGCACAACTGGATACAACAACAACTGTGTCTGTCTTCATTTAAGGCTGCAAAGCAACAAAACGTGATTATTTTAAAAGGGGGAAGGGGTAATTCTTTTTTATACCCACTGTAAAAAGAATAGACAATACATTAAATAAAGCCAAGTACATACAAAATGCATAATAAAGAGACTTGGGAATCTGATGCACAGTACTGCTAATTGCTTATGAAGCTTTGGAAACATTCTGCCCACTCACTGAGGTTTGATGCTGCTAAAATTTAGTATTCATTACCCAATGATTGTTACCATTAGGTTGTAGGATTTAGAAATAATTGTACTGTCTGCATGATTTTATCATCTGCATATACTGTATATTTAAAGGGATCTGTCATTGATAGTCCATTTGAAGCTAGAGTGTGTATGCAACAATGAAAGTACAGCACAGTGCATGTTTTTTTTTCTATGCATATTTCTTTGGTTTGTAATCTGAATGTATGCTCATTTTAAATCTCCCATTATAATTGCTGTAGGATATAAAAACTCCTGACAAATTCAGTCACTTGCTATTTACATATAGCTTCCCAATGTACCCTACAAAACTGTATATCTGTAATAGTGTAGAAAATTATATAGTTTGAATTTGAGCTATTTTGCTTATTTTGTATATCATCTCTTGCAATAGGTGTGCACAGCCTATGCATGCATTAGGGTGTGCACCTCAAAGCTCAAACACATGCATGTGTGTAAATATACTGACGGTGTCAGTAAGGCAGTGGATGGTGTCAGTAGTTTTTATTTTTATTATCTTTTAACATTTTTTTTTTTACAAACTTTATAGGAGTCCCATTAGGGGGCTTTGCTAAAATATCAGGGGCTTAAACAGGGGCAATCTGTGCCACACATGGCCTAGGCACATCTGGCACACCCTGTGCGAAGGCATATGTCTCTTGTGCTTAATGCCTACTAACGCTGATTCACAGGTATGCAGTATTCATTGCTTTTGTTAAACTTTGTATTCTCTTAATGCTTTATTTCAATCTCAAAACCAGACAGAGATAAATGCCAACTTCACAGTCAGAAGAATTTAGAATCTTAAGTTAAACTGTCTTTGTATACTGACCGAGCATGATTAAACGAGCAGATCTGCTCACTGAATCCAGTTCACTATGAACAACACACGCATAATTTGCCTGGTCACCTTCTTGCACATTCGCTATGCTGAGAATATAGTCTTCAATAAAATACCTGCAAAAAAAAAAAAAAACATACATTAATGCAAAAACTATAGTAAACAAGTCTTCCCTTAGGCCCTTTACACATGGGGCAGGCCCAATTGGAGTCCTCCTGCTCAGTGGGGAATCTGTCTGCTGTAGCCCGCTGAACAGGCAGATGGCTGGTCTGTGTCCACTCATCTTATGCAGAGCAGACATAGCCCACACTTCTCTATAGGCAGTCATATGTAAACAGACTGACAGTGCGTTTGCACCCAACTGCCATCTGATCCAACCCACCAGGCGATTGCGTCTGTTTTTAGCGGATAGGATTAGATGTTTGCGGGGGTGTCAACGGATACCCACCACTCTATAAAGGAGACTGGAGGTCCGCTAGTGAGAAAAGGGGCCTTAATAGTAAAACCTTAAAAGAGATCAGACTATTTATGTCAACAAAAAGCTTCCTTTAACATAATACATGTATAGGTTTTATACCTGTAAAAGTCTCTTGTGTAAAACACCCAAAATCCCCAGCTCTGAAAAAGGGGGTGCGCCCCTAAAATGCGTTGGCTGTAACCCTTGTCCTGTGCATGTACATGCACTGTGTTTATGGCCTTTTGTCAGTTGCATTTTGTGAGTGCCATCTTTAATACAAAAATGTCTTATTAAATTATCTCTAGTAATGCACTAGGTGTGCGCACCTTCCATTTCTGTTTTTCTTGTAGTTCATTTCGGATTACCCCATCTGAGGAAGCATCATCCACCTAGGGTTTGGGTTACCATATATACCTTTCACACCATCATTGTATCTGTCATCTGTTACTCCTCACCTTGGAAGACCTATTAGCGCTGGAACAGTGACTGTTTTTTTCTGTAACCCAAAAGCCCTAAGACTGTTGATGGGCATCACCATCTTAGATGCGATGTCAGCAACCCCAACTGAATAACTAACAAAGATATACAGTACATTTTGTTTGTGTGCACCAAATGCTTTCACAAACCCAGATATTGCTTTGTAAAAATAGCAGTAACATCATCACTATGTTGCACATTGATTGTACAGAGAGCAGAGCTGTGGGAGGGGCCCAGCAGCATGCCTCCAAGGCTGTCTTCAGAAGACTTCAGGAGGAGGCGGAGACAAGACCAGGGGCATACTGATATCACATCTAAGTTGGCACAAGGAAAGAGAGCAGCAATGACCAGTCTATTACCATCTCCTGCACAAAGACAAAGTTTTACTCCAGATTACTGCAGATTCCTTTTGTATTCATACAATATTTACTTATACCAGAGTTCAGCTTTCTATCCTTTGCTGTGTCTTATTGCTACTGCAGTCTCTTTTTGTTTACAATTATGCATGCACTCAAGAGGTGGATGCAGGGCATTCTCAACAGTTACAACAGGGTGCCCATACATGGATCAGAATTTGGCCAGTCTCTGCTGAACCAGCCAAATTTCAATCCATGTATAGCCGGCTGTAGATGTGAATACCAATATACCACTGCCCCCCGCCATGTAGAAAACTGACGGCGGGCGGGATGCACTCTCATTCTGGGATGACATCATATGACCCCAAAACTGCTGCTATCGATATATGTTCCTAGGACACGGCGCTACCCTGATCTCAGTAAAGAGCTGATGACGCGGCTCTTTACTCATGTGATCGACTGTGTCCAATCACAGCTGTAAACAAGGAAGTGTCGTTTATCGGCTCTCCACGGCTCACACTGACGGAGTGTGTGGCAAGGAGGGCTCATCAGCAGCATCTCCTCGCAGGGAAGACCTGATCATTAGTGGCCTGATTACAGTACAGGACAGCAGTGCCCATCAGTGCTGCCTTTCAGTACTTGCTCATCAGTGCCGTCCATCATTGCCCACCAGTGCCGTTTATCAGTGGCCATCGATGTCGCCTATCAGTGCCACCTAATCAGTGCCCTTCAGTGCCACCTCATCAGTGACCATTAGTGATGTCTCACCAGCGCACATCAGTGAAGAAGAAAACATGTATATATACAAAATATAATCACAGAAACTAAGAAAAACATTTATTTATTTTTGTGCAAAATGTTTTGCTTTTCTAGCAAAAAAATAAAAACCCAGCAGTGATTAAATACCACCAAAAGAAAGCTCTATTTGTGATAAAAAAAAAATTGATAAAAATGTTATTTGCGCACAGTGTTGCATGACCATGTAATTGTCACTCAAAGTGTGACAACACTGAAAGCTGTAAATTGGCACGGGCAGGAAGTGGTTAAAAGTGGCAGTAGGCAAGTGGTTAAAGTCTACAGGAAGTGAGTCCTGCTAATCAATTCTGGTAATTCTAGGACTAATAGGTAAACTATTGTTAAAAAAAAACAGCATGGAAGATGTTTAATCATTTAAATTACAGCTTGGGGTTAAAAGAGAAGTATGGGTTTGAGTTTTTTCCCCCCATTTTTCCCCCCATTAAACGTATCGGTCCAAAGCTGCATCTGTCCCCCCGGTGTCTCTGCTCCGAGAACCGAGCCATCGAACACCACTGATGGCTCGGTTCTTACAGTCTCCCAAGCAGAGAGCTACTGACTGTCAATCAGCAGCTCTCCAGTTCTGCTCCTCCATGCTCACTGGAGCGCTGAGCTGTGGAGGGGCTGGGAGTGGCTGTCTCAGCGGCTCACTTAGAAGCTGAGACAACCATCAGTCCAGGCACCGGGCGGATCCAGAATTCCAGAGTCGGGATGACATGGTGCCTAGACTGATCTGTGTGACATCAGCAGAGAGTGGACTTCAGACAGAAAAACTGCTAAAATAGGGTATAGGAAAAGCCCAGTCAAATGAGCTCAGGCTGGACTTCTCCTTTAATGCTGTACATGTTATTACAAAACAGTATTCATACTGCGGGAATATACAAGAATTGTAATTGTTTTTTTTTTTTCCTTTTACAAATAGCTTGGCTTACAAGCAGCTGCAGCATTCCTTTTTTTTTTTTTTTTAAGTTTGAAAAAGCTAAGAAAGAGATGCATATAGAGCTTGCACAGTATACTATAAAGATAAGCCCAAAAGCATTACCGCCCCGGGTAGAAAAATGAATATGTATTCCCAGTTATGGGATAGGGCATGGGACTGTACGAATGCAATTAGGATATATGATACAGTTATAAATGGAAAAAAGGGGGTTTACTATAGAACCGCAGAGACCATACATAGTAGACAAAACTTGTATGTATAAAAAATATAATTTAATTGAAATTGATCATATAAATACACATAAACAGAGATAAAAACAATGATCATATGAGATAATGAGTTTCACCATATGTAGAATTACAAATTGGTGTATGCAGAGGGTCCAACATGTTTCGCCCTTCGGGCTTCTTCAGGGACAAATATGCATATTACACAATCTATAAATAAATAAAGACATGTAAATATGCTAAAATTTACAATTGGTCATGGTTTACAGATCAAGGACATGTTGCGGACATAGCCGTAATCATTTAGACTGAGAGAGTCAGCATGTTCAACAAGAGAACATATGAAGTACATTATAAAAGACAAAAATGAAACTACAATTTGTTTATGTCTGCCGCCATTATGTGAACATGTAAACGCCTAGAACAAGGAATATACCTCAGTAATGATCGCATATGGAGATCCCAGGCGTGTCCGTCAGAGATTGCCAGGTGGATTGGCAAAGTACGGCTAGGTCAAATGGCACAGGTCATAGACGCACTGGGAGCACATGGAAGCAAATTATATTGAAGTAATGTATAAAGAGATGTGATACAGTGTCAGATGGGAAGCATAAAGTGTCTTGGTTGGGTAAGGATGGAAAGAAGACAAAAACTAACTAGACTAACTGATAATGGTATTAGAATAGTAATAAGCGGGATATTTCCTAAAATATTGTTACATAGGCTAATAATATTAAAAAATAATTAGTAATAATAATAAACCATTATATGTGTGTATATAAAATGATTATATATATATATATATATATATATATATATATATATATATATATATATAGCAAGCAAAGGCTTATATATATGTTAGCGTCTCAGGCTTATCATTTGTTACAAAGTATGCATCTGGCACTCATATTGTAATAGCAAATAAAAGACAATATGATAACTTGTGTGAACTTACATACAAAGTTTCCATTAGGTGGATTGCGATTGGGAAATGTCAGGGTGTGATTAACACACTGAGATTAGACTGATTGGAACCAGATGTAGCAGACATGTTTGGCAATCTGAAGTGATTACATTTAATACATTTATATTAGAACCTCAAAAGAGGACACAGAGAAAATAAAAAAGTAAAAAAATGATGATGAAAAAGGATAGATGGATAATATGAAATGTATATATAGGTACCTCCTATAACAACTCAAGTAGAAGGGAGGTTGGTAAATATTCCAACCCACTTGGGAATGCAGGGAAAGACCGGTAACACAGCTGACCATATGCTAAAAAAGGCAAAAAAGAGAGAGAAAAAAATCCCAGGGAACAAAGTCCCTATTTAGAAGGTTTTTTGTATAGGTACTCGAGATGTGTGCATATCCTCCATGTGTAGGAGGAAGGCAACACAAATGCTTTAAATCAATGTGGACAAATGATTTGAAAAATACCTTGATATGGTGGCTGTGGTGAGCGCAGTCTGCCTGCAGTGGCCTGAGCGGGTTGTGTCAGCTGTATGTGCTCCTCTTATACTCCCCCTGCGCTCTGACATAGCAAACGTCAGAGCGCTGAAGTGGGCAGGCAGAGTGCGTCAGGAGAGGTGTATGGAAATCCACTCCTGTCAGTGCAGTGTAACCAACCCACCCATGTGGGATGACAGTGATGCAGTCACACCCCCTGGGCGGTATGGGAGAGCGGAGATCAGTTTCGGCGGCGATGCGATCGCCCATTCACGGCATATGCACTGGGTAGGCGGATGATCACAACACCATGGCCTCCGCCGTGGTTCAGAGCAGTATATGCATCTGGTGGTCACCCCTGGGCGCCCAGATAGCGAGACCAATAGATGTCAGATGGCAGCACGCCTAGTGGCCAGATGAGGAGCCGGTCAATGAGAAAACACCTGGGAGTATTCCACCTAGGATCACAAAAGGAGGCACACAAAGTCCCCAGGCATAGAGCATAGAACCCATGGCAGCAAGCAAAAACAAATAAAGAAAAAAAATATACAAGTGCAGCAAGTCAAAATGTGGTCAACAATATGTAATGTTGAAGTTATATTTTTCCATAACTGGATGTCATCCAAGATGTACAAATCATACACCCTTTGAGGTGACTGTCCCTTGTGGTGGAAAGAAGGTTAACCCTTCACTCAAGTATATCTATCGAAAGTTACTGTATCAACAAAAGAGTGTTAGAGTCGTCTTTGTGGGTTAATACTACCCACAGAGACAAATACTGGGAACATTGTATATCGTACAGATTGTTGATTGAGAACCTGACTTGGCTCCATATGATGTTAAGGGGAGTGGCCAGGTGCTGTGAGGACCATTGATGGATCTATGTACAGGATCCGTGTATGGAACAATTGGGATATAGGTACACAATAAAATGAATATATTACAACAGTGTCAGATGTAACACTGTGATGGAGTATGGCTCAGATATAGGGGTCGAAATTGACGTATGTACACAAATACTGGGAAAAGGGAGAGAAAAAACCCTGGCCCGGATTCAGGTAGATTTGCCCCTTATTTACGGAGGCGCAGGGCAGCGTTTTTGCCCTGCGCCCCTGCAAATTTACTGCGCTACCCGCGATTCACGGAGCAGTAGCTCCGTAAATTGCGTGTACGCTGTGTAAACTTGCCCTGCGTAAGGGCGCCTAATGTAAATGATCCCGTAGGGGGCGGGAATCATTTAAATTAGGCGCGCTCCCGCGCCGAGCGTAGAGCGCATGCTCCGACGTGCATTGTGGCAAATGATGTCGCAAGGACGTCATTTGCTTCAAAGTGAACGTAAATGGCGTCCAGCGCCATTCACGAATCACTTACGCAAATTACGTAAAATTTGAACGTTGCGACGCGGGAACGACAGGTATACTTTAGCATTGGCTGCCCCTGCTATTAGAAGGGGCAGCCTTACGCTAAACACGCCGTACGGAAACAACGTAAATTGCGTACGCAGGGCTCGCGCAACATTGTGAATCGGTGTTAGTAGGCAGTTTGCATACTATACGCTGACCACAATGGGAACGCCCCCTAGCGGTCATCGCAAGAATGCAGCCTAGATATGCGTGGCATAAGAGCCTTATGCCACGCAGATTTTAGGCTGCAGTTGGCGTAACGATGTTCCTGAATCAGGAGCATTCGTAACGCCGGGGCAAGTAAGCAATTGCGCTGTGTAACCTATGGTTACACAGGCACAATTGCTACTTGAATCTGGGCCCCTGTTGATAAAGGATGACGTTGAGTTTTTACAGAAATGATTTATAGCTCATACTGTCGTTAAGGCCTGGATATATGGTGGCTCTTAACGCATAGATCCAGCGAGCTTCTAGCTGGAGAAGAAGTTTGTCAATCTCGCCACCTCTCTCGTTGGGTGCAATGTGACCGAGAGCAAAAAAGCCCATCATATCCACATCGTGCCCATGGAGTAGCCCCATGTGTCTGCTGATTGGGGTTTCAAGCATTTTTTTATTGACTGCCGACACATGATCACGTATTCGGCAGAAAAAATTGCGTTTGGTTTTGCCGATATAGAAAGCTCCGCAATTGCACTTCATCATGTAGATGATTCCTATGGTTTGGCATGTAGCTCTAAATTTGGGTGTACAGATGTCACCATTAGGCAGAAGAAGACTACTGCCTTTGATAATATGGCGACAACGATTGCATTTCATGCAGGGATAGGTGCCCGTTTGTGTGGGTCTGGGCACCAGTTGGGTGGAATAATGACTAGACATGGCATTATCTCTTATTGATCTGGACCGTTTAAATATAATTTCAGGGTGGCTTTTTACAAACTTGTTGATTTTACTATCAGATGTCAATAGATGCCAGTATTGATTGTATATTTTTCTTATTTTGGAATGCTGTCTGTTGTACCTAGTGATTACCCGAGTGGTATTGGATTTATTTTTCTCTTTTGGTACATATAGCAGTGTATTGTGGTCCTGGCAGTTTGCCCTATTGTAGGCCTTACGTTGGCAACTCTTGGTGTACCCACGAGCCCGCAAGACAGCTTCTGAAACAAAATCGCTTTGTTCAGAACAATTACGCTTAAGTCGTAAATATTGACTATACGGTATACTGGCAATCAATGTCTTCGGATGAGAGCTAGAGGCGTGAAGCAGGCTGTTACCTGCCGTGGGTTTTCTATAAAGAGTTGAACATAGGCGGCCATTAGTATCGACACAAAGTTCGACATCTAAAAAGGTAATTTTCTCCTGACTACAGTTATGAGTAAATCTAAGATTGTAGGTATTAATTTGTAGTTGGTTTAGAAAGATATCAAGGCCTTCTTTGGGCCCTGCCCATACCATGAACACATCATCTATATACCTGTGCCACGTCAGCACATTGGTCAAAAGGGCATCATTTTTCTCACCTCCAAAGAGATCGCGCTCCCACCCCCCCCAGGTACAAGTTGGCATAGGAGGGGGCACAGCCCGCCCCCATAGCCACGCCTTGCACCTGGAGGTAGTGGGAGCGCTTGAAGAGAAATACATTGGTAGTCAGAATGAATTCTAACATTTCGATAATAAAGTTATTGTACCTTTTGGAGTTTTTGTCCCGCTCACTGAGAAAACTTCTGATGACTTGTACTCCATGTGAGTGGGGTATGGAGTTGTAAAGAGCCTTGATGTCTATGGCGACTAGCCAGGCATCATCAGGGATTATCAACCCATCTGTAATTTTAAGGAGGTCGATTGTAAGTTTTACATAGGAAAAAAGCCCCCGCACATGAGGGTATAAATACTAATCAATAATGCGGCTTACGTTCTCGGTAAGGGAGCCACACCCTGAGACGATAGGTCGTCCAGGTGGTGGAAGGATGCATTTATGCACTTTGGGTAGTGCATAAAAGGTGGGTGTAGAGGGATGCTCGATGTTCAAAAATTTAGTGGTGTTCTCATCAACAATGCCTTCTCGATGTGCACGGTTGAGAATTTCTCTGTATTTGCTTATGTTTCGAGTCACAGTAGAGGCGGGTACCAATCTGTACCACTGTTTGTTCTTGAGAATGTCTAGGCACATAGACTCGTATCCCTTTCTAGTAAGGATGACAACATTGCCACCCTTATCAGAAGGTTTAATTACGATCTCATCATTGTTGCGTAGGTCATTAATGGCTTTTTTAGTCGGACTTATGTTAGGAGTGGGGCCTGTCTTCCATTGGGTATTTTCAATGGCCTTTGTCACTTGTAGGACGAAGGCCCAGATGTTAGGATTCCCTTGTAGGACAGGGAAAGACTTTGATTTTGGCTTATATGTTTTCGGTGTTACGTAGATGGGTCTATTCAATCGGGATTGGACTAAGGTGCCAGGTGTCACTCCTGGGATCTTAAAAGTCCAACCCTCTTCTTCTGGGTTGCTTTCATCCCACAGGGACATAAGGTCCTGGAGGGCCTGGAGTTCCTGTAGGGAAACCTGATCAAGATTAGAATTGTCTGTAATCGGAAGTTCTGTATTTACCTGCGGTTTGTCCTAAAGAACCTTAAACATCAGTCTTCTGGCGAAGAGATGGAGGTCTTTGATTAGTTCGTATTGGTCTGCTTCACCATCAGGGCAGAAAGACAGACCCAGCTGGAGTACTGTGATCTGATATTCTGTAAGTTTGCAATTAGATAAATTGATAATGTTATTAGAGTCCCGATCTGGGTTATCATCAAGACCGGGACCTATTGGTTTAATTCCTGAACTGTATTAGTTGGTATTGTGCTCGATTTGTGTTCCATCGTAAAAATGGGAGCAGTTCTTATGTCTGCTATATTGTGGGAGCTGGGGGTGCCGGGTTCGCAGCTTAATTGGTGTGCCATAGGGGGTGCCGGCGTGGATATCATGCTCACCACCGGTAGTGGCGAGGATAAAACCACTGATGTATTGCTATGTACACTGGTACTCTGGGCTCCAGAAGACTGAGGTCTACGAGTTCTTTGGGCACGTGGCCGTTTGTCTTTAAGGGGGAATTCTCTGTCACATTGCACCTAACGAGAGAGGTGGCAAGATTGACAAAGGTCTTCTCCAGCTAGAAGCTCGCTGGATCTATACGTTAAGAGCCACCATATATCCAGGCCTTAACGACAGTATGAGCTATAAATCATTTCTGTAAAAACTCAACATCATCCTTTATCAACAGGGTTTTTTCTCTCCCTTTTCCCAGTATTTGTGTACATACGTCAATTTCGACCCCTATATCTGAGCCATACTCCATCACAGTGTTACATCTGACACTGTTGTAATATATTCATTTTATTGTGTACCTATATCCCAATTGTTCCATACGCGGATCCTGTACATAGATCCATCAATGGTCCTCACAGCACCTGGCCACTCCCCTTAACATCATACGGAGCCAAGTCAGGTTCTCAATCAACAATCTGTACGATATACAATGTTCCCAGTATTTGTCTCTGTGGGTACTAATAACCCACAAAGACGACCCAAACACTTTTTTGCTGATACAGTAACTTTCGATAGATATACTTGAGTGAAGGGTTAACCTTCTTTCCACCACAAGGGACAGTCACCTCAAAGGGTGTACGATTTGTACATCTTGGATGACATCCAGTTATGGAAAAATATAACTTCAACATTACATATTGTTGACCACATTTTGACTTGCTGCACTCGTATATTTATTTTTTTTTATTTGTTTTTGCTTGCTGCCATGGGTTCTATGCTCTATTATTATTATTATACAGGTTTTTTATAGCGCCAACAGTTTGCGCAGCGCTTTACATCAGGGAAGACCTGGGGACTCCAGTGCCTCCTCCTGTGCCTCCTTTTGTGATCCTAGGTGGAATACTCCCAGGTGTTTTCTCATTGACCGGCTCCTCATCTGGCCACTAGGCGTGCTGCCATCTGACATCTATTGGTCTCACTATCTGGGCGCCCAGGGGTGACCACCAGATGCATATACTGCTCTGAACCATGGCGGAGGCCATGGTGTTGTGATCATCCGCCTACCCAGTGCATATGCCGTGCATGGGCGATCGCATCGCCGCCGAGACGGATCTCCGCTCTCCCATCCCGCCCAGGGGGTGTGACTGCATCACTGTCATCCCACATGGGCGGGCTGGTTACACGGCACTGACAGGAAAGGATTTCCATACACCTCTCCTGACGCACTCTGCCCGCCCACTTCAGCGCTCTGACGTTTGCTACGTCAGAGCGCAGGGGGAGTATAAGAGGAGCATATACAGCTGACACAACCCGCTCAGGCCACTGCAGGCAGACCGCGCTCACCACAGCCACCATATCAAGGTATTTTTCAAACCATTTGTCCACATTGATTTAAAGCATTTGTGTTGCCTTCCTCCTACACATGGAGGATAGGCACACATCTCGAGTACCTATACAAAAAACCTTCTAAATAGGGACTTTGTTCCCTGGGATTTTTTTCTCTCTCTTTTTTGCCTTTTTTAGCATATGGTCAGCTGTGTTACCGGTCTTTCCCTGCATTCCCAAGTGGGTTGGAATATTTACCAACCTCCCTTCTACTTGAGTTGTTATAGGAGGTACCTATGTATACATTTCAAATTATCCATCTATCCTTTTTCATCATCATTTTTTTACTTTTTTATTTTCTCTGTGTCCTCTTTTGAGGTTCTAATATAAATTTATTAAATGTAATCACTTCAGATTGCCAAACAAGTCTGCTACATCTGGTTCCAATCAGTCTAATCTCAGTGTGTTAATCACACCCTGACATTTCCCAATCGCAATCCACCTAATGGAAACTTTGTATGTAAGTTCACACAAGTTGTTATCATATTGTCTTTTATTTGCTATTACAATATTAGTGCCAGATGCATACTTTGTAACACATGATAAGCCTGAGACGCTAACATATATATATAAGCCTTTGCTTGCTATATATATATATATATATATATATATATATATATATATATATATATATATATATAATATATATATATATATATATATATATATCTATTTATGCTTTTATATACACACATATAATGGTTTATTGTTATTACTAATTATTTTATAATATTATTAGCCTATGTAACAATATTTTAGGAAATATCCCGCTTATTACTATTCTAATACCATTATCAGTTAGTAATTAAGTCCAACTACATCACATACCTAGATTATTCTTTGTTGTCTCTTTTTTCCATTTTTTTTGTCTTCTTTCCATCCTTACCCAACCCAGACACTTTATGCTTCCCAACTGTATCACATCTCTTTATACATTACTTCAATATAATTTGCTTCCATGTGCTCCCAGTGCGACTAATGGACTGTCTATGACCTGTGCCATTTGACCTAGCCGTACTTTGCCAATCCACCTGGCAATCTCTGACAGATACACCTGGGATCTCCATATGCGATCATTACTGAGGTATATTCCTTGTTCTAGGCGTGTACATGTTCACATAATGGCGGCAGACATAAACAAATTGTAGTTTCATTTTTGTCTTTTATAATGTACTTCATATGTATGCTTTACTCTATCTGTTCTCTTGTTGAACATGCTGACTCTCGCAGTGTAAATGATTACGGCTATGTCCGCAACATGTCCTTGATCTGTATACCATGCCCAATTGTAAATTTTATCATATTTACATGTCTTTATTTATTTATAAATTGTGTAATATGCATATTTGTCCCTGAAGAAGCCCGAAGGGCGAAACATGTTGGACCCTCTGCATACACCAATTTGTAATTCTACATAGGGTGAAACTCATTATCTCATATGATCATTGTTTTTATCTCTGTTTATGTGTCTTTATATGATCAATTTCAATTAAATTATATTTTTTATACATACAAGTTTTGTCTACTATGTATGGTCTCTGCGGTTCTATAGTAAACCCCCTTTTTTTCCATTTATAACTGTATCATATTTCCTAATTGCATTCGTACAGTCCCATGCCCTATCCCATAACTGGAAATACATATTCATTTGAAAAAGCTAAGCTAAAACCCAGTGCTTCATAAACCTTCTTATTCCCAACCTGCCTCCAGTTTTGCACCAAGCAATACAGGAGTGATCATAGGCCCAGAGGGACGGGGCCGGTGTCCTTCAATGTTCTTCCAAAAAAGATTTTACAAATAGGTCAGAAAAAAACATCTTTATGAGGGGAGGGGCGGAGCTGATGGCATCAGACATGTCCTGTTGAGGCTCCGTTCTTCTCAGGTCTTCACGGCTTCCACGGACACCTGAATGACAGGGTAATTAATCAAAACTACTCTATAATCTTCACTAACGCCCTGGGAACATAATAGTATAGTTTTTGGAGGGACCCGCAGGAAAGCCAAGACAAAAACACACAAGGAAAAACCCCTCAGAGGTTCTGTTGTAATGGCTCTGTCTAATTCACCTCACACAGCTAAAGCCTGCGCCAACAGAAAACAGCTGAGCTCTTCACAGGACTCAAATTACACAGAATATGAACAAAGTGCCTGTTGTTTTTTTTTTATATTTAGAAATTTGCTCTTATAGTACACTCTGTACTTAACCACTTCCTTACTGGGCACATATACCCCTTCCTGACCAGGTGAAATTTCAGCTTGTGGCACTGCGTCACTTTAACTGACAATTGCGCGGTCGTGCGACATGGCTCCCAAACAAAATTGACGTCCTTTTTCCCCCACAAATAGAGCTTTCTTTTGGTGGTATTTGATCGCCTCTGCGGTTTTTATTTTTTGCGCTATAAACAAAAATAGAGCAACAATTTTGAAAAAAAATTAAAAAATGTTTTACTTGTTGCTGTAATAAATAGCCCAATTTTTTTTAATTTTAATTTTTCTCAGTCTAGGAGAAACGTATTCTTCTACATATTTTTCATCTTTAATATTTTTATTTTGTATTTTTTTTTTCCTTCTTTCCAAAATACAGTGTGTTACAAAAAATCTTCACATCTATATAAATGATGCGTGGTACATACAGTCAAAAGAACAATTATCGTGCTAATTATATATAGTATGTTGTTCTATCTCCCCTCCACCCCCCCCCCAGGCAGCGCCCATGTCATCCTGACCAAAAACAGAGAGGAAAAAAAAAGGAAAAGAAAAAGGAAAGGAAGAAAGAAGAGAAGCAGTCAAGAATGGGAGAGAAGTCACCCCTTATGCAAATGTGGATTATAGTCGCTTTTTTTTTTTTTTTTAAGAGAGGAACCAAGGTCGAATACGGCTAATTTTAGTTTTTAGTTGTTTGAAGATTCCTGGCTTCCATGGGTGGGGAAAGTTTCCAATGATACCGATCCTTTTACCTCTACAAAGGGAGGCCTATGCTTCTCAGCCAAGGTCCCCACACTTTTCCTAGCCTTTTGTGGTTTCCTTGTTTGATAAATGCCACTCTCTCACTCTCTATCAGCCTGTTTATTGTTCCGATCCAGTTCCTAGCTGATGGAGGGTCATGCACCTGCCATCGTTGAGCGATTAATTTGCGTGCCTGAAATAGGCCTCTCAGCACACCCTCCAGTGTACGCGGGGGGGAGTCTATCGTCTTCCATATCTCCCAAGAGACATGTTCTGGCTTCTAGCGCCAAAGAGGTCCCAAAAATGTCGTTTAGCTTATTGATGACCTCTGTCCAATATCTAAAAGGTTTAGGACATCTCCAGAACATATGGACAAGGTCACCTGTGGCATTACATCTAGGGCATTGATCGCTCGTTTTCCAACCAAAATGAAACATTTTTTTTGGGGTGTAATAGACCCTATGTAGCAAAAAGAGGTGAGACAGTCTCTGTGCCGGGGCGATAGATACTAAAACCCCTCTGCTCAGAATCCTGTCCCATCTCTCGTGTGTTATCGGTCCCAAGTCCCGTTCCCATCTTTCTCTGCTCCTAAGAATACCCTTTTGGTTTATGGCTCTGTCCCCCAAATTATTGTATAATTCTGAAATAAACCCTTTTGTTGAGGTTTTTTTGGCTATTTTATTAAGAACTGGAGTCGGGGCCCTGGTTAGTGGGTGGGATTTAAACTGGGTCTGGATGGCATGCCTGATCTGAAGGTATTTGAAAAAAGTATTATTTGGGATATTAAATTCTTGTCTTAAGTCTGAAAACGACTTCATAGTATTCCCTTCATACAGATGGGCCAATCGTGTAATTCCCTGTCTCTCCCAGATATTACATCTCTCCACCCCCTCAACTTCTGGGAGGTTTTTATTGTACCAAAGGGGAGCAAATTCAGATATTCCAGGGTATCCCAACAATGCCTTTGTTGCCCTCCACACCTTATTGAGTAGGTCTATGGTCGGGCACTTATATGCAAATTAATTTGCCTCCAGGACCTCTATTAGCGTTCTATGTGGGGCCCCTGCCAACATTATTCTAAAGCAGTCTTTTCTGGGGTCCGAGCTCCCGCAACCAGCAATATGCTGAAGCTGTGACGCCAAAAAAATAAATTCTTGGTGTGGAACCGCCATCCCTCCCCCCCGACCGGCAGCTGCATAGTATGCAACCCAATTCTGGCCTGCCCACCTTTCCACATTAATTCGCGAAATAGCGTTTCCAGTCTTTTAAACCACACTTGGTTAATCCAGATTGGAGAATTGTGGAGAATGTATAGTATCTGGGGGAGCCAGATCATTTTGATTAGGCTGCATCTCCCGGCCGCTGAGAGGGGGAGGCGGCCCCAAATATCTTTTTTTTGCTTCAGCTTAGACAATAGAGGGGCCAAGTTTGTTGCAATGTATTCGCTGACGTCACGGGTGATCCAAATCCCCAGATATTTAAATGTCGTCAGGATTTTCAATTGGGGCATGTCGATTGATGTAATATATCGTGCTATATCTATTAGTAGCTGTGACGGTATCGGTATGATATCCCCATCAAGCATTCCCTCCTCTCCATACAAGAACATCACAGGATCCCCCACACATGAGTCAAGACTGGATGCTGGAACCAAGACACTTTATTGACACAAAAACTCAGCTTATATGTGGTTACAGCCTGTTAGGAACGCCCCCCTCACACAGTGGGTTTCCATACAGATTATAGGAGACAAGTCGGAGCCGACCATGCAGACACGTTTCTTTAGATAAAGACATCACTGGAGTTAATTACTACACTGAAGCAATCAGAATAATTAACATACTACTTCTCTAATCATTTAGCCTGATGATACAATACTCATCTTTTAAGGGTAAACACAGATCTTCTTTACACAACACAATAGATCAATTAACCTTTAGAATAGTGAGGGGACATTAGCACGTCAATAACCGGTCAGAGGAATGAATCACACATGAAATTCCTTTCTACCTCTACCCATGGCTAGCAGGGAGCAGTACACTGAGACATATAGGCAAATGTATCACAATGGCCCCCCTTTTGCTCCCTGCGTCCGGCAAAATCCGGTGGACCTTCCCTGGTCCAGTAGGGTTGACGGGTTCAGAGCTTTTAGTCCGAGGTTAACTCCGTTTGGCATGACTGACCTCCCTTGACAACTGCTTCAGACTCAGGTATGTCACCGGGTCGTCAGTCCCCAAGTCTTTGTGCGATCTGCAAAGTCACCAGAAGTCAGTGTGAAGACAGCGAATGGGTCTGTGCGCCGCCGTCTAGGTGTCCCGCTATGGGAGGGGGCAGGTTATGGCTCTGAAGTGACAATCACAGAGATTCATAAAAAGGAAAGTTATATTTGTTGTAGCACTGGTGCTCAGAGTCCGGGGGGGGGGGGGGAGAGGGGGACTCAGAGCCCCATAAGGTCAGCCACCCCCTGCCTCCCTCCGCAGCCGCCGGTTCTCCTCTTGGAGCTTCTCCAGCTCCATCTCCAGGTTCATGGAGCCTGGGGGGTCAGCCTGCTGTGACCTCAGGTGGTTGTTCTCCTCCTCCATGCGGCTTATGCACTCCTCCAGCTCTATGTACTCACGGATCAGATCCTGCTTGCTCATGTCCTGCAGGCTCTCCACGTGGTCCTTCATCATCAGGAACTGGGTTGGTGGTGTAAGGGGGCCACCGGTGGGCCCTTGGCGAACTCTCAGCCCGCATCTGGGACGCCCGCTGCGACTCCCTCTCCTCCAGTCGCTTCTTCTCCTCCCAGGTCCCGCTGGTTATATGACTTCCAGGAGCCTCTTCTTCTTGAAGGGTGGCCGGCGGTGCCTCTTTCTGCCCAGCTCCCTCCAGGGCCCCTCCGGCTCAGGGCTGGAGCCCATGACCAGCTGACAATGGTGTTCCCTGTTGTCCGTAATAGCAGATTGTACCATGAGGGCTTCGTAGGGGTGCCCAATGGTTCTTCCCGACCCCGCTCCTGGGGATCCCAAGCCGAGTCTACACAATGGGCTGCTGCTGGTGGGCGGTACCCAGGTTGAGACCAATTTGACCTGGTGTTGTCATTCATGGGGCAATTCTGCTTGGAGTGACCCAACTGTTTGCACCGGAAGCAGCGTTGTTCGTTGTCCTCCTGGCGTGGATAGCGAGGGCTAGATGTCACCGGTCTGTTAGGAGGTTGGTATCTAGCGGCTGGTGGGTGTGAGGGCGCCGTTGGTCGTGGAGGTTGTACCCGTGGTGTGACCTGGTTTGTCTTGCGAGTATCCGCATATTCATCCGCCAACTTCGCGGCCTCTGGTAGAGTCATGGGCCTGCGATCTCTCACCCAATCTTTGACATCCGTCTGGATGTGATTGTAAAATTGCTCCAGGAGCATTAGTTGCAAAATGTCCTCTGCGGTGGTGGCCTGGCTGCTGTTAACCCAGTTAGAGGCCGACAGGGGACAGCTGGCATGCCCATTCTGCGTAAGAGTCTTTCGTGGTTTTGCGTGAGTCCCTGAACTTCTGTCGGTGGACTCTGGGGTTACTGCATAACGAGCCAGGAGCACTTCTTTAACCCGGGCGTAGCTATGGATATCCTGATCTGGCACGGTCCGGAAAGCATCAGAAGCTTTGCCTGACAGTTTGCCTGACAATATTGCAACCCACTCTCTTCTAGCTATTCGGTGCAGGTTACATTGTCGCTCAAAATCCGCCAGGTAGTTATCAATTTCACAGTCCTTTTCATCAAAAGCTTTAAAAGCGCTAAACGGAATCTTCCTTGCATCTGCTGTGCTGTACTCACTGTTCGGAGAAGGTGCGGCTGCTTGTTGGACTGCTGCCAGTTTTAACTGTAGTTCTGCGTCCCTTATTTGTTTATCCTTCTGTAGTTCTGCGTCCCTTATTTGTTTAGCCTTCTGTAGTTCTGCGTCTCTTATTTGTTTAGCCTCCTCCGCTAACAGGTCCATCACTTTCAGCACCACATCCGGCGTTGGGTTCGGGCCGAACCACGCTAGCTTCTCTCTCATTAGCTTGTTGGCTGGCGATTCCTCCTCCTGAATCACTGGTGTATCCATCTCTTGTACTGCTGGCGTTGCTGCAATCCCGTCCTCCTGGTCTATCTCCATTGATTCCGCTATGATGACCCGCTTGGTTTTGTTGCTAGCAATCCTTCCACGAACTTCCAGTAGTTCTTCCAGTGTCTGCTTGGAATCCGGGTGTGAAGGAGAGTAGAAGGGAAGATCCCGCTGCTGCCAACCAATTTGTGACGGTATCGGTATGATATCCCCGTCAAGCATTCCCTCCTCTCCATACAAGAACATCACAGGATCCCCCACACATGAGTCAAGACTGGATGCTGGAACCAAGACACTTTATTGACACAAAAACTCAGCTTATATGTGGTTACAGCCTGTTAGGAACGCCCCCCTCACACAGTGGGGTTTCCCATACAGATTATAGGAGACAAGTCGGAGCCGACCATGCAGACACGTTTCTTTAGATAAAGACATCACTGGAGTTAATTACTACACTGAAGCAATCAGAATAATTAACATACTACTTCTCTAATCATTTAGCCTGATGATACAATACTCATCTTTTAAGGGTAAACACAGATCTTCTTTACACAACACAATAGATCAATTAACCTTTAGAATAGTGAGGGGACATTAGCACGTCAATAACCGGTCAGAGGAATGAATCACACATGAAATTCCTTTCTACCTCTACCCATGGCTAGCAGGGAGCAGTACACTGAGACATATAGGCAAATGTATCACAGTAGCAAAGCCGACTTGTCCCAATTGATGGTTAATCCAGAAAACCTGCCGAACTCTCTGACCATATGGACCACTGGGGCTAATGAATTATTAGCATCCCCAATAAAAAAAAGGATGTCGTCTGCGAACAACGATATTCTATCTTCGTCTAAGCTAGTTTTTATAGCTAGGGGTTCCATGGCCAACGCAAATAGAAGTGGGGACAGGGGACATCCTTGCCTCGTTCCCCTCTCCAACTCAAACAGGTCTGATGTTTCACCATTAATCTTTATTATTACCATTATCTTTATCTTTATTAAATTCTTGTCTTAAGTCTGAAAACGACTTCATAGTATTCCCCTCATACAGATGGGCCAATCGTGTAATTCCCTGTCTCTCCCAGATATTACATCTCTCCACCCCCTCAACTTCTGGGAGGTTTTTATTGTACCAAAGGGGAGCAAATTCAGATATTCCAGGGTATCCCAACAATGCCTTTGTTGCCCTCCACACCTTATTGAGTAGGTCTATGGTCGGGCACTTATATGCAAATTAATTTGCCTCCAGGACCTCTATTAGCGTTCTATGTGGGGCCCCTGCCAACATTATTCTAAAGCAGTCTTTTCTGGGGTCCGAGCTCCCGCAACCAGCAATATGCTGAAGCTGTGACGCCAAAAAATAAATTCTTGGGTGTGGAACCGCCATCCCTCCCCCCCGACCGGCAGCTGCATAGTATGCAACCCAATTCTGGCCTGCCCACCTTTCCACATTAATTCGCGAAATAGCGTTTCCAGTCTTTTAAACCACACTTGGTTAATCCAGATTGGAGAATTGTGGAGAATGTATAGTATCTGGGGAGCCAGATCATTTTGATTAGGCTGCATCTCCCGGCCGCTGAGAGGGGGAGGCGGCCCCAAATATCTTTTTTTTGCTTCAGCTTAGACAATAGAGGGGCCAAGTTTGTTGCAATGTATTCGCTGACGTCACGGGTGATCCAAATCCCCAGATATTTAAATGTCGTCAGGATTTTCAATTGGGGCATGTCGATTGATGTAATATATCGTGCTATATCTATTAGTAGCAAAGCCGACTTGTCCCAATTGATGGTTAATCCAGAAAACCTGCCGAACTCTCTGACCATATGGACCACTGGGGCTAATGAATTATTAGCATCCCCAATAAAAAAAAGGATGTTGTCTGCGAACAACGATATTCTATCTTCGTCTAAGCCCCTTTTGAATCCCGAAATGTCTTCCTTACATCTAGTTTTTATAGCTAGGGGTTCCATGGCCAACGCAAATAGAAGTGGGGACAGGGGACATCCTTGCCTCGTTCCCCTCTCCAACTCAAACAGGTCTGATGTTTCACCATTAATCTTTACTTTTGCACAGGGTTTATTATATAGGAGCTTAACCCACCTAGTGAAGGACGGGCCAAACCCAAAGCCTTCTAGTACACGCCATAGGTATGTCCAGTCCAGGCTGTCGAATGCTTTGGCAGCATCTAGAGCCAGCAATGCCCTAGGGCCCTCATTATCAGTGTGAATCTGGATGTTTAAGAAGACCCTTCTTATATTAAGGCTTGTTGACCTGTTAGGAATAAATCCCGACTGGTCAGGATGGATAAGGCGCTCAATGCACCCTTTTAATCTTGTTGCAAGAACCTTTGCAAGGATTTTTACGTCCGTGCAGAGTAGCGAAATTGGACGGTATGAAGCGGGGTCAAGTTGATCTTTTCCCTCTTTGTGGATTATGATGATTGTTGCCTCCGTCATAGAGGGAGGAAGGTGTCCTTTGGAGAAAGCCTGGTTCAAAGTGTGCAATAGCTCAGGTAATAGTATGTCTCCATATTGTTTGAAAATTTCTGTTGGGAGCCCATCAGGGCCTGGTGATCTATGATTGGCCATCTCTGTCACAGCACATTGCAGTTCTTCCAGCGTAAGTGGGGATTCTAGTTTTTTTTTCTCATTGTCTAACAAGGTTGGAAAAGAAAGTCCCTGAAAAAAAGTCTCCATATTATCATTCTCCCCCCTTGATTTATATAGGGTTTTGTAGAATTCGTGGAACGTACATCTTATCCCCCTGCCTTCTGTTACAATTTCGCCTGTTGGATTTCTAATGGCCCCAATATTAGAAGATGGAGAGTTAGTCTGTACCAGTAGCGACAGCACCCGCCCCGCCCTTTCCCGTTCACCAAATTGGAGTTGCTTTTGGAAAATTTGGCGGTTCGCGGTCTTTCTCCTAATTACCATTTCATAGGCCTGTTGTTTTTCAAGCCATTCCCCTTGTCTACTTGGGGAGGGGTCTGCTATGTAACGTTGCTCGGCTAACATCGCGGCGTTCCTCGCCTCTTCCTCCCATTGTCTGGATTCCCGTTGTAATCTTGCCACTTTTTGTATTAGCAAGCCCCCTAAATATGCCTTCAGGGAGTCCCAGACCATGTCAGCATCTGCCGTGCCAGTGTTAATCTGAGTGTACTCTCTCAGACTGTCCGACAGCTCTTGTGATTTCCCAATCAATTCAAGCCTCCTTTGAAGTTGGTCTCTCCTTTTTTCTGATTATTAAATCTAATGGTGAGTGGTCTGAGACCCCTCTCGGGCCGTATTCTATTTCCTTCACCCTATTCGTTGAAATTGAATTGCCCAAGGCCAAGTCGATTCTGGAAAGTGTGTTATAAGAGCTGGAGAAACAAGAATACTGACGGGTTGTTGGATGGTGGACACGCCAGATATCCTTTAACCCCGCCTCCTCCATGAACTCGACCAAACGACCTCCATGTTCGTTCTTTGAGTCCAACCTCGGGGGGAATCTATCGTACGTGCTGTCAGGGGCTTCGTTGTAATCTCCCACTGCTATCAGGGGGATATCTGGCTTGTCCATCATAAACTCAATTAGTTTCTGTAATACTAAAAAGTTAAATGGGGGGGACATATATATTGGCTAATATATAGGGCTCGTTGTCTATTGTGCAGGCTAGAAAGATAAAGCGTCCCTGTTCATCTATCCAGCTCTGTTCACAGGAGAATAGTAGTCCCTTGCTTACCAGTGTACTAACCCCCCGTGAGTATGAAGAATGTACCGAATGATACCTATACGGAAACTTACGTATACCCAATTGGGTCATACTATCTTTCGTTAAATGAGTCTCTTGTAGACAAAGTATGCCTGGTCCCCTCCCCTCCATCGAAGCCAGAACCAATGCTCTCTTGGTGGGATCGCCCATCCCTCTTATATTCCATGACCTAATTCTCCAAGCCATAGTTAATGTACAGTGAAAGAGAAAAATATGAAAGCATAGACATAGAGGTTAGCATAGTATTGCTCTTCTTTCTCCCCCTTTGGCTGTCTTTGCGAACAGCGTCCACTCTCCTTTCTAATCCTATTCAGCGTTTTGACATTTAAGCTGCCTGGAGTATGTCCCACCCCAGGGTGACCCTCCCCCCCTCTCCCCCACCCTCCCTCCATCGGACCCCCACCCTCCCTCCCACCCCTCTTCCCCCACTGCCCATTGGGGCTCCCCATAGGGGCCTCTCCTGTGACCTTACCACTCATACCCACTCTCAACACTACTGTCATCCCACCACCTACCTTCCCCTTTATCCCTACTGAGGGTCTCCCCTCTCCTATCCCCTGCTAAAATTTACAGCTTCTTTTTACCATAATATGTATATAAACAAAAAAAAATATACCAAAATAAACCCCTAACCAACCTGTAGGCATGTGTCTCCCTTATACATTTCTATCAAGTGTCAAGACTTAAAATCATGCAGAATGTGAAAAGTTGGCCCCAAATCTCAGAAGGGGCAAATCCATTTAACATTTAACGATTGATAATGTGTAAAATACAGGTATATATCCTAATCAAAAACAAGAAGAGTGAATACAATCCATTAACCGTATGCCCTGTATGTGTAAAGCATTCTTGCTTTTATCGTGTGCCTCAAAAAGGTCCGAGAGGGAAAAAAAAAAAAAAAAAAAAAAAAAGAAACACCCTCGGACAAATAAGCCCCCAAACCTAGTGAAAACCTAGTGCTAAATGTAAAGTGTACATATAAATCTACATGCTTAATTACTAGTTAATTACTAGGGCCAAATGTAAAAACGCGCAACCCAGCATCCCCTCCCCCCCCCCCCTGGGAAAGAAAAACAAAAAAAAAGTTTTTCCTCTCCCTTTCTCTTCTCTTCTCTCCCCAAGCCTGTTGGCTTTTAACCAGCACCATCTTCATCATATTTGTGTTCTACTTGTGGCAAAAACTAAAAAACTAATACAAGAAAAAAAAGGAGAGAGAAAGAAAAAAATAAATTCCTTCCCTTCCCCTTCTCTCTCTTAAGGAAAGACTGGAAGGGACTGGAGGGGAAGGGGAAAAAAAAAAAAGAAAAAAAAAAGGTTTGACAGTTCTGCTTATGAGTCATATGAGTCATATGAATCTTGTAGTAGATCTTATAGGTCCTTTCGGTTGTCTTCCAGCCATTTTTTCACTTTGTCTGGCGTGTTGAAGAAGAAAGTCTTGCCCAATGCTATTACCCGCAAACGGGCATAATAGAGCATAGTCCACTTTGTGCTGCTGCAAGATGCGTTTGATTGGCATATATTCATATATTCGCTTTTGTAGCTCTGGGGAGAAGTCTGGGTAAAATGATATTCTGGAGCCATTGTAGCTGATGTCCCCCTTCTCCCTAGCTTTTTGAAGCAAAATGTCTTTATCAGCAAAATTAAAGAATTAAAATATTATGGGTCTAGGCCTTCCACCTGGCTGCGGGGGTTTTGAAGGCACTCTATGCGCCCTTTCAATGGAAAAAAAAGGTGAAAAAATAATATTGTCAAAAATCTCCTTCAGCCATCTCTCCATAAATTTTATAGTGTCCACCCCTTCACACCGTTCTGGAAGGCCGATCACCCGAATATTACTTCTTCTAAGCCTATTCTCCATTTCATCTAGCTTAGATGATTGGAAGTGGACTTTTTCCTGCAGCTCTCTTACTTTGTTCTCGGTTGGGTATACCATATCCTCAAGGGCACTTGTTCGCTCTTCCAGAGTCGCCACCATTTCCAGGGTATTACTCATGTCCTGGAGTATTAGAGCAAGTTCATCTTTCAAACTCTTGAGTTGGTTATCAAAGCTGCCCATTAATGTTTTGCAATCATTTACAGCCTTTAAAACATCCCTTAATGTGGGCTCCTGAGTTGAATCCTGGTCACTATTTACGGTAGATCCTGAAGTGATCTCAGGACCCTTATTAAGTTGGCGTTTGGGACCAGTGGAATTAGCCGAGTTGGATGTTTTAGGGGGTACTACTGATGTTGACCCCAAACTCCGCCTGTCTGCCAGCAGGGCTGGTGTATCCTTAAAATGCCCTGTAGCAGAAGCCGCTGCCCCCTTAACTGGGGAGTGAGTAATGGGCTTTGGGGGGTGGAAAAAGCAATCTAATTTGGCTGCTGCTACCTAGCTACCCTTCTCTTTGTCCTTGTCCTTGGTGGACCTTGTAACAGGAGCCCCCTCTACCTGAGACGCATTTTTGGACATGGTAAACATACGGAATGAGGAGTAGGCGATACTTTTTAATTGGCTTTTAGCCCGTGTATGCCAATTGGACCAAAAATATAATGAGCGTCTCTCAAGAGGATAGGCAGCCTCCAGTGATTGATATCATACAATGGCCATAAGACTCGTATCCCATAAGAGATGTGATTTGTTACCAGTTTCTATTTCTATTTAGATTTTATAATTAGGTATTTAAGTGCCGCACCCTGCTTTTATAGTCTCCCTTGGTTTTAGCTTTCTTCCAAAGCAGTCCCAATTAGGCAGGGAGAAAAAAAAAAAAAAAAGGGCAAACTTTGCACCTCTCTATCTAGAAGAGGGAAAGAAGAAAAAATGCATAAAGTGCTTGATGCTTAAAACCGATTGACTCTTTTCCTTCAAATAGATTAGTACATAGTTCAGTGCGTATAGTGTGAAATGTTTATTTTGAGTTACTCACACATGCAGTTTTCCACAGCCCCCCTCTAGCACCAATCGAACTGCAAACTGTCCGTCCCTTTAAGGAATAAAGTGCAATGTGCAGACTGCTATTCAAAGCTATGGTTCAGTTCAAATAGTTTAAAATGTCACTGCTTCACTGGTGTGCATACTCAATAACATGTGCTGCTCACTCCGTCCTTTTTGAGGGATAAAGTGCAAAGTGCAGACTGCTATATAGAGCTATGAGTTAGTTCAGTCAATTTAAGGTGTCACTCATATACTGATAAGCATTCACAATATCACATGTTGCTCACTCCATCTTTTTTGAGGGGTAACGTGTAATGTGCGACCTGCTGTGCAAAGCTATAATTCAGTACAGCAATTGTCACTCATTCACTGATGTGCATGCACAGTACTATATGTTACTCACTCCGTCCTTTTGGCTTGTCCTCTTGCAGGGTACGCTGTACATTGTTCCCGTTCTCATTGGTAGTAGCTGCGCTGAGCCAAGGCAGAGATCCCCCCGCCTCACTATCCACTCTGCCAAGTCCAAAACGCCCCCTCCGCTCTCCACAGCGAGAGATGGTGACAATAGAGCCTCCGGGCAGCGCACCAAAGATTCTCCGGGGTTCGCTGGAGCGGTCACGTGTCCCCACGTCAGCTGACCGCCCTCCACCAATCCCTCGCTCCTGCCTACGATTGTGTACCCACAGGATACGAGGGGGGGTCCCGCACAGTCTTAGCAGAACGGACGAGTGCGAGTGCACTAAAATCTCACGGAGTTGTTTCTCCCTTCTCCAAGGGGCATGTGTTTTGATAGCAGGGATCAGCAGACTTAGCGGCGGTTGTTCAAACCATGCTATGAATAGAGGATTTTAGACTGCATGTTTGGGCCAGTTAGGCAGTGGAAGACATGCATCTCTCATTACTCCTCACATGCTGCTCTCACGCCACACACCTCCACACCTGCGTCCGGTCCATTCTTCTACATATTTTTGGTTAAAAAAAAAAAAAACGCAAGCAGCGTCTGGTTTGCGCAAAAGTTATTGCGCTTACAAAATAGGGGACATCGGACACTTTTGACACATTTTTGGCGCCAATCAGTGCTTTAAGTGGGCAGGAACGCGGCGGTACTCAGTACCGCCACTTCCAAAAATGGCCCTGGAGAGTACCAGCACCTCTCTGTGCGCCCAGTACGTGGGTTTCCGGTACCGGAACGCAGCGGAGAGCTAGCTACAGCATTATAGTGGCTGGCCGGCGCTGGGCGAATTACATCGCGCATCGTCTCTCTCCTCCATAATGTCATTGGCTGGGCCGGCCATCAGCTAGTGGAGGGGGGCGGGCCGTGTGCAGAGTACGGCTTGAGCCGTACGTGCAGGCGCAGGCAGGGAGTTGACCTCACGTTGGGTGACGTCAACTCCTTTCCGCGCGCCTGTGAGGAGCGATCAGTGCGGCGTGGTGAATGTGAGCGGGTGACTGGCCCTCCTAGGAGTCAGGACGGTGCAGCAAAGTGAAAAACACCGGACTTTGCCTTGGATCTGAACTTCTGAAGTACAGAGTACTGGTGAGTGTTTTGTTGCTACCTATGGCTGCTCACAGACTGATATGTATACACTTCTCCTATCAATTTATCATGGCTCGTTTCAGACAGCCATGCAGACTTGCCCTGTTATTTTCCTTTTATGTTTATTTTAAACCGTCTTGAAAAGTAGGAAGATGTTCATTGTATGATTATTGTTGCAAGCTTGCACATGGACTGCTCAGAGTGACTGATGAATAACATCCATTATTCTATCTATTTTCTGTGGTGTCTGTCCCTTGTCATGCTTTGTGCCCATTTTATCTTCTCTTTTTTTAGTTTCTGACATCAGCTGGTTTATGTAATTTTAGCAGAAAATGCACCAATATATTGCAAACCATAGCTGCTGGGTTTCGTCTAAGAGAGGGTTTGTAAAATATATATATTTTCATGTTCAGTATTGGGGGGGGGGGGGGGAGCACCGGCACCTAATAGAGTACCGGCACCTCTTTTGGCCCACTTAAAGCACTGGCGCCAATCACATTTATACAGCGATCAGTGCTAAAAAATATGCACTAATTACTGTATAAATGTGACTGGCATTGAAGAGGTTAACACTAGGGGGTGAGGAAGGGGTTAAATGTGTACCCTGAATTGTGTTCTAACTGTGTGTGGAGGGGGGTGACTGGGGGAGGAGACCGATCTGTGTCCCTTGTACATAGGGACACAGATCGGTCTCCTCTCTCCCCTGACAGGACATGGATCTCTGTGTTTACACACAGAGCTCCACGTCTTGTCCCTGTAGCCGCCGATCCCGAGTGCCTGGCGGACATCACGGCTGCCAGGCACTCGCATAGCACCAAGTAAGTACACCGGGGGATCTAAGGGAACTGGTACCTGAGCCAGTCTAATTATACACTGGGAGACTTCCTCCCAATACCAATGTAATTTTGGACATCTCCATATTAGGTGTATAAAATTCCCCTGATGTACTTTACACTTTGGGCATTGGGGGGAGTCTCTCCGCCCCCCCCCACCTATACATCTGTAGTGGTGTTCTATATGCCCTATGCAAAATAAATAATTGTGATCGTTTATGCAACGCAGATACCGATACTAACGCAGATACCGATACTACATGAATGGATTCTAAGGCTCTGTCCCATTGGTTCAGATCTATATCCCCTATATCTTCTACCTATTTACTACGGCATCTCAGAGAGTTAGTTTCATATAGATTTTTGATATTAGTCCTCCGTTCCGAGGACTTCCTCGATCAGGGGTGATGACACTATTGCTAATGATTGTGTTATTTGTTGTGCCTGCAAAGAGTGTCTTTTCCCGGCTTTAATAATACTATAATTATCGCCTCTTGCATACTATCTGGTAAAATACCCATTTCAACGACCTCCTGCAATGCCTATAACAAAGGTGGCAGGAGGATCTCCCCATAGTGGGAGTACACCTCTATCGGTATACCATCCGGTCCTGGGGATTCATGGTGTGGGGCCCCATTCAGGGCTTTCTTCAGCTCCATCAGGGTTATGGGTGAGTTCAATGGGCAGGTTTGTAAAAACAAAACCATATCCAATGGACTATAACTGGCTTTAGAGGAGTATAAGTCCTTATAAAATTGTTGAAAGTCCTTTAGAATGTCAACCCCAGGAGTGTGCATCTCCCCAGTTTTATCTAAAATCTAAAAACTACCGTACTGCCTCTCCTATTCCATCCGATGGAGGGAGCAAGGTTAGCCAGTATGGGTTCACTTTCCATAACGGGCGGTCCGATGTAACAGAGACATCGAGCCGTACCCAAAATGGTGAGTGGTCTGATATTAAGCGTGGTTCTTCTACCCGCTGCATTAACATCTCATTTCCCAAACCTAAATCTATATGGGAGAGACCATCATGCATGGTGGAATGGCATGAGTAGCATCATCATCAACATGCCTCTCACGCCAGACATCATGGAGTCCTATTTCCGAGAGCAGGGAGGCGAAGGTTGTTTTATCAGTTGTCCGCCTCGCCACTCTGAGTGAAAAAGATATTCTGTCCAAGCCCCTATCCAAGGTATTGTTGAAATCGCCCAAGGCTAGTACCGGTACATCTGGGGCTGAGGTCATAAATTGCGCTAGATTTTTAAGTGGTGCTGCTGTAAATGGTGGGGGAACGTATATTGAAGCAATAATACACATTAGACCATTTATTTTACAGAGCAAAAAAACATATCTGCCTCTCTGTCCACTGCTGTTGGATATACTCAAAAGTAACATTGACAGAAACCATCACACTTACTCCCTAGAATAGAAAGTGTTTGTAGAGTGATATGCGTTAGATATTTACGCAAATTTAACAGGTGGACAGAGTCGGGTCGCATGTGTGTTTCCTGCAAACATATTACCTGGGGTTTCATTTTATCAAAGTATTTAAACATCGCATTTCTTTTAACCTTATCCCCCAGGCCCCTGACATTCCATGTCATTAATAATATGCCCTTATTATTCCTATTAACCATTGCCACGGACACAGAAACAGTTATATATATACCAATAAACAATGAGCCATAGAACATTTGCCCACTTTGGAAACTTACCCCTGCAGAGCTTTTTTTTTTTAAATATGCTTTCCTACAAAATCCACTACCATTCTCACTAATGTAAAAATCCTACCTCCTCTGGTAAACCTGTGTAGCCTGTGTAAAAAAATGTACATTTATACTTTTTTTCCAATAATTATTTGTGATGTGGCTCTCCCATCTTCCCCCCTACCCCCCAGCCCTCCTCCCTCCCCCCACCCACCCAGCTGGGCCTACACTGGGGACCAAAACCTCTGCACTCCACTCATCCCTTCTCCCCTTCAGGCATCCCTTAAACCCTTATTCTAGGGCTCATCACCCTCCCCCCCCACCCCCTTTAGTGCTATTAAGGTGCTCTACCAACTGTGCCTATTATTAAATTTATCGGGGCTCCCCCATTTCAATAGTGCCATTTGTTCTTTCACACTGCTTTGTCTAGTGCATCCAAAAAAAAAAAAGCCCCAAAGGGGAGACCCATTAGTCTCTTTTTTTTTATAAATTCTTTTTTATTTCAAGAATTACGTTACAGGATATTACATTTCATCTCTTCTACTTTATTAGACTATTATCAAAGAATTGAGAGAACGATGGATAGAAACCTCATCACCCCCCCCTCCTCCCACCTTTATCCTAGTTTCGCAATACTTTCCATTTTCCTCTCTATCTTTATGTATCTTATTACCCTCTATACCCCCCCCCCCTTTTCCACCCACCCCCCCCCCCAAAAAAAAAGGGGTCGTGTTGGCCATTCCCCACCCCCCCTCCCCCTCTCTATACCTCACATAAGGAGCCCATGTCGACTGGTATCTCTCATCCAGATCTTTCAATGCCATTTTTAGATTCTCCATTTGTTGAATCTCTGCTACTTTTGCGAGCCATTGTGCTCTCGATGGAGGAGTCTCCTGTTTCCACATAGCGGGAATGCACGCTCTCGCACCTGTCTTATCAACGAGTTTTTGTATTTTTCCATTGACAATGGGATGTCTAGTAATAAGACCGCCTATGGTCTATCCATTAAATTAATTCCTGTTATTGTGTTAATTGTTTCCGTTACCATTTTCCAGAATTCCTGTATTTTTCTACATTCCCACCAGATGTGTACTAATGTCCCTTCCGCTTCAAGACATCTCCAACAGATATCTGACGTCTCTGGATATATTCGGTGTAATACTGTTGGTGTTCTGTACCATCTCGTTAATATTTTATATCCACCCTCCTCATATTTACTTGCTACTGATGCCTTATGAGTAAATCGTAGGATCCTATCTTTTTGTTCTTGAGTAAATATTAGTCTGAGATCTCTCTCCCATGCTTGTATAAAATGTAAATTCTTGTGGTCTGTCTAGCTTAATTAACGATGCGTAGAAATAAGACAAAGAATGTCTTATTAAGTTCCTGTCTAGGCATATCCGCTCAAATTTAGACGGGGATCTCGCTACTGTATAGATATCTGCCTTTGTTCGAAGGAATGCTTCTAATTGTAGCTGCCTCAGGAAATCTAATTATGGCATACCTTCTCTTTCAATCTCTCTCCTTGTCATTAGGCGGTTATCTTTTGAGAAGTGTATGATTCTACTTATACCCCTCTGTCACAGGGCATTGAACCTTGAGTCTATCATTCCTATTTGAAAAGCCTTAGTAGCTAAAATCGGTGTCAGTGGGCTTGGGTATTTTGACATCATCGTTTTTTCAAAAATCTTTTTAGTAATTCGTATAGTGGCTCCTACCAATGGATGTTTCTTTACCTCTGTTGTTATTTCACTATCTGGGGTCCATACCACTCCATCTAGTGGAACCTCTACCGTCGCTTGTTCCATTCTTATCCAGGGTTTTTTATTCCGCCCACACCACTCCACAACTTTGGTTAGATGAGCTGCTTCCTGATATTTTATCAAATCTGGGAATCCAATCCCTCCTTCCCCCTTAGGGAGTGACAGAATAGTCCTACTTATCCTTGCTGGTTTCCCTGCCCAAATACATTTCAAGAATCTTGATCTTGGTTCTCTTAAAAAAACTTTGTGGAATCTTGATTGGTAAAGCCTGTATTAGATATATCATTTTTGGAAGCACATTCATCTTTAATATATTTATCCGCCCAAACCATGTGAAGGTTCCTTTATCCCATCTATCTAGGTCAGATTTTATTCGCCTAGCCAACATTGCATGGTTAGATTCAAATAATCTATTTAAGCTCCCTGTTATCTTTGTTCCTAGATAATTTATATGGGAATCTGTCCACCTGAAGTCAAAATGAGTTTTAATCTGCTCCAATATTCTGCTTTTACTTCTATTCCTAGTGCTTCTGTTTTCCCATAGTTGACTTTAAGTTGGACAGATTTCTGCCATTAGGGGCGGTAGAGAGGAGAAACTGGAGATGTTATAAAGATGTTATAAAGAAAAATTAAATCATCAGCGTATGCCGCCACTTTCTGTACCTCTCCTTTTGTTGCTACCCCCCTAATGTTTACATTAGCATGTATTTTCCTTAAAAAAGGCTCCATAGTCAAAACAAAAATTATGGGCGATAGTGGGCATCCTTGTCTTGTCCCATTTCGAATATCGAATTGGTCGGATATCTTACTTCTATTTTAACTTTTGCGCGTGGTTGTGAATATAAATTTTGTGAACCAGCTCATCATCCCTTCTCCTAATCCTATGTGTTGCAGCGTTGCTTTTAGAAACGACCATTCCACTTGGTCAAACGCTTTTTCTGCATCACTAGCTACTAGTTTCATTGGCTTCTTTTCTTTTTGGGCTAGATATATGCATTTACCACTCGCTGTGTATTCTCTCTCCCCTCCTACCTGGTATAAATCCCACTTGATCTGGGTGTATCAAATCTGGAATACATTCTACTAACCTTATGGCAAGAATTGTAGTAAAATACCTTTAAGTCCACATTCAACAATGATATGGGACGGTAGCTGGCACATTGAGAAGGGCCTTTCCTTTCTTTTGGAATAACCACTATATGTGCCAGCAATGTTTCATTTGGTATTTTTTTTCCTTCCCGCAGTGAGTGTTAAAAGCTGCTGTATATCTTTGTGCTAATTTCTCCGCGAACATCCTATAGTATGTTAAGCTAAACCCGTCAGGACCTGGTGCTTTGCCCCAATTTTAACATTTTTAGAGCATCCGTAAAGTCCCTTATTGTAATTGGCTCATCTATTTTCCTTGCTATGTCTTCAGATATTTTTGGCATCAGAGTATCTTTAATATATTCCCTGGCTTTTTCTAGTTTCTCATGTTCCTTCTCTGAGGTCAGTTTGTCCTCCAGCTGATATAGTTTTCTCATAGTATTTCTTAAAGCAATTTGTGATTTCTTGCGGGGTGTTGACCATTTCATCGTTAAATGTCTTAATTTGTGTGATGTGATTACCTATATGTGCTCCTTTCAGGGCATTTGCTAATGTACTGCCTGGTTTGTTCCCAAACTCATGAATGTTCTTCTCCCCCTTGTTAGTTTAGCTTTTAGCCTTATCTATCAGCAACAGGTTCAATTTTTCTCGAGTCACATCTAATTCCTGTTCTATTGATTGAGCCTGGGATTTTTTATGTACGGTTTCAAGCTCCCCCACTTGTTTGAACATTGTGTCTATCTGTTTGTTTAACATCTTTTTTCTATGTGCCCCCATTGCGATGAAGATTACCTCTCATTACGCATTTGTGCGTTTCCCACAGACAAAAAGGAGTTGTGTTCATCTGTATCGTTTGTCTCAAAAAAAAAAATCTAATTCTTCCCTTATTTTCTCTTCATACTTCCTATCTATTCAGTAGTGTGTCGTTTATTTTCCAGTGCCATTCCTTCTCATCTTCAGACTCCCCATTTTATTGTACAATCTGTTGGAACATGGTCTGAAAGTGTAAAAGTTCCCGATAGTGGCATCCACTAAAGATGTCGCTAAATTTTGCGGGATAAAAACATAATCAATTCTAGTGTATGTCCCGCGTCTATCTGCTTAGAATGTGTAATCCCTCTCCTGTGCATGAGTCATCCTCCAACTATCGATCATTTGTAATTCTTGTAGGAGTTTTTTTTAGCTTTCCTTAATTTAATATATGACAAGTGAGAGACACCTTTCAACGTATCCTTTATAGGATCCAGGGTCAAATTCAGATCCCCCCCTATCACCAGTATTCCCTCCCTGTGTTGATGGACCATTTGTATACATGATTCTAAGTAATTTATCTGATCGACGTTGGTAAATATTTATTTACCAACGTGGTCTTCTGTTGGTTTAGTATTCCTTTAACTATTAACAAACGTCCTACAAGATAGATACCCCACATGATTTCGAGTTTTGTGATGTACTATGGTATACTATCGGGAACCTGCGATTTTTCAGATTCTGAGTTTTCCTCCCTTAAAATGAGTTTCTTATATAAAGATGACCTGTGATTTAAGTCTATGTACTTCTGATAGCAACCGTACTCTTTATTCGGGGATATTTAGCCCTTTAACATTATACAAGGTAAATGTTATATTCGACATTGTTTTATCCTACCCACTGGGGTAAGCTGTCAGGAGGGGGGGGAGGTGGGAATGCCAGCCAACAGACAAAAAAAAAAACCCTATCCCCCTCTGCGAAGATTACCTTCTCTGCGTCTGAAGTCTCCCGGTGTCCCCTCAGAGACCGGGGCCACCACAGAAAGAGGAGGAAAAAAAAAAAAAAAACAACCCAAACGCCTCCGGCTTATCCTCCACCCGGAGGAGAGGCGTTTATCGTGGGGGTGCTGTAGAACAGGGCAGTGCTAGTGCCCGGCGTCCCCATACATGGCCTCTCTATTTCTTTACCATATATTTAAAACCAAATTTCTCTCTTCTTTATAGATTTTTTTTATATCTTTTTGCATTCTATCAATCTCTTGTTCTCTACCTTCCCCCTCCCCCCTTTTATATACATTCGACATGTCTTTTCTTGGCCCAGACAAATTCAGTGAACACTGACTGCAACCTGTTTGAAGTATGATGTCGGTATTATGTATAGCCAAGGCCTGCATAAGGAAAGAGAAGGAAGCAGGGAAGAGTATCATTCATCTTCAAAATATTGCAGCGTCCCCCAACCAGCAAATGTAGACCCGTATTCCATTTAGTTAGTAAGGATCCATTTAGTTAGTATCGTTTTTAGTAGTGGGGGAAAATTAAGATCATATAGTTTCGAGTGCGTCGGTGGGTATGTGCATGCCCAGGTACTTTGTAGCTGTCTTTGTCCACTTTAATGTGAAACTGGCCTGAAGGTGGGTCAAGCTGCGGTGGTGGTATTCCTACCCCCATGGCCTCAGATTTTAGCTAAATTAATTTTCGAATTGGAATAGTGTTCCGTATGTCGCAAAATTCTTGCATTAGGTTTGGGAGGGATACAAGTGGGTTGGTGAGGGAGAAGAGCAGGTTGTCTGCGTAAGCCGAAACCTTATGTTGAGAGGTGCCAAGCCGAATCCCCGTAATATTCGGGTTCAACCTCACGTGTCTCAGAGCGCGCAAAGAGAAGACAGGGGACAGCCCTGTCTTGTCCCGTTGGTAATAGTCAGCGGGTCTGAGATCACGCCGTTCGACCTGACCCTGGCCGTCGGTGACGCGTAGGCCGCAGAGATCCATCTTTGCATATTCACGTCTAGCCCCATGTGTCGTAGTGTTGAATACATGAAATCCCAGTTTACGCGATTGAATGCCTTTTCCGCGTCAGTGCCTATGAAGACACTGGGCGTCTTGGTAAGGGTGGCCGGGTATAGTAAGTTCAATACCTTGGTGGTGTTGCCTCGGGCCTCCCTGGTGGGGACAAAACCAACCTGGTCCAGGTGGATCAGTCGAGGGAGGTGTGTTTGCAATCTAGTGGCTATAACTTTGATAAAGAGTTTGAGGTCTGAATTGAGTAGGGAAATCAGTCGGTAGCTCCTGCACTGCCGTCCTTCCTGAGGAAGTCACATGATAGTGACGAATGCGCATGAGTCCACTGAGAGGTATCGGAGGTGACGTTGGCGACAGATTGCCCCTCTTTTTACATGCTCAATTGTATTTTGAATTATGTGAGTACCCCTGTCTATTTTCTTTGAGAATTAAAATTTTAAAACGGTATCACACCATCGATGCTTTATTTCTTTGGGGCGAGAAACTGACCAATCTGGGACGAGAACTCCAAGGAGGACCTGCCGTTGTTGGATCAGAGCCCATCGAGAGAACCATCTAATGTGGTTGGATCTATATGCTGTTACCTTACAGCAGTAAGGTAAGGGGACATCCTTACTTACCCTAAAAGGATCACTGGATACCCATTCCCCCCTCACTCCATATTGCGGACCCACACTTGCACTTTTGCTTTCTTGGACTGTTGAAATTTTACTTATATTTATTTTTTGCTGATATTTTTCAAGCCCTGTTGATGGACTGTTTATCACCAGTATAGGAGTGTCACCTAGCACAGTTACTTGGAATTCTTTGCACCATTATTTATAGGGTATTTCATAACACTAAGAGGAACCTGTGGAGTCATATGATTTACACCAGTACTGTTATTGTTCACTGATCATTTTATATTTATTTTTATGCTGATGCCATTTGGGCTATATCGCTCCTCATTTCAATTACACTTATCTGCATTCCCTTCCCCCACTGCTTATTCACCTATCCATCCAGCACTGATTAGCGCAGCACTACCCTCCCCATTATTAATTGCATATGGTTTGATACACCTTTCAGTGCCGCAGCTGTACCTCCACTTCTCCTCACTTTCATTCCTCCCCCCCCCCCCTTTTTTCCTTTTTTTCCCCTCCTTTGATAAGCGCGGGTAATATCCACTTTTCCAATATTTAACCCTGCAGATTACAGTTTTTGTGCGCTTCCCAAAACCAGCCCCCTGTCGCTATCAGCCGCAGTATTCGTTTGGAAGTAATGCTGAATTTCTGTCGTCACATCTGCCAGCACCTCCGGATTCTGCAGCAGGCTCTCATTGAGCTTCATGGCTTCCTTTGGCCTCTATAGAAGTCAGTCAGGGCATAGCGCAATGGTAACGGGGGCGTGGTCCGACCAGGTAATGGACCCAATCGAGGTGTTTGTTATCGCCTTGAAGCTGATCAAGCGGTACCACAGTGTTGTAAGTCACGGCGTTTAAATAACCGCCGTTACCCTAACGCAGCCCCCTTTTTGAGAGGTAATGCATATCTACCTGATTACTCTTCCCCTCTCGGCAACGCCGTTCCCCATTACTTGGGCGGCGTTACCGCAATTACATCTACCTCCACTAGATGGCAGCAGAGTAATTGCTTCTTGCCGGCCGCTGTGAAATATGGAATATGGGTGTGATGGCCTGTCCAGCGGTCTGAAAACTCCCAATCACAAGGAGCCCTGGATACAATGAGCCCATCCGCCTCACACTGCCTCTTACACCGGGGAACAACTCACATCCACTCACACGCACTGGGTGCGCAACCTGATCAATGATCCGGGGAACACATGGCCGGAACAAAATGTTCCACAGAACAAACATTCCCTATAAAACACAGTGTACACAGCGACATCTAGTGGTCAACATGGTAAGTGCAGGACACCTATACAGACCAATGATCAGCAGGTTATTTTTGGTCAGTGATTTCATCTCTTCATCAGACAATAAAGAAAAATCTAACATCCCCATTCCAGATCCCTGGGGGGTCTCCACACAAACAAATCGTTGCATCTAATAAAGCTTATATAAGATACATGAAATAATAAACAATAAACTATAGAAAATTTGAATAAAGCCTAATATAAGATTTTAAATTACGGACTCGGAAACATCAAGGGAATGTATATTATAAACATACATTTTAATCCAGCTTACAATTTGGATGTAATATATGGCAGATGGACAAGGGTTTTAAGTCCTATTTGCTGCACATACATGGTGGGATGGATGCACCTAGGCTGGGATATACACAAGATCACCATTTGTTTCCGTTTTTCTTTTCTCAAGGATCTGGCATTCTTTTGTCTTGGAGTATTAACTAACTGCTCCATGGAAAGCGCCCGTCACCTGCATTATAGAAAGGAAATCATCTCAACAAAGCATTGTAGAATATTAAAAAAAAAGTCAGTTACTTTGCTGAGTAACTAATTACTTTTTCAATGTAGTAACTGAGTCACTAACGCAATTACTTTTTCGGAAAAGTAATTTGTAACTGTAACTAATTACTTTTTCTAAAGTAAGAGAGGCAACACTGGGTACCAAAAGATAATCTATTCGGGAATACGTCTGATGCGGGCAGGAGTAAAAGGTGTAATCCCGTTCACCGGGATGGATATGTGCCTTGTGTCTACAATTCGAGAAGGGCACATTGAGGTCTCCTCCCACTATAAGTTGTCCCTCAGAAAAACCCTTGAAGCATGCTTCAGATGTCTCTTAATGAAAGTGTCATGTTGCAATTAGGGGAGTAGAGATTGGCAATAGTTACCTTCACGTCGCCTATCAGGCCTTTGACTAACAGAAACCTGCCCGACGCATCTGATTTCACGGCCATCAGGGTCCATGGGATCCGTGCCGAAATCAGGATGGAGGTCCCTCTGGATTTGGCCTCAGAGTAAGTAGAATGATAGACCATCGGGTAGAACCTATTCTGTAGGACGGGGAATTTGTTGTTGCGGAAGTGCGTTTCTTGTAGTAGCACCACATCCGCGGCCGTGAGCTTCATGTCATTGAGTAGCATGCAACACTTCTCTGGGACGTTAAGTCCTTTCACATTAAGTGAGACTATGGTGAGTTCATCCATGCCTGTGGGAAACAGTGAGAAAAGAAAACCAAGAGAAAGGAGAGGGAGGGGCGGGGTTATAGAAGGAGAGAAATAGAGAGCAGAGGGGCGAGGTGCCCCCCTGTAGGAAAGGTGTCCCCCGAGGGGGTAAAGACAGTAACCATCGTGGGTGCCAAGGAGACTCCCCTAGTAGCCACTGACCAGCTTGGCTGGATTCCTAAGGTGTTAGCAAAAGTTTGCTGTAACGCTCTCCGGATATACTCCGGATAGTAAGCGTTGTCCTAGTGTGGTTAGCAAGAGCCAGTAGGGGGCTCCCAAACCCTCGTCAGCCCCGCTGACCTTTGCTGTGTATGATAACGTGGGCAAATAACAAGCGTCTGACGGAACACTAAACAACACAGTGCACATAGGACACATTTTCTATAAACATGTAAAGGATATAGGACTCTTAAGGCACACATAACATTCTCAATATCTATCTTTGGCACAGTGCAGTACATTCTAAAATATAACTACGCTGACTGACTTACAAAATCAAAACAAAGCATTTTTAGCCACCTCCGCCTCGCCCCCCCTGAGCCACATCCCCAGCCGAGTCCCCCAGTGTCACCAGTCCCCCCCACCCGGACGCCAACAGGCTGTCCAGCGAAGAAGACACAGGCAGGCAGAAAGGCGGGGTAATCCCCCCCGGACTCCCACCAATCACCACAACACTGCCCCACATCCCCCGCAAAAAGATGGCCTGGAGGGCTCTGGCTGGGCCGAGTGAAACAAAAACAACAAAAACAGCCCTCCAAAGTCTCACGGCCCTTAGGCCCACCTCCATCGCTCACATATTCTGGTACAGGTGTTCTGCTGGATCTTCTGCCGTCCACGGGACCCGGGGCTTCACATCAGTGGGAACTGAACCGCGTGAACCGGCTGCGGGCCCCCTGTGGTGAACTCCTCACCGAGCATCGGTAGTGCGGGGCAGAGTCCGGGAAGTCAGTGGTCGCAGGAGTGTCACAGTTTGGTCCACACAGGGGGCAGTAGCTCGCGGGTGTCCGCTCAATGACATCAACCGCTCCTAAATCTGTGGCTGGGCTACAGGCCAAGTCCCAGGGAGAAGGGGGATAGGTCGCAGTATCATAAAGGGGGGGGGGACACATCCAGGATCCCTCCAGATCGTAATAAGAGGGGGGGTAAGAGGGACTTCGTCTTCTACGGCATGGGCTCGCCGGGTGTCAATCAGGAGCCAAAAAAAACTAAAAATAGTTAAAAAACAAAACAACTGCGGCAACAGGGCTCCTATGTGCGGCATACACTGTCAGCCCGTCGGGAGGAGGGAGGCATAGTCAGTCCAATAACGTGCAAACTGGCCAAAGGCTATCAGAGTGTGCTTATGACTCACGTGACCCATGGTTGAGCGAGGTTTGGGGACATCTACTATTTGGGGACATAGTTAGATCTGCCCGCGGATGGTCTAGAGCGGCCCGATTGTTTCGGAATCCTCATCAGCCAGTTGTGTACCGGGAACGGATCTGCCTCCAGGAAGGTGAACAGCGCTGGAAGTTCTCCAGGCACTCGAAGGGTAAACGATGCTTGTTCCGTGCGGAAGATCACAGCCAGGGGGTAGCCCCACCGATAGGTGCAACCTCGTCTTCTCGCTAGTTGCAGGATCGGCTTCAGCATTGCATGTCTCTGCAGGGTGGCTCTGGATAGGTCAGGTAGGATCTGTAAATGAGCTCCGTCAAAGTCTATGTCCCCTTGGTCCCAAGCCCTCCGCAGGATGGATTCCTTCTGCGTGTACCTGTGCAGGCGACAAAGGACGTCTCGGGTCTCAGGGGGTCTGTGGACTTAGGGCCCAGTGTGCGGTGCACCCGATCAATCTCCAGAGCAGGCGGCAGGGCTTCAAGAACACTGTGGAAGATCGCAGTTACCGTCGCCGTGAGGTCTTCTTGACCGGTGGCCTCCGGGATTCCCCGCAGCCGCAGGTTATTACTGCGGTCTTCCATTTCTCATTTCTTCCAGGTGAAGCTGCATCTCCTGTGCTTCCATCATGTGTGTGTCCCGTGCTCATTCCAGTGTCTGCACCCGAGTCTCCAGAGAGATAAGCAGAGATTCTCCTGAGGTCACTCGGCTTCCAACTGCCTGTAGCTCTGTCCGAGCCTCCTGTATGTCCCTGATATGCGCCTCCTCTATGCGGACTATCAGGGATTCAATGTCCGCTCTCGTCGACAGGGCCTCGATGTCTGCTCTCGTCAGGAGAGCGCGGAGCATGGCACGCATCATCCAGTCTGCTCTGGCTCGGTGATTGACTAGCCAAGGCTGGGTGAGAGCCCGCAGCGTGTCCCGTGTGAGTCCCCATTTCTGGTGAGTATATGGGGGAAGCCGGCGGCGGCAGGGGGCTGGAGTGCTCCATGTTGAATTCATGTGGCGCGGCCACAATGGCGCCTGGTGATACTCTGTGAGGGTGTCTGAGGAATTGCCAAATCCCGGGTTGTAATGTCTGGTGGCGGGTACCAACGGGTCGCCGAACGTGCCCACATGAGTAGAGAGGTGTCCGGTGGCCAGGTCAGGGCAAGTCGGACGGGGAGCTCCTGTAATACACGTCTTCACACGGCCATTGCCAAGCCACACTCCCACATGGGCATTTTTTTGTGTTAATGAGCTTTGGAGTTTATTGGCTTTTTTCAGAACGCCTAAAATTTGCTTTCAAAGTGCCGTTTTTCGGCGGAAAAAAAAATGCTCAAAAACGCAAAACGCCAAAAAATGCTCAAAAACGCTGCTTACCAGCGTTTTTTTATCCATTGAAAAAAAAAGCTAAAAAACGCTACACTGAAAAACGTTAAAAAAAGGCTCCCTGCAAAGCTACTGCCGTTTTTTATAGCTTTTGTTAGCTTCTGTGTGCATGGAGCCTTATGCTTCAAGTGCTCTGCAAGTGTACAATTTGCCAGTTAAAATGTGCAGCAAGTTAACAAGACTTACAATTCAACACTGCCACACATTTGTGGCAATGTATCCTTGCTATCTGGGATACAGTCTTCAGAATCCTCTGTCTCTCAATTTTTACCATATTTTAATAACAACGATAATTTTATTAATAACTTTTTAGTACAGGTAAACTGATTGCACAGATATATAAAGATATTTGGCATTTTTTCACCATTAACTTTGTGAAACTTTTCAACACCCTCAACCTAATATAAACTATATATTTTAATAAAAGGAACTGGAAAGAACCCAAAACATCCCAAAATTATTTGGCTTCACAGATTACCACACTAATCTCCATCTACACCACAGAATATGCCCCCCCTGTGGGTTGACTTTGAAGCATCTCTCTGCTCCCCAATTTTGTCTTTGCTTACCTCCAATGGCTCCCTTTGAAATCCAGACCTACATCTTTAAGTCCTTTGCTGACACACACTGCGAGCCTGGGACTCTATTAAAATTTTCAGCAATGTAATTTCACCTTACAGCCCCCTTCTTTCTCATTTGGGCAACACATCATTCCCCCAGGATTAAAGTATGCTACCTGCTTTAATGGGTGGCTTCCCTTCCATTGTGACCACTCTTTCATACACCTGAGCAGAAATTAGGGAAAAATACCACACCCCATCTATCGAGCCTTTTAGGTTTGTACAAATTAAGCACTGGTTGACTACTCTACCCTGCCAACACAGAGTTTTTCACCTGACTCTGTTTGTTTGAACACATCTGCCACCACACACTTTTTCCAAACGTATCTCTATCATCTAATCACAGCTGATTGATCTTAAAAACCCCAGCGGCCACGCTTACATTTCTAAATAGGAACACTCGACTTTAAAGGCCCTAAGGGACAAGGAAGAATTGATACATATTTGGACCACAATTACCTCTTGCTCTATCAACACACTCACACTGGAATTGGGCCTTTAAATCAGTCTCCAGGTGGTATGTGGTTCCAACTCGCCTAGCACACTGTTACCTAAATTTCTCTGGCCCCTCTTTCAGGGCTACTATCCTTCCAGGGGTTGTAACGCCATATGTGGTGGTCATGCTCCATGTTAACCAGATTTTGGACAAAGATCCAAACTATAAACTGTTACAAACTTGTCCCTTTCTCTAGAGATTCTTGGCACATCAAATTGCATCTGAAGATCCAAATTTAAACTTGGCTACAAATGTCTTATTTGCAGTGAAACAAACATCGCAAAAGCTTGGAAACAAAAGTTTATCCATTGTACGTAGACACTTTCTTCATCAACAAATTGCTTACTAGCATTCACTTAGATACACATAAAAAAAATACTAAAAACCTGGGCCAAATGGATACAATATGCTCATCCCTGCATGTCACAATAAGCTATAGACATTTAAAGCCCTAGGTTTTTGATCTGTGTGTCCCTGATGTCCTCCTTCTGTTCCTCCCTTTCCTTTTCTATACTGTCTACTCCTTTCCCTCTTCTTTTCTTCCCTTGGCCCGCCTGGGAGGCCTTTATTATTTTTTTGCCTGGCCATTTTCTGCACAGCATACTGACTCTTATCCACGCATGTCTTTCAATTTACAGGAAGCACACCTTTTCTGACCCCCTCCCCCTGTTGATATAAATGGAATCATTACTGTACAATATGTACAGTAACTTGCCATACTTATTGCTCGTCACTTTTAATCACCTTTATCGTCTCAAATGACTTACAGATGCACTCTGGAATTTCCCATGCGCGTTACTTTTTTATATTTGTACGGGTAACCGGTACAAATGTAAAAAAGTAACGCACATGGGAAATCCTATAAAAAAAATGTAAAAAAATTACTGAAAGTGAAATTGAAAAAAGAACATCATATAAGGTAATGTGTGTTTTTTAGTGGATAAACCTGCGCCAACCTTTAGGTTTGGCGCAGTTTATCCACTAAAAACAACACATTACATATCCATTACCTTTTGGTGGGGAATTTGAGACTGCAGCAGATCACACATTTACATTGCTTTCAAAATAGGAGCACTTTTAAGCAGACGTGGTCTTGTAGTAGGAAGTTGCTCTGTCATTACTAACTGGTAAGTGGATGAAGTGGATTTGCTCAAGAAAAGGAAAGATTTTATCTCCGTGGCAACAGAGCTACATAGGCAGCTTTCGGGTTCTCCACAATAATAATTCATGTTGGGTAGATGCAAGTATTACCCACTTCTTTCCTTTTACAAGGACTCTGGTAATCAGGTCTCTACACTTCTCAGTACCACCCACCTGCCAATAGCATTGTTGTAGGAGATATTAGTTTTATGTAGTCAACACTAATTAGCTTGTGTGAAAAAAAAAGTCCATACAAAATCAGCATACCTGTCCAGATAGCATGATAATGTGGGTGAGGGGTTAGCATAAACGGCTCGGTTTGGTTTAGGCTTAGACAATGGTGAAAGTAGTGCTTTCACAGCTGCTGCAATAACAGCACTATGGGGTTGATTTACTAATATTAGAGTGCAACATTTGGTGCAGCTCTACATAGGAACAATCAGCTTCCATTGTTTTTGGCCAAAGCTGATTGGCTACCATGCACAGCTGCAACCAATTTTGCACTCCTCCGGTTTAGTAAATTAGGCCCTATATCTAGTTTTAATGATCAAGTCATTTGTGTGCCCTATCCTTTAACATGTCTTCCATCAATATTCTTCATACTTGTCACCGTCATCATCTTCTATTATCCTTGGTGTTATCTTTTCTCCATTCAATATGGGTTTTCATCTCCATGTTTGCGGTCAAATAAAGGATGCACTCAATGTAGCCTTCCCACCCTTCCTCACACGCTGTGTTTTTGGGGGGAGTGGACAATGTGGGTACATCTGTAAGAAATGCACATATAAATAATTATTTCTATAAAATAGTTAAAATGTTATGATAAAGATGTACTATGTCTAAAGACTGGATACTGATAAAATAGACATAGTATAGTAAGTTATAGTAACAATGTGAAATGAAAAAACAAAAAACAAACACATACATTTTAAATGTACCTAACAATAATATAACAGTATAATACTCCACTCAAAAAAAAAAACCCGTTTAGACTTACCGGTAACAGTATTTCCAGGAACCTTTCCAGGACAGCTACTAGAGAGATGATTGGTTCTCCCCTCTACAAGACATACAAATCAGATACCATTTAAAAAGACCCTCCCTTTCCTCTGACCCTCAGCTGTTTATAAGATCAAGTAAACCTCACAAAGTGCACTCGGCAGAGGAAAAAAAATAGAAAATATGGTAAAAAAAGGTCGACCAGTGAAAAGTAAATAGGGTGAGAAATATAGACGCTGTCCTGGAAGGTTACCTGGAAAGTCTAACTGGGGTTTTGCCCCTCACCTTCCAGGCAGCTACTTGAGAGGATAAGCAAGATTCTATACCTTAGGGAAGGGACCAACAGCCTGAAGCACTTTCCAACCAAAGGAGAGGTCCTGGCTGGAAAGCATCTGAACTCTATAATGTTTTACAAATGCCATCGAGAGGAGGACCAGATGGAGCTTTAGAAATTTCTCCCATGATGCTCCCGCTCTTTCTGCCCATGAAGTGGCCATGGATCTCGTTGAATGAGCCCCTAATTCTAGAAGGAGGGATGCGACTGACGCTTTATATGCTTCACAATAGCTTCCCTAATTCACGTAGCTATAGAGCTTTTAGACGCTTTGGACCCTTCTTGGGGCCGCTGAATAACACAAACAGCTGGCAGAAACTCCTAAAACCACTGGATTTCTCTAGGTAAAGCAGAAGACACTCTTTACGTCTAAAATACAAAATCTTTCCTCCTCCGCATTCTTGAGAGAGGTACAGAAACTAGGCAGGACTACCTCGGTGGACCTAAAAAAGTTTGAAGATACTTTGGAAATAGAAAGGATCAGGCCTAATCACTACCCTGTCCTCTAGAATTTTCAGAAAGGGGTCTTTACAGGAAAGGGACTGCAGATCAGAATTCCTCCTCCCTGACGTAATAGCCAAAAGGAAGGAAATCTTTAAGGAAATTAAATTTCAGGGAAGCCTCATGCAAAGGCTCAAAAGGAGCCCCTGTTAGAGCATTTAACACTAATGACAAATCCCAAGGATGATGACCTTGGGAGCATGTCTAGATCTGGCTGAAAGGAACCTCCTGACGAAAGGATATTTCGCTAGTTTCTTGTCTGAAAACAAAGACATGGCCATAACCTGAACCCTAAGGCCTCTTTCTCACGGATGGCTGTTTTGCCGCAGTTAAAAGCATGTTCATGTTTATGCTGGAATTCAAGACTCCAGGCACAGCGATCAGCACATCATTTCCAACGTTCCTATAGATTCTCCTTGTGACCAACTTGCGGCTGTCCAGGATAGTTTGAATAACCTTCTCTGAACACCCTCTCAACTGTAAGAAGCGCCACTCAGCCTCCAGACCGTCAAATGGAGGTCTTGAGGGTTTGGATGCAACACTGGTCCCAGATGGAGAAGATCCTTCCGATCTGGTAGGGCCAGGGAAGACCCACAGAGAGGGCCTTCAGAGAGGAAAACCAACTCTCCTGGGCCACCAGGAAGCAATCAGAACCACTTATGCTCGATCCTGAATAATTTTCCGAACTGCCAGAGGTAAAGAGGGGAATAGGAGGAAGGCGTAGGCCAGAGCAAAATCCCACGGGGAAAGGAGAGAGCATCCGGCAAAAAGATCCACTGCAGGAAGACCCCATCTTAACACAATCTCCCGGAAATGTACCTTGATGCAGCTCCCAACAGCTCGAACTGATGCTCATTCTGCTCAGATAGTACGCCAGCGTATTCTCTGATCCCCTGATGTGGACTGCCCTGATCAAAGTGGACATTGATCTCTGCCCAGGACAGAATCTGCTGTGTTAGCATTAGAAGTGACTCCGAAAGAGTGCCCCCTTGCTTTTTCAGGCACGCCACCGTTGTGGCATTGTCTGAGAAAATGAATAAGTCTCTTGAATAGACCCTCTCTTGCAGAACCAAGAGAGCTTTCCTCACAGCTAGTAGTTCCCTGAAATTTGAGGAGCGTCCTGCCTCCTCTGGCAACCAGGCTCCCTGGGCCTGCCAGGCCCTGAGAGTGCACACCCCAGCCCCACAGACTGGCATCTGTAATAACTTTTCTCAAATAACTTTTTATTGAAAATAGTTGCTTACAACATACAAAAGCATAGAATATAGCATGAGGGAAGATGTACAAATTAAGACACAAATCTGCGTATGTTACAGGCCTTCCAGCAATGACAAGTATGGTTTGTCGTTGCACTGCTAAACAGTAGTAAGCACATACCTGAAGTTAAATCTGCTATACTCATAGAAGCATACATTAGAACACTGCAAAACTTTAAACCTGAAGGAGTCACAGGGGTACTCATGGAAGAAAGGAGAAAGAAAAGAGAAAAAAGAGGGGGGATAGGGAAGAAGGGAGAGAGAGAGGGGTCATCGAATCAGCTCGTTTACCTGGTTATAGTGGGTCCTCCCGAAGCGCCACGGCTCCAGACAACGTCATGGGTCTCCAGCTTGTCCTGTATCCTGGCAGTCATTCTCTCCATCAGCTCCACATCCTTAACTCTAGCATATAAAGCCTCATGGGTGGGGGGAGAGCGATTTTTCCAGTTAAAGGCTATGAGACAACGTGCAGCTGTGAGAATATGGCGTGTTAACTTTTTGTAGGGCTTGGAGACTCTCAGGGGTGACAGGCCCAATAGGAAGAATTTGGGGCACATGGGGACCTGCGTGTCCAAGAGACGGCCCAACAGTTTTTGGACTGCGGTCCAGTAGGGGGAGATCATCGGGCAACTCCAATAGATGTGAAAGAGGGAGCCCCTATCTGTTTAACATCGCCAACAGCGATCTGAGCTAGTGGGGTATATAGCGTGAAGTACGTCAGGGGTCATATACCAGAAGAAAAGTACTTTATATGCGTTCTCCTTTATATAATTTACAAAAGGAAACTCTTCGCCGCCTGGGACCATATTATCCGCCATTGCTCTGCGGATATTACCTCATTGAGGGCTTTTTTTTTTCAGATGTTATGAAGTGTAGGTGAAAGTGATTTTTGGGACCCGATCCCCGTACGCCTGCACAGTACGCCTGAACCTCGGAAGGTTCATTTACATACTGGACATGTGTACACAGCAATTTCGGGGGATTCACGCACGCCTTGTCAGTACGCTGGGAAAATCTTGGTAAATTCCAAGCGGCGTAGCTGTAATTGCGCGGATTGACGCGGCACACGTGAATCCCGAACTGTTTTCAGCTTACGCTGACCATGAAGGGGAACTCTGCGACAAATTTCCCAGGGCATGATGGGAATGTGATGTCACAAAGGTTGAGGTCGAAGGGTGGCATCAGCCGGTGACCACGCCCTATGCCTATATAAGTCAATGAGCAACGATCAGACGCCATAACAGCCGGAGGCCTCGTCGTGTCAACATCGAATGAAAGAGAAGAAGGAAGAAGACACCAGAGAGAAGCCCTTCGCCCCGCGGAGGAGCCAGGCAGAAGAGACAATGACAAGACAGCAGAGAAAAGACCGGGGGAGTTGGCGCACCCCCGGCAGAAAACAAGGAAGACCGGGGCCCCGGCGGAAGGCACCGGAGAAGACCAGGGGCAGTGCCCCCCTCCCCCAAAGCACACACTCCCCCATGTTGAGGGCATGCGGTCTGGTACGGCTCAGGAGGGGGGGCCGCTCGCTCGTCCCCACCCCCATTCCTGTCCGGCCAGACTGTGTGCTTGGGATAAGGGCTTGGTCTGGATCTGGGGGGAACCCCACGCTGTTTTTTGGCGTAGGTTTAACCCCTTACGTTCCAGACCAAGCCTAAGAGCCTGGTATGCACCTGGAGGGGAACCCAAGTTTTATTTTATTTTTTATTTGGTCTGGAGTTGTCCTTCATGCTCACCGTCCCCTTCATGAACAGTGATCTGTCATTTACCCATGTCAGTCCCACCCCCTTCAGTTAGAACACGCCCAGGGAACATAATTAACCCCTCCCTCGCCCCTAGTGTTAACCCCTTCCCTGCCAGTGGCATTTTTATAGTAAGCAATGCATTTTTATAGCACTGATCGCTATAAAAATGCCAATGGTCCCAAAAATGTGTCAAAAGTGTCCGATGTGTCCGCCATAATGTCGCAGTACCGATAAAAATCGCTGATCGCCGCCATTACTAGTAAAAAAAAATATTAATAAAAATGCCATAAAAATAACCCCTATTTTGTAGACGCTAAAACTTTTGCGCAAACCAATCAATAAACACTTATTGTGATTTTTTGGAGCCAAAAAGATGTAGAAGAATACGTATCGGCCTAAACTATATTTTTGGGGATATTTATTATAGCAAAAAGTCCAAAATATTCTTTATTTTTTTAAATTGTCGCTCTATTTTTGTTTATAGCGCCAAAAAAAAACCCCGCAGAGGTGATCAAATACCACCAAAAGAAAGCTCTCTTTGTGGGAAAAAAGGTCGCCAATTTTGTTTGGGAGCCACGTCGCACGACCGCGCAATTGTCAGTTAAAGCGACACAGTGCCGAATCGCAAAAACTGGCCCGGTCATTGACCAGCAATATGGTCCGTGGCTCAAGTGGTTAAATAATAACAAAACAGTAAAGTTAGCCCAATTTGTTGTGATAATGGGAAAGATGATGTTACACCAAGTAAATATAAACCTAACTTGTCACGCTTTAATATTGCACACACTCATGGAATGGCGCCAAACTTCAGGACTTTAAAATCTCCATAGGCGACACTTTTTTTTTTTTTTTACAGGTTACCAGTTTAGCCCCCTTTCACACTTGTACGACTTCAAAGTCTATGTGAGTTTTACCGCGATTTCGCGGCCGCGAATTTGCCGCGATTCGCGGCTGCGATTTCAATGAATGCCTGTGTAAGTGGCATCAAAATCGGACCAAAGTAGTGCAAGGACTACTTGAAGTAGGCACAACTTAAAGTCGTGCCAGTATGAATGGTAGTCATTGAAAATAATGGAGAATGACTTGTCATACGATTTTGCAGTCCTAAATCGTGAGACAAGTCATATTAAGTGTGAAAGGGGACTTAGAGTTACAGAGGAGGTCTAGTGCTAAAAGTATTGCTCTTGCTCTAACGCACGCGTCAATACCTCACATGTGTGGTTTGAACGGTGTTTATATATGTGGGCGGGACTTGCATGCATGTTCGCTTCTGAGTGCGAGCTACTAGGGACAGGGGCCGTTTAATTATTATTATTTTTTTTTACGTAATAATCAAAAGACCTCCCCTTCAGGCTGGAAAGCAAGAGTTCAGGCGGAAAAAAAACAGATCTCATCCTTTCAGCCGCGATTGCAGCTTTGCTTATGTTTCTGCATTCTGCTGAGCTGAGCATGCCCAGGGACTTAGAAATGTTTGATGTTGCTTTTTGTGGGTGAAAATCATTTTGGATGTCTCTGATGCTCATGTAGAGATGAGACTGACCTTTGTCCCTGTGTTTTCAATTTCTAATCCCCATTAGCACACATGTTATATAAAGCATGTATACAGCAGTTGTCAGCTGCCCTGAGAGAGGGCAGGTTGTGTGTTGGGGGGGCGACTATGGCTGGCAGGCAGGCAAGAATGTCTTTGCTCTAAACAGATATGTTTTTGAGCAAGTTTTTTTTTGGCAATGTATGTTTTTTAACATACATTCAGGCAGCTAAATGCCCAGGTCCGGTTTTGCGATTCGGCACTGCATCGCTTTAACACACAATTGCGCGGTCGTGCGACGTGGCTCCCAAACAAAATTGCTGTCCTTTTTTCCCCAAAAATATAGCTTTCTTTTGGTGGTATTTGATCACCGCTGCGGTTTTTATTTTTTTGCGCTATAAACAAAAATAGAGCGACAATTTTGAAAAAAATATTTTTTACTTTTTGCTATAATAAATATCCCCCCAAAACATATATAATTTTATTTTTTCTTCAGTTTAGGCCGATACGTATTCTTTTACCTATTTTTGGTAAAAAAAATCGCAATAAGCCTTTATCGATTGGTTTGCGCAAAATTTATAGCGTTTACAAAATAGGGGATAGTTTTATCATTATTTTTTTTTTTTACTACTAATGTTGGCGATCATCGATTTTTTTCGTGACTGCGACATTATGGCGGACACTTTGGCCAATTTTGACACATTTTTGAGACCATTGTCATTTTCACAGCAAAAAATGCATTTAAATTGCATTGTTTATTGTGAAAATGACAGTTGCAGTTTGGGAGTTAACCACAGGGGCAGGCTGAAGGAGTTAGGGTTCACCTAGTGTGTGTTTACAACTGTAGGGGGGTGTGTGCTGTAGGTCTGACATCATCGATCGAGTCTCCTATAAAAGTGATCACTTGATCGATGCAGCCGCCACAGTGAAGCACAGGGAAGCCATGTTTACTACGGCTCTCCCCGTTCTTCAGCTCCGGGGGGTGATCGCGAGGGGGGCGGCAAGCCACGCCCTCGTCCCGGATCGCTCCCCGCGGGTTACCGACCGCCACATGTACCGGGGGGTCCGATCGGACCCCCGACCCGCGGAAAGGTGGGACGTACATGTACGCCCATATGCCTGTACGTGCCATTCTGTGGACGTATATGTACATGCGGCGGGCGTTAACCGGTTAATGATGTTCACTTTGATTTATTTGTCTATGCTGCATTATTTTGCTAAATTTTTCTCAAGATGTTTTGACTAATGTTTCAATCAATCAATCAATCTATCATGTTATTTCCAAAGCATAAACCATATGCTGTTTACTGTCTCAAATGTATATTTTTAGTTTTTATATTTATGTTTGTGTTTTTATGTTTATTTTTAATTTTTTTTTTTGCTTTCCCTGTTTTGTTGACCAATACAATTACTTTTAAATTGTGTTTGATTTTTGTTACTTTTTCATGCTACAGATTTTGACAGCTGCAGCTGAAATAATTTTGGCCTAAACAATCAGGTGTGATTTTTGTCTGTAAGCTCTTTTCCTGGTGTGTATGGATGAAATGTTTGCTGCCATGTTTAATCACCAGGAAATTAAAAAGACAGAGCGGTAAGTATTGGTTCCTTTTTACTGTAGTGGTCCTCAAGTACCCCCGACAGGACATGTTTTGTGGATTTATCTTATCAAGAATTGCTGTCCAGACTGTCTTTTAAAGCACATGTGCAAGATGAAGGTAAACCTGCAAACATGGCCTGTTGGGGGGGGGGGGGGGGGGGTGTTTGCGGACAGGCTTGAAGTGCTGATTTACATCACTGTGCTTAAATCTAGTGCAAGACAATCCTATTCTAATTGTGGGTGTTTGAGGGAAGCCAAGTGAGTGTTAGAACCCCTGCTTGTGTTTTTTTGGGTTGAGCTTTGTGTCCCTTTTCTTAAAATTGGCTTCACTTCCTGTCACACAGCTGAACAGGAAGTGAGGTTAAAACCCTACCAATGTCTTTTCTTGGGGACACAGGTCAATCTAACTAGTGTCCCCATTAAGCAAATTGCACTCCAGCACTGCTGTGTACACCCCAAATGATTAGTTAGTTTGGGGTTTAGTAAAGGTTTAGTAAAGGCAAAGCCACTCTGCAGTACAAGCGTAGTCGCTGAAAATCAGAGGGGAAGCACTGATGGTTTTACCATCCAATCCTGTAGAAGCAAAGGTTTTTTTTTTGTTTGTTTTCTTCCTTGCTCGTCCACTTGTAGTGCAAAGTGGATTTGCCTTTAGTAAATGGACCCCAAAGTCCAAGATCCCTAATAATTTGGGGTGTACACAGCAAAATGCTAGAGTGCAATTTACATAATGGGAAACTATTTAGATTGATCTCTGTGTCCCCAAGAAAATATATCAGTAAGGTTTTACCCTCACTTCCTGTTTGGCTATGTGACAGGAAGTGAATAAATTTGAATTAGAAAGTGACAACATTTGTGACATCCCCCAAAAATGAGCAGATGATACTTATTTGCAAATTAATATTTTTTTATTTAACAATGGGTGGTGTTTGTGGGGGGCCCTAACACACATTCATACATATTAGCAACGCTGTATCCTGGCCTATTGGCATGGTTATATTTTCTTAGTCCTCTCAATAAAATTATCAGAAATGTGTGCTTAAAGTAGAACTATAATCAACACTTTTTTTCTTTCATTTTGGATGGAGGGAGGGTTATAGCCCCTGTCAGTTTATTTTGTACCATCCCTGTCCAATTGGGGAGATTTGCCTTCACTTCCTGCCCCATAGCCAAACAGGAAGTGAGAGAAAAACTATGCAAACTAAGGGAATCCAGTGCCTCTCCTCCCCCCAGAACTAGTGTGTGTGTGTGTGTGTCCCCCCCTGAAAATTTATGGACGTTTCCTAAAAAACAGGGTGTGGCCTTGACAGGAAGGGGTGGGTCATTTTTCTATTAGGAGGTGCAGAAGTTTAGTTAGGCCTAGGGCAGCACAAAACCTAAATATACTACCGCTTATTTAGACAGGATCCGATTTATAGCATGTTTTTATATTGTGGGAGGAAACCCACGCAGGCACAGGGAGAACATGCAAACTCCAGGCAGATGGTGTCACAGGCGGGATTCGAACCAGCGACCCTTTTTGCTGCTAGATGAAATGACTATCCACTACACCACTGTGCTGAACGAACATGATCGTGGCTGAAATGATGAGATCAGTGTTTTTTTTTTCCAATCTCATGTTTTCCAGCATGGAGGATAGATGTGGGGTCTTATTGACCCCGCCTCTCTCCATAAAGAAGACCTGTCACACACTAGTCCTATTACAAGGGATGTTTACATTCCTTGTAATAGGAATAAAAGTGATCCAAAAAAAAAAGGGGCAAAAAAGTGTAAAAAGAAAAATATTACGTAAAAAAAAATTAAAACGCCCCTGTCCCTAGTAGCTCACACTCAGAAGCGAACACGCATGTAAGTCCCGCCCACATATGTAAACACATATCAAACCACACATGTGAGGTATTGACGCGTGCTTTAGAGCGAGGGCAATAATTCTAGCCCTAGACCTCCTCTGTAACTCTGAACTGGTAACCTGTAAAAAAAAAATCAAGCATTGCCTATGGAGATTTTTAAGTCCCGAAGTTTGGCGCCATTCCATGAGTGTGTGCAATATTAAAGCGTGACAAGTTAGGTATCTATTTACTTGGTGTAACATTATCTTTCACATTATCCCTAAAAATTAGGCTAACTTTACTGCTTTGTTATTTTTTAATTCATGAAACCGTTTTTTTTTTTGGGGCAAAAAAAAGGCGTTAGAAAAATTATTGCCCAAATGCAGTTGGAAATAAAATAAAAAAATGACCGCCACTTTATTCCCTAGGGTGTCTGCTAAAAAAATATATATAATGTTTGGGGGTCCTGAGTAATTTCCCAGGAACAAAATATAATTTTTACATGAAGGAGAGAAGTGCCAGAATAGGCGCAGTATGGAAGTGGTTAAAGTGAAACAATAAAAGTGAAATATTCCTTTAAATTTCATACAGGGGGGGGTATAACATGCTTGTGAAGTAGTACATGTTTTCCGTGCTTAGAACTGTCCCTGTACAAGATGTCATTTCTGAAGTGAAAAAAAAAGTAATTTAAAAGTACTCATGGCTATAAAGAATACAGTCATTGCTCATTAAAACTAAAAAAACAAAAACGTGGGGGTCCCCCCAAATTCAATTACCAGGCCCTTCAGGTCTGGTATGGATATTAAGGGGAACCCCGCCGTCCAAAAAATAAAAATAAAAAGACGTGGGGGTCCCCCCAAATATCCATACCAGGCCCTTCAGGTCTGGTATGGATTTTAAGGGGAACTCCACCCCAAATAAAAAAAAAATGGCGTAGAGTCCCCCCAAAAATTCACACCAGACCCTTATCCGAGCACGTTAACCTGGCCGGCCGCAGAAAAGAGGGGGGGGGAGTACGCCCCCTCTCCTGAACCGTACCAGGCCACATGCCCTCCACATGGGGACAAGGGCCTCATCCCCACAACCCTTGCCCGGTGGTTGTGGTGGTCTGCGGGCGGGGGGCTTATCAGAATCTGGACGACCCCTTTAACAAAGGGGACCCCCAGATCCCGCCCCCCCCTGTGTGAAATGGTAATGGGGTACATTGTTCCTCTACCATTTCACCAAAAAAGTGACAAAAATTTAAAAAATGACAGTAGCCGGTTTTTGACAATTCCTTTATTAATATCTTCTTTCCGCGCTTCTTCTTCTTTCCTTCTTTCTTTCGAGTTTCTTCCTCCATATTCCTCTGCTTCTTTCTTGGGACTTCTCGTCCGCATCTTGACCGGCGTCTTCTTCCATCTTCTTCTCCTTCCGTCTGCCTTCTCGTCCCACATCTTCTTGTTCTTCTGGATGCTGCGCTTGAAATTTAAGTCCCCGCCATGTTCCTGTGACCCCGCCCCGCTCTGATGCCACAGGTAAACTCATAAGAAAGTCCGCGTGTGGTATATGTGCGTCAGAGGGGGGCGGGATCACAGAGCGTCACACAGCGGGAACTTCAATTGGAAGCTCGTCCGCATCTTGCACGGCTTCTTCTTCTCCGGACGCTGCGCTTGAACTTGAATTCCCCGCCGCGTGACCCCGCCCCCCTCTGACACACATGACTTTCTTATGAGTTTACCTGTGACGTCAGAGGGGGGGTGGGGTCCCAGGAGCGGCACACGGCGGGGAATTCAATTTCAAGCGCTGCGTCCAGGGAAGAAGAAGGAGATGCGGACGAGAAGGCCGACGGAAGGAGAAGAAGATGGGAGAAAACGCCGGGCAAGATGCGGACGAGAAGACCCAAGAAAGAAGCAGCGGAAGAAGTAGAAGATGCAGGACGAGAAGTCCGATGGAAGGAGAAGAAGATGGAAGAAGACGCCGGGCAAGATGCGGACGAGAGTTCCCAAGAAAGAAGCAGAGGAAGATGGAGGAAGAAACTCGAATGAAAGAAGAAAAGAAGAAGCGCGGAAAGATATTAATAAAAGAATAGTCAAAACCGGCTACTGTCATTTTTAAAAAAATTTACACTTTTTTTTTTGGTGAAATTGTAGAGGTACAATGTACCCCATTACCATTTCACACAGGGGGGGGTGGGATCTGGGGGTCCCCTTTGTTAAAGGGGTCTTCCAGATTTTGATAAGCATCCCACCCACAGACCCCCACAACCACTGGGCAAGGGTTGTGGGGATGAGGCCCTTGTCCCCATCAACATGGGGACATCCTCCCCATGTTGAGGGTATGTAGCCTGGTACGGTTCAGGAGAGGGGGGGGCCGCACTCTGTCCCCCCCTCTTTACTGTGGCCAGCCAGGTTAAATGTCAAATGTCATTTTGTGCAGGAACAGTTCTAAGTACGGGAAAAATGCGCTATTTCACATGCTGAATTTACACCCCCAGGTACGAAATTTAAAGGAATATTTCACTTTTATTGTTTCACTTTAAGCATTATTAAATTCACTGCTCCCGAAAAAACGTCAGTTAAAAAAAAAAAAAAAAGCATTGATACATGTCCCCTGGGGCAGGACTCAGGTCCCCAAACACTTTTTAGGACAAAACTTGCATATTAACATTTAAAATGAACACTTTTTATTTCTCCCATAGACTTCTATAGGGAGTTCTGCGGCGGCTTTACATATTACTTGCATTGCGCCCGCTGCTACGCCGGATCATGCGCCTAATTAAGGCTTCACCCGGAGTACTAATTAAGCCATGAACCGGCGCAGCGCAGTAATAATAGTAAATCAGCCCCTATGTGTACTCTATTTTTCTTAACCGAGTGACACACTGCAACCGCTGACTGCACTCTAAGAAAATTACCAGGACCGCAGATTTCGGCTGGGATCCAGCAGAGGGCTTTGGACACCGGGAGAGAACAAGGTACCACTACCAACCGCCTGTTACCCCGGCTGGGGTGCTTATATCTGGTAAGTGGGGACCTATGAGGGGGAGCACCAAAGTCACCTTGCCATTGGATCAACGTAACCAGCACCAAGTCACCAATACAGGCGTTCCTGGGAACTTGTTTGTTTTTATATTACAGTGACCCTATTGTTTTGTTTAAAATCTTAGAGGTTTACGGATCAACGGGACTTGGAGTGTTCACACTTTGGCTATTGGCCTAAAAGGGTGTGTGTACCTCCACATCGAGACTGTTTTTTTTGGAATTGTGTTTTTTTCATTTGCGTTTGTTAACCTGATGCTTAGCAACTGTCCTATACCCATCAGGTTATTATAGCAATCAGTCTACCCATTGCATATTAAGGCTTTTTGTGTTTTAGGCTCAACTTGCCTACTATGTTTTACTACACTAACCTATTGTATAGGAGTTACCCTGATTTACTAGGTCAGATAGCAAACAGCCTATCCATTGCACACCAGGGGATTTCAGTCTAACATTCTAGCAAATTGGCAGATACAGCTAGGCTGCTGTCCTGCACAGGATCCTGTCACTTGGCTTTTTGGCTTCATTCTATTAATTTATTATATTTTTTGCCTCTGGCCTAGTGATATACTTTAGGTCTGGAAACCAGCGGAGGCTGAGGGCCCAGTATACAGTATAATTTCCTAGGCATATAGTGACATAACCCTTTATCATCAAATAGCATACCTCTCTCCTTTTTTGCACCCAGACTTTTACAGTAAGGGTGTATGGGGAGTCCATAACCATTGGACCCCACCCCAATACAGGTACCCGACACAGACATCCTTGTCTTTGAAACACACATCTCCTGTTTTCTGTGACACCTCGGTCACTAGCAGCGCCAACTTCCCTCATCATTTACCTATTCTTCTCAGTCCCCTCACCGGGACTCCATAGGGAGGCAGCAGCTTTCTACACACCATCAGCATGGATTACTGTCTGTTTTTACAATTGGTCTATAGTTGACAGGGTCCTTGTCCGGCTTGGGGATCAGGGTGATAAAGGAGCGCTGCATATCTGCCGGAACGGGCTATCCCGAAGGAAGGTATTAAAGAGTTTGCACATGTGGTCAAGCAGGAGGGGCAAGCTTTATAATATTCATAAAGCAGGCCATCTGGACCCGGGGACTTGCGGGAGGGTAGATATTTGATGGTCTGCTCTATCTCCTCTTCAGTAATCTGCATATTCAGGGAAGTTAGGTCAGAGGGTTGGAGCCTAGAAACGCTGCTTTGTTCCAGGTATTTTTCCATGCTAAGGGAAATGTCCGGGGAAAAAGGGTCACTGGGAATGTCAGGGTTGTTGTAAAGGTTTGTGTAAAATTCTGTAGTAACTTTTAATGGAGCATGTTGCGCCCAGTTCTTCCCTCCCTGCAGGTGTTCCCGCTGCTCCCACCAGGAGAGATTGAGCAAATTCTCTCTTGGCAGCTGCACCAGCTGATCTAGAGAACCCTTCCTGCGATCCCAATGGAGTAAGAGAAACGCCTGAAGGGGTCTAGAGTGTAATTTGGCCCAGGGCACCCCTGGGATGGCTGCAGTCAATAACCCTAATAACTGCATGATACGCCGAAGAGAGATCTGCGGGACCAATTTGAAGGCCTGCACAGAGAGAAGTTTTAAAATGTTCTCCTTGGGAAGAAAAATCTTTTGGGCAACAGAGTCTATTAGATAACCCAGGACAAGTATGCTCTGGGAGGGCACCAGACAAGACTTCTGTTGATTGACTTTCCACCCCAGTTTCTGAAAGGTCCGTAAAACCAACTGCAGATCCTGGATAAGGGACTCTTTGTCTCGGGCAAAGATCAGAAACTTAAACAGATATGGGACGATCAATACACTTTGCATCCGAAAAAAGGCCATGGTTTTTGTAAAAATTCTGGGTGCTGCCGAGAGAAAGGAAGGAAGGGCATTGAACTGCCAATGACTCGACCCGTTGTCCATGAGAATCGCAAATCTGAGGAACCATTGGTGGCTTTGGCAGATTGAAACATGAAGATAAGCGGGTTACCATAAAGACCTCTGGCCACAATAGATTTCTTACAGAATAAATATTTTCCATCCAGAAACGTCTGTAGAGAATAAACTTGTTCAGGATGCTTAAATTGATGACCATACAAAAGCCGCTGGACCAGAAAGATGTGGGAATAAAATCCCTGGAATTTTAGATTTTCCGGAACAGGAGACAAAACCCCCTCTGTTTCCCACATGGAAGTTAGATTCAACATGGCTTGCTGTCTTTCTTGGTCTCTCAGCAGATGGGTAAGAAAAAATCCCTGGGGGGGGGGGAGACTCTTGAATTCCAACCTGTAACCCCTTTCTGAAGAATAAAGGAATTGTTGGAAATCTCTGCCCATTCTTTGACGAAATGGGACAACCTTCCCCCTACCCCTATTCTGGCGTCACTTGGGATTTTGGAAGGGGCTGAAGGAGCAAAGAGAGTCCCCCTTTTTGCTTATCTTTGTTAAAAGACCACTTTTTTTTCCGCCTGTTGCCTGTTGGTTTTAAAATTAACCTTTTTCTGGAAACTGCAAAAAGGCTTCTTATTCTGTGGCTTATTCTTTTGAGAAGAAGTTTACTCTTCTCAGAGGAATGAGCTAGGACCTCCACCAAGGAGGAACCGAATAAGAGCTTGCCTTCAAAGGGAATGCCGCAGAGTTTGTTTTTGGAGGTAAGGTCACCCTCCCAAGATTTAAGCCAGATAGCCCATCTGGCTGAATTAATGAGAGCAGAAGACCTAGCTGCAGCTTTCACGACGACTGCAGCTGCATCAGACAGGAAGGCAACTGATTTGGCAATGAGTGGGAGAGACTCCCTAATATCCTCTTTGGGGGTGTCGTATGAAAGAAGATCATCCAGATGCTGAACCCATACGTCCAAATTGGTAGCCACACAGGTGGATGCTACAGCTGGACCCAAGGAGAAAGCTGAAGCATCCCAGGCCTTACGCAGCAAGGAGTCGGCCTTCCTGTCCATTTGCTCTTTAAGTCTTCAAAAGACAGGTCTGACACCTTGGATACCTGTGACATAGGGGCATCCAGCCTAGGACATTTAAAGAAAGTTTCCTTTAACTAAGACTCAAAAGGAAATCTTCTTTTGTGCCCTTTAGACTGGAATAATCTCCTCTTGGATTTGCTGTGGTATCTCAATCTGTTCCAGCCTTTTGGCTAAGATCAAGTGTAGTATCTGTTCTTATCAGTTGCCAGTAGGGGGCACTATGCTAACCGATGGCGGTTGGCAGATGCAGAACCTGCTGGCGTGGAGGTGGAAGCCTTCTGATTTGGACAGAGAAACATGTGGTCGAAGCTGAAGGGCCGGGCCCCTGGCCTTCTGGCCTGGATTTTGTGGTGCCTGCCCCGGTCAGTTGTTCAGGAGAGAACACTAGCTCCTCCTTCCTCCCGGGAGGAGCGGTTAGTATTTCCCGAACATGATTAGGAGGGAGGGATGGGAATAGTGGGAGTAGCCTATTGGTGTGGGCTCTCCCCAATCTCTCAGAGCTCCTACCTTCCTGGCTGGGATGGGTGCTGTTGGTCTGGGCTGTGGGTCAGGGTCCGTTGAAAAGCCTATGGTGATGTGCCCCTGGAGTGGCAGTCCAGGGGTGCCGTAATTGCACTAGTGCTTTTACCGGCACTTTTGCTTTTTGGCACCTTGGTCACGACACCATATCACCTTTTTTACACCTGCCTTTAGGGCCGGGCCTTTTGGCTAGGACCAGAGGAATTTTTGATTCCTGGCCGGAGGGCCAGCCATCATATTGCACGATGATCACTTTTCACACTCCCTCATCTTTCTTCTCCCCTACTTTCTTTAATTTACCCCTCTGTTTGCAACTTTATGTCCTTTTTTGTTTGGTGCATGTTATTTGTCACTGTGGGCAGACCCTCCAAGGAATGGGGTCCGTGTCGGCTTCGGCTGCTCGGACCACTTGAGTACCTCAGTCCCCGTCTGGAGCCTAACGCCCCGGGGGACCAGGGTCAGGTCCTTCTTTATGGAGGACCGTTTGATGTGCACATTTTTTCTGCACCGGGTGGAGTTTTTTGGGTGTGTTTTGCACGCCATAGGCTTTTCAATAGAAAAAGTCTCAATCTGTTCAGAGGTATATATTGACTTTAAAAGTTCGTCAATATCTTCCACTGGAAAAAAGTTACTTAGAGCTACCCGCCTCTTCCTCTGATGCAAAATCCCCATCAGATGAAGAGCTTGGGTTCTCACCTTCTTCCAGATCAGAAGTACAGTGTGAATTAATGGTCTCGGACAATAACAGAAGAAGGGGTCTAGCTGAGGCTGAAGGCTCTTGAGCTATGGAACTAGATGAGGAAGGTCCCAGCCCTGCTACTCTGTCATTAAAGGACCGGAAGAAGGCTACAACTTCCTTCATAGAAGACATTAACTATTTTAAAGAGGCAGTCTCTGACCTAGCTCTGTATGGCTCACAAAATAGTTATTTATAACTATCAGAAAGCCTGGCCCTATAGTTCCCACATTTCTTCCTTACTGGTTTGTCTTAGAAAAAAAGCAGAAACAAGATCCATAAACAAAGAAGGTCCATACAAAAAAGGTCCCATGCTGTAGAACCACAGACAAGGGCTTACCTTGGGGGCAGTATGGGACCCGGAGGCTGCCGCTGGTTAAATCCGAGCGTGTGCTCCATCCTCAGACCTGTCCTCAAGCTCCATAAGGCAAGTGGAGATCGGCCCGAAAAATCGGTTGCTGTCGTCCTGCTAAAATGCGCCTGTCCGGGGTTTCAACAGACTGTTCCCCCAGGCAGCATGTCCTCAGTGTATCACGCTGTGTTCTTCATAAAAACAGCACCCAGAAGTGTGCCATGTGACTTCTGGTTCCATCTTGCCGCGTCACCGGAAGTCCTCGAAGCCCGTCTTGGTACACCTCAGTGAAGCATGAGGAGGACAAGGTTTCCACACAGGCAGAGCTCGGGAAAAAAACTGAAGGAAGTTGCCACCACTTTTACCACCAGGTATGCAAGTACTTCCTAATAGCGAACCCTTCTGGACAGAGAGTACAGGGACTAAACACCCAGAACTTGGCCACAACAAGTACTGGATGATGCCAGAGAAGGGGGGTCCACAACCACGGTTACTAGACCCAAGGAAACAAAAAAATGTGTCGGTGCTCCTGGAGGGTCTGGAAACACAAAACAACTGAGGGTCAGAGGAAAGGGAGGGGCCTTTTAAATTGTATCTGACTTGTGTTTCCTGTAGAGGGTGGAGCCAAACATCTCTCAAATAGCTGTCCTGGAAGGTGAGGGGGGAAATATAAAATATTAAATATCATATGTAATAAGCATCAATACAGTGTGATATAGCAACATAAAGCACAAATAATCCAAGTGTTATATAAAAAATGCAGTAAAATATCTCAAGGAAAATTCTTGAGTGCTGTACAGTATAGAATCAAAGCAAACGACCATGAAATAGCTCCACAAATAGGCAGAGAATTCCTCATATGCAACAAAAGGGATGTAATGAAATAACACCAGTAATAGGGAAGTGTTCACACTCCACTCAGTATTGTGTGCCACCAAAATAGTGTTCTCCTCAAAGAACAAATAGAATTGACTCACTTAGAATAAATATGGTCAAAAGTAATTTTACTAGTAATCAGAATTCATCCAACATACATTCTTATATATGATCTTACCGACTTCAGATAGCCACTCCCAGGTTTTAAAATGTAAAAAAAGGTCCCCACAGGGAGGGCCCTTGGAACCTAGAAGTTTTTGAAAAGTATGAGATAATATCAGGGAAATAGGCGCATCCCTGTGCGTAATGGTGCAGGGTTGGCAAATCTGCATAGGCAAAGGCACTGTCAGGGAACCAACAGCAGGAGTAGGGCTTTAGGACCCAGCATCTCTGGCAGGAGAAGGGCTTTAGGACCCAGTATATCTACCAGCAGGTCACATGGGCCTATATAAGGAAGTCTGCTAGTGTCTGCATTTGCTGGTTGATCTGTAGTTCCCCCTGTGTTCCTGTATCCTGAATTTCCTGTTGATCTGATCTCCTTGTACCTACCTGGCTTGTTCTGACCCGCTCTTCCAGATCCTCTGGCTCGACCCTTGGCTTGCACCTGACCTCCTTAGTCCTGCTCCCTGCATCTGACCCCGACTTGACTATTGGACTCTGCTTATCCTGCTCCCTGTACTAAGACTCGGCTCACCCCTGGTCAGTCTGATTACGGACTGTCTTCCTGTGAATGATCCTTGACCTGGCTCCTGGCTCAGCTATCAGTTGCTCCACTGGTTCTCTGTCTCCTGGACCTCCCAAGAACGTCTGTCTTTAGCAACCAGGCACCCGTGCTTCTGTGGGCACCACACCTGCTGTGTCACCTTCCAGCATCTCGGCTCCTACCAAGTCCTGACAGTATCAACCAGCCATGTCAGAGGCCGACGGAGGTGTCTCCCCCACTGGAACCTGCCAGCCTACAGTCGGTCCTCACCACAGGCCATCCAAGAACTCCAGAAAGAGATACCGCCAATTAAAGGGCTGACTGCAGCACCTGCCTGCAACACCCTTCTCCCGCAGGTCAAGGGTCACCTTTAACTAGTTCCTTGGCAACCACTCCTGCTGTGGTGATGCCCCCTCCAGAACACAAGTGCCAACAACGAACACTTCTTCAGTGATCGGAAGAAATTCAGATCCTTTAAAAACGCATGTTACCTGTACCTGGCTCTGCAACCACATACTTTTTCCTCTGAAACCGTGAAAGTGGGATTCATTATTTCCTTGCTGACTGACGAACCCCAAGTATGGGCTCATGGCTTACTGGAGCAAGAGAGTCCCCTCATCAATTCTGTGGGACAAGTTCTTTGAAAATCATGGCCCCAGTTATATGACAATCCCTGCGGACGGCCACGGCTGAAGCTGCTCTCATGCCCTCCGGCAGGGTCAGCACCCTGCAGAAGATTACACAGTGGAATTCCGTACCTGGTCCTCAGACTCAGGATGGAATGAGGCAGCGTTACGTTATTAGTATCGGCTGGGACTGTCCTGAATCCCTCAAGGATGAACTGTCTAGAGTCAAGACCCCTTCAACCTAGAGAGTCTCATCCTACTGACTATTCAACTCGACAGACGCTTACAAGAGCGCCGGTCTGAACGCATCCACACCCCTCAACTGCTCGAAGCTCCACCCACATCTAGTTCTATGCAGCTTGGCTGGCCCATCTTGCATTAACCTTAGGGGCAAACCTTTGCTTCTACTGCGGGGGGAACCAGTCATTATACAACCTTTTGCCTCATAAGACCCAGGAAATCGGTCCTCCGTACCCTGGTCAACTGTCAGGGGTCCAGGTCCTCTTCGACTCACATCACTCTTCCGGTCATATTACTGATAGCAGAAAAAGAAGTTCACCTGCAAGCAATACTGGATTCCGAGGCATGTAGTTGTTTTTTGGATCCAACACTGGCAAGGAGACTTGCTATTTCTCTCCACCACAAGAGCCAAAGACTGACTGTCCACCTGGCCGACGGCTCACTTCCCAGTTCCGGGCATGTCACCCAGGAAACGGCACCTATCTTTACTTCCATCAATTCTGGTCACCAGGAAATTATACGTTTTGATGTCCTGAGCTCTCCTATATTCCCTGTCATCTTGGGAACTCCATGGCTACAGGCACATAACCCTCAGATTGACTGGTCCAAAAGGGAAGTTTTCTTCACCTCTCCCTACTGCCGGCAGCATTGTCCTTTTCCTGAAACCAAGGACTCTTCCAGTTGCATGTCTGTTCTACCCACACCCAGTGCAGATCCCGATATACCAGCAGCCTATCAGGAGTTTCAGGATGTCTTTGACAAGAAGAAAGCAGATTCTCTACCCCCACATCGTCCCTATGATTGCCCCATCGAGTTGTTATCGTGGGCGGAGATTCCTTTTGGCCGTATTTTACCCCTTTCTGAGACTAAACTTGAAACTTTGAGACAGTATATTGATGAAAACCTTGAAAAGGGATTTATCCGCCCTTCCTCCTCTCCTGCCGGTGTCGGCATTTTCTTTGTTGAGAAGAAGGAAAAACTTTGAGGCCATGTGTGGATTACAGGGAATTGAATAGAATTCGCTACCCGCTCCCCCTCATCCCAGAACTCTTACAGAGGTTCCGTACAGCTCATGTCTTCACTAAACTAGACCTACGTGGAGCTTACAATCTTGTCTGCATCCCAGAGGGGGACAAGTGGAAAACAGCATTTAGAACAAGGTTTGGACATTTTGAATACTTAGTAATGCCATTTGGATTTTGCAACGCACTTGGGGGGTAAAAATATAAACGCAAGTTACTCATTGGGGGAGAACATATAGGAGATTCCAGGATAGAGAAGCATCTAGGGGTCCTAGTAGAAGACAAAATGAGCAATAGCATGCAGTGTCAAGCTGTGGCTTCCAAAGACAGCAGAATATTAGCATATCTGCCATTTTATAAAACTCTGGTTCGGCCGCATCTGCAGTATGCAGTCAAGTTCTGGTCACCAATCCTCAGGAGATATGGAGATAGAGAGAGTCCAGAGAAGGGCAACTAAATTAATATGGGGACTGGAGCACATTGATTATGAGGAACGACTCCAAGCACTGAATTTATTCTCCCTGGAGAAGAGCCTTCTACAAATATACAAATATCTCAATGGTGCTCCCAGCGTAAGTATGAACTTTTCAGTCCCAGGGAGTATGAGGACACAAGAGGACATGAGGCCACATGATGAGACTGAAGGGAAGCAATTTAACCTTAAGTTGCATAGGGGTTTTTTCACTGTCAGGGTGGTAAGGATGTGGAACTTTCTTCCAAATCGGTGGTGTCGGCAGGAAGTATGTATAGTTTCCAAAGACACTACTGTCTCGCAAAAAAAAACTTGAGATATATCCATAGCCGATACTGCTTTGTAGTTCTCAATGAGGTCCTCAGAAAAGGGAGAGAGCACAGAGAAATGTTTGGATGGAGGAAGGTCCTGTCCAGCCAAGTTAAATTAATATTTTTATCTATGTGTATTAAAGCCCAATTCAGACAAAAAAAGTTAAAAAATTTCCCCATGCAGAGGGGCTGTGCACGCACTGCACAGGTCAACTGCTCGTTTTGTCTAGGGGTGAAGAGAAAGCTTACACTCCCCAATCCTTCTTTCCCCTAGAAAATGGCGCTCCCAAGTCCAGCGGTGGACTGTTCCTAGTGTATAGAGTCTGCTCTGGGCTCAGGGACAGTCCATAGCTCAAGACTGCTGGAACGCAGGGGTGCAGGACCAGTCTTGCAGAATCGGAAGTAGGATTGCTGATAAAGCAGTACAGCCGGCCCTCCTGTACCGGGCCTGGGCCCCATGAGTTCAAAAGGGGGGCCTGAGCACTTGACGAACAGGAGGGCCAGCTGTACTGCCTTATTGCAGACACCGATCCTCTTGTGCTTCCCTCTGGAGCGCTGACAGCTTCTACTCCTCTTTCTTCCTCCGCCCTCATCCTCCTGCTGTCTGGGCCCCCTGTGTGTCACAGTGCTGCCAAAAGCTGATGTGGGCATTCAGGGGGATTTTATGAAGAGCAGGGAAAGAGGCTGGTAAATATACAATGTACTGCTCCTTTCCTTTTATGAATGAGCACAGTGAGCAGTACTGATAGCTCATGTGTCCATTCATCACTGAAGTATAGTAAACTGTTTACTATGCATCAGTTTGTGAATGAACAGGAAGACCCCGAGGGCTTTATACTCATTCAGCTGGGCAGCAAAGAAAGGGACTGATAAATGTATGCCCTCAGTTCCTTTCTCAGTCTCAAATGTAAGATATTGAGGGTCTGTTTTAACCTGATATTTCACCGAAGCCCCCCCCCTCAACAGGGCATTTAAAAAAAAAAATAGATAAATAATAAGGTACTAAAAAAATAAGGGTGGTAAACGCAAGGCTCAACCATGGGTTTTTTTACTGCCCCCCAACCTCACGTGTGAATGAGCCCTAAGGATTCAATCACACAGGCACTCTGGCCGTGTAAATTATTGGATTGTTCCTGCAGCTGGAGCCACCTGTTATGCTAAGGGGAAGCAGCAGCTATACAAACACAGCCATAGGTCCCAACTTGGCAGGTGTGCAGGCATGGGTAAATGATCCTGCGAGCACACTGTCTTTGTTCGAGGCAGTACACCTGCACCCACACACCCACAAATTAGGACCTGTGGCTGTGTTCATATACTTGCTGCATCACTTTTGGGTAGACTGCCTGCACACAGCTCCAGCCACATAAACAAACCACTGATTTACACTGTACAAGCCACAGCACCCATGTGAATGAGCTCCAATACTTCATTCACACAGAGATTTAGCAGGAAGTTTGTCGTGTTTGTGTCCACTAATAATGATTTTAGTGTATTTTAGTAAAAATGTTATATTTTCATGAGGGGGGGGGGGGTGTCAGGTAGGCTTTTTGGGGCTCCATGATTTCTAACAGAAGCCCTGATCAGAGGATTAGGTAAGTATGGCCCCTTTCACACAGACGGATAGAATGGTGCTTTCAGCTGCTCGCACTGCATGGGGTTAAGTGCTGGTTTTTGTCTAGGTGAGAGGAGCAAGGAGTTTTAGGCCCCTTTCACACGGACGGCTGTTCTGCCACAGTTAAAAGCATGTTTATGTTCTCCTGAAATTCAAGACTCCAGGCACAGCAGTCAGCTGCATTTGTACAGTGCGATTAGCTGCGGTTGCGTTTAGCCGTGGCACGATATTGAACGGGCATCCGACTTGGATCCCTGCCAATACCAAGCACTGTGTCTGGTATGCTCTTGGAGGGGGAACCCATGCTGTTTTTTTATTTGAATTTGGTGTGGAGTTCCCCCTCAAGATTCATACCAGACACAGTACTTGATATTGGCAGGGATCCAAGTCGGATCCCCGTTCAATATTGTGCCGTGGCTAAACGCAAGCGCAGCTAATCGCACTGTACAAATGCAGCTGACCGCTGTGCCTGGAGTCTTGAATTTCAGGAGAACATAAACATGCTTTTAACTGCGGCAGAACAGCCGTCCGTGTGAAAGGAGCCGAAAAATCCTTGCTCCTCTCCCCTAGACAAAAAACAGTATTTAACCCCATGCAGTGCGAGCACAGCCCCAGGGAAACTTGTTTTTTTGCCTGGATTTGGGGTTTAACATTTACAAAATCATTTAATTCAATCATAATCATAATCATCATAATCAAATCATTTAATTCAATTTAACTTATAATCAATTGTGATACTTCTGTATATTTTATACAACCTTTTGATTTTATATTAAATTTGCATATATTTATAATATTCATTTTTATTTTTTTATTGTTTATTACATGCTTTGGTGTTAGTTGTACTCAAAGGGCCAGATTCATCAAGAGATATGACGGTGGATCTCCTGATCCGCCGTCGTATCTCTGAGATCCGACGGTCTGATCTATGCGACTGATTCATAAGAATCAGTTACGCATAGATCTCCCTTAGATTCGACTGGTGTAAGTGACTTACACCGTCGGATCTTAGGCTGCAATATCCCGCCAGGCCGCTAGGTGTCGCTTCGTTTTTTTACGCGAGGAATATGCAAATTCCGATTTCCGCCGATTCAGAAACAACAGAACGCCCGCCCATCGCTTTTTTTTTTTACGTCGTTTGCATTCGGCTTTTTTCCGGCGGATAGTTAACCCTGCTATATGAGGGTAGCTAATGTTAAGTATGGCCGACGTTCCCGCGCCGCGCTTCAAATTTTTACGTTGTTTGCGTAAGTCGGTCTGGAATACGGATGGCCGCAATTTATGTTGCGCCGAAAACAATGACGTCTAGCGACGTATTTGGAGCATGCGCACTGGGAATTTCGCGGGCGGCGCATGCACAGTAAATCGGCGCGGGAACGCGCTGATTTAAATTGTACACTCCCCCTAGCGGCGGAATTTGAATTCCGCCGGGGGAGTTACGATCCGCCGGTGCAAGTTTCGAGGTAAGTGCTTTGTGAATACTGCACTAGCCTCGCAAAATTGCACCGGCGGATCGTAAATCCACATAGATTACGCGGATCTAAAGATCCGCTAATCTATGTGAATCTAGCCCAAAAGCTTCTAACCGTAAACTAGGTGGAGATAGCTATACATTTTCCATGCATTACAATAGTTGCTGAGGCCTCACAGGAGACAGCAAACTTCTACAATATTCTCTCCTACAGTTTTCTCTCTCTTTTAGACCTCCAATTTCAGGAGTTCTACAGATCCGATACGCATGTACATTGTTTTTGGCAGAAACTGCATAATCTCCAGGAATGGATGGATACAGAGGAACCCTGTAACTGAAAACTGCAGCAGAGAAAGATCAGGCCCATCTCTGGGCTGAATTTATTCTCCCTGGAGAAGAGACTTTGAGAGGTGTTATACAAATATCTCAATGGTGATCACAGCGTAAGTATGAAACTTTTCAGTCCCAGGGAGTATAGGATCTTGTCATGTAAACCAGATCTCAAATACGGTATTTGATCTTTATATGCAAATGTTTTGCCTGGAGTTCAGCTTTAAGAAAATTAAAAAACAGTTCCTAAAATGTATCTATCTATCTTCATGTAATCTTGAAGCATCATGGGCTATTGTTCATAAAAACTTACTTCTGACATCTATGTATGCAGAGATGGTCATGTTGCCTTTGCTGTTTGCTGCAGTGCAATAGTACATTCCTTCATCTTCAACATGCACATCTGATATTTTCATACTCCCATTTGTAAGGATTTCAAAGCCGTCCTTACTTACTACAGAATTCATATCCTTATCATACCTGTAAACAGACATTAAAAGTAGAAGTGTAAGCAAATATAGATATTAAATGACCATTTAAATCAGTGGTAATATTTATTTGTAGGTGCCTCTTCTGCTAGAAAGATCATTTGGCGATTAGATTGTGAATGCATGTAATGTCTTTAGGCAGCTTATGTATAATAATTCTGGGAGAATGTTTAAGTACAAATTAAATGTTAACCAGAACCAGACACCCAGAATCATTTACATTTGTTCTTGCCCTACCACAAAGAGACACTATAATTATAGATTTTTTAGTTTATTCAATTTATTTACCAGTAAACGGCTCTCTGTTTTAGGCAACTAAAATTCCTCTACGATTCTCTCCAGAAGATACTGTATATTAAGGAAGAGAAGAGAGGGTGCAGTGCCTAGGCTAGCTCGGGGATACTCCCAGAATAGAAGAATGCAATGAAAATGCAAAAAAGGAGGGGTTGTTCTGGGAAATGGACTATTCAATTTTCCTAGCAAGGTCAAAGTCACATTGCAGGTAAATAAAAGAGAGGACTTTTGAATTACATATCTTGAAGTACTGTACAGGGCATAGGCATTAAGTATTCATACACCATGGTATAAGCCCATACCTTCAGGTAATTGGATACTGGCAAGCTTTTGAGGGTACACCCCTTCGACTCCTTCCCTATAACTCAATCAATTTTCTCCTGAATCTCATGTAAATGTACAGTAGTTAATCTGTTGGTAACAGCAAAAACTTGGAACTGTTTGGAATTGTGTAAGCAAACTCTGCCATAGAAAGATAATCCACCCAGCCATTCTGAAGATAACTGACAAAACATTGACAGTAATGCCACAACGTTTGATTGGTCTGACCATTAGTCCAAAAGCCAATATGATACTCAACGTTAATTTCCTTAGGAGGATGGGTCATTCTCATACCCCTCTTTGAGAGACTTAAGAATGTCCTGGAAGTTGTGGGTCCTAGGAAGTTCTTTTGAGGCAGGATTGTACATTCAGAGTTTCCTTCCTGGATAGGTTTAGACCACATCCTTGATAACCAAAAATGTAAAATCTTGCGCTAGATAAAATCCATTCAGACTGCTGCACATTTCTCAACCCTAAATACAGGATAAAACACCAAAATATATATATATATAAGTTGCACTGTTTGATAAAAAAAACTACAAATCATACAGGCACAGACCACCCTGTTATATAGACTATACATCGCGCTAGGTATATATCATTATCACACCATTAGTCCATATATCAAATAAAAAAGGGAGATGACCAAGAACCCAATGGTCACTCTGTCGAGCGGAAAACCTTCCAGAAGAACAATATCCCTGCAGCACTCTACCAATTAGGCTTGTATGGTAGAGTGGCCAGACGGAAGACACTCCTCAGTATAAAGGCACATGGCAACCTGCCTGAGTTTGCCATAAGGCCACCTGAAGGACTCTCAGACCACGAGAAACAAAATTCTCTGGTCTGATAAAACAACGATATAACTTGTTGGCTTGAACGGCAAGCGTCATGTGTGGAGTAAACCAGGCACCGCTCATCACCTGGCCAATACCATCCCTACAGTGAAGAATGGTGGTCTTGCTATGGAATGTTTTTCAGTGGAAGGATCTAGGAGACTAGTCAGGATCAAGGAAAAGATGACTGCAAGAATGTACAGAGATATCCATGATGAAAACCTTGCTCCAAGCACTCTGGACCTCAGACCAGGGTGAATGTTCATCTTCCATTAGGACAACAACCCTAAGCACGCAGCCAAATAAAAGAAGTGGCTACAGGACAACTCTGTGAATGCCCAGTCAGAGCCCAGACTTGAACTTGATTGAATGTCTCTGGAAAGATCCTGAAAATGGTTGTGCACTGATGCTCCATCAAACCTGATGGAGCTTGAGAGGTCCTGCAAAGAAGAATGGGAGAAACTGACCAAAAAAAGGTGTGCCAAGCTTGTAGCATCATACTCAAAAAGACTTGAGGCTGTAATTGGTGCCAAAGGTGATTCAACAAAGTATTGAGCAAAGGCTGTGAATACTTACGTACATGTGATTTTTTTCTTGTTTTTTATTTTTAATACATTTGCAAAGATTTCAAACAAACTTCTTAAACATTGTCATTATGGGGTATCATTTGTAGAATTTTGAGGAAAATAATGAATGTAAGCCATTTTGGAATAAGGCTATAACATAACAGAATATGGAAAAAGTGAAGCGTTCTGAATACTTTCCGGATTCACTGTATCTTTAGTAGTGGGCATCTCAATGGGTTATTCCTCAGATAAGGACAGTGAAAGAAAATTTTAAGGTGCCCATGACCTGGCACCCAGCATATGTATGGAATCGCTCCGGCCGGCGTATAGTGAATTCCGCAATTTGTGGCTCAGCATGGTCCCAGGCATGAGGAAGACTGAATTGATGTTGCAGTGACGCGATCAAGTCTTGGCGCATTTCAGCCAATCAGAAGGGCCGTCATAAGGACGCTCAGACCTCCCATGCTCAATTGCTGAACCAACTTCAACTCAAAGTTCACAATAGTGAGAATCACAGTAGAAGAAATAATGTCTGCATTTGCAGTATTCCTTGAAGCGACTAGGGGCCCGGATCTCAGAGACACGGTCCAGGCAATTCTAAACACCTTGCTGGATAGGGAGCTATTCACCAGTATACAATTGGATAGAGTTCACAGAGTGGCTGGACACAGGGAGAACCACTCCAAGCCGCGGGCTGTCTTGTGCTGCATCAATTTTTCTTACTTAAAGAAGAGGTGACCCCATAAGGCATGGAATTTGATGAAGCCATATCACCATCTAAAAAAATAAAACAAAGTATCTATAAATCATATGAACTGGTGTTCAGAAGATAAACAGCACTATGAGATGGTATGTATCCAGCTCAGGTAAAGACTCCTAGCGACCAGTGATGATGTGAGAGGTGAACAGAAAAGGTGTAAGTGCACCATACACCTAAACAAATGTTTCACCCCTACAGAGTGGATTACTCCCCCAATTGGGGTGCAGGCTTACCACGCCAAAGATATGACTTTGCAATCACACCATTTGATCTTCTAGGTATTGATAGGGAAGTAATTCTCAGCCGGGGTATATAAAAAGCAAAAAAACACAGACCAGAAATCGTGTAATATTGTCTAAGTGTCAGCCCAGCTAAGTTCAGGTAAAGACCAAAGGTTAATGCCCGTACAATATATCACTGTAAAATGAACATGTAAACATGAAAGAATTCACCACTGTCACAGCCGTCTTCCTACCCCCAGGGGCCGCGTGCGTGCTGTGCAGAGGCTGCTATGTCCTAGGTTGTGGTTGGTGGTTGGTGGAGCACGGTGGAACGCAGACTGTTTCTCCTTGTAGCGCCGTTGTAGCCACGCCCTGACACGTTTTGTCACTTCCGACTTCGACAGAGGGCGTGGCTACACAGCGCTGTCTCTATCTCTTTATACTCACTCAACAGCAGGCTATTGGTTAAGTGATGCCCGCCCTCCGGTCACGATTGGTGCTACTCAGACCGGAAGGACGGGACGACTTCAGCCGTGTTGTATGGAGTTCAGAAAGAGGATATGAGAGGGATAAATATACTGCATTTTAATACGGTCAAAAATAAACAGCAACCCATCCAAACTGCTTGTCCTATATAGGTAAAGAGGTCATTTGTAAACGATTTCTACAAGCGATGGTGCAACTACAAACTTTAATAAAGAAAAGGATTAAAAACGTTTGCCGAGTGTGCTATGCTTTAAAGCACAGACGGCATTCTATCCAATCACGCGAGGTGTAGGTGTGTCTAAGGTTCTCATACAGATACCGCAGTTCTGTGTGGCGATCATAGCAGATCTTTGGGTGCTTGTATATGTTAAAATCTCTTTATCTTTTCAAAGCTGCGGAATCGAGTAGGTTATTAAGCCTTTAATGGATAACAGTAATCTTGTAATGGAGATAGATCTAATAATCACTATGTGTAGATAGCCCGTCATTCAAGCTGAATGCACAGCAACGTGCATCTTTCAGTAATGGATCTGCAGCTATATAAGATGTACAAGATGTGTTTGTCTTAAATAAAATAACCAAAAAGGAGGACTTCCATGACAGTGAACTAACGCAATAGATTTAAAGTAGGGCTAGGTCTAATAATCGATATATGTAAATAGCCCATCATTTAAGCTGAATGCACAGCAGCGCACATCTTTTATTAGTGGATCTGCACATAAATAAAATGTCAAAGATGTGATTGTCTTATATAGAGGAACCAAAAGAGGGGGTGATTCGATGCTAGTAAATTTAGCACAGAGAATAATAGAGACTGATGTATATGTATATAAAAAGTATATAAAATACTTAAAATACATAAAAAAAGTCAATAAAATATATAAAATATAAAAAATTATATATATATATATATATATATATATATATATATATATATATATAAAATATAAAATATATAAAAATATATATAGAGTATATATAAAAAAACTCTAAATAAAACCATATAGGAGAAAACATATAGGAGACCATGGGAAAACGCAGATAGAGAATACTCTATGGATGAGACCCAATTAGGTATCTCATACCAGTGCTGAGATGGTCATCTAATTCGTGCATAGGTACGAGGCATAGTACTTGGATGCCAAGAGGGGGAGGTCCAGGTGAGCTGAGAGATAGCTGATATGGAGGCGTCAATGTGACAGATATAGATTCGGAATTGGTCTGTCTATGGATAATCAGGTCAAAACAAGGATAAAAAAAAAAAAAAAATAGTATAAGAGCAGACTGAAAGGATCATTAAGAATCGCTGATAAAACAGTTTATGTCCAGGTCAACATTTAGCCCTTTCGGAACTGAGGTGCCAGCCATGTATATACATTTGGTTTCGCGTTTGGATAGTTCTCTTACTTGATTACATCCTCTCCATGAGGGTTCAACATGGTCCACCCCCCAAAACTTGAGGCCGGCAGGGTTGCTGTCATGGTGCAATTTAAAGTGAAGAGATACATTATGGTCCTTGTATCCAAGTTTAATATTGGCAACATGTTCGGCTATTCTGACTCTTAGTTTTCTTTTTGTTCGATCGATATACATCAGTTTACAAGGACATTCCAACATATACACAACGTATGTTGTATTACACGTAATGAAGGATTTGACTTGAAGTTGAATTCCATTGGATGTGGCAGTGAAGGAGTCTATTGGGCCCCTTGATCTATCCGCTTCTTTACAGGGGAGGCATTTTTTACATGGAAAGAAGCCATCCTTATCCCATATGGATGGGGGTTTCTTTGGAGGGTCCAGAAACCTTTTTCACAATTTTGTCTCCAAAATTGACTGCCTTCCTGTATATGAAACCAGGTTTGGAAGGGAGAACAGTATTGAGTGTTTTATCCAAGAATAGAATATGCCAGTGATTTTTAAAAATCCTCTCTATTTCTTTATACTGGCTATGGTAACCAGAGATAAAACTCCATTCGTGCATATTTTTCTTGTTTATCTGAGGTTGTGTTGTAGATAAACAACTAGATCTGGGTAATAGTGTTAGTTCATCGATAATTTTATCCAACTGATTATTTTTATATCCTTTTTCTGCAAATTTCCCTTTTAGTAGTTCGGCCTGTAATTTGAAATCCACATCACTACTGCAATTGCGTTTTACTCACATTAGTTGGCCTTTAGGATATGATTTAACCTTTTATCATTGAGGAAATACAGTCAAATAAGTCAAATAAGGGATGTACCGTCGTCCTAATATTCTAGTAAAGAATGGGGGGTCCCAGGGAATCCCCACAAACCCTGAGGCTCCAACAAGGGAAAAGGTGGGCGGGGAGGACTATACCGGTACTTTAAAGATTGGTTGCAAACAACCAGAGTGAGTCACATTAGATAAATGGTAGAAAAATGTATTCACATGAATACATTAGACAGAATAAAAAACACATGACATTAAAAAGAACAACAATACAAACATGTTTGACCACAATTGAATCACCGGTCATGCAATCCCTTATATATGAACAAGGGGGGGTGGCGGTGAGAAAGTTGGAGTCATGAGACAAGAGTCTCTGGTCTCTACTAGTTTCGCGAACTCAATTTTCGCTTCGTCAGGAGACAGTCTAAAATATAATACAAAACAAAAATAAAACATTACATTAAAATAACATAAAACAAGATTTACTGCCAGGGGGTGTAAGGGAGACACCCCCCGGGTACCAATAACAATCATGGTAGGGGATTTTGTCAAAGTTGTCTCACACCTAGCGGCACAGCGTTCTCTGGCCCCCAGAAGATCCAAGGCAGATAGTGGGTTTAAAGGCTCGCAGGAGAGCCAAGAAAAAATCTTGGGGCAGACCTAATGATGGGGATGACGAGTGCGGCCTATCTATTGCACCCTTCTCATTCTAGGTCCGGGTAGAAGGTGATAATGGAGAAGCTATTAAATTGGGCTTTAAGGGCACACAGTACAATTTGTATTGAAAAAAATAGAAAATGTATTGGTATGAAATATCATAAAATCAGTTATAAACATAAAATCAAAATTAGAAATCAAGTCAATAGCTGGTACTACAAGGGTTATAACAACAGTTATATAGTCTCAGTATACACAAGCTTTGTTTGAAAAGCAAAGTCTAAAGATACAATCTTGAATTGTGTAACCCAAGTAGTGATCTGGAGGTTAATGGAGGGCTTGCTCTACATGTTACGCGCTTGGACTAGCGCTTCCTCTGGAGCATAGATATTTGCATAGATAAGCCGCGTTGGGGGTAAGCAAACGACGGTCGTGTATTATCCCCACAGTGGCTGGGTATACTGATTAGTACTGATCCAGCCTAATGTAGGGGTAGTATCATAAACACGAAACTATAAAAGTAATGGTGTTGGGGCAGTCAATTGCTGGTAAGCAATAAAAATCCAGGGGTGTACATGTGCGGTGATTTAGTGCTAAGTACAATGGGCTAGGCACAGATAGGCATATAGGTAAATCTACCAAAGCAGCCTGGAGATCCTCAAACAGTAGAACAGAGGAAATTGTAAGCAGGACTGGCAAAGCAAGGTCCTAGATGCCCACAATAGCACAGGAGTCCGCACGTGTCCCCGATGGAAGAAGATGACGCCAATACTCGACCGTCACTACTTGGGTTACACAATTCAAAATTGTATCTTTAGACTTTGCTTTTCAAACAAAGCTTGTGTATACTGTTGTCATAACCCTTGTAGTACCAGCTATTGACTTGATTTCTAATTTTGATTTTATGTTTATAACTGATTTTATGATATTTCATACCAATACATTTTCTAGTTTTTTCAATACAAATTGTACTGTGTGCCCTTAAAGCCCAATTTAATAGCTCTCATTCTAATTCCTGTAATATCGGGGCAGTGGCACATCTTTAATAGGTGCATTCGCAGTATCACCCTGTGATCTATGCACGTTAAAATAGGCCCTCTTTTTTCCTAATATTCTACCCGGACCTGTTGAACCTTACTCTTGCAATGAGGAGAAAGCTTCGCCCCCTCCTGCAAACCATCCACACAGCCAATGCTACTTATAGCTGGGGACATCTATTCCACCTTCAAGTCTGGAAGGAGGGCAGACCATTTATTTTTCACTCCCCGGATCAGCTTCTTGCATGGTTTTCTTTTCTGGATGTCGCTGCTGTGGAAGTACCCAGTTGGTTGGCTCCTCTATTGGAACCAATTTCGACTGATCGGTAGGCACCAAGACCGCAGCGCCTGAGGAATAACCGCTCTCGGTCTGCACGGAGGACCCAACACTTGGACTCGATGAGCAATGAAGCCTGGTGCTCTGCTATGCACAGTCAGCCTTCACATGTTTTTAATTCGCTGCCCTCCTTTGAAACTGTTAGTGCCTGAGATAGTTCAATTAATGCCTGCACAACGTTCCATATTGGAGAGGGGCAAGAAAACCCCAGATATTATGTTTTTAACTTGTGGGGGGGCAACTTGCAATCTTAAAAAAAAAATCATAAAGGTCCCCTCCATTGTATACTTTTCCAGAATGACCAGGACCCATCCTGGACTGTCTCTTGCCTATTCAACTAGGCAGTGCCATATATCCTAGCCTCCAGTTTGCTCTGTGGACAAATGGGACCCGATGAGAACTCACTCTTTTTTGAGATCACCCTTGTCCCAGTTATGCCTTATCCCTGAGGCTATAGGGGCTGCAACAGATATATACCTGAGACTCCTCCACCTTATCTAACGGCCCGTGTGACTTAACTATCACTTAGTATGTTATACATTCTCCAGGCAGTGGAGACTTTTGAACTATGGGTCCTTTAGTTACACTTTTTGTGAAGCCCGATGTTCTGTGCTTAAATCTTTTCTCCTCCACGGGTTTGGCAGCTGGGGGTCTCAACCTGCTACAGGGAGGAGGTTTCCTGGTGTATGTCCGACTGGATGCCTTCACCTGTATAGTTGTCTACCTATAGAAGTCTCGGAGTCTGCTAATTATCACTGCATCTACTTAAGGGTGTACTGGCCCTAATCCTGTCTCCCCCAGTTCTGTTTAAGAGACAATAACTCTCTTTGCATTCAAAAAGTGTCTGGCGCCCACCCTTTCATCTTGCATTACACCCACCATGCCTTGTAACCCACTCTATACAGAAGTATGTCCCTAACTTTTGGAGATCACAATTGGTCCTCAGGGGCCCTGGGACTTTGCTACATTTGGCGCCCAATGTGTGGCAAAGGTGTTATTCCTACAGCAGTCACTCATAGCAACTGGCTACAGTTACATCGGAATTTCATCTGGCTCAGTGGGAAAGTGGCAAATAACATCATTACTTCATATAGACTGTTATTGTGCATTCCAACAATGTGGGAAAGAACCAGCAGGTCTCATTGCTCATGGGAGAGTATCAGTCTGGTCTTTTGACACTTTACGCCAGTGCTGCAAGGGTTAAAATGGAATCCATTAAAGTTTTGGCGTGCTGCGAGAGAAAAGAAGCGGGCGCTGAAATTCCCAGAAAGTATCTGCACCAATCTTTCGGCAGGGGGAAGGGCTCCAGTTCTGCAGAGGAGGATAGGGAAGTGCTGCCAAGTGTGCCTGGTTGTGGTATGGAGAAGATGGCACAGTTTGGAAGTGCTATGGCGGTATACACCTAAGGGTAGTCTTGCCCTGTACACGGTTGGAGGCTATGAGGCCTTGGGACTGTTCTGTGGGAAGTGTTCCGGCTTGGCCACACATCTAAGGCCTTGGATCGTCTGTGGATGCTGCGGGGGAAACCCTGCTTGAGGTAGTCTCACCAGCCCAAACTCCGTGGACACTGCAAGTGGACTGGAACAAGAATATTGCCGTCCCGGCTGGTAGCGACCTTGAGAGTCCCCCGGCTATCACCCGGCTTGGGAGAGAAGCTGCTCCTATTGTTTATGTGGCTGCTCCAGGACCCAGTGCTCCAGTTCTCCTTCGAGGCCGGTGTCTGGCCCACCTGATCTCCTTAATGATGGAACCACCGGGGAAAAGGATGCTGAAGTTGGGTAAGTGCCCTTCGTTAGAGATGTACAAAACGGTTCACCGGCGAATAGTTTGCAGCAATTTTTGCTTGTTCGCGTTCGCCGCCACGGGCGAACATATGCGATGTTCGATCCGCCTCCTATTAATTAACATTGAGCAAACTTTGACCCTCTACCTCACAGTCAGCAGACACATTCCAGCCAATCAGCAGCATACCCTCCCTCCCTGTACCTCCCACCTCTAGGGCAGCATCCATTTTAGATTCATTCTGAACCTGCATTCTTAGTGAGAGGAGGGACAGTGTTTGCTGCTGCTGATTTTATAGGGAAAGCGCTAGATAGGCCAGTGTACTCCAGTCCTGAAAGACTCATCTGATCTCTGCTGTTAGAACAGCAATCCAAACAGCCCTTGTTAGGGCTAATCAATCAGTCTGCTTTTTTTTCCCTGTAATCTGTGCTGCGTGGTTTACAGAGAGAGACAGAGAGAGAGAGAGTGTCATTTTTTTGGAGTTAGGCAGGCTAGTCAGTTAATGTTACAGTGTGTAGAGGATATATATACATCCCCGGAGTTGTACATATATTTATACACTGTATAGTTTAGTTAGATTAGAGGTGCAGGGTGCTGTGTAATATAAAGGGGTCCAGTGGTGCAGGGTGCTATGTAAAGGGGCACAGAGCTGTGGGGTGCTGTGTAATGTAAGGGGCCCAGTGGTGCAAGCTGCTGTGTAATATAAAGGGGTCCAGTGGTGCTGGGTGCTATGTAGAGGGGCCCAGAGCTGTGGGTGCTGTGTAATGTAAGGGGCCCAGGCTCACAGGGAAAACTGTGCCCACCTGCCTGCCAGTGCCACATCTCATCTATATTGTGTTGGCACAGTTGATAAGATATAAAAACAAAATGCACTGCAATACTAAATAGTAGTCTTTTGTCTGCCAGGGTGTCTTTGCCTCACAGGGAAAACTGTGCCCACCTGCCTGCCAGTGCCGCATCTCATCTATATTGTGTTGGCACAGTTGATAAGATATAAAAACAAAATTCACTGCAATACTAAATAGTAGTCTTTTGTCTGCCAGGGTGTCTTTGTCTCACAGGGAAAACTGAGCCCAGCTGCCTGCCAGTGCCACATCTCATCTATATTGTGTTGGCACAGTTGATAAGATATAAAAACAAAATTCACTGCAATACTAAATAGTAGTCTTTTGTCTGCCAGGGTGTCTTTGTCTCACAGGGAAAACTGTGCCCACCTGCCTGCCAGTGCCACATATCATCTATATTGTATTGGCACAGTTGATAAGATATAAAAACAAAATTCACTGCAATACTAAATAGTAGTTGTAACGGACCTATGAACTATTCTGCCTACAGAGGACTGCATGACTGGTTACTGAGCTCAAAGGGTTAATTGTAGAGGGACTTTTTCACTGCTAAATGCTAATTGACGCTCCATTGTGTATTACCAGTTAACAGCCTCTTGCCAGGTGTATGCTAAAGTGATGATCTGTGAGTGTATATTGTTCTAAAGGTTAATTGAATTCTATTGAGAAAGGAATGTGCCCGGCCAGGTCATGTTAAGTAGATCTCGGTGCCGGAACGTCTAGAGACTGATTGATTCAAGGAGATCATTGTGTTTGAGTTCTGGTAATGAAGAAATGTTTATAATTAGCTCAAAGAAGGTGATTGAAGCTTCCCCACGGTGTGATGTGTGGGTGGGGACAGTTTGATTGTTCCTGTGCCTTGAATACTGTATAAAATCTCAGAGTGAACCATTAAAAATCAGTCCTGCTTGACTCTGCAAACGTAGCCCGTATCGTTTCTTGAAAGGGCGTTCGATGGGATATACCGGCGGTACCTGCATATCGCAGCTTGCCAGGGAAAAGGACTTCTCCAACGGCTAAGACCCTCTCACTACATGGGTAGCCGTTACATTGGTTGGCAGCGGTGGGATGGTCCTTTTATCCAAAGAGCAAGTGCTGAATGGAGTAGCAGTACGCCAGGCTGAAAAGATCCACACTAAAAGATTTATTAGAGAGTCGTGGTAGGAGCGCCAGCAACAGACCACGGAGGGAGCTGATAGCTGACCTGCTGGAGCTGGACGAAATGGATGGATCTATGGAAGGACCAGTCAGCGAGGAAGATGTAATTACTGGGATTGTACAGCGGAGATTATCCTTGTATCCAGAAATGTCCGTGGAACTAATCAACCAGCTGTTCCGGGAAGCAAGGGAAGAGATACAAACTAAGAGGGGACAAGAACTGGAACTGGTAAGAGCGAGACAGCCCATTACACATGCAGTTCCTACCCCCCCACCCGCGGCTACAGGAAAGAAAATACCGTTCACTGCATTTAAAGCTTTTGTAGAAAGTGAGGAGGAAATCGATGGATATTTGGCGGATTTTGAGAGGCAGTGCTCACTACACCAGGTACCACCAGACCAATGGGTCACTATTTTGTCGGGAAAATTGTCGGGCAAAGCCAATGAAGCCTTTCGGGCTCTCGCCCCAGAGGATATTTTACAATATCAGCAAGTTAAAAAGGCGCTGCTAACCCGATATGCCGTAACTCCAGAAGCCTACCGTCGGCGCTTCCGGGTCCAAGAAGAAGGCTGTGGACTCCCACATGGAATGGGCCAACCAGTTACAAAGGGTGGCATCCCTTTGGGTCCAAGGGTGCAAGGCCAACACCGGGGAGGAAGTATTGCAGCTGTTCCTAATGGAACATTTTCTCCAAGACCTGGCCGCAGACATACAAGACTGGGTACGAGATCGCCGTCCTGCTAACTTAAACGAGGCGGCTCGGCTAGCAGATGAGTACGCGGAAACAAGGAAAGTAAGCCAGGGTACTACGCGGCTGGCTCAGAAGGTAGAACCGCGTACTCCAACCGTCACCCCACGCCCAGAGTTTCGGGCTCCAGTCCCACCACGTCCTCAGGGGCCTAGCAACTACCCCCGGGATTCGCCTAGGGTGACGTGCCATCACTGCAGCGACACGGGACATATTGCTCGTTATTGCCCTTTGAGAGCTACAAATAACAACTGGAGACGCACAACACCCAACACAGAGGTCACTCCATCACGTCCCTCTGCGGCCCACTGCCTGGAGACCGAGGGGGGCCCTGAGGAATGTCTGGGAATTTGGTATGAGGCAGACCCAATACAAGCGGCCTCTCCGGATAACCGTCAGCATCACCGTCAGGAGGTACGGGTGAATGGACAAGTAGCACAAGGCCTAAGAGATTCCGGGACTACTATCACTCTGATTCAAAAACATCTGGTAAAGCCAGAGAACGTGTCCACTCGCACAGTTGACGTCCGGGTCGCAGGGGGTGCTGTATTTTGCGTACCCACCGCCCGGGTGCACTTAGACTGGGTAGCCGGGACAGGAAAGACCACAGTTGGTATCATGGACAACCTACCTGCCGAGGTGGTGCTGGGCAACGACATTGGCCCTCTGACTTCGGCTTATTTACCTACACCTGCTGCTGCTTGTCCCGTGACCACCCGCGTTGCTGGAATCAACTTGCTTGCTGCTGAGACCCGGGTAAGACTACCTTCCCCGGCATGTACTGTAGATCCGGCACAATATCACAGTCTAAAATGGGAATGTGACAAGTTGGCCAGTAAGAAATCAGAGATGCAACAACACTATGTCATGTATTATGAGATGTCCCGTGGCTTGAACATTGAAATGCACAAACAGGCGGAAATTGTCAAAAGATTAAATGGGATTTGCATCCAGGTGGTGCCGTATCTGTCCCAAGAGCATCAGCAACAGGTTTTGGGAGCCATTGAGAGAGCAAAGCAAGTGACTGTTCCAGAATTTAATTCCATTATTCACCTTCACCATCAGCTACCGACCTGGTAAGCCAATGGGAAGGCCGACGGACTGTCCAGGCAAACTGAACTTTTACCTTAACAGCAGACCGGACATCCCCAAGTTGACCCGAAAAGGATCAATCCGGGTCTGCCGGAGTGTTCCACAAAAGGGGAGTAGTGTAACGGACCTATGAATAGGGATGAGCTCTGCGTTCGATTCGAACGTATGTTCGAATCGAACATCGGGCGTTCGATCGTTCGTCGAAACTCGAACGAAACGGGTCGTTCGCGCCAAATTCGAATGACGCAAAACGTCCCATAATTCACTGCGGCGTTGAGCGCTGATGATTGGCCAAGCATGCTGTATGTCCCGCATGCTTGGCCAATCGCATCGCTCAAAAAACGAAGAGCCATAATTGGCCAAAGCCAGGGTGGCTTTGGCCAATTATGGCTCAGGGGGATTAGTACACGCCCCACACTATAAAAGGCAGCCTGCACGGCTGCCTTCTGTAGTGTGTTCCAGCTTGTTACAGAGAGGAGATCAGTCAGACAGAGAGAGATAGATAGAGAGATAGAGACGTGTCTTTTCTACCAGATAGATAGATAGATAGATAGATAGATAGATAGATAGATAGAGTAGGAAGTGTAGTCAGTATAGTTAAAACTACAGTTTGTAGAGAATATATTCACATCCTTAGGCGTTGTCAATATATTTATAAACTGTATAGCTCATCTAGTTGATCTATTAGTATCTGTCAGGCAGGAGATTGTTCTACATGCAGTGCTCTAACGTGTTGTATTGCCTGCATTAGGGATTAGCTTGAAAATATTATTCTGAGTTATTGAACGTGTGCTAGTTTAATTGCACACACAGACGCATTACCTGTTACTGCACGTGTGCAATTTATTTGCACAGAAGCGCAGTCGTGGTTAATGCAACTGGGCTATTGAATTGCACAGAAACGCAGACATTCTTACTGCGTGCGTGCTGCTTAATAGCAACTAAACGCATTTGGTGTCACTGCGTGTGTGCTGTTAAATCGCATTTGACCGCAGTCGCTATTACTGCGTGTGTGCTGTTTAATAGCAACTAAACGCAGTCGGTGTCACTGCGTGTGTGCTGTTAAATCGCATTTGACCGCAGTCGCTATTACTGCGTGTGTGCTGTTTAATAGCAACTAAACGCAGTTGGTGTCACTGCGTGTGTGCTGTTAAATCGCATTTGACCGCAGTCGCTCTTACTGTGTGGTTGCTATTTAATACCATCTGAACGCAGTTGGTGTGACTGCGACTATTTTGTTACATAACACTTGAGCCAAGTCGCTCTTACTGTGTGGTTGCTGTTTAATACCATCTGAACGCAGTTGGTGTGACTGCGACTATTTTGTTACATAACACTTGAGCCAAGTCGCTCTGTGTGGTTGCTATTTAATACCATCTGAACGCAGTTGGTGTGACTGCGACTATTTTGTTACATAACACTTGAGCCAAGTCGCTCTTACTGTGTGGTTGCTATTTAATACCATCTGAACGCAGTCGGTGTGACTGCGACTATTTTGTTACATAACACTTGAGCCAAGTCGCTCTTACTGTGTGGTTGCTATTTAATACCATCTGAACGCAGTTGGTGTGACTGCGACTATTTTGTTACATAACACTTGAGCCAAGTCGCTCTTACTGTGTGGTTGCTATTTAATACCATCTGAACGCAGTTGGTGTGACTGCGACTATTTTGTTACATAACACTTGCGCCAAGTCGCTCTTACTGTGTGGTTGCTATTTAATACCATCTGAACGCAGTTGGTGTGACTGCGACTATTTTGTTACATAACACTTGAGCCAAGTCACTCTTACTGTGTGTTTGCTATTTAATACCATCTGAACGCAGTTGGTGTGACTGCGACTATTTTGTTACATAACACTTGAGCCTAGTCGCTCTTACTGTGTGGTTGCTATTTAATACCATCTGAACGCAGTTGGTGTGACTGCGACTATTTTGTTACATAACACTTGAGCCAAGTCGCTCTTACTGTGTGGTTGCTATTTAATACCATCTGAACGCAGTTGGTGTGACTGCGACTATTTTGTTACATAACACTTGAGCCAAGTCGCTCTTACTGTGTGGTTGCTATTTAATACCATCTGAACGCAGTTGGTGTGACTGCGACTATTTTGTTACATAACACTTGAGCCAAGTCGCTCTTACTGTGTGGTTGCTGTTTAATACCATCTGAACGCAGTTGGTGTGACTGCGACTATTTTGTTACATAACACTTGAGCCAAGTCGCTCTTACTGTGTGGTTGCTATTTAATACCATCTGAACGCAGTTGGTGTGACTGCGACTATTTTGTTACCTAACACTTGAGCCTAGTCGCTCTTACTGTGTGGTTGCTATTTAATACCATCTGAATGCAGTTGGTGTGACTGCGACTATTTTGTTACATAACACTTGAGCCAAGTCGCTCTTACTGTGTGGTTGCTATTTAATACCATCTGAACGCAGTTGGTGTGACTGCGACTATTTTGTTACATAACACTTGAGCCAAGTCGCTCTTACTGTGTGGTTGCTGTTTAATACCATCTGAACGCAGTTGGTGTGACTGCGACTATTTTGTTACATAACACTTGAGCCAAGTCGCTCTGTGTGGTTGCTATTTAATACCATCTGAACGCAGTTGGTGTGACTGCGACTATTTTGTTACATAACACTTGAGCCAAGTCGCTCTTACTGTGTGGTTGCTATTTAATACCATCTGAACGCAGTCGGTGTGACTGCGACTATTTTGTTACATAACACTTGAGCCAAGTCGCTCTTACTGTGTGGTTGCTATTTAATACCATCTGAACGCAGTTGGTGTGACTGCGACTATTTTGTTACATAACACTTGAGCCAAGTCGCTCTTACTGTGTGGTTGCTATTTAATACCATCTGAACGCAGTTGGTGTGACTGCGACTATTTTGTTACATAACACTTGCGCCAAGTCGCTCTTACTGTGTGGTTGCTATTTAATACCATCTGAACGCAGTTGGTGTGACTGCGACTATTTTGTTACATAACACTTGAGCCAAGTCACTCTTACTGTGTGTTTGCTATTTAATACCATCTGAACGCAGTTGGTGTGACTGCGACTATTTTGTTACATAACACTTGAGCCTAGTCGCTCTTACTGTGTGGTTGCTATTTAATACCATCTGAACGCAGTTGGTGTGACTGCGACTATTTTGTTACATAACACTTGAGCCAAGTCGCTCTTACTGTGTGGTTGCTGTTTAATACCATCTGAACGCAGTTGGTGTGACTGCGACTATTTTGTTACATAACACTTGAGCCAAGTCGCTCTGTGTGGTTGCTATTTAATACCATCTGAACGCAGTTGGTGTGACTGTGACTATTTTGTTACATAACACTTGAGCCAAGTCGCTCTTACTGTGTGGTTGCTATTTAATACCATCTGAACGCAGTCGGTGTGACTGCGACTATTTTGTTACATAACACTTGAGCCAAGTCGCTCTTACTGTGTGGTTGCTATTTAATACCATCTGAACGCAGTTGGTGTGACTGCGACTATTTTGTTACATAACACTTGAGCCAAGTCGCTCTTACTGTGTGGTTGCTATTTAATACCATCTGAACGCAGTTGGTGTGACTGCGACTATTTTGTTACATAACACTTGCGCCAAGTCGCTCTTACTGTGTGGTTGCTATTTAATACCATCTGAACGCAGTTGGTGTGACTGCGACTATTTTGTTACATAACACTTGAGCCAAGTCACTCTTACTGTGTGTTTGCTATTTAATACCATCTGAACGCAGTTGGTGTGACTGCGACTATTTTGTTACATAACACTTGAGCCTAGTCGCTCTTACTGTGTGGTTGCTATTTAATACCATCTGAACGCAGTTGGTGTGACTGCGACTATTTTGTTACATAACACTTGAGCCAAGTCGCTCTTACTGTGTGGTTGCTATTTAATACCATCTGAACGCAGTTGGTGTGACTGCGACTATTTTGTTACATAACACTTGAGCCAAGTCGCTCTTACTGTGTGGTTGCTATTTAATACCATCTGAACGCAGTTGGTGTGACTGCGACTATTTTGTTACATAACACTTGAGCCAAGTCGCTCTTACTGTGTGGTTGCTGTTTAATACCATCTGAACGCAGTTGGTGTGACTGTGACTATTTTGTTACATAACACTTGAGCCAAGTCGCTCTTACTGTGTGGTTGCTATTTAATACCATCTGAACGCAGTTGGTGTGACTGCGACTATTTTGTTACCTAACACTTGAGCCTAGTCGCTCTTACTGTGTGGTTGCTATTTAATACCATCTGAACGCAGTTGGTGTGACTGCGACTATTTTGTTACATAACACTTGAGCCAAGTCGCTCTTACTGTGTGGTTGCTATTTAATACCATCTGAACGCAGTTGGTGTGACTGCGACTATTTTGTTACATAACACTTGAGCCAAGTCGCTCTTACTGTGTGGGTGCTATTTAATACCATCTGAACGCAGTTGGTGTGACTGCGACTATTTTGTTACATAACACTTGAGCCAAGTCGCTCTTACTGTGTGGTTGCTATTTAATACCATCTGAACGCAGTTGGTGTGACTGCGACTATTTTGTTACATAACACTTGAGCCAAGTCGCTCTTACTGTGTGGTTGCTATTTAATACCATCTGAACGCAGTTGGTGTGACTGCGACTATTTTGTTACATAACACTTGAGCCAAGTCGCTCTTACTGTGTGGTTGCTATTTAATACCATCTGAACGCAGTTGGTGTGACTGCGACTATTTTGTTACATAACACTTGAGCCAAGTCGCTCTTACTGTGTGGTTGCTATTTAATACCATCTGAACGCAGTTGGTGTGACTGCGACTATTTTGTTACATAACACTTGCGCCAAGTCGCTCTTACTGTGTGGTTGCTATTTAATACCATCTGAACGCAGTCGGTGTGACTGCGACTATTTTGTTACATAACACTTGAGCCAAGTTGCTCTTACTGTGTGGTTGCTATTTAATACCATCTGAACGCAGTTGGTGTGACTGAGACTATTTTGTTACATAACACTTGAGCCAAGTCGCTCTTACTGTGTGTTTGCTATTTAATACCATTTGAACGCAGTTGGTGTGACTGCGACTATTTTGTTACATAACACTTGAGCCTAGTCGCTCTTACTGTGTGGTTGCTGTTTAATACCATCTGAACGCAGTTGGTGTGACTGCGACTATTTTGTTACATAACACTTGAGCCAAGTCGCTCTGTGTGGTTGCTATTTAATACCATCTGGAGACTTCCGGTTCCGGCGCCGCATGGAGTGACTGCTCTCCTCCTCAGCTCCCGCACCACGATCGCAAATCGGCCTAAAAATCCAGCCTGAGAGCCACACCAAGCCCCTCTCCACCTCTGGGCAAGTCATCCACCGCCTATGGACCGTTTTGTGGAAAAATCCGGCGCCCGCACGAACACGGCCCAGACGGCGTCACCTCCGCCGGCGCTCTCACAAATCGAGGCCCCGGTCTCGGCCTACACCGCTCTGCGGCCCACAGCGCAACAAGCAGACATGGAGGTAAGCGGCAGCACCTCCCCCCCTCCTTCCCCACACACATCTCTGCCCCTGCAGACGGGGGATAATACCACCGAGCGCATTGCCCAGGCCGTGGCGGCGCTATTAACCCCCATGATCGCGGCCTCGGTGGAAAAGGCCGTAAATGCCGGGATGGCACAGATCAAGGCCCAGATGGGGGAACATGGCAAAAGACTAAATGAACTCGAGCACCGCCTTTCCAACGCGGAAGAAGAGCTCTATCAAGCCCAGGCCTTAGAGCATGCCCAGGATAAAACCAACCAGTACGTGTTACAGAAATTGGATGATTTGGAGAATAGGTCTAGACGAAGCAATCTTCGTTTTGTGGGGGTACCGGAGTCACTCCAAACATCCGCCCTGTCTGATTTTTGCTCCCGACGCATACCAGAAGCACTAGGCCTTACAGGCCCCTGCATGGTGGAAAGAGCACATGGGGGCGTTTAACTCGGATCGCAAATCCCCGCGGCCTATTATTGCTAAGTACCTCAACTATGCAGACAAGTCCCTTATTCTGCAATCATTCCGGCAAGCCCGCCAGTTACAAATTGATGGCATAAAAGTGCTGGTCTTCGCTGACTACTCAATCGAAGTGTCAAAGAAAAGAAAAGCCTTCCAGCAAGTTTGCACGGAACTATTCAAGCAGCAAATTAAATTCTCTTTGGCCTTCCCGGCGATTCTCCGCCTCAAAGCACCAAACGGAGATCAACTGACATTCCAGGACCCTGCCGAAGCAGAAGCCTTTGTACGGTCGCGCCTTGCAACTCCGCACCCCCACTCACCATCTAAAGCTGCTCCACTCAACAGGCCCATGGACCAAAGAAGTCCACGTAAAGAATCCCCCAAACGCTTCAGGGCCTCAGACCACGAATCTATCCGGCACACCACAAGATAGCCGACCTGCAATAAGTCTCTCTCCTCTACTTAACCCCCCTTCCCAGGGGTCGCTCTAATTGCCCTGTCACGACTGTACAGTGCACATTCTTTCTAAATGCCAGTCTATTCGGCTAACTACCCCCCCCCCTCCATGTCGCAAGGATCATCTTCTACTCCGCTGCGGGGACAGGTAGATTTTCTCCACTTTGGCATCTATGTTCTTTCACCTGCTGTTACTGTTGCAATGCTCCTAATGCTCTAGTTGATAGTCTTATCTGCCCTACACGGCTTTAGATTGTATCCCCCCAAGGGCACATGATTGTACTGTTTTTTTTTCTTTTTTGACTTGTGAATTGTGCCTCCTGGCGTCGCTGTATGCATCCCTCTCCTACTACTCTCCATCTCAGGTAACTGATTTTGTGCCGTCTGGCGCCCAGCATTTTGATATGGGCTCCCAGGCCTCATGTTATCGGGATCGTGACAGGGGGGCTGGCTTCATACAGTGACTCCATGCGGAAAAAAGTGAAGTTCCCACGAATGTTGTTGTTGTTTCTGTTGCCTACGTTCCAGGCTCTCCCTCTGTTACCCCCCGCACCTCCTACTCCCTCTCCCCTTCAGTGCACCTGTCCACACCTATTTTGCACACCTCCACCCCCCTGCGAGGTTCGACATCCCTCCCCCCCAGCCACGGCGACCTCCCTTAATCTCATTCTATGCGGCCCCCTCGCTGAAATTTCTGCTCAAATCCCTCTTACAGGCCCCCTAACATGAAAATAATCTCCTGGAATGTAAAGGGACTTAGGTCCCCAAATAAGAGGATGAAAATTCTTAGACACCTGAAAAGACTCAAGGCAGACATCGCACTACTGCAGGAGACCCACCTGTCGGCATCTTACTTTTCTGCATGCAAAAGCTTTGGGTGGGAACGGTCATAGGCTCAGAAGCTGTAGGACGCAAGGCAGGAGTTCTCCTACTAGTACACAAGAACCTCCCATGCACAATTCTAGCGGTGAACTCGGACACCCAAGGCAGACTTCTCTCAGCACGGGTTAGATTGGTAACCAGGGAGATGGTCATCTCCAATATCTATGCCCCCAACAGCCCTGGCAAGTCCTTCTACAGCGAACTTTCCACGTGGCTCCTTCAAAATAACCACCTTCCTCACCTGATCGGCGGTGACTTCAACGACACCCTCCACCAGGTTGATGACAGGTCCTCCCCTAGACACATTAATCCTTGCTCAGAACCGAGCCGCCCCTCGCTCTTCGCGTCCACTATGGACTCCCTTCACCTCCGTGACCTCTGGCGCCTAGCACACCCTGCAGATAGGGAATTTACCTTCTACTCCAATCCCCACTCTGTATTCACCAGAATAGATTATTTCTTTGGATCGGATGATCTAATCCCTATGGTATCGGCCACCGACATTCTCGATATCGCGGTTTCCGACCATGCCCCAGTCTTAATCTCGCTCGACAACCTCGATCTCCCCCCACACCCTAAGATCTGGCGGTTTCCCTCATACCTTCACAACCATGCCGATTTCCAACGCTACATAGAGAAGGAATGGCTAGAATACTCCATGGCTAATGCCCCCCATGCCTCTGACCCGAACCTCTTCTGGGACGCTGGTAAAGCGTTCCTCAGGGGCCGGATCATCTCCTATGCTGCCTCCTTCAAAAGGAGCACTGTGTCCAAATACAAACTAGCTAGCACACGACTACACCAGGCACAAAGGGCTCTTTACTCATCTGACTCCTCAAAGAACAGGGCCGAATGGCATGCTGCCAAGAGATCCTTCGATACCTGGGCAGATACACTAGAGGCAGTTCAAAAAGCAAAACTGGATGCCACCCTTCATAAGTTTGGCAACAAGTCGGGCAAACTACTAGCCAGGCTCTGTAAAGGCACCTTCAAACCTACACATATCACCTCCCTGAGGGACCATGGTGGCAACGTGCACACCACCCCCCCTACCATCAATGAGACGATGCTCCGTTTCTACTCGGCCCTTTACGCCCCAGACCCCATCAACAAACAAACGGCGGACACCTTCCTGGAACACTTAGAGATGCCCAAAATTACTCCTTCCCAATTGGAAACCCTCAACGCCCCCATATCCCTTGCTGAGATATCACATACCATCCGCAAACTTGCCCCCTCTAAGGCCCCGGGACCCGATGGTTTCACGGGAGAATTTTATAAGACCCTACAAACCATTCTAGAACCCACCCTCCACAAAGTGTACTCAGGCATATGGTCCGGCGGCTCATACCTCCCCTCGGGTAACCAGGCCATCATTAAATTGCTATCCAAAAAGGGAAAAGACCCCCTAGAACCCGGCTCATATAGACCGATCTCCCTTCTAAACCTGGATGTAAAAATCCTCTCCAAAATTGTGGCAAACAGGCTCTCTGACATTATCCCCTCCCTCATCCATCCAGCGCAATCGGGCTTTGTGAAAGGCAGAACGGCCACCCTGAACATCCGCAAAGTCATGCTGGCTCTGGAGCACGCCAAACAACATCCCAAAGGGGATTTTGCCATCATCACATTAGACGCCGAAAAAGCCTTCGACAATGTCAGCTTCGAATGGCTCTCTCTATCGATGGCTAAAATGGGCTTCTCTGGCCCCTTTTGCCACCTTATCGACGCCATGTACACCTCCCCCTCGGCAAAACTGGTTGCAGCGGGCCTCCTCTCAGAGGAATTTCGCCTCCACAAGGGAACTCGTCAGGGCTGCCCCCTCTCCCCTCTCCTTTTCAATATAGCTTTAGAACCCTTATCCAGGCATCTTAACCAGGTAGCCCCCCTCCATGGAATTCGGGTCGGTGCCCACAAACTCCGCTCCTCCCTTTTCGCGGACGACGTCCTCATTTTTACGGCGGACCCCCCCTCAGATATTCCCACCGTCTTAGGATCAATTATAGCAAGAGTGAGATCCTCCCCCTGGGTTCTCCCTCGACGCCCACTTGGACCAGCCACTCCATATTCTCGGTTGCCACTTCTCACATCACTTACCTTGGCATCAAGATAGGTAAACTGCCCTCCTCTCTGTACCACCTAAACTACCCCCCTCTGATTCAAAAGATATCTCAAGAACTGGTGAACTGGTTGGATCTGCCTCTCTCGCTTTTGGGAAGATGCCATCTAGTCAAGATGGTCAGTTTTGCCAGACTATTGTATCCAATGCAAACCATCCCTTTACTCCTCCGCCATAAAGACGTCAAATTCATAGAATCGGCTATATCCAAATTCATCTGGCATGGCAAGAGACCACGCATAGCTTTCAAAAAGATGTGCCTTCCCAGACGCGAGGGGGGTGTTAGTCTCCCGAATGTCAGATTATATAATTTAGCATGTTTGTTAAGATTTGGTTTGGACTGGATAACGCAATCCTCAAGGTATTCTAATTACTCCCTTGAATCTGCCATGGTCTACCCCCTTTCCCTGGCTGCCCTCCTCCACTGCAAGTGGAAATCTACCACCCCCACTCTCCAGCATAACTTGCTACTCAGGGACACAGTCATCGCCTGGAGAGAAAGCAGAAGAAACCTTGGAATCCCCCCATACATGTCACGTCACCTCCCGATCCAAGGAAACCCTAGTTTTGCCCCGGGACTAGACCACAAACCCTTCAGAATCTGGCAGGAGAAGGGGCTCACGCATTTCATCTCCTTATGTGAACCCACAACTGGACGCACCTTGACCTTCGCCGCCATGGCCGAACGCTTTACTCTACCCCAATCCCACGACTTCCATTTCTGGCAATGCACCAACTATCTACGTGCCACCTGCAATGAGTACAGCAAAAGATTTACCCCTAACTTCACGGACCAGCTACTAGCGGAGGGCACGTACAAGATCTCGGACATTTACAAGCCCATGCTACACAAGACTTCCCCCTCCCTGTCATCCTCATCAGTGGCCAACTGGGGCAAGGACTTTCCAGATGACGACCTGATACATAAGCTACTACAAGGCTACAATACCGTACAGAAACTTACTCCCAACGAAATCTGGAAGGAAACCCAACTCAAGATTCTTCACCGGGCACATATCCCCTTCCTGCGCTCCGCGCAGGAGCCGGGCTCTTCCGAGTGCCCATTATGCCACCACCCACGACCCTCTCTGACACATCGCTTCTGGGCATGCTCCTTCATCTCCACTTTCTGGGACCAAGTGCTGGCATACATTTTCGAAATTACCCTGCTGAAACTGCCTAAGGACCCTTTTCTCCTCATTTTTGGCTACTGGGACCCTCTGCTGCTACAATGGTCACGCCAAGGCGGCCCTCCTGCAACCACTTCCACGTCCACCGCACGACCTTCCAAAGAATGGCCTCTACTTTGCCTACTCGTCTCACGACGAGCCATCTTAAGAAACTGGATCTCTCCCCACCCACCTTCTGTTACCCAGGTTAAGCGAGACATCCTCCTCCTCCTCTATAAAGAACGGGCCACCACAGACTTCCACCAGGCCACTAAAAAAGCCAGTTTTCTCTCCATCTGGCATCCCTTTATGCTTTCAAACCTCTCACAAGAAGACTTGGACGCTTTTGATCAATATTCCTTTTCTTTCTCAAAATCCCGGCCAACTTCACTCCTAGGAGGAGACCCCCCTTCAGATTCCTCTTCCACCGCAACAGATTGACTATCTCTGCAATCTCCCATGTGTCGCCTCCCCTCTCCCCCCCCTTCTATATATGCAAAGCCTCTACTATTGTCATTATCTTGTGTCAAGGTGTGCTCCCCCTCCTCCCTTTCCTCCTCCACCCCCCCCTCTTTTTTCTCTACCTATAGTTTTAGAAATGACCGGTACCCATATGCCGTACCTGACCGACTCCCCACGGTAAACATAGGCCCCTCCCCCCCAAGTAGCTATGTTAGGATCCAACCTGTTCACAAGCCGTTGGGACTTGAACCACTGCATAATCCTCATTGCTGTTTGTTCTTTGTATCTGCCTAACTACCCGCAGGGTAGGCCTATATGGCGTTGTTTGTTCTGTATGTATACGGCTTTGATGCCTTGTGCACTTACATCATCTGCCCTTTGCATTGATTTTACTGTATGTAACTATTTTGTAAAACTCAATAAACATATTTTGAAAAAAAAAAAAAAAAAAATACCATCTGAACGCAGTTGGTGTGACTGCGACTATTTTGTTACATAACACTTGAGCCAAGTCGCTCTTACTGTGTGGTTGCTATTTAATACCATCTGAACGCAGGCAGTGTGACTGTGACTATTTTGTTACATAACACTTGAGCCAAGTCGCTCTTACTGTGTGGTTGCTATTTAATACCATCTGAACGCAGTTGGTGTGACTGCGACTATTTTGTTACATAACACTTGAGCCAAGTCGCTCTTACTGTGTGGTTGCTATTTAATACCATCTGAACGCAGTTGGTGTGACTGCGACTATTTTGTTACATAACACTTGCGCCAAGTCGCTCTTACTGTGTGGTTGCTATTTAATACCATCTGAACGCAGTTGGTGTGACTGCGACTATTTTGTTACATAACACTTGAGCCAAGTCGCTCTTACTGTGTGTATGCTATTTAATACCATCTGAACGCAGTTGGTGTGACTGCGACTATTTTGTTACCTAACACTTGAGCCTAGTCGCTCTTACTGTGTGGTTGCTATTTAATACCATCTGAACGCAGTTGGTGTGACTGCGACTATTTTGTTACATAACACTTGAGCCAAGTCGCTCTTACTGTGTGGTTGCTATTTAATACCATCTGAACGCAGTTGGTGTGACTGCGACTATTTTGTTACATAACACTTGAGCCAAGTCGCTCTTACTGTGTGGTTGCTATTTAATACCATCTGAACGCAGTTGGTGTGACTGCGACTATTTTGTTACATAACACTTGAGCCAAGTCGCTCTTACTGTGTGGTTGCTGTTTAATACCATCTGAACGCAGTTGGTGTGACTGCGACTATTTTGTTACATAACACTTGAGCCAAGTCGCTCTTACTGTGTGGTTGCTATTTAATACCATCTGAACGCAGTTGGTGTGACTGCGACTATTTTGTTACCTAACACTTGAGCCTAGTCGCTCTTACTGTGTGGTTGCTATTTAATACCATCTGAACGCAGTTGGTGTGACTGCGACTATTTTGTTACATAACACTTGAGCCAAGTCGCTCTTACTGTGTGGTTGCTGAACGCAGTTGGTGTGACTGCGACTATTTTGTTACATAACACCTGAACGCATAACTATGGCTGGAAGGACAAAGAGAGGCAGAGAGTCACGAGGGCAAGCAGGCTCTGCATCTAGAGGCAACGCTGGTGATGGATGTGGTGCATCCTCTTCAGCACGTGGCCGTAGCCGCTCATCCTTCTTTTCGGGAGCTGGCCGTGTTGAGCCTTAACATGCTGAGAAATTAGTTGAGTGGATGACCAAGCCGTCCACACTGATAGAGGAAGGCATTGATGTGAGCCCAGGGAGAGGGGGTGGCCGAGAGGGACAACAATCTGAGAGTGATGTTCCCCCAGCTGGAGCATACTGCCAGGTTGTCGCCAGTGATGATGAGGAGGGAGGGGATGACGAGGTCATTGACTCTACCTGGGTGCCTGATAGGAGAGAGGAGGAGGAGGAAGAGGAGGACGAGGCACAGGCACATCTCCAAAGAGGCAGGATGCCCTCCAGGGGTCAGCACACCAACTGCATTACGTGGCGCTGCTGTGTCTCAACGGTACAGCAAAAGTTCTTTGGTGTGGGCCTTTTTTGAAACCTGTCCATCAGATCGTACCTTTGCTGTTTGCAACATATGTCTCAAGTGTATCTCGCGTGGCCAAAACATCACCCGCTTGGGCACCACATGCTTGTCCAGACATATGTCGACCTGCCATGCAGCTCGTTGGCAGGCATACCAAAAAGACCCACACCAAAGACCAAAGTGGTCCTCCCCTTGCCCTTCTGTGACCTCCAACCCCACTAGACCCCCAGTCCTCTCTGCAGCCTGCACCGAAGGTGTAGAAATAGGTGTGTCACAATGTAGTTATGGTAGTACATGCGGGCAATCTACTGATATTACCAGACAAATTTCCCTGCCCCAGCTGCTGCAGCGCCGAAAGAAGTACGCTCCCAGCCATCCACATGCCCAGCGGTTGAATGCTAGCTTAGCAAAATTGCTAGCACTTCAACTGCTACCTTTTCAGTTGGTAGATTCTGCCCCCTTCCGTGAGTTTGTGGAATGTGCAGTACCTCAGTGGCAAGTACCCAAACGCCACTTTTTCTCATGGAAGGCGATTCCAGCTCTCTACCGGCATGTGGAAGGCAATGTCCATGCCTCGCTGGACAGGGCGGTCAGTGGTAAGGTGCATCTTACCGCTGACTCATGGTCCAGCAGGCATGGAGACGGACGTTACTTGTCTTTTACGGCCCATTGGGTGACTCTGCTGGCAGCTGGGAAAGACGCAGGGCAAGGTACAGTAGTTTTGGAGGTTGTTCCGTCACCACGCCTCCAAAACACTACTACTGCTTGTGACACACCTCTCTCCTCCACCCCCTCCTCTTCTTCTTCCTCTGTGGCCTCTTCCTGTGGTGATGTTGGCTCAGAACCAGCCGTGCTCCGTAGGCGTACGACGGGCTACGCAGGAATGCAGGCCAAGAGATGCCATGCGGTGCTAGAGCTGGTGTGCTTGGGAGACAGGAGCCATACTGGGGAAGAGGTTCTTTCAGCTCTGCAGGGGCAGGCTCAGAGGTGGTTGACGCCACGCCAGCTGAAGCCTGGAATGGTGATTAGCGATAATGGCACCAACCTCCTCTCTGCTCTGCGACGTGGAAAACTCACCCATGTGCCCTGTTTTGCGCATGTTCTGAATTTGGTGGTGCAGCGGTTCTTGGGCAGGTACCCTGGCTTACAGGATGTCCTCAGGCCAGGAAAGTCTGTGTGCATTTCCGGAGGTCATATAATGCCACTGCTCGGCTGACAGACCTCCAGAGGGAATACAACCTGCCCAAGAACCGCCTAATCTGTGACATGCCCACCAGATGGAACTCTACGTTGGCCATGCTGCAGCGGCTGCACACGCAGCAGAGGGCCATCAATGAGTACCTGTGCCAATATGGCAGCAGAACTGGCTCAGGGGGCCTTGATCAGGGATGCATGCACTGTCCTGTCACCATTTGAGGAGGCCACGAGGATGGTGAGCAGTGACAGTGCATGCATCAGTGAGACTGTCCCGCTTATTCACATGTTGGAGCACACCCTACGTGGAATAATGGACAGAGCCCTTGAGGCAGAACAGAGGGAGGAAGAGGAGGACTTCCTTACCTCTCAAGGCCCCCTTTATCCAGACACTGTTCCTGCTTGCCCACCTGGAACACAGGAAGAGAGGAGGAGGATGAGGAGGAGGAGGAGGAGGATTGTATCAGCAGCATGGAGGTGGAGCCTAGCACTCAGCATCAACAGCAGCAGTCTTCAAGGGATCATTTACAGTCCCAAGGAACACATGGACTTTTACGTGGCTGGGATGAGGTGGCTGAGGATCCTGTCATCCTCAGTGACCCAGAGGACTGTGCCCCGAATGCCTCTGCAAACCTACGCTGCATGGCCTCCCTGATCCTGCAAAGCCTGCGTAAGGATCCTCGTGTACGTGCTATCAAGGAGAGGGATCATTACTGGCTGGCAACTCTCCTTGATCCACGTTACAAGAGTAAGGTAACAGATCTTATGTTGCCATCAAAGAGGGAGCAGAAGATGAAACTACTGTTTCTACTTTTTGTGCCCCTGTGTAACAGGGGCGTCTAATAACAATTTTTGATGCAATACTTTGCACGTGGCCTAAGGCACAATTTTTGTGCCCCTGTATAACAGGGGAGCCTAATAACAATTATTGATGCAATACTTTGCACGTGGCTCCTTGTTGCGCTCCAATTACAGATATTGGGAGGGGTTGCAGTGTTATGTTGCGCCTACGGACACATTTTTATGCCCCTGTGTAACAGGGGCGCCTAATAACAATTTTTGATGCAATACTTTGCACGTGGCTCCTTGTTGTGCTCCAATTACAGATATTGGGAGGGGTTGCAGTGTTATGTTGCGCCTACGGACACATTTTTATGCCCCTGTGTAACAGGGGCGCCTAATAACAATTTTTGATGCAATACTTTGCACGTGGCTCCTTGTTGCGCTCCAATTACAGATATTGGGAGGGGTTGCAGTGTTATGTTGCGCCTACGGACACATTTTTATGCCCCTGTGTAACAGGGGCGCCTAATAACAATTTTTGATGCAATACTTTGCACGTGGCTCCTTGTTGCGCTCCAATTACAGATATTGGGAGGGGTTGCAGTGTTATGTTGCGCCTACGGACACATTTTTATGCCCCTGTGTAACAGGGGCGCCTAATAACAATTTATGATGCAATACTTTGCACGTGGCTCCTTGTTGCGCTCCAATTACAGATATTGGGAGGGGTTGCAGTGTTATGTTGCGCCTACGGACACATTTTTATGCCCCTGTGTAACAGGGGCGCCTAATAACAATTTATGATGCAATACTTTGCACGTGGCTCCTTGTTGCGCTCCAATTACAGATATTGGGAGGGGTTGCAGTGTTATGTTGCGCCTACGGACACATTTTTATGCCTCTGTGTAACAGGGGCGCCAAATAACAATTTTTGATGCAATACTTTGCACGTGGCTCTTTGTTGCGCTACAATTACAGTATGTTTGAGGGGTGCCCTTTTTTCTACAATTTTGCTTTCCCAAAAAGATAATGCCACCCCCCACCACCCCTAAAATAATCGAGATAGTGTTCCCACACAGCACGTGCGCAAGCAGTATTAAATTAACTTTGTTCTTATAATAATTTAATGTTGTGCAGGGACATTTCTAAACACGTGCCACTACTAGAGACACACAGCAGGTGTGATATTTGAAGGAATTTTTCATTTTTTTTTTCACTTTAAACATCATTAACCACTTGACAACTGGGCACTTAAACACCCTTAATAATCAGACCAATTTTCAGCTTTCGGTGCTCTCACATTTTGAATGACAATAACTCAGTCATACAACACTGTAACCAAATGAAATTTTTGTCCTTTTTTTCCCACAAATAGAGCTTTCTTTTGGTGGTATTTGATCACCTCTGCGGTTTTTATTTTTTCCGCTAATAATGAAAAAAGAACGAAAATTTTGTAAAAAAATGAATTTTTTTTCATTTCTATTATAAAATTTTGCAAAAAATGAATTTTTCTTCATAAATTTGGCCTAAAATGTATACTGCTACATATCTTTGGTAAAAAAAAAAAAAAAAATTGGGTTATTATTTAGTCTGGGTGAAAGTTATAGGGTCTACAAGCTATGGTACCAATTACTGAAAATTGATCAATTTGATCACACCCGATGTACTGACAGCCTCTCTCATTTCTTGAGACCCTAACATGCCAGAAAAGTACAAATACCCCCCAAATGACCCCTTTTTGGAAAGAAGACATTCCAAGGTATTTAGAAAGAGGCATGGTGAGTTTTTAGAAGTTGTAATTTTTTCCCACAATTCTTTGCAAAATCAAGATTTTTTTTTTCACAAAATGTTCATATTCGCCGGTTATTTCTCACACACAGCATATGCATAACACTAATTACACCCCAAAACACATTCTGCTATTCCTCCCGAGTATGCCGATACCAAATGTGTGAGACTTTTACACAGCGTGGCCACATACAGAGGCACAACATGCAGGGAGCACCATCAGGCGTTCTGGAGCACCGAGACCAATTCTGACATTTCTCTCCTACATGGAAAAATCATAATTTATTTGCTAGAAAGTTGCATAGAACCCCAAAACATTATATATGCTTTTTTAGCAAAAACCCTAGAGAATACAATGGCGGTCGTTGCAACTTTTTATCGCGCACGTTATTTTCGCAGCAATTGTTCGAATGCGTTTTTTTGGAAATAAAACAGTTTTGTGCTTTTAAAAAAAAAAAACATTAAAGTTAGCCCAATGTTTTTGCATAATATGAAAGATGAAGTTACGCCGAGTCAATAGATACCCAACATGTCACCCTTCAATATTGCACACGCTTGTGGAATGGCGCCAAACTTCGCTACTTAAAAATCCCCATAGGCGACGCTTTAAATATTTTTACTGGTTACATCTTTTTAGTTGGAGAAGAGCTCTAGGGCCAAAAGTATTGCTCTTGCTCCAACGTTCGCAGCGATACCTCACATGTGTGGTTTGAACACCGTTTTCATATGTGGGCGGGACTTACGTGTGCGGTCGCTTCTGTATACGAGCACGCAGGAACAGGGGCGCTTTAAAAAAAATATATATTTTTATTGTTCATTTCACTTTATTTATTTTAGTTTGATATGTTTTTCCCCAAAAATAAATGTTTTGATCACTTTTATTCCTATTACAAGGAATGTAAACATCCCTTGTAATAGGAATATAGCATGACAGGTCCTCTTTACAGTGTGATTTGGGGTCAATAAGACCCCACATCTCACCTCTAGGCTGGGAAGCCTGAAAAAAAATAAAAAAAAATAAAACGATCCTGGTTTCGATCGTAGCGGTGAGTCAGAAGAGGCACCAGAGGGAGAAGGGAGGGGAGACGTCCCCTTTCGCCTCCCGTAAGAACGATCAAGAGGCGGAACAGCCGACATGATTGTTCTTACGGTGTAGGGAATCGCCGGCTGAAAAAAATGATATCTGAATGATGCCTGTAGCTGCAGGCATCATTCAGATATCCCTGCACAAAGTCAAGGACGTCATGACGGCCGGCGGGAGGGAAGTGGTTAAAACGCATTTTTTTCCCAGAGTATTTTCTGGGTACTGCAGAGTATTAGCCGGGGTATTGCAGAGTATTGGTGTTGGGGTATTGCAGAGTATTGGTGTTGGGGTATTGCAGAGTATTGGTGTTGGGGAATTGCAGAGTATTGGTGTGGGGGTATTGCCGAGTATTGGTGCGGGGGTATTGCAAAGTATTGGCCGGGGTATTGCCGAGTATTGGTGCGGGGGTATTGCAGAGTATTGGTGCGGGGGTATTGCAGAGTATTGGTGCGGGGGTATTGCAGAGTATTGGTGCGGGGGTATTGCAGAGTATTGGTGCGGGGGTATTGCAGAGTATTGGTGCGGGGGTATTGCAGAGTATTGGTGTTGGGGTATTGCAGAGTATTGGTGCGGGGGTATTGCAGAGTATTGGTGCGGGGGTATTGCAGAGTATTGGTGCGGGGGTATTGCAGAGTATTGGTGCGGGGGTATTGCAGAGTATTGGTGCGGGGGTATTGCAGAGTAATTGCGCAGAGTAATTGTGCAGGGGTATTGCAGAGTATTGCCGGGGAGTAATGCAGAGAATTGCCGGGGAGTAATGCAGAGTATTGCCGGGGAGTAATGCAGAGTATTGCCGGGGAGTAATGCAGAGTATTGCCGGGGAGTAATGCAGAGTATTGCGCAGGGGGGTATGCAGAGTATTGCGCAGGGGGGTATGCAGAGTATTGCGCAGGGGGTGGTATGCAGAGTATTGCGCAGGGGGTGGTATGCAGAGTATTGCGCAGGGGGGTATGCAGAGTATTTCGCAGGGGGGTATGCAGAGTATTGCGCAGGGGGGTATGCAGAGTATTGCGCAGGGGGTGGTATGCAGAGTATTGCGCAGGGGGTGGTATGCAGAGTATTGCGCAGGGGGGTATGCAGAGTATTTCGCAGGGGGGTATGCAGAGTATTGCGCAGGGGGGTATGCAGAGTATTGCGAAGGGGGGTATGCAGAGTATTGCGCAGGGGAGGTATGCAGAGTATTGCGCAGGGGGGTATGCAGAGTATTGCGCAGGGGGGGGTATGCAGAGTATTTCGCAGGGGGGGGTATGCAGAGTATTTCGCAGGTGGGGGGTATGCAGAGTATTTCGTAGGGGGGGTATGCAGAGTATTGCGCAGGGGGATATGCAGAGTATTGCGCAGGGGGGGTATGCAGAGTATTGCGCAGGGGGGGTATGCAGAGTATTGCGCAGGGGGGTATGCAGAGTATTGCGCAGGGGGGTATGCAGAGTATTGCGCAGGGGGGTATGCAGAGTATTGCCGGGGGTATGCAGAGTATTGTAGGGGGGGTATTGCAGAGTGTATTGCACAGTATTGGGGCGGGGGTTTCAGGGATGGCTGAGCAGGGATGGATGGATCTGTGACTGCAATAGTCACAGATCCATCCACAGCGCTGCTGACACCCGCGCTCCCCCCTCTCACACTGTACCGCTCGGTACAGAGAGAGGAGGGAGGAACCGGCGTCATCAAAAGACGCCGGTTTGTTTACATGTGATCGCTCCGTCATTGGACGGAGCGATCACATGGTAAACGGCCGCTATCAGCGGCCGTTTACCGCGATTCGTGATCGGCCGGGTCCTCTGGACCCGGCGGTCACGGATGTTCCCGTGTGCGCGTCCCAGGGGACGCGCGGGAGACGGACTCTAGGAGGACGTACATTGACGCCCTCCTAGAGTTAACCACCCGCCCTGTAGACGTATATTGTCTATAGGGCGGTTACCAAGTGGTTAAAATCGCTGCTCCGCAAAAACGGCCGTTTTTAAAATATTTTTTTCGATTGATACATGTTCCCTGGGGCAAGACCCGGGTTCTGAAAGACGTTTACCAACATTAAATTGAATATTGGTCTTTAAAATGATCGTTTTTGAATTCGAACGTTCGAGTCCCATAGACTTCAATGGGGTTCTAAATGTTCGCGCGAACCCGCGGTCTGTTCGAACGTTCTGATGCGAACCGAACAGGGTATGTTCGGCTCATCCCTACCTATGAACTATTCTGCCTACAGAGGACTGCATGACTGGTTACTGAGCTCAAAGGGTTAATTGTAGAGGGACTTTTTCACTGCTAAATGCTAATTGACGCTCCGTTGTGTATTACCAGTTAACAGCCTCTTGCCAGGTGTATGCTAAAGTGATGATCTGTGAGTGTATATTGTTCTAAAGGTTAATTGAATTCTATTGAGAAAGGAATGTGCCCGGCCAGGTCATGTTAAGTAGATCTCGGTGCCGGAACGTCTAGAGACTGATTGATTCAAGGAGATCATTGTGTTTGAGTTCTGGTAATGAAGAAATGTTTATAATTAGCTCAAAGAAGGTGATTGAAGCTTCCCCACGGTGTGATGTGTGGGTGGGGACAGTTTGATTGTTCATGTGCCTTGAATACTGTATAAAATCTCAGAGTGAACCATTAAAAATCAGTCCTGCTTGACTCTGCAAACGTAGCCCGTCTCGTTTCTTGAAAGGGCGTTCGATGGGATATATCGGCGGTACCTGCATATCGCAGCTTGCCAGGGAAAAGGACTTCTCCAACGGCTGAGACCCTCTCACTACATGGGTAGCCGTTACAGTAGTCTTTTGTCTGCCCGGGTGTCTTTGCCTCACAGGGAAAACTGTGCCCACCTGCCTGCCAGTGTCACATCTCACCTATATTGTGTTGGCACAGTTGATAAGATATAAAAACAAAATTCACTGCAATACTAAATAGTAGTCTTTTGTCTGCCAGGGTGTCTTTTCCTCACAGGGTAAACTGTGCCCACCTGCCTACCAGTGCCACATCTCATCTATATTGTGTTGGCACAGTTGATAAGATATAAAAACAAAATTCACTGCAATACTAAATAGTAGTCTTTTGTCTGCCAGGGTGTCTTTGTCTCACAGGGAAAACTGTGCCCACCTGCCTGCCAGTGCCACATATCATCTATATTGTGTTGGCACAGTTGATAAGATATAAAAACAAAATTCACTGCAATACTAAATAGTAGTCTTTTGTCTGCCAGGGTGTCTTTGCCTCACAGGGTAAACTGTGCCCACCTGCCTGCCAGTGCCACATGTCATATCTGGTGGCACAGTAGCTTGCACGCATAGTACAACTAAACGAATCTAAAAAAAATGACAGGCAGAGGCAGGCCACCACACAGGGGCCAACGTGGTCATGGTGCCGTGATTCCCTTTGGCCCTAGAATAATGCCCAGTGTTCAGAGGCCACATACCCTGAACTCGAAAAGTTCTGAGGACATAGTTGACTGGCTAACACAGGACACCCAATCTTCTACAGCTTCCGCTCAGAACCTTGACGCACCATCCTCCTCCAGCTCAGCTTCGGGCACCTCTCAAGTTACCACTCGCCCACATGCCGCCACCACCAACACTAGCATCACAGCTGCTTCACTTAATCTGTCAGAGGAGTTATTTACACATCAGTTGGAAGAAATGAGTGATGCGCAACCATTATTGCCAGAGGATGTAGATAAAAGGGATATGACTCAGTCAGGCAGCATTACACACATGGACGTATGGTGTAATGATGATGATATACCCGCTGCTGCTTCCTTTGCTGAGTTGTCAGATACAAGTGAAGCGGTTGATGATGACGATGTGTCCGGGGATGTCACATGGGTGCCCGCTCGAAGAGAAGAAGAATAGGGGGAACGTTCAGATGGGGAGACAGAGAGAAGGAAGAGACGAGTTGGAAGCAGGGGGAGGTCGTCGCAAGGAGCTAGTGGCACAGTCAGACAGCATGTATCGGCACCCGGGGTCAGCCAGACAGCACGCCAATCAATGCATGCTGTTGCCACCACCAGAATGCTATCATTGCAAAGCTCAGCAGTGTGGCATTTTTTGTGTGTGTCTGCCTCTGATAACAGCGATGCCATTTGCAACCTGTGCCAAAAGAAACTGAGTCGTGGGAAATCCAACACCCACCTAGGTACAACTGCTTTGCGAAGGCACACAATCGCACATCACAAACGCCTATGGGATCAACACATGATGACGAGTACAAGTAGCACACAAGCTCGAAGCCATCATCCTCCTCCTGGTGCAGCATCTTCAGTCACATCAACCACTGCTGTCCTCCTTGCCCCCTCTCAACCATCCGCCACTCCGTCTTTCACCTTGAGCAGTTCCTGCTCATCTGCCCACAGTCAGATCTGTCTGTCAAGGACATGTTTGAGTGTAAGAAGCCAATGTCACAGAGTCACCCCCTTGCCCCGCGTCTGACAGCTGGCTTGTCGGAACTATTAGCCCGCCAGCTTTTACCATACAAGCTGGTGGAGTCTGAGGCTTGTAGCTATTGGGACACCGCAGTGGAAGGTACCCGGCCAAAATTTTTTTTCACAAAAGGCAATCCCCAACCTGTACTCTATTGTGCAAAAGGAAGTCATGGCATCTCTGGCACACAGTGTTGGGGCAAGGGTCCATCTGACCACTGATACCTGGTCTGCAAAGCACGGTCAGGGCGGGTATATCACCTACACTGCGCATTGGGTAAACCTGCTGACGGCTGCCAAGCATGTAATGCGTGGCTCTGCAGAGGAGTTGGTGACACTGCCACGACTTGCAGGCAGGCCTGCTGCCACCTCCTCTACTCCATCCTCTGTGATAACCTCCTTGGCTGAGTCCTCTTCTGCTGCTGCATCTTGCTCCACATCACCTGCACCCCCCAGCTCCCCAGGAGCTATTCCACATACTGGATACGACAGTGTCACGCCGTCTTGGGGTTGACTTGCCTGAAAGCAGAGAGTCACACCGGACCAGCACTCCTGTCCACCCTGAACGCACAGGTGGATCAGTGGCTGACTCCGCACCAACTGGAGATCGGCAAAGTGGTGTGTGACAACGGAAGCAATTTGTTGGCGGCATTGAATTTGGGCAAGTTGACATATGTCCCGTGCATGGAACATGTGTTGAATCTGATTGTACAACGCTTTGTGCATAAGTACCCAGACTTACAGGACGTCCTCAAGCAGGCCAGAAATGTGTGTGGCCATTTCAGGCGTTCCTACACAGCCATGGCGCACTTTTCATATATCCAGCGGCGAAACAACATGCCAGTGAGGCGCTTGATTTGCGACAGCCCGACACGTAGGAATTCAACACTCCTAATGTTCGACCACCTGCTCCAACAAGAAAAGGCCATCAACGAGTATTTGTATGACCGGGGTGCTAGGACAGCCTCTGCACAGCTGGGATTTTTTTTGCCACGTTATTGGACGCTCATGCGCAATGCCTGTAGGCTCATGCATCCTTTTAAAGAGGTGACAAACCTAGTTAGTTGCACTGAAGGCACTATCAGCGACATCATCCCATTTGTTTTCTTCCTGAAACGTGCCCTGCGAAGAGTGCTGGATCAGGCCGTAGATGAGCGTGAAGAGGAAGAGTTGTGGTCACCATCACCACCAGAAACAGCCTTATCAGCATCGCTTGCTGGACCTGCAGAAACGCTGGAAGAGGAGTGTGAGGAAGAGGAGTCAGAGGAGGAATGTGGCTTTGAGGAGGAGGAGGAAGACCAACCACAGCAGGCATCCCAGGGTGCTCGTTGTCACCTATCTGGTAACCGTGGTGTTGTACGTGGCTGGGAGGAAGAACAGACCTTCAGTGAGATCAGTGAGGACGAGGAACGGGACATGAGCAGCTCGGCATCCAACCTTGTGCAAATGGGGTCTTTCATGCTGTCGTGCCTGTTGAGGGACCCTCGTATAAAAAGGCTGAAGGAGAACGACCTGTACTGGGTGGCCACGCTACTAGACCCCCGGTATAAGCAGAAAGTGCCTGAAATGTTACCAAAGTAACGGAAATGATGCAGCAGTTCCAAAATAAATTGAAAAGTATGCTTTACACAGCATACACGGGTGATGTCACAGCACAACGGGAATCTAACAGTGGAAGAGGTGGAAGTAATCCTCCTCCTACCATGACCACGCCGGCAAGGACAGGACGCTTTACAGACGTGTTGTTGATGGAGGACATGCAGAACTTTTTAAGTCCTACGCATCGCCACAGCCCTTTGGGGTCCACCCTCAGAGAACGACTTGAACGACAGGTAGCAGACTACCTCGCCTTAACTGCAGATATCGACACTCTGAGGAGCGATGAACCCCTTGACTACTGGGTGTGCAGGCTTGACCTGTAGCCTGAGCTATCCCAATTTGCGATAGAACTTCTGGCCTGCCCCGCTTCAAGTGTCCTTTCAGAAAGGACCTTCAGTGCAGCAGGAGGTATTGTCACTGAGAAGAGAAGTCGCCTAGGTCAAAAAAGTCTAGATTGCCTCACCTTTATTAAAATGAATGAGGCATGGATCCCGAAGGGACTGACAGTGGGTGATACATTTGACTAAAGGCCTGATGAGATGAGCTTCCTTGGGCTAAAAATGGTCCACACGCTGCTGTATTTTATCCCTGCATGCCGGATGACTTGCGTGACTTATCCGCCACCAACTAGGGTTCAAGCCACAATGTTTTAGTGCACTTTCTGCCTGGAAAACATCAAAATCTCTATAAGTGTGTTGGCTATGGCAATGTTGGCACACCCCAGATGATAAGGTCGTTGCTTCATTGTGAACAGACCAAAAGCGATCGGCTGGATAATTTTGCATAGAAAAAACATTAATTTTCTTTGTGATCATCTAAGGTGATCATTAAAGCCTAATAGGCCAACAATGGGCCCACACTGCAGAATCATTGTTTTCTGGGTCACTTAACTGTCACTGAACTACCTCAGCACGACCATAGGCTTTGAAAAACCCCCATTGCCTGCAATCTCCAAAACGTGCGCATGAGCACAGTCATCACTATACCAAGATTGACGCATAGAGGAATAAAATTTATGTCATGAGTGTGTCAACTATTGACAACTCTTTGCGGTTACCAAATGGGGAAATCTTTAGACCATCATTTCAGGCCTTGTGTACTACAAAAGGATTAGTTTATCTCATGCTATGCCGATGCAGAGCCTTCTATGTCGGCAAGACAATTAGGGAATTCAAAAAACGTATATATGATCACATTTATTATTCACAATTTGGAAAGATGATAACACCAGTGAATAGACACTTAGGCCTATATCATAAATTTGACGTATCCCAAGTCAAATTTATTGTCCTTGAGGTGATACCTGAAGACCCCAGAGGGGGTAATTGGAATCAACGTATACTCCAGAAGGAGACGTTCTGAATAGAACGGCTGGGGGCGACAATTCCCCCAGGTATCAACGAAATTCATTCCTACAAATCTTTTTTGTAATGGGTGGTTCCGTGCATGGCCATGGCGCCCAGGCGCCCACGTATGGTCCCCCCCATCACTAAAGTACTATAACTAGGCAATTGTTTTTGAATAAACAGATTAACATACTATATACTAACCTTGACTATCTTTGCTGGTTTTATTAGGATGTATATCCATCTCATCCACACGGTGGCCTATTACTGTTCATTTGTAACAATGTTTAATGCATCAATGATTTAAGTTACCAACTACCGTATTTATCAGCGTATACGCGCACTTTTTTGCCCTGAAAATCAGGGCAAAATCGTGGGTGCGCAGTATACGCCGATACCCGCTTTCACGCGCCGAGTTCTGAATACTGCGCCGACATATATCGAGCGCAGTACACTCGGGTATAGTCGGGCAGTCTCGGCACCTTCTGCGCTCACGTCCTGGACGTACAGGACGTCAGCGCGGGTAGCCGAGCATTGCCGACAATACACGAGTGTATTGCGCTCTGTATATGTCGGCGCAGTATTTAAACTCGGCGCGGGAAATGAGCGGGGAGGACGCCGCAAGGATGCCGCAGAAGGACGCCGGACCCGCCGAAGAGGACACCGGACCCGCCGAAGAGGACACCGGACCCGCCGCAGAAGGACACCTGAAGCCGCAGAAGGACACCCGAAGCCGCAGAAGGATGCCGGACCCGCCGAAGAGGACACCCAAAGCCACAGACGAACGCCGGACCCGACGAGGCCGCCGATGGACGCCGCGCAAGACACCAAAACTGTAAGTACAAAAAAAAAAAATTTTCCACAGGATTCGGGTCAACTTTGGGGGTGCGCGGTATACGCGGGAGCGCGTTATACCGCGATAAATACGGTAATTAATTTTGCATAAAACCCCCCTTTTTATTATCAAGGGCACTTTATTAGAGAAGCCCAATGGTTTACTATATTGTCCAATAGAATGAAAAAGGTGTCCTTTTGCACATATAGGTATATACACATACAATACTATATTGGCAAGCAGAATTGTGGTATGTTCACCACATTCTCCTTGTCCAAAGCAGTGTTGTTACACACATTGTACTGTACCACACTGCTGAACTAAGATTACATTAGTTTACTGTATTGTAATACTCATTACTTTGTTTTTTACAATTTTTATTATGTCCATGTTGGGGCTTCATTCCCTGACTAAACAAATAATGAACATATATATATAATCTTTATTTATCTTTGCAGGAGTGCTCCGGCGATGGCGCGCCCCTAGGGGGAGCCTCACATCACTAGCCAATTTTTGAAAGATATCACCTTTCCTCTCAATGAGGAACAGAGTGGTGATCCTCTGGCAATGGCAATCACTGACTGCGATCTCCATCTCCAGCGGTCCCCAGTCCAACCCGCTTTACAGCGCACTGGGATTTTCCTACAACTCCCAAAAGCGCTGGCACCAGATGGCGCATGCGCGGTAGACTGACTTGGCCGGCGCGCGTTATGTCAGACGTTTTCTGACGTACAGCGCGCGGGGTGCTATTTAAAGATAGGCAGCACACACCCTTTGACAGTGTGGAGCGAGCCACACTACACACACCAGGTGCGGTTTTTCTGCCCGGATTCAGCGCTCCACATTGGTAAGCGATCTTCCTTTCTTAAACATGCTGAATACTGGCACTTGTCTTAGCCAGACCACTAAAGTATTTTCTATCTTTGTTTTCTTGGCCATCTTTTAGAATTTTGTAACAGCAGTGCTGCAGTACAAATGCCTTTCATTTTTAAAGCTCCCACAGCAAGTTTGATTGTATAAGTAGCAAACCAGGTAACAATTGTTTCCCTATACAAAACTCTACAACTGACTTTGTAAACTGCTTAGCATCTATCTGTAAAATATTTCTCTATAAAAGTCTATTGACCTAAATGTATCTCTTACTCTCTTGTTAAGTGGCCATTTCTTCACTACATAATATCTATTGCCTTAGCCCTGCAAGCATCCATTCTGCCTACCATTAATAAGTGCCTTATTTAGCTATAAATGCTTTAGACACTTCAGTGCTTAGTTTTTATTATGGTGGCTTATGTCTAATAGCTCCAACAATGCTGTTTGATTAACAGCATTTTATGCTTTATCTTATCTCAATAATTATTTGATATTATGTACATCTTTCTCTTTTTTACATTCTTAAACTCGCTTGCCAATGTTTGGATTTGCAAATTTGTCCAGGCCAATATGCCCATACCCATTTGTATCATTACTTTTTCAGTTACCAGTGGCACCCCCTAGCTTGCGGAACGGCCCAACACAGCCCTTTTGGTTTCTGCTGGTGAGTGGTGCGTATTCTTGTCTGACCTGGCTGGGTTTGGTCAGGAGGAAGCTCTCTTTGGGTGGTGCCTTTTTGCTGCAGCATTCCATTTAAAACAAATACCATCCAAGTGGTGAGTATACTTTACAGGAATCCCTATACCGGACTGACCCAAAGTCTGGTCTTGGCTTCTTACATTATCTTATGTTATTTGTTATTGATACATATACTCTTTATACTTTAGTTCCAAAGCTCCCGATGAAGGAAGCGGATAAGCTCCGCAAAACTAGTTGAGCCAATCGTGGAACTCTCTACATGGTAGGGATTGAACATGTGTGGACCAAGTGTGAATTGAAGTTCCCCAGTGATTAACGACAAACAAATCACCCTATATGGTCCATTCATCTGGTTCTATATATCCCATAACATGTTTTAAATTTTGTATTCATTGATATGTTAATGTGATTTTCTATTATAATTAAAAAAAATTGTATTTTTATATAAAAGTGCATACAAAGTCCATTTTCCTTTCTCTTTAAAATTCCAATTAATTCAGGATGTGGCACTATTGTTTTCAAGGATGTTGATTGCCATCCAAGGGCAAAGCAATCAATCTTTAACAACTCTTTGCGGTTGTCTAAATTATATTCCATACACGTCTCCTGATAGGGAACGTAACAGGGATTAAACTGATAGGAATAGTACTACTTAATATACCACTCATATTGGGATTGCACAGTACATTACACGGCACACGCACAGATTTTTGTTAATTTAAAAAAAAAAGAGCACAGCCTCTGCGGAGCTGGGTATATTTTGGCCGCGTTACTGAACGCTCATGCACAATGGCTATAAGCTATTTTGCGGAGGTGACAAACCTGGTCAGTCAAACCCAAGGCAACATCATCGACCTCATCCCATATGCGATTTTTATGGAGTGTGCCCTGCGAAGAGTGCTGGATCAGGCCGTAGATGAGCATGAAGAGGAAGAGTTGTGCTCACCATCACCACCAGAAGCAGCCTTGTCGTCGTCGATTGCTGAACCTGCGGCAACGCACAGTGAGTGAGTGAGAAACTTATATAGCGCAGCAACATGCAAACTGAATCGCCTCTGGGCGCTCGTTGTCCCTTTCTCCTTTGTCCTCAAAAGAGATGGGTTTTGATCTTTCTCCTAAAGGCCAAGTGATTCTCCTACAACCGAATGCTGGTTGGTAAAGCGTTCCATAGTCTAGGTCCTTGGATCGCAAATCTTCTTTCTGAGAGAGAGGAGTCTGAAGAAGAGGAGTCAGAGGAGGAAGGTGGCTTTGAGGAAGTGGAAGACCAACCATAGCAGGCGTCCCAGGGGGCTTGTTGTCACCTTTCAGGGACCCTTGGTGTTGTACGTGGCTGGGTGGAGGAAGAGACATTCAATGACGTCAGTGAGGACAAGGAACAGGACATGGCTAGCTTGGTATCCAACCTTGTGTAAATGGGGAGTTTGCGGTTGTGCAAATGGACTATTTGTGGTTGTTTGCTGTGCGTTAAACGGGGAGTTTGGTCTGTCAGAGTTTGGTCTGTCACTGTGAACCCTAACCCTAACCCTGTTACAGACAAGGTTAGGGTTACAGATAGGGTTAGGGTTACAGAAAGGCTTAGGGTTACAGACAGGGTTAGGGTTACAGATAGGGTTAGGGTTACAGACTGTAACCCTAACCCTATCTGTAACCCTAACCCTGTCTGTAATCCTAACCCTAACCCTGTCTGTAACCCTAACCCTAACCCTATCTGTTACCCTAACCCTGTCTGTAACCCTAACCCTATCTGTAACCCTAACCCTGTCTGTAACCCTAAGGCCGGGTACAGACGAGCAAACATGTACGATGAAACAGGTCCGTCGGAACCGTTTTCACCGTACATGTCTGCCCGGGGATTTCTGTATGGTGGCTGTACTCACCATCATACAGAAATCCGCGCGTAAACAATACGCGGGGCGTGTCCGCCCTGCCAGTTCAATGCTTCCACGCATGCGTCAAAGTCATTCGACGCATGCGAGGGATGGCGGGCGCTCGGACATGTACGGTAGGTCTGTACAGACAACCGAACATGTCCGAGCGGGCAGGATTTCAGCGGGCTGTTTTAAAACAAGTCCGGAAATATTTGCCCGCTGGAAAAAGGCCCGGCGGGCAAATGTTTGCTGGAATCCTGCCCGCTCGGGCCTACACACGACCGAACATGTCTGCTGAAACTGGTCCGCGGACCAGTTTCAGCAGACATGTTCGGTCGTGTGTACGGCCCATTACCCTAACCCTTACACTACCTGATCGATACAACATCATACCTGATGTTTTAAAGCACGTTATTCCAAACAATTTATGAATGTTAGGTGATTTATGCCCTTTATGGATTAAAAACGGACTCTGCGACAACTACGTAATTTTCCATGGGAGTTTTGCCACAGTCCAAGTGTTAGTCCCCTTGAAACAACTTTTCCATCACTATTGTGGCCAGAAAGAGTCCCTGTGGGTTTTAAAATTTGCCTGCCCATTGAAGTCTATTTGCGGAAGTTTGCGTTCGCGAACCGAAAATTTTAGGTTCGCAAAATCACTACCCTTTGTTTGCACTTTTGTGGGCACAGTGAGGTGAGGCATGCAATGGGCACATGGAGGCTGCAGATGGGCACAGTGAAGCTGTAAATGGGCAGTGTTGACCCTCTTTTCCACTTACAGTAGCTGCTGCATTCTCACCCTAGGCTTATACTCAAGTCAATACGTTTTCCCATTTTTTTGTTGTAAAAGTAGGTGGCTCGGCTTATATTTGGGTCGGCTTATACTCGAGTATATACGGTATTAAGAAAGTGGCTGAGGAGAATGGTTATCTAGAGGAAGAGATCCAGGACAAGGAAACACAATGGGTAGATGAAGCTGTGTGGAGTTTTCTTTGGATCCCTATGAGGGAGGATTTCCAACAGTTGTTGCCTAAGATAGCTGAAAGGTATACCTCAGTATTGCAAACATGGAGCTATGGTCGCAAAATTAACCCACATAGTGTGATTATCCGCAGACCCAACAAGAAAGACATTCAACCTTGAAGTTACCAGAACCCAGATACTACTGGTAGATGCTATCAAAGTGTGTTTTTCACTTACACCCTATGGATTACAAATGTGTACTTCGTAGAGTTAAGACACTATGCTAAGAGCCACTCCCCCTCTTGTGCAGAAAATGTTGCTAGTGGGGGACATCCCTGTTGGCTGTATTGCTGGGACTGTGTTGAACTGTTGCTGCTGGCAAATACAGGGAGTAGGGATGAGCCGAAAATACCTGCGTTCAGTTCGCACCAGAACTTTCGAACGGACCGGACGTCCGTGCGAACATTTAGAACCCCATTGAAGTCTATGGGACTCGAACGTTTGAATTCAAAAGTGCTCATTTTAAAGCCCAATATTCAAGTTATTTTTGGAAAACGTCTTTGAGAACCCGGGTTTTGCCCCAGGGAACATGTATCACTGGAAAAAAAACTTTTAAAAACTGTAGTTTTTTGTGGAGCAGCGATTTTAATGATGCTTAATGGAAAAAAAATCAAAAATTCCTTTAAATATCGTACCTGCTGGGTGTCTATAGTAGTGGCACGTGTTTAGAAATGTCCCTGCACAACATTTGATTGCTCTCAGAAAAAAGTAATTTAATACTGCTTGCGACTTTAATGTAATGTTTGGTCCCTGCAATATGGATAAAAATCATTGAAAAAAATAGCATGAGTTTCCCCGCCACCACTCCCCCCAGGTCATTACAAGACCCAGTGCAGATCCTGACCTCCCTGGGGCCCTAAGCAAAATGACATGGCACATTAAACATGAGAATCGGGTGGTGCGCTGACGACAGTGACATGTCACATTAAAGAAAGTTGAGAAGCGGGGGGAGGGGGTGTTCTGCTGTCGTAAATGACTCAGGCCAGCCAGCGAGTTTAGAAGCGGGGTGAGGGTGCGAAAAGGACTTCTCACCAGGCGGGGCCTCTAGTAATTTGGGGGCCATTTGCAGATTTGCGGGGCCCTAAGCGGCTTGCATAGTGAGCCTATAGTGAGGATCGGCCCTGACAAGACCTTTTGGCCCTATATACTTTGAACAGTAGTATACAGGCGTTGCAAACAAGATAAGGACTGTAGGTTTGTTAAGTAGAATCTGAACCATGTCATACTTTGCTCCTGCATATTGCACAATTTCCTAAAGAGACCATCAACAAACTACATGACACTTGTGCCTGATGAGGCCACTGATGTTCCAGTGGTGATGGCCCGTGAGACTGTCCATACAGGCTTGGCCGACCAAAGTGCACGTGCTGTGTGACAACTGGCAACAATATGTTGATTATTTTAGGGTTGGGGGTGGGGCCATTACAATGCCAGATCTTGGCTGAATAATTTTTTTGGGGGGAAATAAAAATTCTAGAAAAAAAGGGGGTTTCCATCCGGGTCAGACTGCAACCACTCACAGATACTGTAATTGGAGCGCAGCAAAAGCCACATGCAAAGTATTGCATCAACAATTGTTATTAGACGCCCCTGTTAAACAGGGGCAGAAAAATTGGGCCTTAGGCACTGGTGGCAGAGCCCAGAAACAAACATTTTCTTACTAGCTATCAGCAAGATCAGTGAGGAGGAAAAGGATATTCAGTCAGCAGCATAACAGGACAATCACTCAGCATCAGCATAGGCAGTCTCCAAGGGATCTGTCATTTAAAAAAAATATTCAGTTACATCAGCATCAGGTGCTTGGTACGAGAAAGTGGGTAACCGCTCAAAGAAAACCAGGTGATCTATTTCCTGTGATCCGAGTCTAGGGTGCAGGCAGTGCAATCAAAATGCAGGTTGGGATGAAAGAAAAGAAGCTGGGATAGCCGCACTCCAAAAAAACTCCTCCTTTAATTAAAAATTACAAAACGCATGCCACAGCAAAAAACAGCACAACAAAAGAAAAGCTGAAGTTTCGCACTATGCCTTAGTGCTTATTCATAGCTTCATAGCTTCTCCACCACTTCTTCTGTGACTCACTGAAGCCTCAGCAACACGTTGTCCAGGAACAGGATTTGGTAATCCCCCAGGTTCTGGGAACGCGTTGCACAGACCCTTCTGCAAGGCCTCCCGAAGATGTTTCATCTTCTGCTCCCTCTACGACGGCAAGATAAGCTACGCAACCTTACTCTTGTAACGTGGATCAAGGAGAGTTGCCAGCCAGTAATGATCCCTCTCCTTGATACCATGAACACGAGGATCCTTACGCAGGCTTTGCAGGATCAGGGAGGCCATGCAGCGTAGGTTTGCTGAAGCATTCGGGGCACAGTCCTCTGGGTCACTGAGGACGACAGGATCCACAGCCATCTCATCCCAGCCACGTAAAAGTCCACGGGTTCCTTGGGACTGTAAGTGATCCCTTGAAGACTGCTGCTGCTGATGCTGAGTGCTAGGCTCCACTTCCATGCTGCTGATACAATCATCCTCCTCCTCCACCTTGTCCTCTTCCTGTGTGCTAGGCGGGCATGCAGGACCACTGTCTGGATAAAGGGGCCCTTGAGAGGTAAGGAAGTCCTGTCCATTATTCCACGTAGCGTGTGCTCCAACAGGTGAATAAGAGGGACAGTCTCACTGATGCATGCACTGTCACTGCTCACCATCCTCGTGGCCTCCTCAAATGGTGAAATGACAGTGCATGCATCCCTGATCAAGGCCCACTGGCGTGGGGAAAAAAAACCAAGCTCCCCTGACCCAGTTCTGCTGCCATATTGGCACAGGTACTCATTGATGGCCCTCTGCTGCATGTGCAGCCGCTGCAGCATGGCCAATGTAGAGTTCCATCTGGTGGGCATGTCACAGATTAGGCGGTTCTTGGGCAGGTTGTATTCCCTTTGGAGGTCTGTCAGCCGAGCAGTGGCATTGTATGACCTTCAGAAATGCACACAGACTTTCCTAACCTGCTTCAGGACATCCTGTAAGCCCGGGTACCTGCCCAAGCTGCACCACCAAATTGAGAACATGAGCAAAACAGGGCACATGGGTCAGTTATCCCTGTCGCAGGGCAGAGAGGAGGTTGGTGCCATTGTCACTAACCACCATTCCTGGCTTAAGCTGGCATGGCGTCAACCACCTCTGAGCCTGCCCCTGTAGAGCTGACAGAACCTCTGCCCCAGTGTGGCTTCTGTCTCCCAAGCACACCAGCTCTAGGACCGCATGGCATCTCTTTGCCTGCATTCCTGCATAGCCCCTCGTATGCCTACGGAGCACGGCTGGTTCAGAGGAAACATCAGCACAGGAAGAGGCCACAGAGGAAGAAGAATATGAGGGGGTGGAGGAGAGAGAGGTGTGTCACAACCAGTAGTAGTGTTTTGGAGGCGTGGTGGAACAACCTCCAACACTACTGTACATTGCCCGGCGTCCTTCCCAGCTGCCAGCAGAGTCACCCAATGCGCCGTAAAAAGAGAGGTAACGTCCATGCCTGCTGGACCCTGAGTCAGCGGTAAGATGCACCTTACCACTGACCGCCCTGTCCAGCGAGGCATTGACATTGCCTTCCACATGCCGGTAGAAAGCGGGAATCGCCTTCCGTGAGAAAAAGTGGCATTTGGGTACTTGCCACTGAGGTACCGCACATTCCACAAACTCACGGAAGGGGGCAGAATCTACCAATTGAAAAGGTAGCAGTTGAAGTGCTAGCAATTTCGCTAAGCTAGCATTCAACCGCTGGGCATGTGGAAGGCTGGGAGAGTAGTTCTTTCGGCGCTACAGCAGCTGGGGCAGGGAAATTTGTGTGCTACCATCAGTAGATTTCCCGCATGTACTACTAGGTTGTGACACACCTATTTCTACACCTTCAGTCCTATCAGTGCAGGCTTCAGAGAGGACTGAGGGTCTAGTGGGGTTGGAGGTCTCAGATGATGAGGGGCAAGGGGAGGTCTGCTTTGTTCTTTGGTGTGGGTCTTTCAGGTATGCTTGCCAACGAACTGCATGGCAGGTCGACATATGTCTGGTCAAGCATGTGGTGCCCAAGCGAGTGATGTTTTTGCCGACACGAGATACGCTTGAGACATATGTTGCAAATAGCAATGGTGCGATCTGATGCACATGTCTCAAAAAAGGCCCACACCGTTGAGACAGAGCAGTGCCCTGCACAGGCATAGCTCTGCAATGTAATGCAGTTGGTGTAGTGCCCTTAAGCTGGCCCCTGAAGGGCATCCTGCCTCTTTGGAGATGTGTCTGTGCCTCTTCCTCCTCCTCCTCTCAGGCACCCACGTAGAATCAGTGACCTCATCATCCCCTCCCTCCTCATCACTGTCGAAAACCTGTCAGTATGCTGCAGCTGGGGGAACATGACTGCCAGATTGCTGTCCCTCCCGGGCACCCGCTTTCTCTGGGCTCACATCAATGCCTTCCTCTATCTGTGTTCCATCATCGGAGCCTTCAAAACGCTGCACATCTTCATGCAGCATGTACCCAACACTGTGTTGAAACAGTTCGGGGGACTCCTCAGGAGGACATGGTGGGACTAGGGAAGGATTGTGTGATGCCATTGTGCAGAGGGAAGAGGAAGCCTTGGCAGCTGCTTTGCCAGACAAACTAAGCTCAGCCTGGGTGAGAGAGGAAGAGGAGGATGAGGACGGCTTGGTCATCCACTCTACTAATTTCTCTGCATGTTGAGGCTCAACAAGGCCAGCTCTCGAAAAGAAGGATGAGCGTGTCAGACGGCCACGTGCTGAAGAGGATGCACCGTGTCCACCACCAGCGTTGCCTCTAGATGCAGAGTCCGCTTGCCCTCGTGACTCTCTGCCTCTCTTTGTTGTCCTTCCAGACATTTTAATGGCCTGCACAGGACAAAATCAGAAATAAACAGCACACGTGCAGTAAGAGCGACTGCGTTTATGTGCAATTAAATAACACACGTGCACTAACAGCAACTGCGTTTATGTGCAAATAAATAGCACACGTACAGTAACAGCTAATGCATTTATGTGCAAGTAAAGAGCACACGTGCACTAACAGCAACTGCGTTTATGGGCAAAAAAACAGCACATGTGCAGTAAGAGCAAATGTGTTTATGTGCAAATAAATAGCCCACGTGCAGTAACAGCAACTGCGTTCATGTGCAATTTAATAGCCCACATGCAGTAACATCAACTGTGTTTATGTGCAATTAAATAGCCCACGTGCAGTAACAGCTAATGTGTTTATGAGCAAAAAACAGCACATGTGCAGTAAGAGCGACTGTGTTTATGGGCAAAAAAACAGCAAACGTGCAGTAAGAGCGACTGCGTTTGTGGGCAAAAAAACAGCACATGTGCAGTAAGAGCGACTGCGTTTATGGGCAAAAAAACAGCACATGTGCAGTAAGAGCAAATGTGTTTATGTGTAATTAAATAGCCCACGTGCAGTAACAACAACTGTGTTTATGTGCAATTAAATAGCACACGTGCAGTACCAGCAACTGCGTTTATGTGCAATTAAATAGCCCATGTGCAGTAACAGCTAATGCGTTTAAGGGGAAAAAAACAGCACACGTGCAGTAAGAGCGACTGCGTTTATGGGCAACAAAAACAGCACAAGTGCAGTAAGAGCAAATGCGTTTATGTGCAAATAAATAGCCCACGTGCAGTAACAGCAACTGCGTTTATGTGCAATTAAATAGCCCACGTGCAGTAACAGCTAATGCGTTTATGGGCAAAAAAACAGCACACGTGCAGTAAGAGCTACTGCGTTTATGGGAAAAAAAACAGCAAACGTGCAGTAAGAGCGACTGTGTTTATGGGCAAAAAAACAGCAAACGTGCAATAAGAGCGACTGTGTTTATGGGCAACAAAACAGCACACGTGCAGTAAGAGCGACTGCGTTTATGTGCAATTAAATAGCCCACGTGCAGTACAGCAACTGTGTTTATGCGCAATTAAATAGCCCACGTGCAGTAACAGCAACTGCGTTTATGTGCAAATAAATAGCACACGTGCAGTAACAGCTAATGTGTTTATGTGCAATTAAATAGCACATGTGCAGTAACAGCAATTGTGTTTATGTGCAATTAAATAGCACACGTGCAGTAACAGCAACTGCGTGTATGTGCAATTAAATAGCACACGTGCACTAACAGCAACTGCGTTTATGTGCAATTAAATAGCACATGTCCACTAACACTGAGTACTATGTTTAGGTGTAAACTAAACAGCATACAGGCAATACAACACGTTAGAGCACTGCAGCTAGCACAATCTACTGCCTAACAAATAGGAATAGCTGATCTAGCTAAACTATACAGTGTATAAATATATGTACAACGCCTAAATATCCTCTACACACTGTAAATTTAACTAAACTGACTAGCCTGCCTGCTCTATCTATCTATCTATCTATCTATCTAGTAGAAAAGACAGTGGGCCGGATTCAGAAACGAGATACGACGGCGTATCTCCTGATTGCGGGCGGGCGGTCGTATCTATGCGCCTGATTCAGAGAATCAGTTACGCATAGATATCCCTAAGATCCGACTGGTGTAATTGTCTCATATTGTATCTTAGGCTGCATATTCACGCTGGCTGCTAGGTGGTGCTTCTGTATAGTTACGCGAGGAATATGCAAATTAGGTATTTACGCCGATTCAGAAACGTACGTCCCGCCGGCGCATTTTTTTACGTCGTTTACGTTAGGCTTTTTTCGGCATATAGTTACCCCTGCTATATGAGGCGTAGCTAATGTTAAGTATGGCCGTCGTTCCCGCGCCGAGTTTTGAAATTTTACGTCGTTTGCGTAAGTCGTTCGCGAATAGGGCTGGACGTCATTTACGTTCACATCGAATCCAATACGTCCTTGCGGCGTACTTTGGCGCAATGCACACTGGGATATTTTACGGACGGCGCATGCGCCGTTAAAAAAAACAACATCAAAAACGTGGGGTCAAGTAAAATTTTAATACAACACGCCCCCAACATCCCCATTTGAATTAGGCGGCCTTACGCCGCAACACATACGTTACGCCGCCGTAACTAAGGGCGCAAGTTCTTTCTGAATACAGAACTTGCGCCCAAAGTTATAGCGGCGTAACGTATCGGAGATACGTTACACCGGAAGAAAGATGCGCTCATCTTTCTGAATCTGGCCCACTGTGTCTCTCTCTAACTGACTGACTGTTCTTTTCTTTAACAACGCCGCAACACACTACACGCGGCCGCCTTGTAGGCGGCCTTATATAGTGTGGGGCGTGTACTAAACCCCCTGAGCCATAATTTGCCAAAGCCACCCTGGCCTTGGCCAATTATGGTTCTTCGTTTTTTTTTTGTTTTTTTTTGCAATTAAATTTTTATTGATTTTTTTTTTCATTAAAGCGGAGGTTCACCCGTACATAATACTTTTTCCCCTTAGATGGATGCTCGTTTTGTCTAGGGGAATCGGCTAGTTGTTTTAAAATATGAGCTGCACTTACCGTTTACGAGATGCATCTTCTCCGCCGCTTCCGGGTATGGGCTGCGGGACATGAGCGTTCCTATTTTGATTGACAGTCTTCCGAGAGGCTTCCGACGGTCGCGTCCATCGCGTCACGATTTTCCGAAAGAAGCCGAACGACGGTGCGCAGGCGCAGTATAGAGCCGCACCGACGTTCGGCTTCTTTCGGCTACTAGTGACACGATGGATGTGACCGTCGGAAGCCTCTCTGAAAACTGTCAATCAAGAAGGAACGCCCGCTCCCGAAGACCTATACCCGGAAGCGACGGAGAAGATGCATCTCGAAAACGGTAAGTACAGCTCATATTTTAAAACAACTAGCCGATTCCCCTAGACAAAACGAACATCCATCTAAGGGGATTCTTTGAAAAAATTGTTTTATGGGTGAACTTCCGCTTTAACAAAGAAATAGGAGTCATAAATCAACAATGAAAGCAGGGACATTGCATGAGCATATTATACAGGTACGAGACTACATATGCACCACAACATAGAGGAAAACAGATTGCATATTAAATCATACTGTACTAGCTGACGTGCTGTAACCACTATTCACAGTCGTACCTGCAGTCTCCGTCACTGACTACCAAGGTTAGGCATATAGTAATCAGATATCAATTTACAACCAAGAAAATAGGCATCAAATAATAAATAAGATGGATTAAAGTAAAAAGGGGATGGGAACAAGACCAGGGGCGAGATGGACCTCAAGTGTTAGACAAGTTAAGGAATAACAGTTAGTTATACCAGGGCGTGACAGGAGCCTCTGCTAGCTCTAAGTTATCATTAAGAAATCAGTTAACCAAAGGTAAGCTCACTCCTTATTCCACTCACTCCATATCTGCCACCTTTTATCAAAGCCTCTCCTCTGACCAGCTTTGGAAGCTATTAGGGCTTCATATACGTAATTATTGCGAGTAAAAGTGATTACATCTGTGAGATTAGGGACTACATTGGACTTCCAATTCCGAGTAATGAGCGATCTGGCTGCAAGCAACAGGTGCGTCACCACAGTTCGGAATTGTGGGGGGAAAGAGTCAATGTTCAAACCCAACAGGGCCAACGCCGGCCCTGGCCGAGTAAGGACACCTGTAATTGAGAAGATACACTTGAACACACTATTACAGAAGCTTGTTAAGTGCTTGCACTTCCAGAAGACATGCATAATGTTACCCACCTCTCCGCAACCTCTCCAGCACAGAGGAGAATTATCTTGAGAGAACTTGGACATCCTATATGGCGTAAGGTACCACCTTAGGGAAATCTGCTGGGCCAGTTCCCAGTGATTGGTGCATTTAGAGGCCTTATAGACAGAATTGAGAGCAGCTTGCCACTGCAGATCTGTAAAGGTACTGCCCAAGTCCTTCTCCCATTTTAAGAACAGGGGGGGACTTGACAAAGGTTTGTCTATGCTGGAGTAGATTGTAGAAAAGGGGGATCCCTGTGATGGGGGGGTAGAGGACGTGAAGAACTTCCAAACGAGGTCTGGAAGGTATACTCTATGGTTATTGACAGACTTTAGGAAATGAGATACTTGGCGGAATTTGTATACATCTGCCAAAGAAAGGTTGAATGTAGATTGAAGGGACTGAAAGGAGGCTATCCGGCCCTCACTGTATAGATTAGAGATATGGGTAATACCCTTGTCCTTCCAGCTCCTAAGGCTAATATTGGGAATGGCACTCGTCAAGGTTTCAATGGGGACTGGTACCTCCACCAATACATCCTGGGGACCAGAGATGCCCCCAAGATCCATCCAGGCCTCGAATGGATAATGGAAGATGGTGCAAAGGAAGAGGTCTCATCCTGTCCAGATACAGCAGGGAGACCAAATCCTTAGTGGGGCTTAATGACTGTTCAATGCTGCGCCAAGGGACCACAGGGGGGTCAGTAAACCATGACTTAAGTAGATTGATAAGGGATGCATGGTAATAGTCACGTATGTCCGTGAAACCCAAACCTATACCACCCACAGACCTGTGTCTGGTTAACAATGTTTTGGAGCATCTGGGTCTACGTGCACTCCACACAAAAGTCCTAAGGATAGAATTTAAGGATCGAAGATGGGTAGGTTTTATGGGGATAGGGAGCGTGCAAAAGATATATAAGATCTGGGGTAGTAGTAACATTTCAAAGGAAGCAAGACCGCCAGACCAGGAGAGCTCTATTTTAGCCAAGCGAAGTTTATCTATTAGTACAGGGTAATTTGCATCAGCTAGTCCTGAAGGGTCTGCTGTGATCTGAAGACCTAGGTAGGATATGCTTCTCTTAGTCCACGCATAGGGGAATGTGCCTTCCAAGTAGGCCTGGGCAGAGGATGGGAGGTGCATAGGTAGAATAATTGACTTGGAGGAGTTAACTTTATAGTAGGAGATATTGCTCAAGGACTGTAAAACTTCTTGGACATGGGGGGGCGATTTAGTCGGGGAGGTTATGGACAGAATAATATCATCGGCAAACAAATTAATCTTGTGGGGTGTACCATGAATATTAAAACCCGTGATGTGAGGACGGGCTCTAAATTTTTTCGGCCAGTGGTTCAATCAGAAGGTTGAAAATTGAGGGTGACAGGTGGCACCCCTGACGCGTTCTATTCGAGATATGGAAAGGTCGGGAGAGGCAATTAGATGTATAAACCTGAGCCGAGGGGTGCGAGTAGAGGGCCAGAATAGCTGACAAAATAGGGCCCTGGAACCCAAATTTAGTAAGAGTATTGTACATAAAGGGCAAAGTGGACCCTGTTGAACGCCTTCTCCGCATCCAAAAAGAGAAGCAGAGAAGGCGTCCGAGAGGTCCAAGCATGCTACACCACCCCAATAATCCTGCGAATGGCATCTGATGCCTGTCTTCCCGCAGTGAAGCCGGATTGGTCCGGATTAATCAATGATGGAATAACAGTTAAAAGCCTATGAGCGAGAATTTTGGCGTACAGCTTAACATCGGTGTTTAAAAGTGAAATGGCGCAAAAGTTGGATGGAACGTTAGGAGGTTTACCAGGTTTGGGGATAGTGACTATATAGGCGGTTAGCATCTCAGGTGGGAAGCTCGCAGAGGACATGGCCTGTGAAAATACTGTGCATAACGCGGTGGGGAAAGGATCCCACCAAACGCTCTGTAATAGTCGTTTGGTAGGCCATCAGGACCAGGGGATTTACCCAAGGGCATCTTGGAAATTATTTTCTGGATTTCTGCATCTGTAATGGGGGCGTTTAGAGCTTGTAGTTGTGACGGTGACAGGGTAGGGAGAGACAGACCAGCCAGAAACTTCTGGATGTCAAGATCTGAGGGCTGCGGGGTGTTGCTATCTTCTTTTATATTGTATAATGATGAATAGTAGTCCGCGAAAGAATTGGCAATGTCTTTCGGGTCGTACAACTTGCTATTATTAGTTGGGCTGCGGATGTAGGGGATTTTCGTACGTGTTCTCTGGTCCTTCAGGCGACGCGCCAAAAATTTGCCAGCCTTATTCCCAGAGGAGTAGTACGTCAGCTTCAGGGCATTAACAAATTTATTATGAGATTCTAGGCGTCTTAGGTCACATCTGAGACTAACCAATTTGTTTGACAGGACCAGATCAGGTGAGGCCTTATTCTGCAACTCCAGGGAACTGATTTCCTTCAGGAGAAGGTCTACCTTCAAAGTTCGCTGGCGTTTCAATTTTTAGCTAATTTGTAGTAGAATGCCCCTAATGAAGGCTTTGTGGGCGCACCACAAGACCGACGGGTCTGATACCGATCCTACATTCAACTCAAAAAATTCTTTCAGATGTTTGGAAATGCAATTAACCTGGGCTCGCGTCTGGAACACTCCAACATTGGCCCTCCATATGTAGGCAGGGCTGGGGGCCATCTCCTCCACCAGCGAGATAGAGACAGATGCATGGTCTGACCACGAGATGTCGTGAATGGTGGAGGAGGAGACCGCCCGAAGCAGGGCTCTATCAACAAGTACCATGTCAATACGGGAGTAGGAGTTGTGCCTTGTAGAGTGAAAGGAGTAGTCACGTTCATTGGCGTGCTGACACCTCCAAACATCATAATAATCCTCTCTGAGAAGAGCAGGGTGTAATGAGGGGTGGGGGCGTTTGGATTTAGAGGTTGTGTCAATACTGTAATTAACCGTCATATTATAGTCACCACATATAATGACATTACCTTTTTTGACATCCTTAAGTTTTTTAAACACCTTGTTAACAAACCTGACCTGGTTTACGTTCGGGGCATAAAGATTGACAATCGTATAAGTGAGATTATTAAATTCCCCCACCAGGATCACAAACCTACCAGCAGGGTCAGATATTACTTCGCCAAGCTTAAATGTGCCCCTATGCTTCCTATTAGGGGCAGAAGCAAAAAAAATATATGGGGGTAGTTCTTATGCTTGAAGCAAGGAGGTTTGGAGGAGAGAAAATGGGATTCCTGCACACACAAGATGTCCGCCTGTAGCTTCTGGGCCTCCTTCCACAGTGCTGATCTCTTAGCAGGGTGGTTTAACCCGTGGACATTAAAGGAGACTACGTTAATCACCATGGTGAGGGGGGGTAATGAAGAAACAGTACCTCAGGGTAAAGATGCTGACGTAGTATAGATGAAATCCAAGGCGTCGTTTCCGGGGGCAGAGGTTCTGCCACAGCCTGTTCAGTGGGGTGAAATCCATCTCTTGACAAGGGGTAAAGAAAAACAAAAATGGAAATAAAAGAAAAGCATAAAAAACAGAGCCACGGGGAACAGTGGCATTCAAGCAGTGAAACAGTTCGGTCAGAACAAACATGGGTAGTAAAAAGGGAGATTCAATGTTGAATCTGAGAGCAGGAGTGCTGCTCATTTAACACGGGGGGGGGGGGGGAAACATCAAGTCAGTAGGTATTCTGTAGCACGATGCTGTATTCGTAGCCGAGGCCTTCAGGGGGACCTTTTTGTTGCCCTTCTTCTTGTGGGACACCAGGTGCCATGAGTCCTGAGTGGCGACTTTGGAGGCAGAGGGCTGGTCACCCTCCACCTGCTCCGGGACTATGTTCCAGGATCGGAGGAGAGCAAGGCCCTCTGTGAGGTTGTTGATCACGGATGAGTGGTTGTCTCTCGTGACAGTAAGTTTGGCTGGATAGCCCCATCTGTACACAATGTCGTGGTTGCGTAAGGCCTTAGTAACCGGGAGAAGGGACCTGCACCTCTGCATTGTAAATTGGAAGAGATCTGCAAAAAGCTGGATAGAAGCATACTGTGCGAGTGGGTTCTTGTTTTTCCTGAAGGACATCATGAGGCGATCCTTGACTTGAAAAAAATGTACCCGCATCAGCACATTCCTGGGGATACTGTCAGGGAGATGTGATGGCTTAGGCAGGCTGTGTATTCTGTCAATTCTGTCTCCTGGACATCAGCTTTGAAACCTCTCATGCACTCCATCATGTCAGCATGGAGGGAGCTGCGGAGGGACACCAACATGTCATTAAGCATGGTATCGGAAAAGGGGCTTGTCAGCGGTTGGGAAGGAGTTAATGACCTCCGCAAGCTCCCTGGGGTCATTCAGGGAGTCCTGTGTGATGACCACTTTCTCGCCGGAGCACTCAGGGGATAGCCGCGGTTTGGATTTGGCTGGGCTGCGCACCAGTGGTGTGGAAGCCTCCGGGGATCTGTGCGCCTCTCCTGGCTGCGGGTTCGGGCTTGTCGGGGCAGAGCTAGAGCTGTTGGAGGAGGAAGGTGAGGCTCCGTCGGCACCCTCTTGGACTAGGCCGTGAGGAGTCGGAGGAAAGAAGTGGGAGCGATTCTGTACCTGCGGTCGAAGTTTTCCGTTTACGGGCCATCCCAGGAAGCTAGGCGGTCCGGTGGAGCGATCCAGGTAGGTTGGAGCCATTGTGGGTGCCTCTGCGTGTCGTTCTACCTACAGTTGGCACGGAGCTCTCTGCTTAGACGTCCATGCAGAAGCTCGGCAGCCACGCCCCCCTTCGTTTTTTGCTCGCTGTGATTGACCAAGCATGCAGGGTCATGGTGCATGCTTGACCAATCATCAGCGCGCAATGCCGCAGTGAATTCTGGGCCGTTGCGCATCACTCGAATTTGGCGCGAACGACCCATTTTGTTCGAAATTCGCCGAATGTACGAACAGACAATGTTCGAGTCGAACATACGTTCGCATCGAACACAAAGCTCATCCCTAACAGGGACTGCCCACTTGAGTCATGCTGGCTAGTGCTCTGTAATTGCCAGTGTGCCTTCCTTGGAAAAGTAAAATGTTGATCGGACATTCAACGTGTTTGTTTCTTCAACTAATGAGGAACTTTGTTCTCAGTCCCCGGCTGTAGTGCAGACAGACTGAGATTACCACTGCAAGGGTAGTGCCTCCACTGTAAGGGTAGTGTCAAGAAGTGCCTCCAGTCCCCAGAGTTGTCGCTGAGGAGAAGGTAAACTGCTGGGAAATGTTGTTCTACCCCGAGTGAAAAATTGATGGACTTTGGGGCTTCAAAGACACAGAATAAGCTGTGGTAAAGGGGAAAATTCTCATCTTGCAAATTGAATGATGGACTGTCAAGAGTACCAGGATTGTTTTTCATATGCTGGCTACCAGGTGGCTTGAGCCGTGCCAACCTCAGTGAGCCCTTGTTCACATTATGCATTTATCTGATAGAAAATGCCCAGAAAGTTTCTGTAAGATAGCTATGAAATGGGGGGGGGGGGGCATCCACGGTTGACGGTGGGGCCCAATTTCACTTCTATTTGTGTTTAAACATAGAGGTCATTGTATTTTAGGCATACTATAGGGTGTATTTAACCACCTCAATACTGGGCAGACCAATTTTCAGCTTTCAGTGCTCTTGCACTTTGAATGACAATTATTCAGTCATGCTACACTATACACAAATAGAGCTTTCTTTTGGTGGTATTTATTTACAACTTTTTTTTTTTGGTGATATAAGTGAAAAAAGAGCGAATATAAAAAAAAAAATTCTACTTTCCGTTTTAAAAGAAATCCCAAAAAATCAAATTTTGGCGAACATTTAGGACAAAATTTATTCTGCTATTCTGCTTTGGTAAAAAAAATCCTGATAACTTTATGATATCAGGATTTTGTGTTTGTGTGAAAGTTATAAGCCCGGATTTACAAAACACTTATGCCGAGGTATCTCGAGATACGCCGCGTAAGTGTAAGTATGCGCCGTCGTATCTGTGCGCCGTGCCCACAAAACTAGATACGTGATATATGGCGCATATTTACGCTGGCCGCAAGTGGTACTCCCATTGATTTCCTATTCACCTATGCAAATGAGGGAGATACGCCGATTCACGAACGTACTTGCACCCAGTGCATTATATACACGGTTTGTGTAAGTTGTACGTCCGGCGTAAAGTTATTCCCCATATAGGAGGCGCAAGTCATGCAAAGGTATGGACCAGGGAACACAGCTGTCGTATTTTATGTTGTTTACGTAGTATGTGAATAGGGCTAGGCGTAGATTACGTTCACGTCGTAGGCAGTGATTCAACGTATCTTAGGCAGTTGTTTTGACGTGATTCTGAGCTTTATGACGCTCAGTCCTTCATTTACATGGGGTCACGCCTCATTAGCATGGCTCACGCCCACTTCCACCTACGCTGGCTTACGCTGGGGAAACCCAGCGTATCTTTAACAGCGACTGGGGGCGAGTGCTTTGTAAATACTGTGCTTGCCTCTGTGCGCTGTGTCGGCGTAGTGTATATTCGATACGCTACGCCGGCATAACTATGCGCCAATGTATGTGAATCCGGGCCATAGAGTCTACAAACTAAGCTACGCATTATTGCAAATTGATCAATCCTAATGCACTGATGATCTCATTTCTTGAGGCCCTAAAATGTCAGGACAGTACAAATACCCTCCAAATGCCCCTTTTTTGGAAAGAAGACAGTCTGAGGTATTTAGTAAGAGGCATAGTGAATTTTTTTAAGTTTCTATTTTTTACCCACAATGCCTTGGAAAATGAAGATATATATATATATATATATATTTTTTATTTATTTTTTTTCTTCACAAAGTTGTCAATTTAGAAGATCTTTCTAACACATAGGGCCAGATTCTCGTAGTTTGGCGTAACGTAACCTATTTACGTTACGCCTTTCGCAACTTAGATGGGCAAGTGCTGTATTCTCAAAGCACTTGCTCCGTAAGTTTCGGTGGCGTAGCGTAAATAGGCCGGCGTAGGCCCGCCTAATTCAAATTTGGAACAGGGGGGCGTGTTTTATGTAAATGTTCTGTGACCCGACGTGATTGACGTTTTTCACGAACGGCGCATGCGCCGTCCGTGGAAATCTCCCAGTGTTATTGCTCCTAATACGCCGCAAGGACGTATTGGTTTTGATGTGAACGTAAATTACGTCCAGCCCCATTCACGGACGAGTTACGCAAACGACGTAACATTTTTAAATTTCGTTGCGGGAACGACGGCCATACTTAACATTGGTACGCAGCACTTATGCCACCATATAGCAGGGGTACGCCGGGAAAAGCCTAACGTAAACGGCGTATCTGTACTGCGTCGGTCGGGCGTACGTTCGTGAATTTGCGTATCTAGCTGATTTACATATTTCGCCGCGTAAATCAGCGTACACGGCCCTAGCGGCCAGCGTAAATATGCAGTTACGATCTGACGGCGTAAGAGACTTACGCCGGTCGGATCTAATAGAAATCTATGCGTAACTGATTCTAAGAATCAGGCACATAGATACGACCGCCCAGACTCAGAGATACGACGGCGTATCTGGAGATACGCCGTTGTATCTCTTTTGAAAATCTGGCCCATAGTATGTACATAGCAAAAATAACACCCCAAAATACAATCTGCTACTCGTCCTGAGTATGGCGATACCCCATGCGTGAGACTTTTCCACAGCCGGCCACATACAGAGGCCAAACATCCAAGTAGCACCATTAGGCATTCTGAATGCATAAATTACACATTTCATTTCCTGAGCTCCTATCACATTTTTGAAGGCCCTGGAGAACCACGACAATGGAATTGCCCACAAAATGACCCCATTTTGTAAAGAAAACAACCCAATGTATACTCTATGAGGCATAATAACTATTTTGAACATGTCATTTCTTTCCAAAAGTTTTTGGAAAATGTGGAAAAAAATTAAAACCAATTTTTTTCACAAAGTTGTCAATTTAGAAGATCTTTCTAACACATAGTATGTACATAGCAAAAATAACACCCCAAAATACATTCTGCTACTCGTCCTGAGTATGGCGATACCCTATGTGTGAGACTTTTCCACAGCCTGGCCACATATAGAGGCCCAACATGCAAGTAGCACCTGCAGGCTTCTAACACATAGCATGTACACACCAAGAATTACACCCTGGTAGATCCTTTTACCATCCATATCAGGAAATGTATCTGTACGCTCAACATGGTGACAAATGTGGCAATGGCCACATGAAAACATACCTTTAGAGCAAGGCATTTCCGTCAGCCAAATCTTGGATGGAGTGCTTGTAAACTCAGAAAGTACCACATTGTCTTTCAGGTTCCTGGCTCGCCTGGAGAGCAATAGAGTTTTGGGCTCACAATATTAGAGAGGTCGGGAGACCTTGACAAAATGGACCAATGTTTGGTCAGAATTGACCGAACTTCCTCCCATTGGACCCCATAAGTAATGAAGCGTACAGGAGAAGATTGGGATATTGTAATTTGGGAATGGGAATCTTGTATCTGTTTAGGGAAAAGGATGTCCCTACGTTCAGTTGAGGAGGCTCGTCTGCATGCATATTTGAAAAAAAATTGGGAGTAGCCTTGTTGCCTGAATCTGTTATATTGTTTGTTTGACTAATATTGATATGTAGTTTCACTTGACCAGTTCCTTCCTTCAGATTTGATACATGCTTACAACCCCTGGCGTATAAATAAGTTGCCTGTGTCCTCTACTGTATGATTAGGAAAATTATTTATGGGAAGAATTCACATTCGCAATTAATATACTTGACTTTTTCTGCCACACTGTGCTCTCCTCTTCCCATAGTTGACAGTTGTGCCATGCTGAGGAGTGTCCACACACAGCTCCAAATATTTTGATAGTCTTTCATACAAGCCTGACTGTTAGACATGGGGGGCCAGATCCACAAAAGAGATACTCCGACTTAACTGCTGTTCAGTCTGTGTGTAACTTTGGAAACGATCCTCAAAAGGCTTTTTCCAAAGTTAGGCAGAAGATCCGGCATGTGTAATTGAATTACACTGCCGAATCTTAGGATGCAGTACCGCATCCGCCGCTGGGGGCATTTCGAGTCGAAATGCCGTTGCTAGTATGCAAATTAGCACTTAAGGCGATCCACAAAGCTTTCCAGCTTCCTTTTTGCGCCGTAAGTGTTATTTTGCAAGTGTAAAATTAGGGCTGGTTCTACAAAGTGTAAACTAGTCACACCTTGTAAAAGCCCATTCCAGCGACGGCATTTGGTATGCTTTCCCGAGGGAGAACTCCACGGCAATTTGTAAAAACAAAACCGGCATGGGTTCCCCCCCAGGAGCATACCAGGCCCTTAGGTCTGGTATGGGTTGTAAGGGGACCCCCCCTACGCCGAAAAATCGACGTAGGGGGTCCCCCTACAATCCATACCAGACCCGTATCCAAAGCACGCTACCCGGCCGGCCAGGAAAGGAGTGGGGACGAGCGAGCGCCCCCCCCTCCTGAGCCGTGCCAGGCCGCGTGCCCTCAACATGGGGGGGTTGGGTGCTCTGGGGCAGGGGGGCGCACTGCGGGCCCCCCCACCCCAGAGCACCCTGTCCCCATGTTGATGAGGACAGGACCTCTTCCCGACAACCCTTGCCATTGGTTGTCGGGGTCTGCGGGCGGAGGCTTATCGGAATCTGGGAGTCCCCTCAAATAAGGGGGCCCCCAGATACCGGCCCCCCACCCTAAGTGAATAGATATGGGGTACATCGTACCCCTATCCATTCACCTGTAGGCAAAAAGTAAAAGTTAATAAACACACAACACAAGGCTTTTTAAAATATTTTATTATTCTGCTCCGGATGCCCCCCCTGTCTTCGTTATTAGCTCAATTAGCAGGGGGGGCTTCTTCTTCCGCTCTACGGGGGTCTTCCACTCTCCGGGGGTCTTCCGCTCTCCGGGGGTCTTCTCCGCTCTCCGGGGGGGGCTTCTCCGGACTCCGGGGGGCTTCTTCCATCTTCTCTCCTCTTCCGCTGTTGACTCGGCGAACCCCGGTTCTTCTGCAGCTCTCCGGTGCCTTCTTCTTCAGCGCTGGCTGCCTGCTATGTTTGTGTGTTAGCTCGATTTCAAACAGGCAGCCAGCGCGGTCTTCTGTGGCGTCAGGGTCTTCTGGTCTTCTCCCCTCTTCCGATGTTGCCTCGTCGCCTGTTGTCGCTGTAATGATGGAAGCGCGCCTTGCATCACATTTATATAGGCATCACCGTCCCATCATGCTCCGGCAGGTACCCACGTGGTGGGTGCCTACCCACGTGCACCCACCACGTGGGTACCAACCGGAGCATGATGGGACGGTGATGCCTATATAAATGTGATGCAAGGCGCGCTTCCATCATTACAGCGACAACAGGCGACGAGGCAACATAGGAAGAGGGGAGAAGACCAGAAGACCCTGACGCCACAGAAGACCGCGCTGGCTGCCTGTTTGAAATCGAGCTAACACACAAACATAGCAGGCAGCCAGCGCTGAAGAAGAAGGCACCGGAGAGCTGCAGAAGAACCGGGGTTCGCCGAGTCAACAGCGGAAGAGGGGAGAAGATGGAAGAAGCCCCCCGGAGTCCGGAGAAGCCCCCCCCGGAGAGCGGAGAAGACCCCCGGAGAGCGGAAGACCCCCGGAGAGTGGAAGACCCCCGGAGAGCGGAAGACCCCCGGAGAGCGGAAGAAGAAGCCCCCCCTGCTAATTGAGCTAATAACGAAGACAGGGGGGGCATCCGGAGCAGAATAATAAAATATTTTAAAAAGCCTTGTGTTGTGTGTTTATTAACTTTTACTTTTTGCCTACAGGTGAATGGATAGGGGTACGATGTACCCCATATCCATTCACTTAGGGTGGGGGGCCGGTATCTGGGGGCCCCCTTATTTGAGGGGACTCCCAGATTCCGATAAGCCTCCGCCCGCAGACCCCGACAACCAATGGCAAGGGTTGTCGGGAAGAGGTCCTGTCCTCATCAACATGGGGACAGGGTGCTCTGGGGTGGGGGGGCCCGCAGTGCGCCCCCCTGCCCCAGAGCACCCAACCCCCCCATGTTGAGGGCACGCGGCCTGGCACGGCTCAGGAGGGGGGGGGCGCTCGCTCGTCCCCACTCCTTTCCTGGCCGGCCGGGTAGCGTGCTTTGGATACGGGTCTGGTATGGATTGTAGGGGGACCCCCTACGTCAATTTTTCGGCGTGGGGGGGGTCTCCTTACAACCCATGCCAGACCTAAGGGCCTGGTATGCACCTGGGGGGGGAACCCATGCCGGTTTTTTCTTTGAAAATTGGCATGGAGTTCTCCCTCAGGAATGCATGCCGCTGTCATTTTTTTTTTTTCCCGACGCAACCTTTTTAAGCCGTCGCGATCCTCAAAACTCGGCGTAACGTAACTTCGCGCATGCGCAGTACGGCCGGCGCGGGAGCGCGCCTCATTTAAATGGGACTCGCCCCATTTGAATAGGAACGCCTTGCGCCGGCGGAATTTTAGTTACACAGCCTGAAATTTCTAGATAAGTGCTTTGTGGATCAGGCACTTAGGTAGAAACTTTAAGGCAGTGTAACTTAAATGGGATTTTTTAAGTTACGCCAGGTTTTTGTGGATCTGGCCCGGGGACCACATTACCATATTTTTTTCCAGAATATGTGCTTTTTTTTCTTGAATTTTCACAGACCTTATGTTAAGTGGCTGTTTTAGCTGTACAATAAACAAATATTACAATATGACACACATATAGCCTGTTGTAATAAATGTCAGTTTGGATGTACCATAACAGCATGTATAAAAGATGCCAAGAGCAATTTTCTCACTCTTCTGAACACCTCAGTACAGTGAAATTTTTAAACAAGATGTCCATTGTGGGACAGATAATTTACATATTACAAAGGCCTTTCATATATATATATATATATATATATATATATATATATATAACATTCTAAAATATATATTATCACTTATATTGATACAACAGATACGGTAAATAGCTGAAGAAGGAACTCTAGCCAGAACATTTTTGTTCTTGAAGTTTAGGTATGCATATTTTTTGCAGAGTTACATTGGTCCAACTTGGACTAATGTAAGTATGCATGTGCCATACCTGTGGGATCCCTGAAGAATCTCTCACTACAGTGAACACAGGGTTCCATGCCGGGCGGCCGGCCTTCTGCTTTGTGAGCAATGGAGGTTACTTGCTCGGAGTGGGTGCCAATCATGGAACACTTTGCATTCTCTCATAGAATGCAAAGTATTCTTTGATTGGACAAAGTAGAGAGGCAGGGCAGTGACGTTATCTCCACCTTGTCCAATCAGAAATTCTCATTAATTTAGCAAAGTGTTCTATGAATGGCACCCCAGAGCACGTAAGTGAACTCCTGTGTTCACTAAGCAGCAGGGCAGTCACTTGGCATGGGACCCATAAACTAGTGGCAATCAGTGGAGTAGTGGTGACTACTGCAGTGATTTCCCACTTCCACGGAAATCCCACACGTAAGGCACATGTGTACTTATAGTGGTCCATGCTGGACCAATGTGACTATGCAAAAATTACATACCTAACCTTCAACTTTAAAGTGGATATAAACCCCATTCATGAAATCTGACCTGGGCACATATATCTGTAGTGTTTACTTATCTCTCTCCAAAGCCCCAAGTCTTGTGTCTTTCTGCTGCTTCGTTGCTCTGTTATCAGCATGATAACTTCTGACAAGTTCTCTGACACGGGAGATAAAAGCAGCTGGAAATGTATGTCAGGGATGGTGCTATAAATAGATTAGCAGAGAGCTGATCTATTGACAGCACAGCTCTGCACCTTTCTTCCTTTCTCTGCCTATGTTGAGGGGGGGGGGGGGTTGTGAAACTCTCCTCCAATCAGCTGCCACACAGTGTATGCCAAGACTCTCCTCCCATTGCTGAATGCAGAAGTAAAAATTCTAACACAATGTTAACTTTCTAAAGAGTAGGAGAAAGCTGAAGACAGCAGATATACATTTAAACCTTATGTAGGGAGATTTGTTTATTTTTGTGCATCATCTGAGGCTGTTCACTCCACTGGCTATAGGATAGGGTTTACTTACATCCACTTTAACTTTGTCAGTTTTTTTTTTTTTGCTGTCTGTGTCCCTATAAGTTTTTTCTTTCACTTCTTGTGTACAATGGTGGTCAAAAAGGCAGGAAGTAAGGTGAGATCTCTAAAACAAACTTCCATAATAAAAACATCTTTTTGACAGAAAGTTTTATAACTATCAGATTTTTTGTACTGCTTTCTCTATGAAGGAGACTACCTTCTTCCTGTCTTCTTCCTGTCTCAGAGACAGTTGTCACCTGCATAGCAATAGATCCCCAAAGGGAATCAAAGCTGATCTAATGTGACTAAGTAAAAATTGCCATACAATACCTCTGCTTTAATTTTATGTTTTTGTTTTCATCCCGGCTGTTTTAAAGGATAACTAAACATTTAATAACCATTAACCTTACTGCTATCTATTAAAGCGGGGGTTCACCCTGTTAAAAAAAAAAAAAATGTTTTTTTTTATTAGACCATTACATTCGGCATCGTAGCGCGAGCTACGGTATGCCGGTCTTACATTTTTTATCCCCGTACTCACTGTGCTATCGATGATTGAAGAATCCGGGGAATGGGCGTTCCTATGGTGAGAGAAGGTGATTGACGGCCAGCCCTGGCACGTCACGCTTCTCCGGAAATAGCCGAAATAGGCTTGGCTATTCACGGCGCCTGCGCATAGCCTGTGCGCAGGCGCCGTGAATAGCCGAGACCTACTCCGGCTGTCTTCGGGGAGCGTGACGTGCCAGAGCCGGCCGTCAATCATCCTCCCTCTCCATAGGCACGCCCATTCCCCGCGGGAGTCGGATTCTTCAATCATCGATAGCACAGTGAGTACGGGGATTAAAAATTTAAGACCGGCATACCGTAGCTCGCGCTACGATGCCGAATGTAATGGTCTAATGATGTGAAGGAGGGTGAACCACCGCTTTAAGTATTACATCTGATTATAAGAGAGATTCTTACCAGTGAGTAATGGGAACTGGAGATCCAAAAAATTTACAATGCAAGAAGACTTCTGTGTTCTCGACTGCATTGTATGTCATTCTGTCTGGTGTCAGGATTTCTGGAGCCAGCTCTGGGAAAGAAAAGAAAAACAATATAAGTACCACATTCTGTTTTATTACACTTTTTGAGGGAAAGTATAGGTTAGACCACCTTAGACTGATATAGTTAAGATATAGGTGGACGATTGTGGGAAGAATAACCCAGTGGACTTGCATACTGTCATTCAAAGCTATTCCAAAAGCTAGCTCATAATATCAGGGTTTTTAATGCTGCATAGTCCAAACAAGGAGTGACATTGAGAGATGTGTAGGTGAGATTGATCAGGAAATTGATAAGCTCAACAGTTGGTAAGCTCAACAGATATGTAATAAGCAATACATTCAGTGCCCGTAGTAGTTGCATATAAGGTGAATAGATGGACTTACCTACAACATAAACATAGGCATTTTCAAGGATGCGCCCATGTTTGTTGCGTGCTTCACATTGAACAACTGCTGTGTCAGTAGTCTTCAAGTTTTGCAGGATCAAACTTCCACCCTCCATTTTCACATTTGGACCCGATTCTGAGACTGTCACATGGGAAGAGGTTACATAAATCTTAATATAAGTGATTTTTTTATATAGGGATTAAAACAATTTGGCATAGAGATCTTTCTCTATGTAGGTAAATAATTTTTGGTGTAAATATACACAAACAAGAACAGACAGCAGATCATGCAAGCAGTGCAGCTGAAATGCATATGTAAGCTGCTATTGCTGACCTCTTCCTCTAGTTGATAGGCTATTTCTAGCTTTTAGTCACTTACTTTGTCTACTTTAGTCACTTACTAACCATGATGCCCGTGAAAGTCTGAATTCATGAACTTCGCATTACAGAAACCTGAAACCAAATAATCTACATGAAATCCAGTCTGCTTGCGTTTTTGAGAATGAGTGGTCAGCAATGAAAAGGTGTTTTTCTCACCACAGGTTTCCTTTAAGACCTTGAGGTTAAAGCAAACAAGAGTGCACCACCAATGATTTTAGGGTCCAGATATAATGTGTGTGTACCATATATATATATATATATATATATATATATATATATATATATATATATATATATCAGGGTAAAGGGCAATGTACTTCAAGTGCCAAAAAAATTCTCCCTTCATCAGAGCTAAAAACTGTAAACATAGACATGTAAGTAATCACATGATTGTAAAAAGTAATGTCATGAACATAAAAAAAATTCTGGCTGTTGTACTTACTGGTGTTCAATAAAAATGATTGAAAGTAAAGCATAGTGGACAACATTTCCTGATTGTATACTGGCACCACTTTGGAATAAGGTTAGCAATCAAAAACCAAAACACTCAGGCCGCGTACACACGGTCGTTCGCAACTGACGAGCCATTTCCATTGGTTCCCTGCTGAAGTGGCCTGATGGTCTGATGTGCGTACACACCATCTTTCCAAAAACCGATTGGGTCAGAATGCGGTGACGTCAAACACACGACGTGCTGAATAAAACGTTCAATGCTTCCAAGCATGCGTCGACTTGATTCTGAGCATGCGTGGGTTTTGAACCGATGCTTTCTGTACTAACCATCGGTTTGGACCGATCGGGCAGCGGGCCATTGGTTCGATTTTGAAGCATGTTTTAAAATTTTGGACCGAAGGACAACAGACCTTTTTCTCTGGACCATGCTTGTGATCAAGTACAAGAGGAGGGAGACAGTGGGGGTTATTTACGAAAGGCAAATCCACTTTGCACTACAAGTGCACTTTCAAGTGCAGTCGCTGTAGAAATGAGGGAGACATGCAAGGGAAAAAAAATGCATGTTTGCTTGCACATTATTGGATGATAAAAATCAGCAGAGCTTCCCCTAATTTCAGAGCTTCCCCTCAGATCTACAGTGATCTACAGCGACTGCACTTACAAGTGCACTTGTAGTGCAAAGTGGATTTACCTTTCGGAAATAACCCCCAATGTCTTGCTAGACTACATTAGAGTCTTGCATATGGCAGGAATGGATGATTAAAACCTCTACATACAGCACAATGAGCACTCCTTCCACCCCGAAAAAATATATCATGGCCATGGGTAACAGAGTGAAGTAACTGGAAAAAATATGTGACCTTATGATAACACATGTGACCTTATGAAAATATGTGACCTTATGATAAATGATAACACAGCTGTAGCACCATAGGCACATGCACAAATGTGTTTGTGTTTGGCGATGAAGAGGAACCTACCCTTGAGGACCTGCAAAAATACAGTCTTGAATACACTTGAGGAGGAGGTTCCCCCTCCTGATTATATTACCCTAACAATACAAACTGTAACCTGAAACATAAATTAACATGAGCTAATTAACTAATCATTTACCCAGCCTAGATGACTCAGAGGTTTGACCTTTCAGATCAGCCTTGCTTTCTCCCTAGTTTAGAAGACACAATCCACATTATCATAAGTATAAACACAGGACACTTTCTCACAATAGCAGGAGCCCACCAGTAGCAGAATATCCATCTCCTCCAATGTACAGGGGCCAATGTGTTCAGCTCTTTCCATTAACATGTATAGTTCGGAATCAAATAAACCAGGAATAGTCTTTGTATATTTCCTGGGAGATATTGTGGATAAATATTACTGTTCCATTTGTTGATTACCCTGTGCCCCTAATAGACACAGGGTAACTTAGACATAAGAGGGACATGGGGGGCTGAAACAAAGTTTTCCCAGCTCTCTCCAAAAGCCCCTGTCCCGTGTGAGTCTCTCACATCGCTCTCAATCTCCCATACCGGGTGAGTCTGTCACATCGCTCTCACTCTCTCAGGCTGCGTACACACCATCGGTCCAAACCAATGAAAACGGACCGAAGTTCAGTTTCATTGGTCCAAACCGACCGTGTGTACGGCCCATCGGTCTTTTTTCCTTCGGACAAAAATTAGAGAACTTGCTTTAAAATCAAACCGATGGACCGCTGATCGATAGGTCCAAACCGATAGTTAGTACACAAAAGCATTGGTTCAAAATCTGCGCATGCTCAGAATCAAGTTGACGCGAGCTTGGAAGCATTGAACTTCGTTTTTTTCAGCACGTCGTGTGTTTTACGTCACCGCGTTCTGACCCGATCGGATTTTGAACTGATGGTGTGTACGCACATCAGACCATCAGGCTGCTTCAGCGGTAAATCGATGAAAACGGTCCGTCCGGACCATTCTCATCGGATGGATCGACCGTGTGTACGCGGCCTCATACTGGTCATTGGAATTTCAATATGGCACCTCATGACAATGAACTCTGAGGATCTGAAAAAAATAATTGTTGCTCTTCATAAAGATGGCATAGGCTATAAGAAGATTGCCAAGACCCTGAAACTGAGCTCCAGCATGGTGGCCAAGACCATACAGTGGTTTAACAGGACAGGTTCCACTCAGAACAGCCCTCGCTATGGTTGACCAAAGAGATTGCTTGTGCTCAGGGTCATATCCAGAGGTTGTCTTTGGGACATAGACGTATGAGTGCTGCAGGCATTGCTGCAGAGGTTGAAGTGGAGGGGGGTCAGCCTGTCAGTGTGTCAGAAACCATGAATCAGACCGAGACAGAAGTGCAGTAAAAATCACACTAATTTAATAATAAAAGGTAAACAGAGCAAACATAGTCAAAACATAGCCAGAGTTTGGTAACTAGAATGGATAGCCAGACAAGCCAGGACCTCAGGGAGGCAGAGATCAGCATACTTCAGAACAAGCCAGGTAAATCAGGGTAGTGGAGCAGCAAGCAAGATCAGGAACCAAAAGGGACATCAGCCAAGCAAGGCTTTCACAGGTACACAGGAGAGAGTCTCTGATATGTTGACCAGGCGAAGGCAGAGTAAATCTGGATTGAACTGCTAGCAGGACTGACAAGCAGGATATCATCACCAAGTGAGTCACTGTTTAAAGATTAGAGCTGGCAATTTACCGGCAGCTGAGCAGCCTCCTTTGAGAAGGAAGGGCTGAGCCGGCACTGGGGAGATACAGTTCATTGAGGGAACCATGAATGTCAACACATACTGTGACATACTGAAGCAGAGCATGATCCGCTCCCTTCAGAGATTGGTCCACGACCCCAAACATGCCTCCAAGATGACCACTGCCTTGCTAAAGAAGCTGAGGTTAAAGGTGATGGACTGGGGCGTGGCCGGGATGTAGAGAGAGACGGACGTGCATTGCCTGTGCTCCTGCCATCCGTGCTTTGAATCCGTCTCCATCCTTACCTTAGGGTGCCATCCTGCTCAGCAAGCTTCTTCCTCCTGTCCGGGGGACAGCCCCGGTCCTCCCGATGACTGGAAAGCGCGGCTCGGCCAAGAAGGCGGCGAGTTCTTCTACCCGGCGCCCACCGCCAAACACGCGCGCGGCGGCCATCTTGCCGCCTTCACCATCCTTCCCGGCCTCGGTGGCAGCGCAAACGGAATCCTGGATGGCGGACCTCGAGTCGCTGGACCTGGAGGGACCGCAGATGGAGGAGAAGGACCCGCCGGGGATGCTGGGAGGTCGGTCCACCGCCGCGATCCTGGCGGCCATTGCGGACAGCAAGTCCTCCGTGGAGGGTAAGATCGACACCCTGGCCATAGAGTGTGGGCTGATAAGGCAGGACATGGACAAGTTTAGAGGCCGCCTGTCAGAGGCAGAACACCGCATATCCGTGGTGGAGGACACGGTGGCCTCCACCGCTCACTCGGTTGGGGAGCTGCAACAGCAGGTCAGGGTCCTAATGGCCCGTTCAGAAGACGCCGAAAATCGCCTCCGCCGCAACAATGTCAGGGTGGTTGGGCTCCCAGAGGGCGCAGAGGGAGCCAACCCGGTGGAATTTGCGGAGACATTCTTTAAAGAACTCCTGGGCCTGCGGAATCTGTCCCCTGTCTACATAGTGGAGAGCGCTCACAGGGTCCCCACCGGCAAGAGGCCTGTGGGTGCATGGCCGCGTGCGTTCCTGGTCCGCCTCCTGAATTTCAGGGACCGGGACATGATCCTGGCAGAGGCCCGAAAACACCCGGAGCTGAAGCATGAAAATGCGGCAATCCACTTGTATCCTGACTTTTCCCAGGAGCTGCAGAAGAGAAGGCGCTCCTTTACGGATGTCCGTCGTCGCCTGCGGGAAAAAGGCCTGGTGTATAGCATGCTCTACCCTAGCCGCCTAAAAGTGATCCATAGGGGCTCTGCAAAATTTTTTGACTCTCCGGCAGAGGCGGTGGATTGGCTGGATTCGATGGCCTAGAGGCTTGTGGAGGCTGGGTGACGGCGCAGTCGGCCTAGGGAGGAAAAGTTACTTACCTCATCACGATTGCCCTTGCTGGGAGCAGTGGTTCCTTGCTGCAGTACCTCCTTACTGCACTCCGGTTGCTCTTGGCTGCTAAACTTTGTAGATTAATGATGGATGGACTATTCTGCGTGGTCAAGCATCCGTTCCTGACAGGAGCAACAGGTACTGTTAAGCACGGTTTGAAATTTATCTGTGTTTCCCTGGAACCCCTGGGAACTTTTTTTTTCCCTTTACTTTCTCTCTTGGAGTGGATGAACTGTTGAGACGTTTCACACCTGATTTCTAAGTTTTTGGGTATAAAGTTTCTCCGGCGGTAATACCGTTTTTTAGTTTGGTTCGCCTGGAGCAAACAGGGCGTTGGGATTTTACTGATGTTTTTTTGCTTAAACTTTTTGTTGTTAATTTTTTTCCTTTTTTTCCCAGGCATTTTTTGCCTTTCCCCTGTCTTTCTATACGAGGCTTTGACTCTGTGCCTCCACCCCCTATTGGCCCTGGGGCCTCGCTCCATATGTGCTACACCGTACAATGTGCAATGCTCTACGTGTCACACCCTGTTGAACTGTTGTGATATATTATTCAATGGCTCTCTGTGTCCAGCTTCCTCCCCCCTCGTATGCTTGATTTACCTTGCATTAACATGTTACCTCCCCCCACCCGATGAATGATATTAAGCTAGTGTCGTGGAATGTCCGCGGTCTAAACTCTAAATACAAAAGATCTCTAGTTCTACAGTACCTTAAATCTCTAAACCCACATATTGTCCTCCTGCAAGAGACTCACCTGATGGGTAGTAAAACTCTTTCCCTGAATAGGAACTGGATACAGAGAGCGGTACACTCCACTTATTCCTCATATGCAAGGGGTGTGGTCATCCTGCTGCACAAGAAACTGCAATGCAATATAGAACATGTTGTGACAGACCCCCACGGGCGATATGCTATTGTGGTTCTCACTGTTGACTCCCAGCTGCTGGCCATAGCTAATGTGTACATCCCTCCACCCTTCAACAAAGAGGTATTATATCTGGTTTTAGAGAAGATTGCCACTTTTGGCCCATTGAAATTGCTTGTGGCTGGGGATTTTAACAATGTACTGGACTACGGGTTGGATGCTTCCAACCCCAATCGGGCGCGAAACCTGGACCTCAGGCACTGGGCGGATGTAGCGGCTGTGGAGGAGTTGTGGCGGTGGAAACATCCTGGTGAGAGAGGTTACTCCTATCTTTCCCACGTCAGTTCCTCCTCCTCCCGTATAGACCTTGCCTTCGCGAATCCGGCCCTCCTGCCACAGGTGACATATGTTGATTACCTGGCCGGGGGACTCTCGGATCACACTCCCTTGCAGGTGACACTGAGTCGTCCCGGTGGGGGTGGTCGGAGACTCTGGAGGCTGCACCCGGGATGGGTGGATGAACCATCAGTTGAGTCACTGGTCTCTGGTCATGTAACGGAGTACTGGGAGACGAATGAAGGCTCTGCGGGTGGACACATGGTGTGGGATGCGTTCAAGGCGTCCACCCGGGGAGTATATATTGCTGCTATTAAGGCTGCCAGGACTGAAAAGAACTCTGAGTCGGATGCGCTCCAGGCGCATGAGATTCGGTGTGCAAAAGCCCATGCTGAGGCGCCCTCTGCCTCCACACTTGTGGAGTTGCAGATGGCTAGAAGAGCTTTCTTGGTCCACCTACAATCACTTACACAATGCACGTTTAGGCGTAGGGCAGAGGATCTATTTGAAAGAGGAGACAAGAATGGGAAGCTGCTTGCCTACTTGGCAGCAGATGTCAGATCACATGTGTCCGTTCCATGTATTTACACGACTGGGGGCACTCTGGTACGGGACAGGGAAGGTATTCTACAAGCATTTGTGTCCTATTACTCAGACCTCTATGCGGCTATCCCACAATATGACAACCAGGTTCTGACGGACCTGCTGGATTCCATTCAGATCCCGGTGCTGCCTGGAGAGGCGGTCAAGATTTTGGAGGCTCCTTTCTCCTCCAAGGAGCTGGCTGTGGCGATTGCCTCCTTCCCGAATGGCAAGGCGCCGGGCCCTGACGGCATTCCGGCAGAGTGGTATAAGACCTATTCAGAGGTGGTGTCCCACAGACTACTGAACCTTTATGGGGAGTGTTTGGAGATAGGGAGTATGCCCCCCTCTTGGTATGAGGCTCATGTGGTCCTGCTCCCCAAGCCTGAGAAGGACCCCCTTTACTGCTCGTCCTATAGGCCTATTGCGCTGCTGAACATGGACCTCAAGATATTGACCAAGATGGTGGCCAATCGGTTGATGTCCTGCTTAGACCATTTGATATCTCCTGACCAGACGGGGTTCATGCCCAAAAAGGCTACTGACATTAACATTCGCAGGGTATACACGCACACGCAAATTGACGGAGAAATATCTCACGGGGGGGCCCTGGCGTTTTTCGATCTGGAAAAGGCGTTCGACTCCATTGATTGGGGCTACATGACGCGGGTGCTGGAGCGTATGGGCTTTGGGCCTGTATTTCTCAAATGGATATCGTTGCTATATGATAGACCAGTGGCGGCAATTCGTCTGAATGGCGAAGTGTCGGGCGCCTTTCCAGTATCCAGGGGCACCAGGCAGGGTTGTCCCCTGTCACCGGGCCTGTTTGCCCTGGTGATGGAACCCTTGGCGATTGCGTTGAGATCTTCGCCCCTAATCCAGGGTATCAGGGTGGGCACTTTGACTGAGTCGGTAACTCTTTATGCGGACGACCTGGTATTATTTCTGGGGGATACTGGCCCCTCTTTACATGCCGCACTGTCAATGATGGGCAAATTTACCGAGGTATCCGGCCTCAAAGTCAACTGGACCAAATCCAAAATCCTCCCACTCCGCTCCCATGTGTCCCCTGGAGGGGCCGACCCCTCAAACCCCCTACAGTGGGTGACCCAAATTAGGTACTTGGGGCTGCAGATTACTAACTCCGTAACGAACTTTATTGAACTTAACGTGTCCCCATTGCTGAATGTCGTCTCCAAAAAATTGAACTCCTGGAAAAATCTCCCCCTGTCCCTCATAGGTAGGGTTAATCTTCTTAAAATGAAGATCCTTCCTCTCCTGCTCTATACGCTTAGGAACGCCCCAGTGTGGATACCAAAGACGGTTTTCAAGGCCATAGATGGCATGATATCCTCCTTCCTGTGGCAGGGTAGTTCACCCCGCCTTAAGTTGACCATTCTCCAACAGCCATGGGGGGAGGGAGGCCTGGCGGTGCCCAATTTTTCTAAATATTTCCTGGCCGGCCAGTTGACGGTAGCACACCGTTGGCTGACTTCTGCTCCGGATGATGCCGCGGTGTCGCTGGAAGCTGCTTGCGTGGGCTCCTACGAGGCACTCTCCCGGTTAGTCTACAGGGGCCCGAGGGCCCCGTACCCCTTAACACCTTCCATGAGGTCAGTGATCAGAGCATGGGTCGTGGCGCAAGCATTAAGACCTACTGATCGTGCTACCTTCTCCCCCCACGTGCCTTTATGGAGAAACCCCAACTTGATCCACTTTCTGGACTACCCGGACCCGGTGGTATGGACGGCCTACGGGATTAAGACCTTGAGCCATGTTGTAGTAAATGGTACCTTACGGACGTTTGATGACTTGAAAACACGACATGACCTACCCAATGCCCATTTTTTTAGATACCTACAATTGCGCCATGCGTTTCAGGCCCAGTTCGGAGGGAATCCTTTGATTCTGGAGTCTGGGGACCTGGAGTCACTGGCTCGTAGTGAACCACTTCCCAAGGAGGTTTCCAGCCTCTATAAAGACCTTTTCCCCGAGACCACCGGGTTGCTGTCGCCTTGTAGGCGTGCTTGGGACTCGGTGACCACGGGATTGGACAGGGACGACTGGGACGATGTCTGGGGGGCGGCTTTCCAGGCCTTAGTCTCTACAAGAGACAGACTTATTCATTACAAGTTCCTACATAGGGCGTACCTGACTCCTGCCAGGCTGGCTAGAATGTTCAGGGGTCAGGGATCGGCCTGCTGGCGGTGCTCAGCGCCTACTGCCGATTTTATGCACATTTTTTGGGAGTGCCCCCAGATTCAGGCGTACTGGCAGGCAGTGGTAGATTGCATCCAGTCGGTCACTACTATTTCAATCCCCATGACTGTAGAGGTATGCTTGCTACTTTTGGTCGAACCCCTAGCAACGACTAGGGCTGTAAGGACGCTTCTCATTCTTGTGCTCTTCTATGCTAAGAAACGAATCATTCTTTCTTGGAAAAGTTCCTCTGCCCCGACGGTGACAGCCTGGAAGGTATTAGTCAACAAAGCCATCCCATTCTACAAAGCCACATACTTGAGTAGAGGGGCATTGACCAAGTTCGATAGGGTGTGGGGGGGTTGGATGGCCTCCACAGACACGGTATCAGACTAAGTCACATTGATGGAGAAGTTCAGTGCCTGGCAGCTACAGTGGTCGGGGAATCCTGAATGGGAGGAACTGGGGAGAACTACGACCCGCACGCATAGGGGGGACAATTCAGGTCTGTGGAGGATCTTGGGGTAAGCTAATGTTATGGATGGGCTCCTTGGGAGAGAATGGGGCCATACGTCTTTAGATTTGGCACTGGAGCTGGGTGTAGGTGGAAGAGTCTCAGGTATATTGTACGGGGGGGATCGGTTGTGCTCTGACCCATATCGTCATTTCCATCCATCCTAGCCCGCTCAGCACCTGCTGACGGGATTCAATGTGAGCATTTCGGTCCCCCCATTCCTTCCCCCCCCTCCCCCTCTTCCCCCCCCTCTTTTTTTTTTTTTTTTTCCTCCCTTCAGTTTTTGTCATGTTTGGGTTCTGTACACCGGTCTCTGTGTTTTAACCGGTCAATGTTGGTCACATATGTGGCCTGTTATTGTATATGTGTTTTGAAAACTTAATAAAAATAATTTTACAAAAAAAAAAGGTGATGGACTGGCCAAGCATGTCTCCAGACCTAAACCCTATTGAGCATCTGTGGGGCATCCTCAAACGGAAGGTGGAGGAATGCAAGGTCTCTAACATTCACCAGCTCTGTGATGCAGTCATGGAGAAGTGGAAGAGGACTCCAGTGGCAACCTGTGAAGCTCCATGTCCAAGAGGGTTAAGGAAGTGCTGAAAATAATTGTGGCCACACAATGTCCCACACAATCGTCCCACACTATCGTGGCCACACAATGACCCAATTTGGACATTTTCACAGGGATGTACTCACTTTTGTTGCTAGTGCTTGTGTACTCACTTTTTTTGCTTTGTTGCTAGTGATTTAGACATTAATGGCTGTGTGAAAATAATTGTGGCCACACAATGTCCTACACAATCGTGGCCACACAATGTCCCAATTTGGACATTTTCAATTGGGGATGTACTCACTTTTGTTGCTAGTGGTTTAGACATTAATGGCTGTGTGTTTAGTAATTTTGAGGGGACATCAAATTGACACTGTTATACAAGCTGTGCACTCGCTACTAGATTGTGGCAACGTGTCGTCTCTTCAGTGTTGTCACATGGAAAGATATAATAACATATTTACAAAATGTGAAGGTTGTATCTTACCCTTATGAGATACTGTGTGTGTGTGTGTGTGTCTATCTATCTATCTATCTATCTATCTATCTATCTATCTATCTATCTATCTATCTATCTATAGTGTATATGACACACACACACACAACATACAGTATACACACACACAGTGCCTTAAACAAAGTATTCATACCCCTTGAAATTGTCCACATTTTGTTATGTTACAACCAAAATGTATATTATTGGGATTTTATGTGATAGACCAACACAAAGTGGCACATAATTGTGAAGTGAAAGGAAAATTATAAATGATTTTCAACATATTACTAATAAATATGTGAAAAGTGTGGCGCGCATTTGCATTCAGTCCCCCTTTGTAGAACCACCTTCCGCAGCAATTACAGCTGCAATTCTATTTGGACATGTCTATTCAAGCTTTGCACATCTAAAGAATGACATTTTTGCCCATTCTTCTTTGCAAAATAGCTCAAGCTCTGTCAGATTTGATGGAGAATGTCTGTGGACAGATATTTTCAAGTCTTGCCACAGATTCTCAATTGGATTTAGGTCTGGACTTTGACTAATGCCGCGTACAGACGGTCGTTTTTTGTGATGAAAAAAAACGTTGTTTTTAAAAACGTCATTTAAAATGACCGTGTGTGGGGAAAACATAGTTTTATGTCTTCTGAAAAACGACAACAAAAATTTAAGCATGCTTCAATTTTTTATGTAGTTTTTCAAAACGTCGTTTTGTGTGTCACAAAAAATGACCGAGTGTAGCTAAAACGACGTTTAAAACGATGTTTTTAAACCCACGCATGCTCAGAAGCAAGTTAGGACACGAGTTTGAATGGAACAGAGTGCCGTCGTACGTGCTGAACGTAACCGCGCTTTGCTAGAGCTTTTGGAAAAAACGATGGTGTGTATGCTACGTCGTTTTTGAAAATTAAGTTTGAAAAACTTCGTTTTTTTTCATCACAAAAAACAAAGTTTTTTTACATCACAAAAAATGACCGTCTGTAGGCGGCATAAGCCATTTTAACACATGAATAGGCTTTGATCTAAACCATTCCATTGTAGCTTTGGCTGTTCGTTTAGGGTTGTTGTCCTGCTGGAGGGCGAACCTCAGCCCCAGTCTCAAGTCTTTTGCAGTTGGTGAAAGTCCATGACTGTGTCAAAGGATGGCGGCAGTGCTCAGCCCTAAAATGGGGACTGGTAAGTAGCCCGTGACCTCATTATGACACACTCGTGTCAAAAGTTCAGAGAACGTGGGTATGCAAGCCAAGCCAAGAGGAAGGAAAATCCGATCGTTGGTATGTGGCATATGGTTCTCAAACAAACCTCTGTGAGGGCTTCACAGAACGTCTGTATTTATACTGAGATTAAATTACACATAGGTGGACTCTATTTACTAATTAAGGTGCCTTATGAAATCAATTGGTTCCACTAGATTTTAGTTAGGGGTATCAGAGTAAAGGGGGCTGAATGCAATTGCATGCCACACTTTTTTGAACGCCATTTATCATTTTCCTTCTACTTCACAATTATGTGCCACTTTGTGTTGGTCTATCACATAAAATCACAATAAAATACATTTATGTTTTTGGTCGTAACATGACAAGATGTGGAAAATGTCAAGGGTATGAATATTTTTTCAAGGCACTGTGTGTGTATATATAAATATAAAATAATGGTTTGAGATATGATCAGATATTAAAGTGTTATTTTAACACACGTGAGAACAGTTAAAAGTTATATTTAACTTAAAGGGGTTGTAAAGGAATTTTTTTTTTTTTTTTCATAATAGGCATCCTTTACCTGCAGACATTCCTCTTTTCACTTCCTCATTGTTCGTTTTTGCTCAGAAGTTGCTCTATTTCTTCTATGTTCTGTTCACTTTCTGCTTGTCTGATTGTTACTCACCACCGTGAAGGGAGGCTTTACTGCAGTGGTCAGTAGCGTGCTCACCCCCTCCTGGGAACTACATCTGTGCGGCAGGACGCTCTCTACATGTTAGAGACTTCAAGGAGGTTTGAATTACTGGGCGTGCCGCAATTCATACTGGGAAATTTAGTTCTTACATGAACGAGCAATGCAAACCAGGAAGTGAATGAGAGAACAGAAACTAGAATGCCGGAGGTGATATAGATGAAGGAATTTAATAGGTATTTACTCGTTTTTTAACAGAATCATTACACTATTCTGTCTGTCTACCTTGCAGACATTAATTTTAGGCAAAAAAATGTTTTCCTTTAAAGTGTATGTATGGGCAAAAAAGTAATAATATAAATATATATTTTTTTGCCCATTTTTAACTGTTCTCACACGTGTTAAAATAATGCTCTGATATCTGATCAGATATAAAACCATTATTTTAACACGTGCGAGAACAATTTAAAAAAAAATTACACTTAAAAATCAACTTAAACACCTGACCTCTGGAAAATTCCCCCCTTCATGACCAGGCCATGTTTTGCTATTTAACACTGCATTACTTTAACTGACAATTGCGTGGTCATGCAAAACTGTACCAAAATAAAAATGATATTGTTTTTTTCATGCAAATAGATTTGTTTGCTCCCACACACACGGGTCCATCCCTGTCATAGTTAATCACTCATATCTATCTATCTATCTATCTATCTATCTATCTATCTATCTATCTATCTATCTATCTATCTATCTATAGTGTATATGACACACACACACACAACATACAGTATACACACACACAGTGCCTTAAACAAAGTATTCATACCCCTTGAAATTGTCCACATTTTGTTATGTTACAACCAAAATGTATATTATTGGGATTTTATGTGATAGACCAACACAAAGTGGCACATAATTGTGAAGTGAAAGGAAAATTATAAATGATTTTCAACATATTACTAATAAATATGTGAAAAGTGTGGCGCGCATTTGCATTCAGTCCCCCTTTGTAGAACCACCTTCCGCAGCAATTACAGCTGCAATTCTATTTGGACATGTCTATTCAAGCTTTGCACATCTAAAGAATGACATTTTTGCCCATTCTTCTTTGCAAAATAGCTCAAGCTCTGTCAGATTTGATGGAGAATGTCTGTGGACAGATATTTTCAAGTCTTGCCACAGATTCTCAATTGGATTTAGGTCTGGACTTTGACTAATGCCGCGTACAGACGGTCGTTTTTTGTGATGAAAAAAAACGTTGTTTTTAAAAACGTCATTTAAAATGACCGTGTGTGGGGAAAACATAGTTTTATGTCTTCTGAAAAACGACAACAAAAATTTAAGCATGCTTCAATTTTTTATGTAGTTTTTCAAAACGTCGTTTTGTGTGTCACAAAAAATGACCGAGTGTAGCTAAAACGACGTTTAAAACGATGTTTTTAAACCCACGCATGCTCAGAAGCAAGTTAGGACACGAGTTTGAATGGAACAGAGTGCCGTCGTACGTGCTGAACGTAACCGCGCTTTGCTAGAGCTTTTGGAAAAAACGATGGTGTGTATGCTACGTCGTTTTTGAAAATTAAGTTTGAAAAACTTCGTTTTTTTTCATCACAAAAAACAAAGTTTTTTTACATCACAAAAAATGACCGTCTGTAGGCGGCATAAGCCATTTTAACACATGAATAGGCTTTGATCTAAACCATTCCATTGTAGCTTTGGCTGTTCGTTTAGGGTTGTTGTCCTGCTGGAGGGCGAACCTCAGCCCCAGTCTCAAGTCTTTTGCAGTTGGTGAAAGTCCATGACTGTGTCAAAGGATGGCGGCAGTGCTCAGCCCTAAAATGGGGACTGGTAAGTAGCCCGTGACCTCATTATGACACACTCGTGTCAGTGCGTGTCGACCGTATAAGATCCAACGTGCATACGTCGAGCTGACTGGGAAATCCTCTAGGTCGTCCCATCATACAGCACACAAGCTGGTGCCTGGAAAAAAGACGCACCACAGTGCACAAGGAAACCTTGGGCCACAGCTGCACGGCGCTCCGCCCCCATGGTGAACATGAGAGAGTGTCTTGCAAAGGTGGCTCATCAACGCAGTGGAAGTGGCTTCTGGCAAAAGCATGCCTCGGATGCCTGATAAAATTGGTCATGGCAGGTTACCGCTCCCCCATGCGCCGCAATAAGGTTGCCCGCAAAAACGTGAGGTCCCTGTGCACCAGGAGAGATCAAAAGGGAAGTCCATTTAAAGGTGGTAATGTCCCATGCCACTGCAGCTGATCACTAGGTGGTCCCCCAATAGGGGGACCCTAAGTTGTTTAAAACAGCATCTATGGCATAAGACAAAAACTTACATTAAACTGGATTATACAGAGATACATCCGAATAACAGAGAATGATTCTTCAGTATATATTATAATACAGGAGTAGTCTATGTAACCTAGAAACTGGGGAGAGGTCTCAGATCAAGGATTATTCTTTTTCGCAACCTCTCGAAGCAAAACCCTCAAAAAAGGGTCAAAAGATCATTAGTTCGTTGAGTCAAGGAGATGAAGCCGGTCCTCTAGGACCACTGCACAGAAACAATTACAGTCACCTAATCATATATGTACTTTCTTCCCATTGGTGATGTTATACACCATTTTATCTGTTTTGTACAATGACATTTGCTATTTTTTTATATATTTGTGTCGAACTGTTTGCCTTTAAAGTCCCATTAGTACCGGGGGGTACTCTTTGCTTCGTAATGTTGGCAACACCATATGGCTTGTGTGTGTGATCTTTCTTTTTCTCTATGACCTGTCTTGTGTGTTCATTGGCCTTTTTTACGATGCTGTATGTTCACTGATGTCCCGTACACACGATCGGTAATTCCGACAGCAAAAGTCTGATTTTCGACAAAAAAAGATTGAGAGCTGGTTCTCAAATTTTCCAACAGAAAAAAATCCTATCGGAAAATCCGATCGTCTGTAGCAATTCCAACGCATGCTCGGAACCATTAAACTTAATTTTCTCGGCTCGTCATAGTGTTTACGTCACCGCGTTTTTGACGGTCAAAAGTTCAGAGAACGTGGGTATGCAAGCCAAGCCAAGAGGAAGGAAAATCCGATCGTTGGTATGTGGCATATGGTTCTCAAACAAACCTCTGTGAGGGCTTCACAGAACGTCTGTATTTATACTGAGATTAAATTACACATAGGTGGACTCTATTTACTAATTAAGGTGCCTTATGAAATCAATTGGTTCCACTAGATTTTAGTTAGGGGTATCAGAGTAAAGGGGGCTGAATGCAATTGCATGCCACACTTTTTTGAACGCCATTTATCATTTTCCTTCTACTTCACAATTATGTGCCACTTTGTGTTGGTCTATCACATAAAATCACAATAAAATACATTTATGTTTTTGGTCGTAACATGACAAGATGTGGAAAATGTCAAGGGTATGAATATTTTTTCAAGGCACTGTGTGTGTATATATAAATATAAAATAATGGTTTGAGATATGATCAGATATTAAAGTGTTATTTTAACACACGTGAGAACAGTTAAAAGTTATATTTAACTTAAAGGGGTTGTAAAGGAATTTTTTTTTTTTTTTTCATAATAGGCATCCTTTACCTGCAGACATTCCTCTTTTCACTTCCTCATTGTTCGTTTTTGCTCAGAAGTTGCTCTATTTCTTCTATGTTCTGTTCACTTTCTGCTTGTCTGATTGTTACTCACCACCGTGAAGGGAGGCTTTACTGCAGTGGTCAGTAGCGTGCTCACCCCCTCCTGGGAACTACATCTGTGCGGCAGGACGCTCTCTACATGTTAGAGACTTCAAGGAGGTTTGAATTACTGGGCGTGCCGCAATTCATACTGGGAAATTTAGTTCTTACATGAACGAGCAATGCAAACCAGGAAGTGAATGAGAGAACAGAAACTAGAATGCCGGAGGTGATATAGATGAAGGAATTTAATAGGTATTTACTCGTTTTTTAACAGAATCATTACACTATTCTGTCTGTCTACCTTGCAGACATTAATTTTAGGCAAAAAAATGTTTTCCTTTAAAGTGTATGTATGGGCAAAAAAGTAATAATATAAATATATATTTTTTTGCCCATTTTTAACTGTTCTCACACGTGTTAAAATAATGCTCTGATATCTGATCAGATATAAAACCATTATTTTAACACGTGCGAGAACAATTTAAAAAAAAATTACACTTAAAAATCAACTTAAACACCTGACCTCTGGAAAATTCCCCCCTTCATGACCAGGCCATGTTTTGCTATTTAACACTGCATTACTTTAACTGACAATTGCGTGGTCATGCAAAACTGTACCAAAATAAAAATGATATTGTTTTTTTCATGCAAATAGATTTGTTTGCTCCCACACACACGGGTCCATCCCTGTCATAGTTAATCACTCATAGTCAGTTTTTTCCTTTTTTGTAATTTTTAATTTATGTTTTTATACATATTGGTTCTATTATCTGCAAATATTACTTTAATTAATTAGACTTATATATACATATATATATTTTTTTCTCTCCCCTCCAATATATATATTTGTTAATCTTTATAAGATCTTCCCAACATGTAGACTTTGTTTTCCCCTCCAGGTCTGTTATTTAAATTCAATTGTATTTTAACCTTAGGGGGCCCTCTGGTGTTCAATGTCCACAAATACAGTGTTTTCCACATTTATATACCAGCTCTGTTTCTTTTCTTCTTTTTACATATGAGCGTACTTGAGCCCAATATATGCACAAACACCATACAGAATTATTCCCAACTAATCCTTTTAGTCCGTCCTTAATAATCTTTTAACTATTCTGTGTTCTTTCTCTTATTGGTTTGATGGCCACACCGTTATCATTGTGTCCTGTCAGATTGTGTTTGCTGTATCCTCATTGGTTGGCTCTCCCCATGACCAGCTATAATACATGCCTCTTCCCCTATCTCATCACACTTGAAAAAGGAGCGCGCAGGTCGGTTCCTTTGCGCATGCTCTGAAACGCGTTGTGGTCCTTCTCGGCCCCCGTCCAAGCTGACTCTACGTTCCACCGGATGAATTCCCCGCTGGCAGTGAGACATCTAACACGGACATAGCCGGCTCCCCCCCGGCTCTCCTCGGGTCCTAGCAGCTACATTCCATCTGGATACGAGGTTCACTGATCGTCAGACTTGCACCAGCTTCCCTGACTGCAGCATAGTGTATTATGATGTAAGTGCTGGATTATTTTATACTTTATATTAAAACACAGTTTACTCAGTGGCGCTTTTCTCCTTACTTTTTCTCTAGGAGATTTGGAAGATTTACGTGAACAAGTGGCGGAGCTCAAGAGGACCGGAATAATTCGGGAATTTAGAAGCCCTTATACTTCCCCGATCGTGGTGGTTCGAAAGAAAAATGGGTCCTTAAGATTGTGCATCAACTACCGAACGTTGAACCGAAGAACTGTCCCTGATCAGTATACTATCCCCAGGATAGAAGACATCCCACAGAGTTTATCGAGGGCCAAATGGTTCAGTGTGATGGACTTGAAGAGTGGGTATTACCAAATTCCCATGCATCCTAAGGACAGGGAGAAGACGGCCTTTATTACTCCAGTGGGATTCTTTGAGTTTAACCGCATGCCTCAGGGTCTATCAGAAGCTCCAGCCACTTTCCAAAGACTGATGGAGAGGACAGTGGGAGACATGAATCTGATAGAAGTCTTGGTGTACTTGGATGACGTTATTGTATTTGGAAGAACCCTGGAAGAGCATGAAGAAAGGCTGGAGAAGGTCTTGAAGAGACTTCATGAGGAAGGATTGAAGCTGTCCCCGGAAAAGTGTCAATTCTACCAGTCTTCAGTCCACTATCTGGGTCACATTGTGTCTCAGAGGCGTTGCTGGGGGGGGTGTGGTCCGCACCCGGGTGACACCCGCTAGAGGGGTGACACCATCCCGACATTGAGGATTTTTATTTTTATAAATATATATATTTTTTTAGCTCTCATACTGTGGTGTAGTGTGTGTGGGAGGTGCGGGGGGCCGTGGCACTGGGTGCAACATTTAGGGGGGCGCCCGCCAGTATATGTCAGTGGCTTCCTCCTCCTAAATGTGCTTTCCTGTGTCCCCCGTGCTGTGTCACCATGTTAAGTCTCAGGCATCCTGTGATTGGGCGTAAGGGGTCATGTGCGGCGGCGGGGCTGGCCTATCCACGATCGCGGTAGATCCTGGAGTCCCACCTCCGCCCATGTTCAGTCTCCTGCACTCCTGCAACTGCGATCGTTAATAGGCCAGCCCTGCCGCCGCACATGACCCCATGTACGTCCAATCACAGGGTGCCAGTCCGGAATCTGAACATGGCGAAGCGCGGGGCCGGGGACATTAGAAATTGAGATTTTAAGCTGCTGCTGTCTTCTCCTCCTCCTCGCCTCCAAAGAATAGAAGGTAAGACTCCCTCATGATCGTGAGAGTCGTGTTGCTGCCCAGGGGGTCCAGAGGTACAGGGGGCTGTGTAATGTAAAGGGGTGCAGAGGGCTGTGTAGTGTAAAAGGGTCCAGAGGTGCAGGGGGCTATGTGATGTAAAGGGATCCAGTGGTGCAGGGGGCTGTGTAATGTAAAGGGGTCCAGTGGTGCAGGGGGCTGTGTAATGTAAAGGGGTCCAGAGGTGCAGGGTGCTGTGTAATGTAAAGGGGTGCAGTGATGCAGGGTACTGTGTAATGTAAAGGGGTCCAGTGATGCAGGGGGTTGTGTAATGTAAAGAGGTCCAGAGGTGCAGGGGGCTATGTGATGTAAAGGGGTCCAGAAGTGCAGGGGGCTATGTGATGTAAAGGGGTCCAGTGGTGCAGGGGGCTGTGTAAAGTAAAGAGGTCCAGAGGTGCAGGGGGCTATGTGATGTAAAGGGTTCCAGAGGTGCAGGGGGCTATGTGATGTAAAGGGGTCCAGTGATGCAGGGGGCTGTGTAATGTAAAGAGGTCCAGAGGTGCAGGGTGCTATGTGATGTAAAGGGGTCCAGTGGTGCAGGGGGCTGTGTAATGTCTCACTCATCTCTGTCACCCCCTTCTGTCTCACCCCCACCCCCTTCCTCTCTGTCTCACCCCCTCCCTCTCGGTCACTTCCCTCCTTCTCTGTCACCCCCCCTTCTGTCACACCCCCTCCCTCTCTGTCTCACCCCCTTCCTTTGTCACCCCCCTCTCTGTCACACTCCCACCCCCTCCCTTTCTGTCACCCCCCTCTCTGTCACACCCCACCCCCTCCATCTCTGTCTTACCCCCACCCTCTCTGTCTCACCCCCACCCCCTCCATCTCTGTCTCACCCCCACCCCCTCCATCTCTGTCTCACCCCAACCCCCTCCATCTCTGTCTCACCCCACCCCCTCCATCTCTGTCTCTGTCCCACCCCACCCTTTCTCTCTCTCATCCCTTCTGTCTCCAACCTTCCACACCCTGGCTTCTGTCGTGATCACAGTCCAATGGAAAGGAAGCAACGACTTCCCGGACTAAAGAGACGGGGACCTCAGCCAACTCAGGGAAGACCTGACCAGGTGACTTACCTGAATCTGATGATCCAGAGACAATGGAGATCTGTTTCATTTGGACAGGATCTCCTTCTGCAATACTCAAGTGTGGAATTGGGCATACAGTACTGCCTCGAAGGAGGCCACCATGAGGCCCAGAACTCGCATGATAAAAACGGAGAGACGACCACTTGCGGGATGCTAACAATTTCACCACCGACTGGCAGTGTCTGCAACTTCTCCAAAGGGAGGAAGACCTTCGCCTCCGAGGAGTCCAGGGTCAACCCTAGAAACTCCAGATGCTGAGTCGGTACCAAGACTGACTTCCAAATTTCCGGAGGGTCTGACTGGCTATAGACACGTTTTCCTCTAATTCTGAGCCAGAAGCAGCTCTCAGAAGAAGATCGTCTAAGTAGCCAACAACAGCAATGCAAGAACACTGTCCTTCTTTGGGACTACAAACAGATTCAAATAGAATCCCTGAAACCTTTCCTCCAGTGGCACAGGTAAAATTACCCCGCACCTGAGCAAGTCTTGTACTGCTACCATTAAGGCAGCCCGACAAGCCGGAAGGAGAGGAAGATTTGAGGGAAAGAATCTGTTTGGCGGACAAGAAAGAAACTCGATCTTGTACCCCGAAGTTACCACCTGGCAGACCCACTGGTCGGAGAGCAGGGAGGTCCACCGAGCTGCAAACCCGCAGGCGGCATAATACAGAGGCTCTGGAAATCAAGGGAGCTTCTTCACAGACATACACATGCCGCCTATTCAGTAAGCATCTGAGACACCAAAGTTGCAGCTAAAACAGGCCGCAACGCAGACCCCAGCATGGTGAACATGGAATGGGTCACAGCTTCGGACCTCCTATCAGTAGGGTCCTTAAAGGCAGTGGTCCCCTCTACTGGGAGAGTGGTTACCTTTTTTAGCCGAGAGACCGGGGGGTCCACGACCGGAGGAGAGGCCCATTTTTTCAAAAGGCTCTCCTTAAAAGGATAACGGATCGACATGCGCTGAGGGACCACAAAAGACTTCTGCGGCCATTGTCATTCCTTAGCTATGAACTTATCGAAGAAAGTAACATAAGGAAAAACTTTCACAGAGCGGTTAGATTTGTGTGACCCAAGGGAGACAGACCCCTCTGTCGAAGTCCCAGCTGCATCCTTCAGCTTTAAAGAGTCCCTTGCAGCAACAATAAGTGCACTCACAAGTGCCCTGTCTTGCACTGACCCGGACGAGGGGTCCTCCTCACCAGGGAGGTCCTTGTCCTCATCCTCTGACATACCGGAACCGGGGTCCTGAGCCAGACCCGAATCCGAGTATTCCCCAGAAGATGGCGGGGGAGGGGCACTTTTTACCCCGCCTTACACCCGCACGCCGCTTCCACCCTGGCAACAAATGACAGTGTATCCATGGGAACCGGAGGTGCAGGGGCATCATTTGCTGCCTCTGGCAATCTAGGGGAAGAAAGGCCAGATACTGACTCCATATTCACCCACTGACAGCCCTCAAGGACTAAGTGAAAAACACTTAAGAAGTTGATCCTCCTTGCTGCACCGACCGGGGGGGTTACCCAGGAAACTCACCACCCAGAGGGAGACCGCTTAGCACCGCTGCATGCCTTCCTTGTGTACACAGCGTGTGTGAGGAAAAAACTGTGAGGAAAAAAAATGAGGTGAATGAGCTGCGCACCGTTCAGAAAGCCAGTGTTAGAGGCCAAAACCCACTCCAAAATGGCCACCAGATGCCTCAGATAAAAGGGCACGGAACACAAGAAAATGGCGGCACGCAATACCAACCTGTGCCACAGTGTGACCACGAAAAATGTCCGCCAATGGAAATTTCAATAGAGAAAGCAGGCACACAAAAAATGGCGTTGGCACTGCAAAAAAATGGCGCCTGGGCCCCGCGATGTGGACGAGAAGGCCATGCAGAGACTTCCCAGGAGACAGACCCTCCCTCACAGATAGTGGACCCCGGCACACCACGGTCCTCCACAGGTACACCCCGGTCGCAGAGGGCCCTAGAGAAGGAGGGAAATAGAGGACAGGAGAACCCCTTAATCCCGGGAATGCCCAGCTGTTCCAATCTGCTGAGGCAGTCCTTGCGAGGTCTTGCTGGCGCCTCCCTGAAAGACCCACAACTGATGGTACAGAGTAGCTGTTGGCCCGGTCCACTGTGAGTGAGACAACAGCAGCCCAGTCATATGTGGACCCCTGGAGCATATGCTCTCTGGCCACCCCTGGAGCCATGGGGTATGTCGTGGCCGACCCAGCGCGTAGCAAAGGTCTGCTCACACTCGATGGCCGGACTGGGGGGACTACAAGGATCTATAATATCCAGCCTGTCACCCAGCCGGCAGTTGATAGAAGAATCACAAAAATAAAATATATAAACATTTAAAATTTCTTCAGGACTCTGGGCCCAAAGGGAGCCACGTCCTTCTCCTCTGCTAGGCAGAAAAAAACTGAGCTGCATGCTGCAGGGTGAGGAGCTATGACAGGGGCTATGACTCTGTTAAAGTTACATGTTTTAAGATAACTAACATGTTCTGCCTAGTCTTCTCCTATGAACAGGAACATAACCCCACTTGTCAAGATTTAAGGAGCGGTGTCCGTCCATTGACGATAAGAAAAATAGACATTGTCCATGTGGCAACAGGACAGTAAAAGTAGAAACAATAACACAACCAGGGTTAAAATGCTATTTAGTCTAGCCCAAGTCTTCTGGAAATGATAAATGGAAGGGAGGAGCAGGCACAGCAGATGCCATGTGAAAAACAGTGTCGCTCCTGTCAGACCAATGTCGCTCAGTAAAAATGTTAATTGTAAATACAAGTAAAAAATAAGTTCATGAGGTGACATATACCTAGTTGGACGTAACCCATACAGCATTTATTCCAGGGCACGCAATTTTTTTTTGATATATTGCCTTGCAAAAATTTTTTTTTTTAATGCAATCAATAAACAAAATTAAAATTAAAAAAAAATTATCTGGCTCCACTAGTTTTGGCTTTTTAAGCAGCTTTTATTAAAGTAGGTAAGAAAAGAAAAAAACAAGTTATTTTATCATATGTCCAGTTTAAAACAACAATAAAACTTAGAATTTCTGGTAAAAAGCATGTCAAAATGATTGCATGTTTGTGTCCAATGCCTACATACTTTTGCTAATAGTTTCCATCTCAAAAAGCTGGGAGGTATGCAATCACAGTGGGAAGATAACATGCATATAAAGTCAGCGCTGATTGTATCGATCTATCCTTAGGTAGTCTTGTATAGACTTAGGGTTTCAGGGATATAGAGATATGCACAGGATAACTATTATGCACACTTTATATAAAAGGGGAAGAAGGTGGTATACGGACACAAAGATGAGGGGGAATATAGGATAAAAGGTTGGTGGGGTGACACAGATAGGAGGTAGAAAGGGAGGTACACAGGAAAAGGGGAAAGGGAGGCAGGAATGTAAGGGGTGAGGAGGGACACACGCAGAAAGGGGAGAGGGGATTAAAAATATAGTTAGGGGATTCAAATATAAGTAGGGAAAAGTGGAGGGTGAGGGGAACATATGGAACACAAAATGGGGTGGTATAAAGTCAGAAGGCACACACACATGGACACGAGAGAGAATGAAACTCATTAAGAGGTGGAAGGAACTCCCAAGAGGGAAGAAGAAACAGTTAATATTTGGAAGACCCACCGAGGGGGGTTGGGAGGTGACTGGGGATGGCGTTGATGGAAGTTGGAAGAGGGAATAGAAAGCAGGGAGGGGTAAGATAGAAAAATAGGGGATGGATAAGGAGGGAAAGAAAGGGGAAAGGAAGAAGAAAGGGAAGGGAAGAAGAAGGAAGGAAAGGGGGAAGGAAAAGAAAAGAAGAAGAGGAATATACAGTGGAGGCCCTTTGAATGATAAGGTCCTCTTTAGCAAAAAAGAGGGGAGCTTGGAAAGTGGAATTAGGGAGAGGTAGCTGAGAAGGGTGGTGGGGGAGGAGGGGGGATGCACCTCTGTTGTTTTAGGCCAATCCCCAATTAGGCCTGCACCCACGGCAACCGTAAGACTAGAGGTTCATTAGTGGGTGCCTCTCTAGAGGGTGGGGTTAAGGGGGGAGGTGGTTAGTGGAATATTTAGAAGTAGGGGAATTAGAAAAAGGGGGAGGGCGTTTGGAGTTTATATATTTTTTTCTCTCTCTCTCTCTTTCTGCCCCTCTCTGTGTTGTTCTCCCCCGCTTCCAGGATGGAGGGAATAAGGTTAACCACTATTAACGCTAAAGGACTTAACGTCCCTGAGAAAAGGAGAATGCTTATAAGCGAGTTACAACAAACCCGCGCAGATGTAGCATTCATAAAGGAGACACATTTTAAGAAAGGGGGTCCCCCATATTTACAAAATAGATTTTATCCCTGCACATACCATGCATGTAACCAGACCTCAAAGTCAAAAGGGGTATCAATTCTAATCTCAAATCGGATACCTTGGTCCCTGTCAGACAAACTGGTGGACACAGAGGGTTGTTTTATTTTCTTAAAGGGACATATTGGAAGCACAAACGTGACATTGGTGTCGGTTTATGCACCAAATGTGCACCAAGATGTCTTTTTGAGTAAAACTCTGAGTAAGTTGGCGAGATTCGCAGAAGGGAAGTTGATCTTAGGGGGAGACCTCAATATAACACTAGATCCCAAGGTCGATACATCAACTGGGGTTTCTTCCATATCAGGGGGGACCAGGAGGGGGATCTTGCAGAAGTTACAGGAGATGCAGTTGGTGGATGTTTGGAGGTTGAAAAAGACTACATGTTTTTCTCCAACGTGCATCAGATGTACTCTCGCATAGACCTTTTCCTGGTGCCACACTATCTGTTGACGGCGGTAAACAAAGTAAAAATTGGAAATATAACATGGTCGGACCACGCGCCAGTGACGTTACATATTGCTTTGTCAAGTATAGCCTCTGCACTGGAGTGGCCATGGCGTTTGAATGAAAGCCTGCTGCAGATCCCCGAAATTCGGGAAGACATAGCAAAAGAAATGGAGGCATACTTTCGTATGAACGACACTCTTGGGAGTGACCTGGCCATGATTTGTGAAGCACATAAAGTAGTGATAAGAGGGATCTTGATTAAACATGGCTCTCGATTAAAAAGAACACGACAAGGACAGATAGCAAACCTGTTAAAAGAAATTCAGGCACTAGAAGTACAACATAAGAAAGCGCAGACACTGCTAGTGGGGATAGAATTGGCACATCTGAGGAGACAACTGACAGACCTACTTAGATATAAAGCAAAAGCGGCAATACAGGCAGGGAGAAAAGCAACATATGAACTAGGGGAAAAGTGTAGTAAAATCTTGGCAGGGAAACTTAGAGAGAAAGGGAAGAAAGTATTCATCCCCCACATTAAGGGGGAAAATGGACAGTCACTCGCACTTCCCAAAGACATAGCCAAGAGATTTAGAGAATACTATGCGTCCCTCTATAACCTAACTCCAACTCAGGGAAATCAGAACATGATGGAAGAATACCTTCTCTCCACACATCTGCCTAGGTTATCATCACCAGACTGTAAAAAACTAGAAACACCTACCGTATATCAGTAGAGGAACTAGAGACAGTGATGAAGACAGTTAAACATGGGAAGGCTCTGGGCCCAGACGGATTTACGATCCAATACTATAAATGTTTTCTCCCAACCCTGGGGGCATACATGACAAGGGCCTTCAATGAGATCGGCCGGGCTTCCGCACTGCCGCCAGAGGCACTTATGGCATATATCTCGGTAATTCCGAAGGAGGGGAAAGACCCGGCGGAGTGCGGGAGCTATCGCCCGATCACATTGCTGAATATAGATCTAAAACTTTTTACGAAACTGCTTGCCTCTCATCTACAGCCCTTGCTAACTCAAATGGTACACCGAGACCAGGTCGGATTTATCCCTACCCGAGAGGCAGGGGATAATACTGTAAAGGTTCTCAACCTGGTACATTATGCCATCAAAACAAAAACGTCCTCTATTTTTTTGAGTACGGATGCGGAAAAAGTGTTTGATAGGGTCAGTTGGAGTTTTATGTTTGAAGTACTGAAACAAATGGGAATAGGAGAACACATGCGGAAATGGATAGCAGGAGTATATGCAACATTCCGGGCATCAGTAAAAGTAAATGGTATCTACTTGAAAACCTTCAAAATTTCAAATGGAACGCACCAGGGGTGTCCACTATCCCAGATGTTGTTTGCACTCTCATTAGAACCTCTTTTGAATAGGGTAAGGCAAAACCCAGATATACAGGGTCTTCAAATAGGTGATCAGAAATATAAAATCTCTGCCTATGCAGACGACCTGTTGTTCTCACTATCCTGCCCCCAGCTCTCATTGCCAAACTTGATGAAGGAAATGGAAGGGTATAGGACATTAGCAGGCCTGAAGATCAACTATGCAAAATCAGAAGCAATGGGGGTAGCCCTCCCTATAAAAGTACAGCAAAACTTACAACCCAAGTTTAAGTTTAAGTTTAAGTGGGTAGGGTCGACATTGAAATATCTAGGGATAAACATACAATCAAGACTAGAGAAGGTATTTGCAGTAAATTTCCCACCAGTATACAAGGAAGCATGGGCCAGATTCACATAGAACTGCGGCGGCGTAACGTATCGTAGATACGTTACACCACAGCAAGTTTTCTTCGCAAGTGCCTGATTCACAAAGCACTTGCGATGAAAACTATGCCGGCGGCCTCCGGCGCAAGGCGGGCCAATTCAAATGGGCGTGTGCCATTTAAATTAGGCGCGCTCCCGCGCAGGACCTACTGTGCATGCTCAGTTTCGCAATTCCCATCGTGCTTTGCGCGCCGTGATGTCATTTTTTCGAACGGCGACGCGCGTAGCGTACTTCCGTATTCCCGGACGTGTTACGCAAACGACGTTAAATTTTAAATTTCGACGCGGGAACGACGGCCATACTTTAGACAGCAATACGATTGCTGACTAAAGTTAGGGCACCAAAAAAAAAGACTAACTTTGCGACGGGAAACTAGACTAGCGGCGACGTAGCGAACGCGAAAATCCGTCGGGAATCGCCGTAACTCCTAATTTGCATACCCGACGCTGGTTTACGACACAAACTCCCCCCAGCGGCGGCCGCGGTGTTGCATCCTAAGATCCGACAGTGTAAAACAATTACACCTGTCGGATCTTAGGGATATCTATGCGTAACTGATTCTATGAATCAGTCGCATAGATACTCTGAGAGATACGACGGAGTATCTGAGATACTCCGTCGTATCTCAGCTGTGAATCTGGCCCCATGTTCCTTATTAGATAAATGGCAACAGGGATTTCACTCTTGGTCTGGCTGCTGTAACATCATCAAAATGAATATATTACCAACATTTTTGTATTTGTTTCAAGCCATACCAATAGGAATTCCGGGGGCCTATTTTAAGCAAGTAAACATGCTGTTTACTAAGTTTATCTGGGCCAATAAACAACCAAGGATAAGTAGAAATCAAATGACCCTTCCCAAGTGCTTAGCAGTTCCAGATGTGTCTAAATATCATCAAACAGTTCACTTGGGAAGAGTCATAGATTGGCACAGACACAAAGACCTCAAATTATGGATAGAGCACCTTGGTGTTACGCAAATTTGCCGGAACATCTTAAAAAACATCCCTTTATAGGACCAACGTTAGCTATAAGTGCAAAAATCTGCCAAAACCCTAAATACTCGTCAAAGTTTTCCCCACTATACCCAGTATTGGGAAATCCAAGTTTTGGACCGGGGATGGAAACTCAGAGAGAGGGAGAGAGGGACTATAGCCAGGTATCACACTTTCTCCAATCAGAGACATGCCCCACAATCTCGGCCCTGACGCAACCAGGGGGCCTATTTGAAATAAAACACAGGCAGGCAATACAACTGCGACACTTTCTGGAGTCACTGGAACCAATAAGCAGGTTTAAACTGGAACTGACTAAATTTGAAACATACTGTAATGAGAAGGAACCCCTCGATCGAATAATTTCAAAGATATATACGTTGCTAATAGCCCCACTAGAGAACTATGAGATGCCAGCAATTAATAAGTGGGGGAGGGACTTCAATAAGATCTTTACACCAGCCCAGTTTCAAAAGATGATATACCTGGCTTTAAATACATCAATATGTACCAGAACGCAGGAATCAAATTATTGACCAGGTGGTATTATACGCCAGCAAAACTAGGAAGGTCTTTTCCTGAAGCTTCAGACCTGTGCTGGAGATGCAACGTAGCGCAAGGAACTCTGCTACATATATACTGGACATGCCCTAAAATTAGGCAATATTGGAGGGAGGTACGAAAGATATCTCAAAAAATTGTGGCATGTACCGTGCCGGATGATCCGGGGTTCTTTCTGTTGCATCTCTCGCAATTACCTTTACAGGTATATAAAAACTTGGTATTATGCCACATGGTCAATGAGGCTTAAGCGTGTATAGCAAAAAATTGGAAAAGCACTAGGCCTCCAACAATTGCTGAATGGCTCAACAGGGTGAGAAACGTGGGGGCCATAGAGGACCTGGTATTAACGGCACAAGACAGAAAAGAGCAATACAATAAAACTTGGTCAAAATGGAACATATTTGTCCTGTCAGAAGAAGGGAAGAGATTATTGGGAAACACAGGTGGGAAATAGGTTTGCTCGAGAAACGAGAAATATGGGGGAGACCAATATTCATGGACCCTCAGGGGGGCAGGGGAAAGGGGAGTGGGGAGAGTAAGGGGTAGGGGGGGGGACTAGAAGATATTTGGGGGGGTTCTCCTTTTCTGTTTTTTTTGGGGGGGGGGGAGAGATGGGGGATTATAAAAATTTTAAAAGAAGCAAAGAGAAATAAAAGATAAGGATACTCAGGAGGAAGAGGGGTATAATATTGTGTTTCTTCTCTGTGGCGGGATATATATAAAAATATATGGAAAGTAAAGTAATGTTAACAAAGAAAGAAGAAAGGGAGGAGACTAAAAACAGAATTAAAGAATGTAATGGGATGAAAAATGTACCATGTTTTGGAATATAATAGAACCTATAAATGTATCGATAGAGATATCATGTTCTTGAAATATATATAAATAAAGAATATTTAAAAAAAAAAAAAAAAAAAGTCACCGCTCACTTTCAGCAATCCTAGACATAATTCTAAAAAGTCCCACTTTTAGCAATTGAAAATGTACATTAAGCTGATGGTTATTCTGCCTGCATTGGCTGCTAAAAAGTAGGGCTGTGCAAATTAACTTTTAATTAATCGATTAATCTTTAATTTTTTTGATCGATCAAAATCTTTTTGATCAATTAAAATTCTTTTGATTGGTACTCACCTCTCCGCCGGCTTCTGGGCCTTCAGGGAGTTCCATCGGAGATCCAGTAACGTCACGGACATCGGTGGGGCTTGCCGTGTCCATCTGAAGGGCTCCTTTACTGTGCCTTCATATCTGCATGCCGGCGGGACCTTACTATCTGCCACACGCAAGGGCTGTTACACTTTCCTCTATCACTTCCCTCTATCAAACTGGGATTCTACAACCATCCACTGGGAGTTGTGTTAGTTCCCTTCATGGGACATCTACATGCCGACGGACTGATGTTAACCCCCCTGGTGGTATTCCAGAGTCTGACTCTGGGTTACATTTTTGTGCTGTGATCGGTAACCCCAAGTCAGACTCGGGCTCGTCCCGCTGAATCCACAGGCTTGGTTTACTTACCTTGTCCCTGGATTCAGCAATGCCACCGCGCTGTGTGCCGCCGATCTCCGTTCCCTGTGACGTTACGACGCACGGGGGCGGAGAACGGCGCCAAATTCAAAAAGGTAAACAAACACCTTACATACAGTATACTGTAATCTTATAGATTACAGTACTGTATGTAAAAAATACACCCCCCCCCTTGTCCCTAGTGGTCTGCCAAGTGTCCTACATGTACTTTTATATAATAAAAAAACTGTTCTTTCTGCCTGCAAACTGTAGATTGTCCATAGCAACCAAAAGTGTCCCTTTATGTCAAAAATGGTTTTAGAGCAGCTAGAAAACAGCGATAATAAATTATAATCACTTGCAGAATTGTGTGATAGCGATTTGTGGGGAAATTTGTCATAAAAAAATAAAAGTAATGACAGTGACAATTCTGCAACTGAGCAAATTTCAGTGATTTTGAGTAGATTACATTATTGAATAATTTTTATTATAATTATATTATTATTTGTTATAATGATTTATAATTATTTATTATATTATAATTTATCATTTTGTTTTAAAAAAAAAATCATACCCGGGATGCCTACTAGACTCTTGTTTGGATAGTTTTAAGTGAGTTATTCCTAAGAATTACAGGCCTAAAGTATAAAACGCCAAATTTCCTTGCAAATAATGGTACTGCTTTCAGCACCTTTTTTTCTGAAATAATCATACCGCTAGGGAGGTTAACCTCTCCTCATCTGGATTTAGCAGTGGTATCGTTGTGCACATTTTGATACCAGTATCATACTTAGCTACAGTACATGTTTTTATGACTGCTTTTGGTACCGTTTGGTATTACTCGCACCATTTTTACAGTTTATGTAGCTACATCGATTTTATCTTTAGTGCAATATTTATTTTGTTACCTACTTGAAGACTATAAAAGTTTTAATGCTATTCCCATCGAGTGCTGCCTTTGTGTGTTTTTTGTATCCTGCTATCCATTTTCCAGTGGTTGGTAGCTGCACTGGGAATCAGCCTAAAAGTAGTTGGATCTGTATGTGCGTTATAATTAATCGAAATTAGTCAATTAACCGATTTAAAAAAAAAAAAAAAGATTAATCGAACAGAAATATTTTGATCAGTAACAGCCCTACTAAAAAGGGATAGCCAAAGGTGAGGTAGCAGAAACAACCTATTCTCCTATCTTCATTCAAAGTATAAAAACAAAACAAAGGGAAGAATACAAAATTAGACTAAAGTTTAGTAGACTTTTATTTCATACCTTTTACAGGTTCCCCATTAATTTTCCAGGTAATCTTGGGTTTGGGCTTGCCATCTACATCACAGGTGAATTTTACATGTTCTCCTGGACCACGGATTTCATCTTTTGGTCTGTTAACCCAATGAGGGGCAGCTAGCAAGGTAAACAATGTAAGAAAAATAACATCGTAAGTAAGAAAAAAGTAATATGTAACCAATAGATGATATTGTTATGATAGACTGCCATAAGAAGAAAACAAAATGTTTTTATTTTTTTTAATACAGCTTACCTGTAAAATCCTTTTCTTGGGAATACATCACGGGACACAGAGCCTTAATTACTTAATAGGTTATGTAGTCACCACGGGTTATTGGACACTGGCAAACCCAATTAAAATTTAGTTCCTCCCCTATATAACTCCTCCCAAATGGAGAGTACCTCAGTTTTGTAGCAATAAGTGTTCCACGTTTAACTCCGAAGAGGGGTGGGAGCTCTGTGTCTCATGATGTATTCCCAAGAAAAGGATTTTACAGGTAAGCTGTATTAAAAATCCTATTTTCTTGATCATACATCACGGGACACAGAGCCTTAATTACTTAATGGGATGTCCCATAGCAATGCTAACATTTGAAGGGAAGGGAGACACAGATCAGAATAATACTTGTTCTTCTGTCTGCAACTCACCACCGTAATGCAAGGCTTTCTTCCTGGTGTGCAGAAAGCCTCTTGAGGGGGCGAGCAGGAGTGTCAGGACGCCCACTAACACACAGCTCCTTTCTCTATCTGCAAAGTAGAATTTCCTGACTTGCCTGCTCGCCCCCTCCCTCTTCAAGAGGCTTTTTCCACACCAGGGAGAAAGCCTCGCATTATGGTGGTGAGTTACAGACAGAAGAACAGGAAGTGAGGATTTCTCAGAGGAAATAAGGATATTTAAAAGCAAAATTGAAGGATGAGGTAAGTGAAGGAGGACTGCACTAAGGGAAGGAAGCTATTTTGGGAAAACAAAAATTCCTTTACAACCCCTTTAAACTCAGTTGTGACATGACGCTTCTCTTATATCAAGTCAAAATTTATTAAACAATTTTGCTCGTCTTGCAAACCGCTCTCAAACCAAGTTACTCTCAAACCAAGGTTTTACTGTATATCCAGACTGTCTTGCTCGCTATAACAGTAGAGTGTGGTAAATTTAAAAGGGGCTTGACTTGGCAATGACAGAATAATGGCATGATTTAACCAGTTCCCGACGGCTGTACGACTTTGTACGGCCGTCGGGTGGCTCTGAATCTCTGGGAGGCCGTGTTTTTACGGCCGCCCCTTTCCTCGTTTCCCGAGCGCGCATCGGGGAACTCCTGTACTGGCCGTGTCCCTTGGACACAGCCAATTACAGATCGCGGTAAATAGCCAATCACAGCGGCTATTTACAGCGCGATTCTGTGGCCAATGAGAGATGATCTCAAATGTAAACATATGAGATCATCTCTCATTGCCGGCTCTCCCTCCTCACACACACAGCGCGTGTGAGGAGAGAGAGATACTGTGATTGTCTGTGAGTAAAAAAAAGCATCTAATGTGAAAAAAAAAAAACGTGCCCAATCAGTGCCCAGTGATACCAGTGTCCATCTGTGCCACCAGTGTCCACCTGTGCCACCAGTGCCCAGTGCCCACCTCTGCCAAGTGCCCACCTGTGCCAAGTGCCCACCTCTGCCAAGTGCCCACCTCTGCCAAGTGCCCACCTGTGCCAAGTGCCCACCTGCCACCTCAGTACCCAATCAGTGCCCAGTGATACCTGTGCCACCAATGTCCACCAGTGTCCACCTGTGCCACCAGTGTCCACCTGTGCCACCAGTGTCCACCTGTGCCACCAGTGCCCACCTGTGCCAAGTGCCCACCTGTGCCAAGTGCCCACCTGTGCCAAGTGCCCACCTCTGCCAAGTGCCCACCTGCCACCTCAGTACTTTTCAGTGCCCACCTGTGCCACCTCATCAGTGCCTACCTGTGCCACCTCATCAGTGCCTACCTGTGCCACCTCATCAGTGCCTACCTGTGCCACCTCATCAGTGCCTACCTGTGCCACCTCATCAGTGCCTACCTGTGCCACCTCAGTGCACATCTGTGCCGCCTCATCGGTGCACATCAGTACCCATCTCAGTGCCCACCTGTTTCGCCACATTAGTGCCATCTGAGCCGCCTCATCAGTGCCATCTGTGCCGCCTCATCAGTGCACATCTGTGCAATCAATCATCGCACATCTGTGCCGTCTCATCAGTGCACATCTGTGCAATCAATCAGTGCACATCTGTGCCGCCTCATCAGTGCACATCTATTCCACCCCATCTCTGCCACCTCAGTACCCATCTCTGCCACCTCAGTACCCATCTCTGCCACCTCAGTACCCATCTCTGCCCATCTGTGTCGCCTCAGTGCACATCTGTGCCACACATCTGTGTGAAGTCGCCAGCAACAATGTCTAAGCGTCTCTATTCCACCGAGCAGGCATTTGCAATTATTGCCGCAAGTGACGAGAGCAACGGGGAGCTCTCGTCTTCCGATTCACAGCTGGATTCGGATGTGGATGTAGACTACGAGCCAGTCTACAGCAGTGGAACCGATACAGGCTCAGAGGGGGAAGATAATCAGCCCGCCAAAAGAAGGCGCTCTGGTGAGGCAGTGCCATCCACCAGCACCGTCATGCCATCCACCAGCCCCGTCATGCCATCCACCAGCCCCGTCATGCCATCCACCAGCCCCGTCGTGCCATCCACCAGCACCGAAGTGCCATCCACCAGCACTGCAGTACCTCGGCAGCAAAGGCCAAGGACCCATGCAAGCCTTCCCTATGCCCTTCAGTACCCCTTGTGGCTTCCTCCAAATTCCGGAGAAGCCAACATTCCCCCTTTTACTGCCCAGCCAGGAGTCCAGGTAAACACGGACAATTTTTCCCCAATACATTTTTTCAATTTATTTTTTACTGAGGAACTGCTTTCTAGCGTTGTGGCCCAGTGCAACCTATATGCCCAACAGTTTATCACCAACAACCCCACATCGTCCTATGCCCGTCCCTACAATTGGAGAGATCTAACAGTGGAGGAGTTCAGAATTTTTTTAGGCCTCACCTTTTGTATGGGACTCAACCCAAAAAACGAAAAACATTCATTTTGGTCCAAACGCCCCATTTATCATATGCCCGTCTTTTCTGCATCAATGCCCCGAAACCGATATTTCACGATCCTGAGGTTCCTCCACTTCAATGATAACACCCAGTGCCTTCCCCGAAATGACCCAAATTTTGATAGGCTTTTCAAAATTCGCCCCTTATTAGATTATTTTTCAGAATTATTCCCCCAAATATATACCCCGGAACAACACATTTGTGTCGACGAGTCCCTAGTAAAATTTTGTGGCCGACTTAAGATCAAACAGTTCATTCCAAGCAAAAGAGCCCGCTATGGGGAGAAGATGTACAAGTTATGTGAACGAGCCACAGGGTACTTGTATTCCTTTTTGGTGTACGAAGGGAAGGACACCCAGCTGAATCCCCCCGATTGCCCAGACTACTTGGGATCAAGTGCAAAAGTTGTCTGGCAACTTATCACCCCCCTCCTGGATAAAGGATACCACCTGTACGTGGACAACTTCTACACGTCTCTTCCTCTGTTCCACAACCTGCACCGAAAGAAGACGCCAGCATGTGGCACCGCCAGAAAGAACCGGAAAGGCTTTCCTCAAAGCCTTGTGAATACAAAGCTGAAGAAAGGGGAATCGGCGAGTCTGCGCAACAAGGAGGTTCTGGCAGTGAAGTGGAGGGACAGAAGAGACGTGTACATGTTGTCGTCCATCCACAACGATTCCTTTGTAGAAACCCGCAGAAGGCGTGGCACCACCATCCAAAAACCCACCTGCATTCAGGACTACAATTTGTTCATGGGGGGAGTCGACCTAAATGATCAAATGATGGAACCATATCTACCCACAAGACGCACGTACCATTGGTACAAGAAAGTAGCAATTTATTTTTTTCATTTGGCCGTCTACAACTCCCATATTATTTACCGCAAATCCACCCAAAACCCCCTACCCTTCCTTGGCTACCTGGAGGAAATTACCACTACCCTGATATTCCCGGACGACCTGCCCCAACACATCCGATCAGATGTTCTAAGTCGGCTCTCCGAACGGCACTTCCCGGATAAGGTCCCTCCCACAGCATCAGGCCGACGAGCTCAAAAAAAATGTAGAGTGTGTGCCAGTGTAGGAGTCAGACGGGACACAGTTTATTATTGTGCAGAGTGTCCTTCACAACCAGGCCTCTGTATAATTGACTGTTTCAAACGTTACCATACTAAACTAAAGTATTAGTTTAGTATGGTAAACGTAATCCTCCGTTCCTGCCTTCTCACCCCTTATGCCACTGCCTGCTTTGTAACTGACCCCGGCTTGTTATTGGACCACCCTTCTGCCTAATGATTTTGTAATACCGCTGCCCGATTTGGAATTGACCCTGGACTGTTTTTCGACCATTCTTCTGCCTAACGATTCTGTACTGCCTCTGCCTGATCTGGAACTGACCTCGGACTGTTTGACCATGCCTTTTGCCTGCCTCTTGGACTGATCTTGTACCCTGCTACTGGACTAGTGGGATTCAACACAGGGGTCTCACATATGTGAGGGGCGCCAGAAAAGTTTTTCTGGATGAAGAAAACTTTTTTGTTTTCTCATGCTAGATTAGGGTCTGGTTGCCCGGAGGCTTCAAAGAGATTTGGGTGGGAGAAGCCTCTACCCCTGTCCCCATTCTGTCCTGAACGAGGCCCTCCTGCTGCCTGTATGACCTATGCCATCATGCCTCTGCCTGTTGCATGAACTGACCACCTGCAGTATCCCTGCCTGGACGTTGCTGACCAGTCCCTGCCTGCTGCCTGGACCAGTGCTATCCTGCTGTGTAGAACTGCGCTACTATTACCAAGATAATCTTTTGTTTACGCTTTGCTCAGCATAATGTATTTTGGGGTGTAATTCTTGGTATGTGCATGCTATGTGTCTCTGGAACACCTGACGGTGTTCCTTGCATGTTGGATCTCTATATGTGGTCAGGCTGTGTAGAAGTCTCACACATGGGGTATCGTTTTACTCAGGAGGAGTAGCAGAATGTATTTTGGGGTGTCATTTTTGCTATGTACATGCTATGTGTTGGAAATATCTTATCAATGGACAACTTTGTGTAAAAAATATGCGATTTCATTTTTTTTTCCACATATTCCAAAAACTTCTGGAAAAAAATGAACCGTTCAAAAGACTCATTATGCCTCATAGATTATACGTTGGGGTTTTAGCTTTCCAAAATGGGGTCATTTTGTGGGTAATTCCATTGTCCTGGTGTTCCAGGGCCTTCAAACGTGTAATAGGTTGTCAACTAGTTAGTGTCATGAATATGCATCAAGCCTGTCTGCCTGCCTGATCTCCATGTGTTCGTTGGAGGCGGATCCTGCTCTGGTTCCCCTTTTTGTCACTTCCTCTTCCTGTATGGCTCCACCCTAGTCCATCCCAGGAAGCCTATGTTGGCCGTTGCTCTGCGGGTCTGCGGGGCTGTTCAACAGTGTTCCATGCTTAGTTCCTGTCTGCAGTGTATTGCTAGTTCCTGTTTGCAGAGTGCTACGATCATCTTCCGTGTACCGTTTTGGCTTGTCCCCGACTTCCCTGTCTGCCTGTGCCCCTGACTATTTGCATGTTCCACGGTTATCCTTGTCTGCCTGTTGCCCTGACCTCGGCCTGTCCATCACCACTGTTTGGTCTGCTGGCTGCTTCCCCCTTCTCCCTGCGGAGTGTGACTTGAGGAATCTCGGGGATGCGACCTGGACCCAGTAGCGGCCAAGACCATCCTTACCATCAAAGGCTCTGGTGAATACAATACTGGGTCTTAGACTCCGCGCCCTGGGTGATCTTAGGTTCACGCTTCGTCTCTGCTAGCAGCAGTCGGCCATAGGATTCACCACCCTGTGGTGCATCCCTGACCCCTACGGGGTGCACTTGTCACCTGGCCACAGGTGACCTGACAGTTTGAACAGCCATGAATCCGGCCGACATGCCGCTCCCCGCAGATGATCCATTACAGTGCATTGTTCGCAGACTCGAGACGCATGAAGCTAATCAGGATCAGGTGATGCGTTTCCTTCAGGATCTGGCTTCCCGCTTTGATCAGCTTCAGACCTCGCTGGGAACCCCGAATCCGCAACCCCAAGTACAACCAGCAGCTGCACCTGTTGCACCAGTCGCAGAGTCGCATTCACTGAAGTTATCACCTCCAATCCGTTTTTCTGGAGACTCCAAAGCCTGCAGGGGATTCCTTAGCCAATGCACTATTCATTTTGAGCTCCTGCCCCAGTACTTCTTGTCTGATCGGGCCAAGATAGCCTATATCATTTCTCTCCTCTCCGGGGAGGCCTTAGCCTGGGCTGCCCCTCTGTGGGAATTGAATGATCCAGTGGTTTCTAGCCTGCCTGTTTTCTTGAAACTTTTTCGGAATATCTTTGAAGAACCGGCTCGTGTCTCTTCAGCAGCCAGCGCCCTTTTACGTCTCCGCCAAGAATCCCGTTCAGTGGGACAATATTCTCTGCAGTTCCGTATCCACTCAGCTGAACTGAGCTGGAACAATGAGGCCTTAGTCGCAACCTTTTTATAGACCCAGTATTGTATTCACCAGAGCCTTTGATGGTAAGGATGGTCTTGGCCGCTACTGGGTCCAGGTCGCATCCCCGAGATTCCTCAAGTCACACTCCGCAGGGAGAAGGGGGAAGCAGCCAGCAGACCAAACAGTGGTGATGGACAGGCCGAGGTCAGGGCAACAGGCAGACAAGGATAACCGTGGAACATGCAAATAGTCAGGGGCACAGGCAGACAGGGAAGTCGGGGACAAGCCAAAACGGTACACGGAAGATGATCGTAGCACTCTGCAAACAGGAACTAGCAATACACTGCAGACAGGAACTAAGCATGGAACACTGTTGAACAGCCCCGCAGACCCGCAGAGCAACGGCCAACATAGGCTTCCTGGGATGGACTAGGGTGGAGCCATACAGGAAGAGGAAGTGACAAAAAGGGGAACCAGAGCAGGATCCGCCTCCAACGAACACATGGAGATCAGGCAGGCAGACAGGCTTGATGCATATTCATGACAGTTAGATGTGCAATTTATGCTCCTAAAACCCCTGATGGCGCTCCCTGCATGTTGGGCATCTGTATGTGGCCAGGCAGTGAAAAAGTCTCACACATGGGGTATCGTTTTACTCAGGAGGAATAGCAGAATGTATTTTGGGGTGTCATTTTTGCTATGTACATGCTATGTGTTGGAAATATCTTATCAATGGACAACTTTGTGTAAAAAAAATGCGTTTTCATTTTTTTTCCACATATTCCAAAAACTTCTGGAAAAAAATGAACCGTTCAAAAGACTCATTATGCCTCATAGATTATACGTTGGGGTGTTAGCTTTCCAAAATGGGGTCATTTTGTGGGTAATTCCATTGTCCTGGTGTTCCAGGGCCTTCAAACGTGTAATAGGTTGTCAACTAGTTAGATGTGCAATTTATGCTCCTAAAACCCCTGATGGCGCTCCCTGCATGTTGGGCATCTGTATGTGGCCAGGCAGTGAAAAAGTCTCACACATGGGGTATCGTTTTACTCAGGAGGAATAGCAGAATGTATTTTGGGGTGTCATTTTTGCTATGTACATGCTATGTGTTGGAAATATCTTATCAATGGACAACTTTGTGTAAAAAAAATGCGTTTTCATTTTTTTTCCACATATTCCAAAAACTTCTGGAAAAAAATGAACCGTTCAAAAGACTCATTATGCCTCATAGATTATACGTTAGGGTGTTAGCTTTCCAAAATGGGGTCATTTTGTGGGTAATTCCATTGTCCTGGTGTTCCAGGGCCTTCTAAATTGTAATAGGTTGTCAACTAGTTAGATGTGCAATTTATGCTCCTAAAACCCCTGATGGCGCTCCCTGCAGGTTGGGCATCGGTATGTGGCCAGGCAGTGGAAAAGTCTCACACATGGGGTATCGTTTTACTCAGGAGGAGGAGCAGAATGTATTTTGGGGTGTCATTTGTGGTATGCACATGCCATGTGAGAGAAATAAGCTATTACAATGACACTTTTGAGAAATTTTTTAAATAAAAAATAAAAATCTTAATTTTGCAAAGTGTTTTGGGAAAAAAATTACAACTTTAAATAACTCACCATGCCTCTTACTAAATACCTTGGGATGTCTACTTTCCAAAAAGGGGTTATTTGGGGGGCATTTGTACTTTCCTGGCTTGTTAGGGTCTCAAGAAATGAGATAGGCCTTCAAAACATCAGGTGTGATCAGATGTGATAATTTATTATGATTTGCACTATAGATTGTAGACTCTAAAACTTTCACACAGACCAAATAATTTCCAAAAAATTTGGGTTATTTTTATCAAAGACATGTAGCAGTATAAATTGTGGCCAAAATTTATGAAGAAAAATTAATATTTTGCAAAATTTTATCACAGAAACTAAGAAAAAAACATTTTTTTTCTAAATTTTCGGTCTTTTTTCATTAATAGCGCAAAAAATAAAAAACACAGAGGTGATCAAATACCACCAAAAGAAAGCTCTATTTGTGGGAAAAAAAGGACAAAAAAAATCATTTGGGTACAGTGTTGCATGACTGAGTAATTGTCATTCAAAGTGTGAGAGCCCTGAAAGCTGAAAATTGGTCTGGTCAGGAGAGTGTTTAAGTGCCCAGTATGGAAGTGGTTAAAGAACTCTGCTGGCTTTACAGTTAATTAAAAAAATAGGATTTTTTTAATACAGCTTACCTGTAAAATCCTTTTCTTGAAAATACATCACAGGACACAGAGCCTTAAATACTTAATGGGTTATGTAGTCACCACAGGTGATTGAACACTGGCAAACCCAATTAAAAATGAGTTCCTCCCCTATATAACCCATCCTAAATAGAGAGTACCCCGGTTTTGTAGCAAAGCAATAAGTGTTCCACGTTAAACTCCGAAGAGGGGTGGGAGCTCATGTGTCCCATGATGTATTTCCAAGAAAAGGATTTTTACAGGTAAGCTGTATTAAAAAATCCTATTTACTTAATCGTACATCACGGGACACAGAGCCTTAATTACTTAATGGGATGTCCCATAGCAATGCTAAAATTTGAGAAGAGGGAGACACAGATCAGAATAAGACTGCCATCGAGCAAGAGGATCTATACTGCTGCCTGCAGCACACTACGCCAGAAGGAGGCATCCTCGTAACCTCTCACATCTACCTGGTAGAATTTAGTAAATGTATGGACCAAAGACCAAGTAGCAGCCTTACAGATCTGAGCCAAGGAGGCCTGGTGATGCACTGCCCATGAAGCACCAACTGCTCTAGACTAGTGTGCTTTCACCTGAAAAGGAGGGATCTTCTATTCTAAACCATAGGCCTGAATAATGACTTGTCAAACCCACCTTGCAATAGTGGATTTTGATGCTGCCTGGCCCTTCTTTGGGCCTTGTGGCAGAATGAGTAGACAATCAGTCTTCTTTATCTGAGCCGTAGCATGCAGACAAACCTTTACCGCTCTAACAACATCTAGAGAGTGTAAACTCTCTTCCTCCACAGACTGCGGATCTGGAAAAAAAAAGACGGTAGTACTATATTTTGATTCAGATGAAAACCTGAAACCACCTTAGGTAAGAAAGTTGGGTGAGGATGCAGCACCACCCTGTATTCATGAATAATCATATACGGTTCTTTACACAAAAGAGCCACCAATTCCGATACCCTCCTTGCTGAGGATATGGCTACAAGAAAAAACTGTTTCTGTGTCAACAGACTTAGAGAAAAATGGTGTAAAGGTTCAAAAGGTAGCTTCTGTAAAAACAGATAATACCAAATTCAAATACCATGGGCACACAGGAGACTTAACCGGCGGATTCAAACGCAGTGCACCCTGAACAAATGCCCTGACTATGCCATGAGATGCAAGCGATTTTTGAAAACATACAGATAAAGCCGAGATTTGGCCCTTGATAGTGCTCAAGGCCAACTTCATATTTGAGCCCAACTGAAGAAAGGCAAGAATCCTATTAATGGCAAACTTCCTAGGATGCCACTTTCTGGGTTCACACCAGGAAACATATGCCTTCCAGATTCTGTAGTAAATGAGCCTGGAGGCCGCTTTCCTAGCATTAACCAGGGTGGATAGGACTGGCCCTGAGAGCCCACATTTCCTCAGAACGTGGGTCTCAACAGCCAAACCATCAAATTTAGACTTTGTAAGGCAGGATGGAATATTGGACCCTGCAATAGTAGGTCTGGGCACAATGGAAGAACCCAAGGTCTTCCTACTGCCATTCTTACGACTTCTGTATACCAGGGTCTCCTGGGCCAAGCCGGGCGACCAAAATCACTGACTTTCCTTTCTTCTGGACTCTCTGAAGGAATCGTGGGAGAAGGGGAACTGGAGGGAATGCATAAATCAGGGAATACTGATCCCATGAGATTGTCAGGGCATCTGGCCCTTGAACACAGGGATCTCTTGTTGTTGACACAAAAGCTGTCCAGCTTTGCGTTGAACCTGGAAGCCAACAGGTCCACATCTGGGGTTCCCCATTTCTGACATATGATTTGAAACATGTCGGGGTGTAGAGACCATTCTCCTGGACTCAGTTGCTGGCGGCTTAAAAAATCCGCCTGCCAATTTTCTACCCCTGGAATGAAGACCACAGATAGGCGAGGAAAATGTCATTTTGCCCATGCCAAGATCTGATTCTGCTCTTTTTGGGCATCCAGACTTCTGGTGCCTCCTTGGTGATTGATATAGGCCACGGCCGTAGCATTGTCGGACTGAACCCGAACAGGCCAGCCTTGCAGTCTGTAAGACCAAACTTCGAGGGCCAAATGAATTGCCCGAATCTCCAGAATGTTGATGGGTAGGAGCTATTTGGCCCCGAACCACTTCCCCTGGGCAGATGCTTCTTCTAGAACTGCCCCCCAGCCCAGAAGGCTGGCGTCTGTGGTCACCACTTTACAGGTAACTGGAGTGAAGGATTTTACTTCTGACAGATTTTGGGGGAGCAACCACCAATTGAGGCTCTGGTGAACCCCTGGAGATAAGATCATAGGAAGATCCAGGGCCTGAACATCTTTGTTCCAAGCTGACAGAATTCCACCCTGTAACGGTCTTGAGTGAAACTGGGCGTAAGGGAAAGCCTTGAATGAGGCTACCATCTTTCCCATTAATCTCATGCATAGACGGATGGAAGGCCTTCTTTTCGCCATTACCACATGGACCAAGTCTCCTATGGCTTTTGCCCTTGGCTTGGGAAGTAATACCTTGCTTAGGGACGTGTCTATAATCATGCCCAAGTACTCTAGCCTTTTTTGAAGCTGCAAGGAAGATTTCTTCAGATTGAGGACCCAGCCTAGGTACTCTAAATATTCCACTGTGCTGTGCACATTGTGGCCCAAGCATGCGGCATACTAATCTATGATCAACAGATCGTCCAGTAAGCTGTTACTGCTATGCCTCGTGCCCTTAGCCTTGCCAGGGCCAGTATTTTTGTGAACACACAAGGTGCTGTAACCAGCCTGAAAGGAAGGGCCACAAACTGAAAGTGGCGCTGATCCACTGCATACCTTAGAAACCTTTGGTGAGCGGGGAAAAATTGGCACATGTAGATATGCATCTCTGGGGCCAGATTCACAGCGGACTTACGACGGCGTATCTCCATGTACGCCGTCGTAAGTCTGAATGTGAGCCGTCGTATCTATGCGCCTGATTCTTAGAATCAGTTACGCATAGATTTGGCCAAGATACGAGCGGCGTAAGTCTCCTACGCCGTCGTATCTTGGGTGCAATATTTATGCTGGCCGGAAGGGGCGCTTCCGTAGATTTACGCGTCAAATATGTAAATTAGGTATATACGCCAATTCACAAATGTACTTGCGGCCGCTACGCCGTTTACGTAAGGCTTACGTCTGGCGTAAAGTTACCCCTGCTATATGAGGAGTAGGTATGGACGTCGGCAAGCGTATCTTTTTACGTTGTTTACGTAAGTCGTACGTGAATGGGGCTGTGCATAGGTTCCGTTCACGTCACAGGCAATGGGCCTGGCGTATCTTATGGAGTAAATTCAACGTGATACTGAGCATGCGCGCGCATGCGCCGTTCGTTAGGCGCGTCATTTACGTGGGGTCACGATTGATTTACATACAACACGCCCACCTCTTCCACATTTGAATTACGCGGGCTTACGCCGGCCCATTTACGCTACACCACTGCAACTTACGGAGCAAGTGCTTTGTGAATACTGCACTTGCCCGTCCAAGTTGCGGAGGCGTAGCGTAAATAGGATACGCTACGCCCGCACAAAGTTACGCGCTCGTACGTGAATCTGGCCGAAATATGTCTATTGATGCCAGAAATTCTCCTCCCTCCTCCCATGCGGAAGGAGTGAATGTTCAGAAAATGATTCAGGCTTTTCAGATCTAGAATAGGTCTGACATCCCCGTTTGGTTTGGAACCATAAAAAGGTTTGAATAGAATCCTGACCCCTGATCCTTTGGGGCTAACTCCAAGATTACCCCTTGGGACAACAGGTGTTCCAAGGCCAGCAGTAGAGGCCTTATTTTTTCTGGATCTTTGGCAATTCTTGATCTCAGGGTGGCGGAAGTTCTCTGAATTCTAGCTTGTAGCCTGAAGACACTGCCAGGCGTTTGCAAATTGCAGCAGTCTTCCCCCCACTCGGCCGAGTGGGGGCATCCCTTCATAGGGAAGATTTGGGGTTTTCTTCGACTTTGAACCCCAAGTCCTTTTCTGCCCTTCGGCTTGGCTCTGGGCTTTCCCCCTAGCGTTAGACTGGGGAGGCCATCGCCACTGCCTGGAGACTGAGTTTCCAGGGGCTGGAGAAAGAGTATGTTTAAATGAGGGAAGCTTACGCTTCTTTTTAACCGGCAATAGAGCAGACTTGCCTCCAGTAATCTTTTGGATGTATTTATCCAGCTCATCCCCAAACAGGCATTCTCCCCCAAAGAGGAATGCTGCCAAGTATTTCTTGCAAGAAGCCTCGACCTCCCAATGTTTTAACCAAAGGGACCTGTGCATGTGTACCTGCAAGAGATTTAAGCGAGATGCTTGTTGAACAGAGTCCATAATCGCATCAATCGCAAAACACAAGGCCTTAGAAAGGTTCTCATAAACCTCAATCTCCTCTGTAGGGAGGAGGTTAATCATCTGCTTTACTTGTTCCTTGTGGGACTGAAATACTCCAATGGCTGCAACCAGGCCCGGACTGGCACAAAAAATAGGCACGGGCATTTTGGAATGAGCAGCCCATGACATCTTAACCGGCTCCTTCTCCACTTTTCATCCTGAGGGATCCCCTGGGAGAGGGGAGGGGGAAACCCTACAAAGGTGCAGGGGGCAAGGGGACAGGGAAAGGGCAGGGGGGGTCAGAGAGCACCGGGAAGAACCTTGAGAACATGGGGTGGGGTGGGGTGAGAGCACGGGGGAGAGGCAGAGAACACAGGGAGGAAGAGGAGAGCACAAGGGGGCTGGAGAGCATGGGGGCCTGGAGAGCACAGGGAGTGGGGGGTTGGAGAGCACAGGGGGAAGCAAAAACACAGGGTGGGGCAGAGGGCACAGGGAGGGCAGTAGAGCACGGGGGCGAAGAGCACATGGGGGAGGCGGAGATCATTGGGGGAGGCGAAGATCACTGGGGGAGGCGAAGATCACTGGGGGGAGACGAAGGGCATGGGGGGGCAGCAGAGAGCATGGGAGGAGGTGGAGAGCACAGGGGGTAGTTGAAGATCAATGGGGGGCTGGAGAGTACTGGGGGAGAGGCGTAGGGCACAGGGGGACAACGTAGAGCATGGGAGGAGGTGGAGAGCACTGGGGGGCTAGAGAGCACTGGGGGAGAGGCAGAGGGTACAGGGGGCAGTGTAGAGCATGGGGGAGGTGGAGAGCACAGGGGGGCTGGAGAGCACAGAGGGGGCTAAAAAGCACTGGGGGAGAGGCAGAGGGCACAGGGGGAAGCGTAGAGCATAGGGGAGGTGGAGAGCACAGGGGGAGAGACAGAGGGCATAGGGGGCAGCATAGAGCATGGGGGGAGGTGGAGAGCACTGGGGAGGCTGGAGAGCACTGGGGGGGCTGGAGAGAATTAGGGGGAATTGAAAAGAGCACAGGGGGAGGTGGAGAGCACATGGGGAGAGGCAGAGGGCACAGGGGGCAGCGTAGAGCATGGGGGAGTTGGAGAGCACAGGGGGCAGTGAAAAGCACAGGGGGAGAGGCGGAGGGAACAGGGGGGGGCAGCGTAGAGCATTGGGATGGTGGAGAGCACAGGGGGAGATACGGAGGGCACAGGGGGGGCAGCGTAGAGCATGTGGGAGGTGGAAAGCACTGGGATGGGGTGTTAAAGAGCACTGGGGGGCTGGAGAGCACAGGGGAGGCTAGAGAGCACAGGGGAGGCTAGAGGCCACTGGGGGGCTAGAAAGCACTGGGGGAGAGGCAGAGGGCACAGGGGGGGGCAGCGTAGAGCATTGGGAAGGTGGAGAGCACAGGGGGAGAGATGGAGGGCATAGGGGGCAGCCTAGAGCATGGGGGGAGTTGGAGAGCACAGGAGGGAGGTGGAGGGAAGAGGGGGGCTTGGGAGCACTGGGGGGATAGAGAGCACTGGGGGGGGCTGTAGAGAATTAGGGGGAATTGAAAAAAGCACAGGGGGAGGTGGAGAGCACAGGGGGAGAGGCGGAGGGCACAGGGGGCAGCGTAGAGCATGGGGGGAGGTGGAGAGCACAGGAGGGAGGTGGAGAGCACAGGAGGGAGGTGGACAGAAGAGGGGGGCTGGAGAGCACTGGGGGGATAGAGAGCACTGGGGGGGCTGGTGAGAGCACTGGGGGGGCTGGAGAGAATTAGGGTTAATTGAAAAGAGCACAGGAGGAGGTGGAGAGCACAGGGGGAGAGGCAGAGGGCACAGGGGGCAGCGTAGAGCATGGGGGAGGTGGAGAGCACGGGGGGCAGTGAAAAGCACAGGGCGAGAGGCGGAGGGCACAGGGGGGGCAGCGTAGAGCATTGGGAAGATGGAGAGCACAGGGGGAGAGATGGAGGAGGGGGGATTCTGTAGAGAATTAGGGGGAATTGAAAAGAGCACAGGGGGAGGTGGAGAGCACAGGGGGAGAGGTGGAGGGCACAGGGGGCAGCGTAGAGCATGGGGGGAGGTGGAGAGCACAGGGGGAGAGGCGGAGGGCACAGGGGGCAGCGTAGAGCATGGGGGGAGGTGGAGAGCACAGGGGGAGAGACGGAGGGCACAGGGGGGAGCGTAGAGCATGGGGGAGGTGGAGAGCACAGGGGGAGAGATAAAGGGCACAGGGAGAGAGATGGAGGGCACAGGGGGGCAGCATAGAGCATGGGGGGAGGTGGAGAACATAGGAGGGAGGTGGAGAGAAGGTGAGACTGGAGAGCACTGGGGGGGGCTAGAGAGCACTGGGGGTGTTGGAGAGCATTGGGGGGAGGTGAAGAGCACAGGGGGAAGTGTAAAGCATAGGGAGAGGAGGAGAGGCAGAGGGCACAGGCGGGAGGTGAAGAACACAGGAGGGAGGTGGAGAGCATGGGGGGAGGTGGAGAGCACTGGGGGGCTAGAGAGCACTGGGGGGACTGGAGAGCATTGGGGGAGGTGAAGAGCACAGGGGGAGAGGCGGAGGGCACAGGGGGAGACCATAGAGCATGTAGGGAGGTGGAGAGCACAGGGGGAGGTAAAAAGCACAAGGGGAGAGGTGAAGGGCACAGGGGGGCAGCCTAGAGTATGGGGAGGTGGAGAGCACAGGGGGGGGGCTGGATAGCACTGGGGGAGAAGTGGAGGGCACAGGGGGCAGCGGAGAGCATGGATATCACAGGGGGGAGGTGCAGAGCACAGGAAGAGAGGTGGGCGGCAGCAGAGAGCATGGGGGAGGTGGAGAGCACTGGGGGGGCTAGAGAGCACTGTGGGGGGTAGAGACTAGAAAGCACTGGGGGGGGTGTAGAGACTAGAGAGCACTGGGGGGGTGTAGAGACTAGAGAGCACTGGGGGGGCAGCAGAGATAAGCAGGATAGGAGGAGCGGTGGGGTGACTGCATATAGAAGAATCATTCTCTCCATCTTCTTCCCGCAGTACCTGAATGCCTGCGAGAGGGAGAGGAGCAGAAGCAGGCATTCAGAGACCGCGGGGGGACGATGGAGAGAATTATTCTTCTATATGCAGCCACTGCTCCTCCTATTCAGGTTACAGGGGCCGCACTTACGTTTTTGCTGAGAGATCCCATCGGCAGAACACAGGTTGTAACAGGCTCCTCTCCCTTCCTGGTCACGCCCCCCGGCACCAACGGCTGAACTTCACTGGCGGCCGTGGAGCGGTGTCTCCTCTAGTCCCTCCCCCTTCAGGAGCTGCTGATGCCGAAGGCTGAGCCTGAGGCTGAACTGGCAGCCGGGCGGCCGCGGAAAGGTCGGAGGACCGGCGCGGGCTTAAAGAGCAGCCTGCCTTGGCCCCGCAAGTCAGAACAGTGGCCCAGCGGCCACGGCCCACCGGGCAAATGCCCGGTTTGCCCTATGGCCAATCCAGGCCTGGCTGCAACTGCACATTGTACTACAGCCATGGAAGAGGAGGCTTTTAATAGGGACTCCAGCTTTTTATCAGTTGAATCCTTAAAACCTTGCGCGTTGTCTATAGGACAGGTCAGGTTTTTGTTTGCACGAGAAATAGCTGCATCAATAGCAGGTATCCCCCATTTCTTAGTGAAACATTCACTAAGAATAAAGGAGGGAAAACTGCCTAGAAGGAGAAAACAGTTTATCTGGGTGAACCCAGTCATCATACGTCAGTTTATCCAGCCAGGGATGAACTGGAAAGGCACATGCAGCCTGCGGGAATTTCCGAGATCCACATGATCGAACACTGAATAAATTACAGTTTTCTACAATATAAAGTAGTGAGTGTACAGCTTGTATAACAGTGTAAATTTGATGCCCCCTCAAAGTAACTCAACACACAGCCATTAATGTCTAAGCTGCTGGCAACAAAAGTCAGCACACCCCTAAGTGAAAATTTCCAAATTGGGCCCAATTAGTTATTTTTCCTCCCCGGTGTTGTGTGATTTGTTATGCCCTGTACACACGGTCCATCCGATGAAAACGGTCTGATGGACCGTTTTCATCGGTTAACCGATGAAGCTGACTGATGGTCAGTCGTGCCTACACACCATCAGTTAAAAAAACGATGGACATGCCTACAAACAATCGTTTTTTTTTCTATCGGTTAGGTATCCATCGGTTAAATTTAAAACAAGATTGCTTTTTTTAACCTATGGATAAATAACTGATGGGGCCTACACACGATCGGTTTGGTCCGATGAAAACGGTCCATCAGATAATGTCTCAGGTGTGAATGGGGAACAGGTGTGTTAAATTTGGTGTTATCGCTCTGATTTTCTCAAACTGGTCATAGAACGTTCAATATGGCCTCATGGCAAAGAGCTCTGAGGATCTGAAAAAAAATGTGTTGCTCTACATAAAGATGGCCTAGGCCAGGCATGTCCAAAGTCCGGCCCGCGTTCCGATTTCGGACAGCCCGCCTGGTCATTTTGACATGTATATCTTTTGTGGCTCCCAACGAATCCTTGAGCGCCAGGGGCCACAAAAGAAATACATGCTGGCTGCCTTGGTGGGACAGGGAGGAGGTGGGATGAGTGCCATGCATACAGGAGTATTTCCTGTTTACACAACAATCTCTGTAAAATAAAGTCATGTCTCCTGCACTGCCATTGGACAACTGTTCTGTCCATTATAGGAGGCGGGACTTTCTATTAAAGAGGCCGCCGATAAACCAGGAGTTTCTTCTGTATGTCTGTCGGAGCTCATTCCGCCCCCTCCCTGTCTCCTCCAAGGCTGCAAATGGACATGAATCAGGCTGCACTGATGGCAATGGTGAGTTTGCATTCATGTCAATGGGGGTGCTGCATTCAGGGCAAGAGGGGTGCTGCATTCAGGGTGAGGGGGTGCTGCATTCAGGGCAAGGGGGGTGCAGCATTCAGGGCAAGGGGGGTGCAGCATTCAGGACAACAGGGGTGCAGCATTCAGGACAATGGGGGTGCTGCATTCAGGACAACGGGGGTGCTGCATTCAGGACAACGGGGGTGCTGCATTCAGGACAACAGGGGTGCTGCATTCGCCACAAGGGGGTGCTTCATTCAGGGCAAGGGGGGTGCTGCATTCAGGGCACTGACCCTTATTTTGCTTCACAGTTCTTTATTTAAAATTTAAGATTTTTTCCTGAATCTTCCCTCTAAGGACCCATACTCACGAGCAAACATGTCTGCTGAAACTGGTCCGCAGGCCAGTTTCAGCAGACATGTTTGGTCGTGTGTGGGCGCGAGCGGGCCGAATTCCAGCAAACATTTGCCCGCCGGGCCTTTTCCCAGCGGACAAATATTCCTGGACTTGTTTTAAAACAGTCCGCTGGAATCCTGCCCGCTCGGACATGTACGGTCGTCAGTACAGACCTACCGTACATGTCCAGGCGCCCGCCGTCCCTCGCATGCGTCGAATGACTTCGACGCATGCGTGGAAGCATTTTAAAGGCGGGCCGCCCACGTCACCGCGTCATTGTCGCGGCGACATCGCGTCATCGACGCGGCGACACCGCGGACACGCCCCGCGTATTGTTTACGCGCGGACTTCTGTACGATGGTGTGTACAACCATCGTACAGAAGCCCTCTGGCAGACATGTATGGTGAAAACGGTCCGACGGACCGCTTTCACCATACATGTTTGGTCGTGAGTACCCGGCCTTAAAGTGAAGGTGTGTGTTATACACCAATAAATATGGTATATCCAAATATCATGCTCGAGCTCATCTCTTCACCACACACAGCCACAAAGGCAGGAGAATTATTGTTGGGTCATGTATTAGTGCTCGGACGAACACACTTAGACCAAATTGTAATGGTTCACAGAATGTCAGGCAAAATGGTAGGCCATCATGCATGTTCACTTCATCAAATATGGCCCTCTTTGAAAAAAATTGAAAATTTGGACACCCCTGGCCTAGGGTTTACCAGGACAGGTTCCACTCAGAACAGGACTCACCATGGTCAACCAAATAAGTTGAGTGCACAAGCTCAACATCATATAAGGAGGTTATCTTTGGAAAATAGGCGTATGAGTTCTGCCATCATTGCTGCAGAGGCTGAAGGGGTCAGCCTGTCAGTGCTCAGACTATACACTGCACACTGCATCAAATTGGTCTGCATTATTATTATACATGATTTATATAATGCCAACAGTTTGTGCAGCGCTTAACAAAATGAAGGCAGACATTATAATTACATTACAATTTGGTACAAGAGGGATCAGAGGGTCCTGCTCATTAGAGCTTACAATCTAAAATGGAGGGTCAATTGATACAAAAGGTAATAGCTGTGGAGGATGAGCTGATGGAGAAAGTAAAACAGTGTATTAGTTAGAAGCAGGATAGACTTCTTTAAAGAGAAGGGTTTTCAGAGATTGTCTAAAGATTGACAGATTAGGGGACAGTCGGACAGATTGTGGTAGGGAGTTCCAAAGAATGGGATAAGCTCTGGAGAAATCCTTGAGGTGAGCATGGGAGGAGGTGACAATGAAGCTAGAGAGCAGGAGGTCTTGGGAGGACCGAAGAGAGTGACTTGGTTGGTATTTTGAGACTAGGTTAGTGATGTATCTGATGGCAGAGTTATGGATTGCTTTGTAAATTATTGTTAGTACTTTGAATTTTAATTGGCGAGTGGAAGCCATTGGAGGGATTGACAGAGAGGGGTGGAGGACACTGAATAGTTGATAAGGTGGATGAGTCTTGCAGCAGCATTAATTATCGGCTGAAGGGGGGATAGTCTATGTAAAGGTAATCCAATGAGGAGGGAGTTGCAGTAGTCGAGGCGAGAGATAACCAAGGAGTGAATTAGAAGCTTGGTGGTGTCATTAGTTAAAAGGGGGCGTATTCTAGAAATGTTGCAGAGGCTAAGACGGCATGGTTTGGACAGGGATTGGATGTGGGCCTGAAAGGACAGTTCAGAGTCTAAGGTTACCCCAGTCATCCCAGAAGGAAGCCTCTTCTAAAGATTATGCACAAGAAAGCCCACAAACAGTTTGCTGAAGACAAGCAGACTAAGGACATGGATTACTGGAACCATGTCATGTGGTCTGATGAGACCAAGATAAACTTATTTGGTACAGATGGTGTCAAGCATGTGTAGTGGCAACCAGGTGAGGAGTACAAAGACAAACATGTCTTGCCTACAGTCAAGCATGGTGGTGGGAGTGTCATGGCCTGGGCTGTATAAGTGCTGCCGTCACTGGGAAGATACAGTTCAGTAAAGGGGAACTATGAATGCCAACATGTACAGGGCAGTATTCCAACATTATAACGACCCCAAACACACCTCCAAGATGACCACTGCATTGCTAAAGAAGCTAAGGGTAAAGGTGGTGGACTGGCCGAACATGTCTCCAGACCTTAAACCTATTGAGCATCTGTAGGGCATCCTGAAATGGAAGGTGGAGGAGCGCAAGGTCTCTAACGTCTACCAGCTTTGTGATGTCAGATGAAGAGGACTCCAGTGGCAACCTGTGAAGCTCTGGTGAACTCCATGCCCAAGAGGGTTAAGGCAGTGCTGGAAAATAATGATAGCCACACATTTATGAACATTTTTACTTAGGGGTGTACTCACTAAATGGCTGTGTGTTGAGTTATTTTGAGGGGACAGCAAATTTACACTGTTATACAAACTGCATACTCACTACTTTACATTGTAGCAAAGTGTAATTTCTTCAGTGTTGTCACATGAAAAGATATAATACAATATTAACAAAAATGTGAGGGGTGTACTCACTTTTGTGAGATACTGTATCTGTAGTGTTTTCTTATCTCTCTCCAAAACACTATGGCTTTCTCCTGATTGGTAGCTCTGTTATTAGCCTGATAACTTCTGGCAAGTTCTCCGAGATGGGAGCCTGAAGTTTGCTATAAATAGATTAGCAGAGTGCTGCACAATTCACAGGGGAGCTCTGCAAGTCTCTGCCTATATGGAACAATGCCTTTTCATCCAATCAGCTGTCTGAGTGAGTGAGTGAGTAAGAAACTTATATAGCGCAACACATGCGAACTGAATCGCCTCTGGGCTCCCAGTGTAATTCAAGCTACACTGACTGCAGAATGAACAAGCCCAAATCTCTTAACACAATGTAAGAATTTTAAATATAGAAAGGGGAGGAGAGCAGATATACATGTAAAACTTATGTAAAACTTATGTAGGAGGATTTGTTTCATCCCTGTCTACCATCTGAGGCTGTTCACTTCACTGGTTATATGTGAGGGTTTACATCCTCTTTAAGTTGGACATGTATTGAATTTTTATACTTTATGTGGCATATGTCAGGATCATTTATGCTATTAGATTAGTCTAGCTTATTGTATTTACTCTGATCTTTAATAACCACTTCCGCCAGGAAAGATTTCACTCCCTTAATGACAAGGCCATTTTTTGCAATACGGCATTGCTTTGTTCTAACTGACAATTGCACGGTCCTGCGATACTGTACCCAAACCACATTTTTGTCATTTGTTCCCTGCAAATAGAGCTTTCTTTTGGTGCCATTTGATCACCTCTGTGGTTTTCATTTTTTGCGCCATCAACAAAAACAACATTTTTTTTACTTTCTGCTATAAAATACATCCATTAAAAAAAGTAAAAAAAAATCTAATTTCTTTATCAGTTTAAAGAGGTTGTAAAGGATTTTTTTTTTTCATAATAAGCATCCTTTACCTGCAGACATTCCTCTTTTCACTTCCTCATTGATCGTTTTTGCTCAGAAGTTGCTCTATTTCTTCCCTGTTCTGTTCACTTTCTGCTTGTCTGATTTTACTGACCACCGTGATGGGAGGCTTTTCTGCGGTGGTCAGTAACGTGCTCACCCCCTCCTGGGAACTACATCTGTGTGGCAGGATGCTCTCTACGTGTTAGAGACTTCAAGGAGGTGTGAATTACTGGGCGTGCCGCAATTCATACTGGGAAATGTAGTTCTTACATGAACGAGCGATGCAAACCAGGAAGTGAATGAAAGAACAGAAACTAGAATGCCGGAGGTGATATAGATGAAGGAATTTAATAGGTATTTACTTGTTTTTTAACAGAATCATTACACTATTCTGTCTGTCTACCTTGCAGACATTGGCCCAGATTCAGCATAGCTTGCGCGATATTTGTGGGGGAGCAGGGCAACGATTTTGCCCTGCGCCCCACAAATATTTTGAGCTGCCCTCGATTCACGGAGCAGTAGCTCCGTGAACTACGAGGGCGCGCCGGCAAATTTGCCCGGCGTAAGCGCGCGCAAGTTAAATGATCCCGCCGGGGGCGGGAATCAGTTAAATTAGGCGCGCTCCCGCGCTGAGCGTACAGCGCATGCTCCGTCGGGAAACTTTCCCGACGTGCATTGCGGCAAATGACGTCGCAAGGACGTCATTTGCTTCAAAGTGAACGTGAATGGCGTCCAGCGCCATTCACGAAGCACTTACGCAAACGCCGTGAAATTCAAATTTCACGGCGCGGGAAGGCCGGCTATACTTTAGCATTGGCTGCCCCTGCTATTAGAAAGGGCAGCCTTGCGCTAAAGTTGCCGTACGGAAACTCCGTACCTGGCTTGCACGGGGGCCGCGCAAGCTTGTGAATCAGTGGTAGTATGCAATTTGCATACTACACGCTGATACACAATGGGAGTGCCCCCTAGCGGCCCCCGCAAGAATGCAGCCTAAAATCTGCGAGGCATAAGAGCCTTATGCCGCGCAGATTTTAGGCTGCAGCCGGTGTAACAAGGTTCCTGAATCAGGAACACTCGTTACACCGGAGCAAGTCAGCAATTGCGCCATGTAACCTATGGTTACACGGGCGCAATTGCTTTCTGAATCTGGGCCATTAATTTTAGGCAAAAAATGTTTTTCCTTTAGTGACCCTTTAAGCCAACATGGATTGTTCTACATATTTCTGGTAAAAAAATCCCAATAAGTGTGTATTGATTGTAATATAATTCCTGCAAGCCTTAATGAACCCAAAGCCTAATAGATATCACTAACCAGCTGCAAGCGTTACACACGTCTCATAAGCTTGTGCACATAGACAAAAATAGTAAATTATACGCTGCGCTTTGTAATATCACACAATAAATGCGTGCTGAAGATTAAAACAAACACATGTAGTGTTAATGTGATGTAAGTGACATATGTGACATAGATGTGATATGACCAAAATAAAAACAATAAGTATGTCAATTAAAACATTAATCATAAAGTGCTCATGTGCATCCAAGTGCTTTGTAACACAGATATGCAGTAAGTGTCCGGTGGTATATAGGGAACAACACTTGTCCCACTTTAAATAGCAAAAAATGATATTGTGCAAAAACAAGTCTTTTTATAAAACAATGCTGTGACAGTCCTGTTGAAAAAAGTGCATATGCGTGGTATCCAGTAATAGCACTGATGACATGCTTATAAATCCATGCATCTGGGGAGGGGTCAGGACGACACAACAGGCAGTCTACCTGCTTAGGAGGAAGCATACACCATTCCAAAACCAGCTGCTGTAATATTTCATGCCATACACCGAGTGGTGCACTGACGCACCTGGTACATGTGAGTACCCCATTGGGGGGTTGTTCTTATTTGTTTAGTAAAACGTTTAAAGCAATATCACACTATTGAGGCTTTTTATTCCCCATTATTCCCGAGATACTGCGTGGGAAGCCCAGGATCCTGTTACCATTATAGAACCCAGGGGTGATTCACAAGCTAGTATTGACTGAGCGTAATTGCTAAGTCACAAGCTCCAAGGTGAGCATTTAATACCTAGGGGGTCATTGGAATGAGAGCACCAATGCATGATTTGCAAAACCTGTCAATCATTTTCAGACGCATGGATTTATAAGCATGTCAGCAGTGCTAGTACTGGATACCACGAATATGCACTTTTTTCAACATGACTGTCACAGCATTGTTTTATAAAAAGACTTGTTTTTGCACAATAGCATTTTTTGCTATTTAAAATGGGACTAGTGGTGTTCCCTATATACCACCGGACACTTATATCTGTGTTACAAAGCACTTTGATGCACATGAGCTCTTTATTATTTTTTATTTATTTTTTTATCCAGAAAAAAAGTTTACTAAAGTACACATATAAACATACACCAGAGCTACAGATAAATTCCAGTACATGTTCAAACATCATAAGCCATAAATGTATATAGTCTGTATACCTAACTAGACATTCCTTGACTATCTGATCATGTCTCCCGCCATGTTCTGGGTTGAACTGCCAGTGCCCACAGAAGGACCAGTAGTCCAGCATACAACCTGTTCAAGTACCCATGCCCAGCAATCTGCCCATGACTAGATCCACCGGGGTGAACCCCCGGCACATTCAACCATGATCCCCATAGTTTCTCGAATTTCTGGGCGCTACCCCTATGTTGGTATATTATTTTTTTTTTTTCTGTAGCATATCCCCCATTGTATGAATCCACTCTTTGAGAGTGGGAGGATCCTCCGATATCCAGTGGGTCATTATTAGCTTGCGTGCCAGAAACAGGAATCTAATAACTGTTACTCTAGTGCATTCCTTCCATTTTAGCTCATCCAGTATATTAAGTAGGCAGTGTTTTGGGTTGATAGGCAACAAGACCTAAAACACCCTGTTTATGGTGTCCACCACCCCCTTCCAACATGGTGGAGTTTCGGGCATCTCCACAGTAGGTGGATCAGGCCTCTATGGTCTCTCTTACATCTGGTACACAGTGGGGTGGGTCGCAAGCCCATAGCAAACAATCTGTGGAGGGTATAGTACACTCTTAGCAATAAGTACAGTTGCAACAATCTATGTGACACATTCAAGGAGCAAGTGGGTACCGCCTGCAGGGCTTCCTCCCATTGATCCCCATCGATCGGGCCCACCTCCCCCTCCCACTTGGCCAGCATTCGTAGAGGGTGTTTATTCAAAAAGTTCTGTAGTAGCATATTATAGCATTGCGATATAAAACCCTTAGTAGTGTGTTACGGAACCATGAACCAGACGTACAACAAGAGATAAGTGAAAATAAGAAGGCTTTATTGAAAATCAAGCTGTAAAGCAAAAGTCCAACGGATGGTGAAACCAGAGGTCAGGAACCAGAAGGGTAGTCCGACGAAGCCAGGATCAGGAACCAGCAGGGAAGTCAGACGAAGCCAGGATCAGGAACCAGCAGGGAAGTCAGACGAAGCCAGGATCAGGAACCAGCAGGGAAGTCAGACGAAGCCAGGATCAGAACCAGAAGCAGCAGCAGTCTTTAGAAGCATGTGCACACAGGAGGACCAAGTAAGGAACTGAAGTCACAGACCTCCTATATATGTGAGCCAGGCATCCAGCTCCTCCCAGTGGGAAGGAGGAGCCGCAGGGTGGGAGGCTACAAGAGACCTAGAAACCAAGATGGCCGCCAGCACATGTCAAACGAAGGAGACAGGAGAGAGGTAAGACCATGACATAGTGGCAGCTCTTGCGATTAAATTAAACAATGGGGTTGGGAAGGGGACCCACTCCGAAGATTTGCTCTGGACAGTTATAGCATGCTGTAGTTGCATATAGTAAAACCTCATAGATTGTGGTAAACCAAAAAGACAATGAAAACTGGAGTGATCTATTGCGCTACTGCGAGTGTTGAAAGTGTCAACCAAATGAAAAACTGATATAAAATGTGGGAAAACCAATGGTTATATCAATAATAATTACTAAAGCTGTTGTATCTGTAGGTGCACTAAACCAATGACAAAGTAATATATAAAAGGTGATAAGCGCTAAAGTATGAGTGTATAACACAAGCGGCTGTGCGCCGACACACTAAGACTAGTAGTGAAAAGATGAGCTAGGAGAGCCCAAAACGTGGGAGTAACTGTCCCACTGTGAAAAACGATAAACAAACAAACAATAAGTCTATATGAGAAATGACAGGTGGATAATCTTGAAGGACATATCCAATGGATGGATCATCTAGACAGGTATATGCAATGCGGTAACTTGTCTCCTATTGCCCTTACCTTAAGCCAGTAGTAAATACGCATAGGGCAAATGTTTGTCTCCTCCTGTTGGATCAGCGCCGCCACTCCTGGATCCGTTCCAATGATGTCCTGGTGGGTTGATGGTCCTGGGATCCGTGTATCCGTGGTCCCGGAAATGGAGCCAAGGGATAGCCAGGGGATGCAATAAAGAGTAGTAGGCCACAATAGTGAAGTATGTAGTAACCGATAAAAAATGTATTCCAAAAATAATAATCCAACAGGTATGTTTAGCGCGAATTTATGATTTTTTAAACATACCTGTTGGATTATTATTTATGGAATACATTTTTTATCGGTTACTACATACTTCACTATTGTGGCCTACTACTCTTTATTGCATCCCCTGGCTATCCCTTGGCTCCATTTCCGGGACCACGGATACACGGATCCCAGGACCATCAACCCACCAGGACATCATTGGAACGGATCCAGGAGTGGCGGCGCTGATCCAACAGGAGGAGACAAACATTTGCCCTATGCGTATTTACTACTGGCTTAAGGTAAGGGCAATAGGAGACAAGTTACCGCATTGCATATACCTGTCTAGATGATCCATCCATTGGATATGTCCTTCAAGATTATCCACCTGTCATTTCTCATATAGACTTATTGTTTGTTTGTTTATCGTTTTTCACAGTGGGACAGTTACTCCCACGTTTTGGGCTCTCCTAGCTCATCTTTTCACTACTAGTCTTAGTGTGTCGGCGCACAGCCGCTTGTGTTATACACTCATACTTTAGCGCTTATCACCTTTTATATAAAACCAAAAAGACAGTTTCAAACGCTAGCAATTTCCCATTATGAAAGATCTGGCTAAGATAGACCACCCCATATCTTTCCCACAGTGTAAAATGCTGCAGTTTAGCCAATTCTGGGTATGAGTCATTAGACCAGATAGGGCTATAATCCGTGTGCCCTGTCACTCCCTGTAGATACCTAATTTTGTTCCAGATTATAGGTAGGGTATTGTTTATTCTGCTTCCCAAAAGCTAACGACTCTAGGGCTGTCGGTACAGAGTCCTTCTTTACTGTGTGCAGCATCACCAGTTCCGAGGAGTCACAGTTCCCTCCCTCTCTGTCTATACTTGTGTGGATTGTACCTATCAATTGCTGCAACTGTGCAACAATGTAGTATAACCAAGGATTTGAAGGGCAAGCCCCCCTTCATCTTTCAGGCTTTGGAGATGTTCTAGTTTAATTCTGGGTGAGCGGTTTTTCCATATAAGCATTTGAAACAGGGAATTGACAATTCTAAACACCTTTAGAGACACAACGGTCGGGGCATTGTGGAGTACATAAAGTAATTGGGGCATGAGGATCATTTTAATCAGATTCACTCTGCCTGCTACCGACAGGCAGAGTGAATTCCACGTCTTGATCCAGTCTCTAAACTTTGGCAACGGCGGGGAAACATTCAGCCGTCCATAGTCACAGATCTTGGGTGTCACCTGGATACCCAAGTATCTCAGTGAAGTAGTCAGGGGTACAGAATTAGAGGTTGGTGTCAGGTCACCTGTGGCCAGATGACAAATGCACCCCGTTGGAGTCAGGAGTGCACCACAAGGTAGTGAACCCTATGGCAGACTGCTGTGGATGGACCACAGAGTGAATATGGAGGACTGGTCCACTGGAGCACAAACAGGGACCCCACAGGAAGCTTGAGCCCAAGATTCCCCAGGGCGTGGAGTCTAAGATCCAGCTGGTATTCACCAGAGCCTCTAGTGGTGAGGATGGCCTTAGCTGCAACTGAATCCAGGTCGCAGCCCCCAGAGTCCACTAGGTCACGCTCCGTAGGGAGAGAGGGGAAGCAGCCACTAAGGACACAAGAGATAGTGAAGGGTTAAGCTGAGGTCCGGGCGACAAGCAGACAAGCATAAACAAGGGACAGGCCAAGGGTCAGGGTCACAGGCAAACAGGAGTAGTCAGGGACAAGCCAAGATCGGTACACAGAGATAAACGTAGCACGCGGCAAGCAGGAACACAATGCTTAACAAACAACGTTAATCAGCAAGGCAGACCTGCAGTGCACTGGTTAATATAGAGTTCCTGGGATGGCCTGGGGTGGAGCCATACAGGGAGGAGAGATGATAAAAGCAACTAGATAAGAGAGTCTGGCCTCTAAGGTGAACACATGGAGAGAAAGGTAAGCTGCCAGACATTACTGCATATCCATGACAGTTGGGGGTGTCCCCCAATCATCAATGAGCATCAAGGAGGACTTAGTAAAGTTTATCTGGAGCCCAGAGTACCTACCAAATTCTCCTACGGTGGCCATGGCTTCTGTAAGAGAGCCCTCCACGTCCCAGAGCAAGTTTATAGTGTTGTCTGCATATAGCATTATTTTCTCCTGCTTGTCCCCGTATTTAAACCCCACAATACCTGGATTGGCTTTTACCTTAATCACTAGGGGTTCTATGGCTAATGCAAAAAGCAGGGGTGACAAAGGGCACCCCTGTCGCCTGCCCCTACCCAAAGTAAAGGTGTGTGACATAGCCCCAGACGCCTGAATGGCTGCCCGTGGACTGTGGTATAGCAGGTGCACCCAGGAGATATACGAGTTTCTGAAGCCAAAACGTCGAAAGAATTCCCCACAAGTACTTCCATTCAACACTATCGAATGCCTTCATAGCGTCCAATGAAAGCAGGGCCCTCTGCCCTACATTATCCGCAGGGGATTGCATGTTGAGGTAAAGCCTCTGTAAGTTAACAGCCGTCTACTTATTTGGAATAAAGCCAGCTTGATCAGGGTGAATAATGCTTGTAATGGCACCATTCAGCCTAATCGCCAGCATTTGAGCACTTTATTATTAATGTTTTAATTGACATAATTATTGTTTTTATTTTGGTCATATCACATCTATGTCACATATGTCAATTACGTCACATTAACACTACATTGTTTTAATGTTTTAATCTTCAACACACATTTATTGTGTGATATTCCAAAGCGCAGTGTATAATTTACTATTTAAGTGTATATTGATTGGTTTGCACAAAATGTATTGCGTCTATAAACTATATGATAGATTTATGGCATTTTTATTTTTACTAGTAATAGCATCTCTCAGCAATTTATAGCAGGACTGTGACATTGTGGTGGACAAATTGGACACTAAGTGACACTTTTTGGGGACCAGTGATACTAATACAGTGATCAGTGCTAAAAAATGCACCTCCACTGTATAAATGACACTGGCAGGGAAGGGGTTAACACCAGGGGCGATCAAAGGGTTAAGTGTGCTCCTAGGGAGTGATTTATAACTGTGTGGTGGATGGACTGACTGGAGGAAGAGAGACATCTGTGTTCCTGATTAGCAGGAACACAAAATCTCTCTCTTCCTCTCTAGCAGGACAACGGTCTGCCTTGTTTACATAGGTAGACCACCGCTCTGCCTCTCCAGTGAATAATTGGCAGGTTTTGGTGGCGCGATCGCCCCAGAACACGATGTGGAAACAATGTACAAGTACTTTCCACGCAGATAGGCTGCCCTGCCGCAGTAAATGCGGTGGGTGGTCCAGAAGAAGTTAAATGATAGTTTAACATAAGATTTTTTTAATTTTCTGGTGTTTACATGGAGCTTATGTACCATTTCCAGGTCTAGGGGGATTGAAATTGAGACTTGGTTGCTGTTTTTCAATTACCAAGCCTGTAATGCCGCGTACACACCATCACTTTATGTGATGAAAAAAAACGAAGTTTTAAATCATGAAATAAAACAACGTTTTTGAAACTTCATTTTCAAAAACGACGTTGCCTACACACCATCGTTTTTTCAAAATGCTCTAGCAAAGCGCGGTTACGTTCAGCACTCTTTTCCATTGAAACTAGCTTCATAACTTGCTTCTGAGCATGCACGGGTTTAAAAACGTTGTTTTAAACGTCGTTTTGCCCACACACTATCATTTTAATTGACACAAAAAACGTTTTGAAAAACGACGGTGATGGTGTGTACGCGGCATGACAGAGCGAGGTTTTGTCACACTCCTTGGCCCATATTCTCGTAGATCGGCGCATATTTAGTGTGGCGTAGCGGATCTCCGATGCGCACCGCCGGCTTAACTTGGCGAGAGCCGGACCATATTCCTGGACCACATGCGTCCTACGCAGCGCTCGCGTAACTTAAATGTGTCGGCGTAAGTAGGCGCAAGTGATGGTAGGAGGGATGTGGGCGTGAAGCATGCTAATGAACCGTGACCCCATGCAAATGATGTCCAGACCGAACGGCGCATGCGCCGGACGTGCCCCGCCCTCTGCGCATGCGCACAATGACAATAGGCGTAAATCCCTGCTGAGTTGGGTCGGCCCAGTGTATAAAAGCCTCAGCACATCCGCCCAGCTAGTGCAAAGTGACTCCCTTGGATTTCGTTTTTTGGAGTTTACACTTTGCTGCTGCTATGCCAGGCCCAAGGAAAGACAGGAGAAAAAAAAGAAAAGAGGAAGCAACTGCGCTAAGTAAATAAATGTGGATTGATAAGCAGCAATTATTATGTCAAACGAACACAAAAAGTACAGAAAAAGGGAGATAACTGCGCTAAACCAGAAATGTACACATAAATGTACAGATCTTGTGATAATATGAAAAATACAATAGACGTGTGCCCAAGTGTATATCAAAAATACAGGCCAAAGAGCAGTGGCCTATTAGGGGTTAAGTGACTATATACTAAACAATTGAGCTCCAGATCCCTGGATGCCCAAATCTATAAGTGAAAAATATATAAACAAATAAATAACAGTAACAGTGTGTCACAATTATCGATCTATCACCAAATTTGGCAATAAGTAATTTTGCACAATAAACGGAAATTGTGACATAAACAATTGTTATTGTGAATAGTCCAAGAAAAAAAGGAAGTCCATAATATGACTGTTGGAAACACCCGTGCAGATTTAAAACCATGCGATTATCCGTGGGATAGATTATCCAAAAGTGAATCCACCACCAGTGATCGTAAGCCGCTTACCAGATTATAAGGTCCCTACGGACCAAGCCCAGCATATAGCTCTTCAGTAAAACGATGTTGGTATCCAGATGTAAGCAGACTCCACAATGGTATTCACATAAGCCAAATAAAGAAAAAAGGAAATGCTTCCATAGCATAAAACCAAATGTGACTTTATTAAAATAAATGTAGCAGATATTTCACTCACATTTCAGAAGATTCAATAAAACATTTCTACCATGCAGCTCCGGCCGGACGCTTACAGGCAACAGGACTGCTCGTAGAGAGTAGACGGTTGAGAGGGGATGACACAGGAATGCCGCTCGCTCCACCCGACGCGTTTCGTGAAAGAATCACTTCGTCTCGGGGCACGAGCAGCACCCTGTATCACCCCCTCTTATATAGGTGACATACAAACAAAATTGAGGCCGAGCCTCATTACGGGCCGCACGCGCGACGCCCCAGCTGCAGCGTCAAAGTGCCGCTGTGTTCCAGCCTACCTCGACCACTGGTTGGCTGTCATCAAGGGGGGAGACGCCCAGTTGGGCGGAACAGCAGGCGTGACGCGGCGCGCGCGCGGACCGGGAAGCCGGCCTGGTGAAAACATATGGAACCAAGCCTCGTTCTGAGGCCACGCTCAAGCACGACGTCCCGTAATCCCAGGATAGTGACGCGCTCCACAGTACTCCAGCCTACTACACCAGCAATTGGCTGGCGGCCTCCACAATGGGACGCCCACATATGGGGAGCGTGAACATCAATTCGTACGAGAGCGGAACCCAGCGAGGATTAGTCAAACAGAGTCCCGGAAATAGTTGTTACACATGTATTGGGGGACACATTTTAAAATATACACTCATAATATCACATACTGCCCGGACCAATGATATCCGTGATTAAACAATTATGCAGAGTGCATTATTAAAAATTAAATCAATAATACAATCAATTTAAATATTCAATTAAATAGGATTATGTTAAAATGTGCACACTTTGGGCATTTTATAACCACCATGAGTAGCAATATATGTCTGAACCAAAAAGTGCACATTGTAGATAAAATTGAGGCCAGAAATGCAACCCTATTACCTCAAGGGACATCAAATGTCATTAATTTTAATTCATATCGACACAGATGACAGTTTTCAAAAGTCTGCACAAAGGCCTACCCATTCAAAAGTGAATCATGTCAGATAGATCCTGTAGCCACCAGTTGATGGAACCCATGCAACGTCACATATACCAATATATGACATATTGGAACTGGGGACACAGAACTATAGTGAAGCTAGTGCCTAACTGAAGGCTTTAATCATATGTGAATAATCTATATACAAAAATTGTGGGACAGTGTGGTGTGCTTGTTTTAGCACTCCCCATAGTTGTGTTAGCAAAACATCCCAAAGACCACCAAAAAACTCAAAAAAAGGGGGGGGGGCGTTTCGCTACGGATACAAAAAATACCCCAAACATCCTACCCACCTTGAAAGAAATAAAATAAAAAATATAGAAAAAGGGACCACACAAGGACCCGAATGTGGGAAAAGAAAAAGAGGCAGAAACCAAAAAGGGGGACAAAAAGTGTGTACGAGGGTGGAAGGTGGGAGGGGGGGGGGAAACTGGAAGGAGGCAACAAAATCAGGAATTATTAATGAAGGCGTTTATGTCCGTGTCGACATTAAGTCCATATGGGAGATAAGTCCTTAGTCGATGGATCCAGGACATCTCACATTTAGATATTTCTCTGACAAGAGAACTCCCCCTCCAATGGGGCCTGTATTTGTCAATACCTATGAACAATGTCCCTGTCGGGTCCCTATTATGGACTTCATCATAATGTCGTGAAACTGAATGATTTGGAAAACCCTTTCTAATATTCGCTATATGTTCGTTGACTCTAATCCTCATTTCCCTCTTTGTCCTCCCCACGTACTGTAACCCGCAAGGGCACTGTAGGAGGTAGACAACCCCCTTGGTGGAACAAGTGACAAAGGGTTTTACCTCATGGGTCTTACCAGTGCTTGTTGATATAAACTGCAAGATTTTACGGTCTTGGCACTTATTCAAAGAGCATACTTGGCATCTCTTACATCTGTGATAACCACACAGGCCCTCTAGGAAGGTTCTATTCCTTTCCGGGGGGTCCTGGACACTGGGCGCCACACTGCTGCCCAATGACGAAGCACCCCGAAAAACAATAGAAGGCCTATCTGGCAATATTGGTGCGAGCAATTGATCGCTCCGCAAAATATGCCAGTGCTTTCTTATGAGTTGCTTAATACTCTGGTGTTGTGCCGAAAAGGTAGTAATAAAAGGTACCGTGAAGGCATTCCTATCTCTTTGGACGATCACTTAGGAGGGAATCCCTATCAACTAAACGAGTAGAAGAGACAAGTTCAGAAAGAATCCCTGGATCGTAACCTTTCTCCTTGAACCTTTGTGACAATACCTCTGCTTGGCTATCATAGGCCTCAACCTCTGTGCAATTCCGCCTGATCCTAGTGAATTGCCCACGAGGGACAGCCTTCAGCCAAGGGGCATAATGACAGCTGTCAAGAGGAATAAAGGAATTCCTGTCTGTAGGTTTAAAAAAAGTAGTTGTGCGAAAACTATCTCCTACAATTTCGATATTAAGATCAAGGAAATTAACTATTGTCTGACTAGCTGAAAAGGTGAAATGGATGCCCCTCGTATTGTCATTGAGTGACGACATAAAGGTCTCCAAGTCATCCCTTCCGCCTGCTGTTCTGCCCAACTGGGCGTCACCCCTTGATGACAGCCAACCAGTGGTCGAGGTAGGCTGGAACACAGCGGCACTTTGACGCTGGGGCATCGCGCGTGCGGCCCGTAATGAGGCTCGGCCTAAATTTTGTTTGTATGTCACCTATATAAGAGGGTGCTGCTCGTGCCCCGAGACGAAGTGATTCTTTCACGAAACGCGTCGGGTGGAGCGAGCGGCATTCCTGTGTCATCCCCTCTCAACCGTCTACTCTCTACGAGCAGTCCTGTTGCCTGTAAGCGTCCGGCCGGAGCTGCATGGCAGAAATGTTTTATTGAATCTTCTGAAATGTGAGTGAAATATCTGCTACATTTATTTTAATAAAGTCACATTTGGTTTTATGCTATGGAAGCATTTCCTTTTTTCTTTATTTGGCTTATGTGAATACCATTGTGGAGTCTGCTTACATCTGGATACCAACATCGTTTTACTGAGGAGCTATATGCTGGGCTTGGTCCGTAGGGACCTTATAATTTGGTAAGCGGCTTACGATCACTGGTGGTGGATTCACTTTTGGATAATCTATCCCAAGGATAATCGCATGGTTTTAAATCTGCACGGGTGTTTCCAACAGTCATATTATGGACTTCCTTTTTTTCTTGGACTATTCACAATAACAATTGTTTATGTCACAATTTCCGTTTATTGTGCAAAATTACTTATTGCCAAATTTGGTGATAGATCGATAATTGTGACACACTGTTACTGTTATTTATTTGTTTATATATTTTTCACTTATAGATTTGGGCATCCAGGGATCTGGAGCTCAATTGTTTAGTATATAGTCACTTAACCCCTAATAGGCCACTGCTCTTTGGCCTGTATTTTTGATATACACTTGGGCACACGTCTATTGTATTTTTCATATTATCACAAGATCTGTACATTTATGTGTACATTTCTGGTTTAGCGCAGTTATCTCCTTTTTTTCTGTTTTTTTTCCAGGAGAAAAAAAAACTTCACCCATGCTGAGAGGGCAGTTATTGTCTCAGCAATGGAGCGCTTTGATGCCAGGCTCCATGGTGCTGAGAGTGGCAACACGAGCAAAATAAAAAAGGAGGAGATTTTAAGAAGAGTGACGGCACAGGTCAATGCCCTTGGCCATGAGGTGAGGACCCCCCAGGACATAATCAAGAAAATGAATGACCTGCGGGGTGTGGTCCGAAATAAAATGGCCACCATTGCCAAACATGCCAGGGGCACTGGAGGTGGGCCACCCTGTCCGATCCGCCTTACAGAGGAGGAGGAAGTGATAGCCCGATGCCTGCGGAGGGAGCAGGTGGAGTGCCTGGAGGGCCATGACTCCAGTGAGCTGCCCATGAGGACAGGTAAGTGTGTTTTATCTTCTATCTGGTGTGTAGCATGTTTGGGGGGGGGGGGGGACATGTGACAAGTGTGCGGGTCCACCAACATGTGAATTTTTTGTGTCATCCACAGGTGTGCAGGAGGGAGCTGGGCCGTCTACTGCTGGCAGTGTCCGTCCAACACCATCCCCCCAGCAGCCTGCTTCAGTGGCTGACCCCCTGGGAAGCCAACAGGCTTTGTTGGAGGGGAGTGGGCAGTCCTCCGCGCAGGAGGTGGTTGAGGAGGAGATTGCCCATGAGGAGGTGGTGGGCAATGAAGAGGAGGTGGTCCAGAGCGAGCAGGAGGTCTTTTTATTTCTAGAGGACTCGCATGAGGTGGCCGGACCATCACAACGCCACCACATTTCCAGCCCCTCAGGGTCTTCCAACACCCTCTCCAGCCCCTCCCGTCCCATGCCCCTCACCACCAGCCCCTCACGGCCCTCCCCCTATTCAAGGGCCCCAGGCACTCCTGTCCCCAGGAAGGCCACTCATAAGACCAGGGGTGTGGCAGGAGTCCTGCAGGAAAAGCTGGCCAGGCAGCAGGACCAGCAGAGCCGCCATATGGGGGACATTGTGGAGGAGTTGAGGCGGCTAAATAATAGCCTGTCCTCCTCTGGAGCAGTGCCCGATGCTCTCCAGGATGTGGCTGGAAACTCTGCAGCCACAATCACCAGCCTGGGTGAGCTGCATACCACCACAGCCGAACTTGGGGGGGAGGTCAGGTGCCTGCGGAAGGCTGTTCAGGCCCAGACTGCTTGCCAGGAGGCCCTGCTCACCCGCATAGCAGTGGCTCTAGAGGGCAGACAGCCAGCCAGGGAGGCACCTGGGAATGCTCCTCCACCTGATGCCCTACCCCCCCAAATGAGGCTCCCCCAGGCAAGTGAGGGTCAGGAACCTGGGCACCAGGCGCAGTCCGCGCCGGGGCCAGTGATTTTTTTTTTTTTATTTATAGTAAGAGCTTTTTGGTATTATTTATGCTCTGAGTAAGAGCTTTTTGGTATTATTTATGCTCTGAGTAAGAGCTTTTTTGTATTATTTATGCTCTGAGTAAGAGCTTTTTTTTTTGGGGTGCTGCACAAAGTAGTGCATAGTACAGTGTGAATGGTGTGTGAATGTGGGGGGGGTGACACTCCTGCCAGTAAGGGGTGTCACCCTCGGTCGCTGGGGATAAGTTCTCCCCAGGTCCGTGTGAAAGGTGTATGAATGGACAGCAACATCATTGAAGCCTTGACGCGGCGTTGCTGCTCCTTAGTACCGTGCGGTGTACTTCGGTCTAATCCAATGGGATGTGCATGTGGGGAGTGTGTGCTTGGGACCACAGTGGTGTGCATGCGTGCATTCTCATTGTGCAATGTTTAATGTGTATTTTTAACGTTCCAAGATTCGTTCCACGAGACATCTCCTGATTGCTGATCCCTCAGAAGACGGGGTACCCTCGGTTAGGGGGGTAATGTCTGGTTGGGGGGTCAGGTCATCACGTAGCTCAATCTCCAGGCCCTTTCTCACAGCAAAGTTGTGCAGCACGCAACATGCAGCGATGATCTGGCACACGAAGTTTGGGGAATACAGCAGGGTACCCCCAGTCTTATCCAGGCATCGGAAACATGACTTCAGGATGCCAAATGTGCGCTCAACCACTCCACGGGTACGTGCATGTGCTTTATTGTAGTTTTCCTCTCCTGGGGTTTGTGGGTTCCGGAATGGGGTCATCAGGTGGGGTCCCAGGGCATATGCAGAGTCACCTGTAAGGGAAAAGACAGGAGGATGTTAGTCATGCATGTGCCCCTCGTGATGTCTGCATCATATCAGCCGCTGGACCTCCTGGGTGGGTCTGATGATGTGGTGGGACATGCGTCTTAGGATTGCAGGGACAACCTGGTGCACACATCTGCTCATGCTGGTTTGTGATATCCCAATCACGTCTCCACTTGTTCTTTGAAAAGAACCAGTGGCCAGGAAATGCAATGTTACCAGGACCTTCACCAGTGGCTGCACTGCATGTGAGCGTTGTGTTGGGCTGGTGATGTCATCCTGCAGGGCTCTGGTAATTTCCAGGATGGCATCAGGGCTGAATCTGAAACGGCGATACACCTCCACATCAGCCATGCCAAAGAGGCTAATGCGCTGTGGGTATATCCTCTCACGTGCCCTCCTCCTTCTACGCGCCTCTGCCTCTTCCTCTTCCTCTGCCTCTGCATACACTAGTAGTGTTAAGACCTTGCCTGCCCCTGGCATGTTTGCATACGAATGTGTTGTCCGAGAAGTTTGGTTGCTCAGCTCGTCCGGGATGGTGCTGCTGTATTGGCTTTCAAGCTGACTTACTCAGGTCTGGAGCAAAGTTATCCGAGCTTTATGAGGAGTAACTTTCAGCCGGACATTCGTCTTACGTGCACAGGGCGTAGCCTACGCCGATCGCGTGTAGGTTCGGGAATCTGCTTATGTACATCATTTGCATATTTGAATACTAATTCTATGGCCGCGTAGGATGCCTTCAGCGGAAATATGCGCCTACGCCGCGTAAACTTAAACGAGCTAGGACGGACGGGAGCAGCCTTGTTTCTGGCGGATCTGGTTCTGTGACTGCGGCGCTTAGATAGGACGGCGCATCTTTACACTTACGCCGCGCATCTCCATATACGCCGGCGGAACTTCTTTAAGAATATGGGCCCTTGTTTATAATAAAAAATTGCGCCCGTACCCCGGGCGACTTCAGGTGTGACAAAACGCATAGGGCAGAGCGGCGTGCTGACATCAACGCATGTTCCAGGAACTGATTTGTGATACTTTTAATATAAGTGTAACCTTTATTTTTAATAAAACGTTTAGAAAGGTTTTTTACACTATGTGGAGCTTCTCCTTTCATGTTTATTGTGGCCTTAACTGGATGCCATTGAGATGACAAGTACAGTCCATATCCTTACTCCTGAGTGGATCTTGTACAGTAGGAGGGCCCTGGGAATACCCTGGCCAGGGTGTTTGGCCATATGCTCATCTGACCTCTCTTTGAATAGAGGGTCCATTAAATTTGGCAAGCCTGTATCTATACCGAGGTGAAGTTGGAGATGTCACAATTTGGGAGACCTGAATGGTATCAGGTGTTCACTGCTTCCATCTGAACACTTCTGAAGGGTATTATTTTAAATTTTCACAAACCTTACAAGACATTTTACATTTTTATTTATTTTATTTTTGTGATTCTTCTATCAACTGACGGCTGGGTGACAGGCTGGATATTATAGATCCTTGTAGTCCCCCCAGTCTGACCATCGAGCATGAGCAGACCTTAGCTACGCACTGGCTCGGCCACGACATACCCCATGGCTCCAGGGGTGGCCGGTGAGCATATGCTCAGGGGTCCACATATGACTGGGCTGCTATTGTCTCACTCACAGTGGACCGGGCCGACAGCTACTCTGTACCATTGGTTGTGGGTCTGTCAGGGACCCGCCAGCAAGTCCTCGACAGGATGGAACAGCTGGGCATTCCTGGGATTAATGGGTTATCCTGTCCTCCCTTTCCCTGCTCTCTGTCGCACTTTCCCCTCCTGCTCTAGGGCCCACTGCGACCGGGGTGTATTTGTGGGGGGATTCCGGGTCCCTGTGGGGGACCGTGGGGTGCCAGAGTCCGCTTTCTGTGAGGGGGGTCTGTCCTGGGAAGTCTGCGCGGCCTTCTCGTCCACATCGCAGGGCTCAGGCGTAATTTTTTGCAGCGCTGACGCAATTTTTAGTGTGCCTGCTTTCTCTATTGAAATTTCAGTAGGTGGCCATTTTGTCGTGGACGAACTGTGGCGCAGGTCGGTATTGCTGGCGGCCATTTTCTTGCGGTCCGCGCCCTTTTATCTGCGGCGTCTTTTGGGGTGGGTTATGGCCTCTAGCACTGGCTTTCTGAATGGCACGCAGCTCATTCACCTCACAGTGTTTTCCTCACACGCTGTGTATACAATGAAGGTGGGCAGCGGTGCTGAGCGGTCTCCCTCTGGGTGGTGAGTCCCCTGGGTAACCCCCCCCCCGGTCGGTGCAGCAAGGAGGGTGGACTTTTTGAGTGTTTTTCACTGGTGAATATGGAGTCAGTATCTGGCTTTTCTTCCCCTAAATTGCCAGAGGCAGCAAACGTTGCCCCTGCACCTGCAGTTCCCATGGATATGCTGTCAGCAGTTCTGGAATCATTTGTTGCCAGGGTGGAAGTTGTGTGCGGGCGTAAGGGGGGTAAAAAGCGCCCCCACCCCGCCACCATCTTCTGGGGAATGCTCTGACTCGGATTCAGGCCTGGCTGTGGCTCAGGATCCCGGTTCTGGTATGTCAGAGGATGCGGACTAGGACCTCCCTGGTGAGGAGGACCTCTTGTTTGGGTCAGGGCAAGGCAGGGCACTTGTGAGTGCACTTATTGATGCGGTGAGGGACTCTCTCAAGCTGGAGGATGCAGCTGGGACTTCCGCAGCCTGTCTCCTTTGGGTCACACAAAAACTGCTCTGTGAAAGTTTTTCCTTATGTTACTTTCTTTGATAAGTTCATAGATAAGGAATGGGATCGGCCGCAGAAGTCCTTTGTGGTACCTCAGCACAGGGCGGTCCGTTATCCTTTTGAGAAGAGCCTTTTGAAAAAATGGGCCTCTTTTTCGGTCGTGGACCCCCTGGTCTCTCGGCTAAATAAGGTAACCAATCTCCCGGTAGAGGGGAACCCTGCCTTTAAGGACCCTACTGATGGTCCGAAGCTGTGACCCGTTCCATGTTCACCATGCTGGGGTCTGCGTTGCAGCCTATTTTGGCTGCAACTTTGGTGTCTCAGACGCTTACTGAATGGGCAAAGATTTTGCGCCAGACAATGGAGGAGCATCAGCTCCCCCCTGAGTGTGTGAGGTTGGCGTATGTCTGTGATGCCACTCTGGATACAGCTCCCTTGATCTCCAGAGCCTCTGTATCGGCGGTGGTATTACACCGCCTGATTTGGCTGAAATGCTGGTCCACTGACCAAGCATCCAAAAAAGCTCTAGCAGATTTGCCCTTCAAAGGTGGGAGGCTTTTTGGTACCTCGCTGGATGACATTAAGGATGTCACTGGAAGTAAGAGCACACTTCTCGCTCAGTCCTCTAAGGGGAAGGAGCCACGCCGTAAGCCGAGGCCCTCCTATTCAGCGCAGAAGCTGTATTTTCATCAGTCAGGGTCAGCCTGGAGATCCTCCCAGACTGATAAAGTTCAAGCTGGGGGACAGAAGAGTCCCTGGGTGCGCAGGCCTAACAAGCCTGCTACAGCATGAAGTTTTGCCCCCGCCCGCCTCAAAGGGTGGGGGGGGGGCGGCTTTGTGGGTGGTAACTTTGGGGTACAAGATCGAGTTTCTTTCTTGTCCGCCAAACAGATTCTTTCCCTCAAATCTTTCCCTCCTTCCGGCTTGTCGGGCTGCTTTAATGGGAGCAGTACAAGACTTGCTCAGGTGCGGGGTAATTTTACCTGTGCCACTGGAGGAAAGGTTTCAGGGATTCTTTTTTGAATCTGTTAGTAGTCCCAAAAAAGGATGGTGTTTGTCCGATCTTGGACCTTAAGGCCCTCAATGCCTTTGTTGAGGGTGCGAAAGTTCAAGATGGAATCCATTTGTTCGGTGGTTGCTGCGCTCCACCTGGGGGACTTTCTGGTGTCCCTGGACATCAATGACGCATACTTGCATGTCCCCATCTGCACCGGTCATCAGAGGTTTCTGGGCTTTGCGATCGGCGAAGACCACTATCAGTTTGTGGCTCTTCCCTTGCCTAGCGTGTTCACCAAGGTGCTCGCCCCGATTCTGACTTTGCTGAGACAAAGAGGCATTGCTGTTGTGGGCTACTTAGACAATCTTCTTCTGAGAGCTGCTTCTGGCTCAGAATTAGCGGAAAACGTGTCTATAGCCAGTCAGACCCTCCGGGAATTTGGTTGGGTGCTGAACATTCAGAAGTAGGTCTTGGTACCGACTCAGCATCTGGAGTACCTAGGGTTGACCCTGGACTCCTCGGAGGCGAAGGTCTTCCTTCCTTTGGAGAAGTTGCAGACACTCCAGTCGGCGGTGAAATTGTTAGAATCCAGCAAATGGTTGTCTCTCCGTTTTTGCATGCGAGTGCTGGGCCTTATGGAGGCCTCCTTCGAGGCAGTACCTTATGCCCAATTCCACACTCGAGTATTGCAAAAGGAGATCCTGTCCAAATGGAACTGATCTCCATTGTCTCTGGATTGTCAGCTTTAGGTAAGTCACCTGGTCAGGGCTTCCCTGAGTTGGTGGCTGAGATCCCCAGGTCTTCAGTCTAGGAAGTTGTTCCTTCCTTTCCATTGGACTGTGATCATGACGGACGCCAGCCTCACAGGTTGGGGGGGGGAGACTGGGGGGTCCAGTCGGCCCAGGGTCACTGGACTCCGGACGAATCTCGCCTGACGATCAATGTACTAGAACTTCGAGCGATCAGGCTATGCCTCTCCTCGTGGTCACAGAGGCTACAAGGACGTCCAATCAGGATCCAGTTGGACGGTGGTGGCTTATGTCAACCTTCAGGGGGGAACAAGGCACTCGGCTGTGGCATCGGAGGTCGTTCACATCCTGTCAGCCATTTAAATTCCGGGTGTAGAAAACTGGCAGGAGGACTACCTAAGTTGCCAGATGCTGGATCAGGGGGAATGGTCGTTACATCCGGAGGTGTTTCAACTCATTTTCCGGAGGTGGGGTACACCGGACGTGGATCTCCTGGTTTCTCGACTCAATCGCAAGGTGTCGAGGTTCATGGCCAGGTCCAGACATCCTTGGGCAGACACCTCAGACATGTTGGTGGCCCCGTGGGGTCAGTATCAGCTAATTTATGCCTTTCCCCCATTAAAGTTGCTTCCTTGTCTGCTCCGCAGAGTGGACACAGAGGGGATCCCGGTGATTCTATTCGCTCCAGATTGGCCCCGGCGTCCCTGGTACGCCGACCTTGTGCGCCTGGTGGCGGATGCACTCTGGCGGCTGCCAATGCAGGAGGACCTTCTGTTTCAAGGTCCCATACTTCATCCTGCTTTACAGTCGCTGGCTTTAACGGCATGGCTATTGAAAGCCAGGTGCTAAGGGACAAAGGGCCAGATTCACGTACAATTGCGCCGGGGACACGTAAGCCATTTAAGTTACACCGCCGTAAGTTTTCAGGTTTAGTGCTCGATCCACAAAGCACTTACCTGGAAACTTGCGGCGGTGTATCGTAAATGCGTCCGACGCAAGGCGGGCCAAATAGAATGGGGCGAGTACCATTTAAATTAGGCGCGCTCCCGCGCCGGACGTACTGCGCATGCTCCCGTCGCAAATTTCCCGACGTGCTTTGCGCGAAATTACGACGCGCCGACGTTTTGTGAATCGCGACGTCAAAAAAGATTTACGCCGGGAAAAATAAAAGATTTGAAAAAAATTCAAAAGCGACGCGGGAAAGACAGGCATACTTTAACATGGTGGAGTACTTTTACACCATGTTAAAGGTGCCCTATCTTTGCGACGGAAATCTAACACTCGTGACGACGTAACGATGGGAAAAATCTTTGTAGATCGCCGTACCTCCTAATTTGCATACCCGACGCTGGTTTACGACGCAAACTCCCCCCATCGGCGGCCGTGGTACTGCATCCTAAGATCCGACAGTGTAAGTCCATTACACCTGTCGGATCTTCTGCCTATCTATGCATAACTGATTCTATGAATCAGTCGCATAGTTAGAAACAGAGATACGACGGCGTATCAGGAGATATGCCGTCGTATCTCTTTTGTGAATCTGGCCCAAAGGTCTGTCGGATTCGGCCATTTCAACCATGCTGAGGGCACGGAAGTCATCTTTGCAGAAGATCTACCATCGCACTTGAAAGGCCTACATCTCTATGTGCGAGGAGATGGAGTGGCGTCCACAGACGTATTTGGTTTCCAGGGTCCTACTGTTTTTACAGCGTGGATCAGCGTGGATCAGAAACTTGCCTTAAGCACCATTAAGGGATAGATTTCAGCCTTGGCTGTTTTCTTTCAACGACCCTTGGTGACCCACTCGCTGGTAGGTACTTTTGTGCAGGGGGTTCGACATGTGCTTCCCCCGATTAGACCACCACTTCCTATGTGGGATTTGAATCTGCTGCTCTCGGCTCTTCAGAAGCCTCCTTTTGAGAACATTAGAAAAATTCCTCTTCCTCCCTTTTCTCTGTCGTTCATGGACGGACTCAGCACCCACCCCTCCTTTTTAAGTTTGTACTGCTTTTTGACGAACTGAGCTGCATGCTGCAGGGTGAGGGGTTATGACCGGAGGGACCGCCCCCTGGGCGGGGCTGTTCAACTCTGTTAAAGTTACATGTTTTTAGATAACTAACATGTTCTGCCTAGTCCTCTCATATGAACAGGAACATAACCCACTTGTCAAGTTATAAGGAGATCTGTTTGTCCATGGACGACAGAGAAAGGGACTTTACGGTGAGTACAAAAAATCCTATTTTTTCTAATTCAGTGGGACCTATCTTCCTGGGTTATTGTTTAATTATACTTGAAATGCCCATCTTGGAAAAATTCAGACTCTCCCAAATCAGGCACTTCCGTAATTCTATTTGGTCTGACAAGAAGGAACCCCCTAAATCCACTCTTTATGAACAATGGTGCTCAAATATTTTGGATGGGGCCGGTATCTCAATGATCTATTCCTTTTTGGTGTGTGGGGAAGACTTACCCACTAACCCACAATTGGCTCTAGGGCTGTTTTGTACAAGACACAATTGGTCCTCGGGCTGTTATAGCTCTGGATGCTCAACAAGTCATTACCTCCCTCTTGCCCATTACAGACTGTTCACACTTTCAGATACATACAGCATCCCATCTCCTCCTATATTAAGATTCATTTAGATCCTCTTGTAATGGGAGGGCCTGTGGAACCCAGAAGCTCTTAGAAAGTATGAGATACCCTTGCTTCAGCTTCCCTGACACCTCTTATGTGTAGATCACCCTGTGTCTCTAATAGGGGCACAGGGTGAATGAGAACCCCACTATGATCTGTGCTAGTCAGATTCAATGCGGTATACATTGTATATATTGTGTGTATATTGTGTGTTGGCTGTTGTGTACTATAAGCTTGCTGTGATGGGGTGGGATGTAATTGCATTCTATTGTCTATTGTGGTAATTAAGTCTGCTACTGTGGTGATGTGGATTGGAGTTTAGGAGACAACAAGGATAGCCTAAGGGTCCTGTATCTGAGTCATCAGCTGTAGTTAATTAGCTCATGTAAACTAGGTCTGGTCAAAGGTGTATTTTCAGAGTAAAATGAGGTGAATGCAAGAACCTCCTCTTTTGGTGTATACAACTTGTAGTTTTTCAATAAAATGTCATTCCTGCTTGAACCTCATACAGAGTGTCATCTCATATGTCGGGGGGGGGGGGGGATTATTCGTATGGGTCTTGTTCGCCTGACTGTGGAGTGTTGGTAGCTGCCTTGTGTTCGGAAAGGGAGTATCCTAAACGGCTTTTACCCCTTTCGTATTTGGGGTGCCGTTACACCTCTTATCAGTAGATTGAGACACACGCTGAAGACGTGGGCACAACCTTCCTCTAACGCTACTAGGTAGAATAAATGTTTTCAAAATGATCTTCCTGCCACATTTCTTATACATTCTGAGCAACTCACCGGTATATATTACAAAAGCACAATTTAAGGAAATAGATTCGATGCTGACTAACTTTATCTGGAAGGGAGAAGCAATCCAAATTGTAAAACTTACCTGACAATTACCCACTCTGGAAGGGGGTCTGGCCTGTCTACAAACATACTATATATCATCACAACTGGAGTACGCACATTGGTTGTTTTACCCTGAAGCCAACAATGTGGCCACTGCTTTAGAGGCAGCCATTCTTACCTCATATGAATCCCTTCAGAACTTAATACACTGACTCTGTCAATTAGGGGAAGAGAAGGTGTGGCCGTCCTGGCAATGACCCTAAAAAAAATCTCCAAGCTGCTGCCATCCACTGCACATGTCACTTACTCCTCAAATGCTCCGCTCTAGGGGAACCCAAGCCTAACAGAGTTTTTTTTGTAGGACAGATGGGGTATTTTGGTCTAAGAGAGGGGTGAAGGTAATCTCACACTTATTCACAGGAAACACGTTCTGCTCCTTTGCGGAATTTTGTATGGACTACAGCCTCCCCCACACAGCCTATTTTCATTACTTGCAGATACGTCACACTGCTTCAGCTTGGAACGCGGTAGTGCGGCTTGAATTAGTGCTTATGCACTACACCTGTATCCCACCTATAAAGAGAACAGCGTGCAGACTACACACTGTTCTATTATTGTCGGCCGTAGCCGGCTTGGCTACTATGGAACCACAGGTACCATCCATCCCCAAGTTGCAGACTATGCCACGCTGGACTCATATTAACATCTAGCTACACTGGATCCAGGCTGCCATACATATTGACAATGCTGGGGACAACCTAAAGATATCCTACACAAGAAGACCCTGCACTACAGAAATCCCATTGCTGCTATGATACTACAACGCTGATCCTCTGCAAACGGATAAGTAGCATTTTAACGTCATTTATACAGCCTTAGTATTATCTGCTTCACATATTGTCCTTATGAAGTACCGTAATTAAATCTGGATCATTTAATACTATCTTGCTGCCCCGGATAACTTAGTGTGTCTTGGGGGCGTGGCCTGGACATGGCTGAGTGAGGATGCTAGCTTGCTGAGCTCCCGGCCTGAAACCCCCTTTTACCGGCCAAACTGCCCTAAAAATCGGCATGCAATCTGCCAAGAAGTGCGGATCTAAACCCACTACCAGAGTGACCCGTTCTGGAGCAGCCACGGGTGATCTACATAACTTTTTCCAACCCAGGCCGCAGAAAACATCTGGAGCCGGGACGACGGCACCACGAGGCGCACCGGACGACACACCGCCGGAAGATCTGGAGCAGGGACTGTGGACTTTCCACCCCGCGGACCCGGAGCTGCCTGCTGAGCCGTCGGCGGCGCAGGAACCCCCCGACTTACCCATGGCTTCACCGACCTCCTCCCCGGATGGATCAGTGGCGGACCAGGACATTCGCGCCCTCCTGCAGGCCCTGCCCACGCGGTCGGACATAGAGGCCCTTATCCTGCGGCTGGAGGAGACGCACCGCCGCGACTACCAAGAGGTCCGAGCGGAGGTGTCAACCTTGACGGACAGGGTGGCAACTGGCGAATCGTCGCTGAACTGGAGCGGAGGGTCCTGTACCTGGAACGCACGAGAGACCAGCACCGGGACACGGCGGTCGCCCTGCAGCTCCACCTGGAGGACGTGGAGGATAGGAGCCGCCGCAATAATTTGCGGATACGCGGTATACCGGAGACGGTAGGAGCGGAGGCCCTGGACGGGAAGCTGCAGGGCCTGTTCCGAGAGATCCTGGGGGAGCCGGCGGAGGAAGCAGAGGTGGACCGCGCACACAGGGCCTCAGGCCCTAGGAACCTGGAGCAAGACCGACCCCGTGATGTGGTTTGCAGACTGTTGCGGTACGCGCAGAAGGAACGAATCCTACGCATGGCGTGGGAGCATGGAGCAATTAAGGTGGAGGGGGCCCAGATCAAGATACTGCCTGATCTATCGAGGGCGACGCTGAGACGGAGAGCGATGCTGAAACCCATGCTGGAACTGGCTAAGGAAAAGGGCTACACATACAGATGGGGATACCCTCTGTCAACTACCTTCCGCAAAGATGGCCGAGCCTACACCCTACAGACACCGGCGGACCTTCCCGGCCTCTTCCAGTTTCTGGAGACGGACCGGATACCGATGCCAGACTGGCTTCAGATCCTGCCTCGACCGGTCGGACGATCGGGCCCATCCAACGCAGGTGCCCCGTATCCACCGCGCCAGCAACGACAGGGAAGGGGAAGGCGGAGAGCCCCTTCAGGAGGAGGACAGCGCGACTGAACAGTGAGTAGGCCTTGGGCCGTAGTCCGTTACCCACCCTCAGTTTTTTTAAACCCCCCTGACTGCCTGAACCTGCTGTGTAACCCTGCCCCGTGTCTCTGTAATGACCTTTCACCATAAGTACGGGAGACCCGCTGCTGACTCTGGTGATTTCTCCCCCGCCCTACTAGCACGCCGTGCACCCTGGATACAGGAGCAGCACGGATCCCACGGTGGAGACCCCATCTTTTTTTTTTTTTTGAGGCCTGGTATTTGTTGCCCGATCCCGGGGGTGGAGGGAGGGGGATGGCAATTAGACCCGACTGATCTGCTCTACCTCTCTCAGCAGCATGCATGAGGCTAGGGTTGTTACCCGCCTATGGAGGGAGAGGTAGCACCGTTAGATCACCCCCTCACGTTTAGAACTCTGGAAGACGTGCCCGGAGGGCCTGTTTTGACACCGTACCTGGCTCACAGCCTGGCCACGTTGGGGGAGGCAGCCTGCTATACAATGGTGATACCTGTTGGCACCGACGCGGAGGGAGAGGCACTCCCGTAGCTTAGACATGCATGTAGGGGGTCCCCCGCCAGGGAAGGGGGAGGGGGAAGGCTACATCACCTATCCCTAATCATACTGCGGTGCTGGACACAATACCATGGACAAGTGAGTCGGCAGATGACAAGCACCCCACACTGTTCTGGGGATCTCTGAGACCACTAAGCTGACAGCTGAGTTACATGTGAATCCTGGATATCGAAGGATTGTGAGGATACCCGAATAGATTGGCTGTTAACGCCCCCAAGGGAAAAAGTTGGGACAGTGAGACCTTGGGAATACTGCAGGAGGCGGAAGGACTGATCACAGAATGTTGGGATCCAATGGGGAGGGGGGACACAGAGTGCAGGGCACATTACCGGAGGAGAGGATGGGTGGCTGGTCTGGCCCATAATTGCCGCTGCCCGAAAAGTTATTATAGTTGGGAGTGAAGGCTGTTTTCTCCTGTTATTGGGGAATAGTGTTAATGATCCCTGCTTGCTCTCATGTTGATGTAATCCCAATTTAAATGGTGTTATTCGTTGCAGAATCCTTATTGTAATATCCGTACTAAATGACTAACTGAATAGATTGTATTGCCTTGCATTGTTACCATCATTACTGCTGGCCGGGGGGGGGGGGGGGAATAGGGTCAGGGGGCTCGCCTTGCTGGGCCTGTCTATCCACCTACCCACTAAGGCCTACACTCAATTTCCAGTCCTAGACTGGCGAGTGTCATAGCCGCTTAGGCTAAGTTAGATTTTCTTATCCTTGCCGCACACTCTGGTGCAGGCTTCCTAACTTAAACCTCTGTCTTACGCTTTCCTTTTCCTGCAGGTTTCTATCTGTCTGATACCCTTACCTCCGGACCTATCCCAGTCGGGAGGCCTCTAACCTCTCCCCACACTCACCACCTCCCCCACACCCCCCCTACCCTTTGATACCCCGAGTCGCGGGTATGGATACACTAACAGTGGTATCACTGAATGCCAAGGGATTGAATGTCCCAGAAAAAAGGAGAATGCTCCTGCATGACATGCGCCGGATGAGGGCAGATGTGGTCCTGCTTCAGGAGACACATTTTAGGGATAACAATCTCCCCGTGTTAAAAAAATAGGTATTATCCCACAGTCTATCACTCTCAATACACGGAGGCAAAGTCTAGGGGAGTATCCGTTCTCATCTCGGCCAGGGTCCCTTGGACCCTTGGGGAGGTGAGGACGGACCCGGAGGGCCGCACGCTGTTACTAAAGGGACGCATAGGAAAGACACAAGTGACCATAGCGAATCTATATGCACCCAACGACCGACAGGACAGATTTCTTACGAAACAACTGGCCCAAGTGGCACGCTTCACGGAAGGGCAACTGATAGTGGGGGGAGATTTTAACATCCCCCTGATCCCACAGGAGGATACCTCCACTGGACGGTCCACAGTGTCGGGAGACTTTCGTAAACGAGTACACGCGACGCTCCACGAGCACCAAATGGTGGATGCATGGCGCCTACTGCACGCGGGCGAGAGGGACTACACCTTCTTCTCGGCACCTCATCAATCTTATTCAAGAATTGACATGTTCTTGATCCCTCATCGACATCTGGCGGCGGTTAAAAAAACATCGATCGGCTCCATAACATGGTCGGACCACGCGCCGATACTGTTAACCTATGGCCTGATGGACGCCCTGACTGATAGACGACCCCCGTGGAGGCTTAACGAGAGCCTGCTGCAGGACAAGGACACTATGACTGAGGTGGTAAGGGAGTTGGGACACTACTTCAACACAAACTCCACTACGGACAGTGAACCAGGAGTAGTGTGGGAAGCCCATAAGGCAGTAGTAAGGGGAATCCTTATCAAGCATGGATCACGTCTGAAAAAGCAGAGAACTGAGCAACTCAACGCGCTGCTTCTGAAGCTGCAGACCCTTGAGATCCAGCATAAACAGACCCAAACTGTGCCGATAACCTCAGACCTGAATACCACCCGCAGACAAATTACGGACCTATTGAGACACAAGGCCAAAGCGGCGATGCAAATTTGTAGGCGCACAATTTACGAGTCGGGTAACAAGTGCGGGAAGATGCTGGCCCGAGCGCTCCACTCACAGAAAAATGTGTCGTACATACCGCACATTAATACACGAGCAGGAGGCAAGGTGTCAATCCCACAACAAATCTCCAACGAATTCAAAGACTACTACCAAGACTTGTACAACCTCCCTCCCACCTCCCCGGCCTTGGCCGAGGACAGACCCGCGACCTATATTTCCGACTCTCAGATGCCGAGACTTGAACTGGATGTAGTGGAGCTGCTGGAGGAACCAATCACTATGATGGAACTCCAGGCAGCCCTGAAGGCCACCAAGCCTGGTAAGGCACCGGGACCGGATGGACTCACTGTCCCCTATTACAGGACCCTGTTTACATCATTGGGGGACAAGCTGTTACACCTGTTCCATACTATAGGTACGGGGGGGAATTTTCACTCCACTACCTTGCAGGCTCAGATAGCAGTGATACACAAGGAGGGGAAGGACCCAGGGCAATGCGGTAGCTAACGCCCCATATCACTATTGAATTCAGATATTAAGCTTTTCACCAAGATTGTTGCCACGAGAATTCAGAGACACCTCCCAGACCTGATACACCTGGACCAGGTGGGCTTTGTGCCGACCAGGGAGGCTAGAGATAACACGACCAAAGTCCTGAATGTCCTGCATGCCACCAATGCCACCAAGACGCCCGCAGTCTTCCTCGGGACGGATGCCGAGAAGGCGTTCGACCGAGTGGACTGGCGCTTTTTGTTTGCTACTCTCAGGCATGTCGGACTTGGAAGTAGGATGATGCGCTGGATAACGGCGGCCTACACGGGCCCGTCGGCAAGAGTGAGGGCGAATGGTACGACGTCACCCACTTTCCCGATTTCTAACGGGACCAGGCAGGGATGTCCGCTGTCGCCTCTGCTCTTTGCCTTGACTCTTGAACCCTTCCTACGACATGTCAGACTGAATCCCGGCATTACGGGAGTAGCTATAGGCAACGGTCAATACAAAGTCTCGGCCTACGCTGACGACATGATGTTCTCCCTGACAAACCCAACGACCTCATTACCAAACCTAATGCGGGAGTTCGATTTGTATGGTAGGCTCTCGAATCTGAAGATTAATATGACCAAATCGGAAGCGATGGGGGTGGGAATCCCTCAGTCTGGGTTGCAGACCCTAAAACAAAATTTTAAACTGAAATGGACAAGCATGGCCCTGACATATCTTGGGACCCGTATACCGCCAAGAATCTCAGATATCTTTAAGCTTAACTTCCCTCCACTGCTCCAAACGGTACAGAAACTGCTGGATCAGTGGACCACGGGTCTACACTCGTGGTTTGGGAGATGTAGCATCCTTAAGATGACTGTCCTACCAAATTCACATACCTTTTGCAGGCACTACCCATACGTATACCGACGGCTTATTTTGGACGGGTGCAGTCGATGTTTGGGACATTCTTGTGGGCGGGCAAACACCCCAGACTCAGTAGATCGATACTCTCCTTGCCTAAAAACTGCGGGGGCCTCGCGGCACCCAATGTGAAGATGTATTACTACGCGGCGCAGTTGAACCGATTGGTGGACTGGTGCCGCCATGGACGGACAAAACTGTGGCCACGGATAAAGCAGGCACAGTGCGACGTACTGTTAAGGGCCGCCCCTTGGTGCCAAACAATGAGACCAAAGGACGTGAAGAATCACCCCCTAATTGGTAACACCATCGTGGTATGCACAAAACTGCTCTTGCGGTTCCGCTTGGCATCAGCAGCCTCTCCCTTGCACCCGATTTTGGGCAACCCATCCTTTACGCCAGGCCTCTCAGATGCCAAGTTCTGCGCACTACGGGACTCAGGTGTATTCCAGGCCTCACATTTTGGCGACGCTGGTCGATGGAGAACGGCGACTGAGCTGATGGACCCATTGGGTCAATACGGCCTTGATTATATGAGAACCAGTCAGCTGAGACATTTTTTGCGAACACTCGACCCCCCCTCCGGAGTGGGGCGAACCCTCACGACTTTGGGGGAGGTGTGTATGGAGTCGGAGCCACTGCCACATGCCCTGTCATTGATGCACACAATTTTGATCACGCCACCGGAAGACTACCAGATCCCAAGCCTAGGTAAATGGGAGAGGGATCTGGAATGTCATTTCACGCCCGCTCAGACAAGACATATACTTAGATTCACGCACAGGTCATCGATTTGTGCAAAGATACAGGAGACTAACTTTAAGCTACTAAGGAGATGGTACAGGACCCCAGACCTACTACACCGACTGTTCCCGTCACTATCGGACCTCTGTTGGAGGTGCCAGGCAGACAGGGGCACACTACTCCATATATTCTGGTCCTGCCCACGCCTACAGACATACTGGGGGGAAATCAGGTGCATAACGCAAATGTTTTCGGACTGCACAGTCCCAGATAACCCGGCGTACTTCCTTCTACACGCAAACGCCACCCCAGCGCGAATATACAAGAAGTCGGTTGTACGCCACCTACTGGACGCCGCAAAGGCCTGTGTGCTGGCGATCCCCAAACCCACCGACAGTAGCCATGTGGCTGCAGAAAGTAGACGACATCAATGCAATGGAAGACCTGATTCTGACAAAACACGACAGGACCGAACTGTATACCAAGACATGGAGGTTGTGGAACCAATTTAAGTATTCGACGGAGGGTCAGTCCCTCAGAGGTAACCCTTGAATAGTGACAAACAGACACGGTTATCAATGACACCAGGACGCGGACTACAGGTGAGATCTCCTGGAGTGGATCACCAATACCCGGCTGTTGCCCGAACTCGCGATCTCCAAGCCCGCGTCTCCCCCCCCCACCCCTTCTTATACCTCTCTCTTGATATACAACTCTGTCCTGATTTCCTCAAGCCGCTTTCTCCGCGGCACCTGAACTACACTCTTTTTTTTTTCTGTTTCCTCTCTATCTGCTAACACTCAGAAAAAAGGAAAATGGGAGGAACTGTGTCCACTGTCCCTCATTGATATGCTGCACCTCATTAGCCCCGAACCCTAGACAAGAGCCGAGAGGGGGTTGTACTGCTGAGGGCGAGGAGCTGGGGCGTTGAAGGTATACACCTTGATATACCTGCTTCCTTATTTGTGACAAATAATGTCCCCGAAATGTTGTTTTCCCCTGTATGCATGTTTTTGACAATGCAATCAGTATAATGTACATGTCATGGTTCATGTGGACCGGTTTCTTGCTGTGTATAAATAAACATTTAAAAAAAAAACTTAGTGTGTCTTTAGCTGTTGCTGTAGAATATCTTAAAGGGACATACACTCTCAACTCAGATCAACTATACGTGCCTCTCCTACGCAAATATTAATTGCATACAGTGGGCCAGATTCATAGAGAACTGCAGCAGCATAACGTATCGTCTTTAAGTTACACCGCCGCAAGTTTTCCTCGTAAGTGCTTGATTCACAAAGCACTCGAGTTTAAACTTGCGGCGGAGTAACGTAAAGACGTCCAGCGCAAGCCCACCTAATTCAAATGGGGTGTGTACCATTTAAATAAGGCGCGTTCCCGCTCCGAACGTTCTGCACATGCTCTGTTAGGAAATTTCCCGACGTGCATTGCGTGAAATTACGGCGCCCCAACGTGTTTTTTGAATGGCGACATGCGTAACGTACTTTCGAATTCCCGGACGTCTTACGCAAAAAAAAAATTTGAAATTCGACCCGGGAACGACGGCCATACTTTAACATGGCTTGTGTAAAGTTAAGCCATGAAAAAGCAGGCCTAACTTTGCGACGGGAAAAACCGACTAGCGACGACGTAACGAACGCGCATACCTTCGTGGATCGCCGTAAAAGCCAATTTGCATACCCGATGCTGGAAAACGACACAAACTCCACCCAGCGGCGGCCAAAGTATTGCATTCTAAGATCTGACGGTGTAAGTCAATTACACATGTCGGATCTTAGGGCTATCTATGCGTAACTGATTCTATGAATCAGCCGCGTAGATACTCTCAGAGATACGACGGCGTATCAGGAGATATGCCGTCGTATCTCTTTTGTGAATCTGGCCCAGTATTCTTAAATTGCTACGTGCCTGACATACATTCTTAAATGTATATGCACTTCGTCCCTAAAATGCTGAACATGTTCGCTCTAACTTTTTCATGCTAAAGCCCTAAGATATCTCATACCTGCTCCTTTAGTAGCCCAATGCATTCCTTTATGTTAAAGTGATATGATGTAGAGAACCCTCAAACTCCTGTTCTCTGATTGGATTGACGCCTGGGGTCCCGTACTGATAATCCCTTACATAAGAGAAGTGCATTGGAACCTTTTGTGCTCGTTGATCTTTATTGTAATCTTCTATGCTAGCAGTTGGACGCATTTTGTAATACCTCCGCATTTAGTAGCTCAGTGCATTCCTATATGTGAGAGAGATGATGTAGTGACCCCCCCAAACTCCTGTTCTCTGATTGGAGTGACGCCTGGGGCCCAGTACTAAAATCTCACATAACATAGGGAGGTGCATTGAATTCTTTCCTTAACCGCAGTTGTGGTTCACTTCCGTTCACGGTAGTTTGTGACAGAATAATAGAACCATAAAATGAACCCAGCGGAACTTGCCAACCATGTGGTCGCCCTTTCTCAAAAGGTAGACGCACTTGCTCAAACTATACAAATCCTGCAGTTGGAGAACCAAACACTGCAAGAATTAGTTGCACAAAATCCAAATGTACCTCGTTTTCCTCCTTGAACCTAAGGTCAATCCACCTGCACCTTTTACTGGTGATCGAAAGACCTACAGAGAATTCATTAATGCATGTAAATTAAGGTTTGAATTACGCCCTCGCACCTTCCCCAATTAAAGGTTTAAGGTGCTTACTCTCATATCCTATTTACGTGGAGAACCACGTGCTTGGGCAAATACCTATCTAGAAAAAGAGGATCCAATCCTAAATTCATGTCCACAATTTTTGGCAACTATGTCCGTGCTTTAGGATGACTTCAACAAGCAACTTACTGCAGAAAATGCTATTAGGAATCTCAAACAAGGTACAGGACCAGTTGAGGACTTCATAGCCCAATTCCAGAGGTGGGCTATCGAGACTGAGTGGAATGATGTTACCCTCCGTAACCATTTTCGTCTTGGCCTTTTCGAACCACTCAAGGATGAGTTCGCTAGAGCTGATCTCCCCAATCTTTCAATGATACCATACAACGTGCTATCACTATAGATCGTAGGTTAAGAGAGAGACAAGCTGAATGTTCATCAAGTTCAACAGCACCTGTCCCTACACCTCAACAATTGAGTCTGTCCCCTTTTGATGAACAAATGGACATTGGGACCGTGCAAAGTTGCAAAAACCCTTCAAAGCCTTCTGAATGATGTCTTAAGAGACATTCTGGACATGTGCGTAGTGGTGTGTCTAGATGACATAATTATTTGCTCAGATGACCTATTGCAACATCGGAAACATGTCAGATGGCTGCTTGTAAGACTCAGAGCTCATTCCCTCTACGCCAAGTTTCAGAAATGGTGTCTTTAAACAGACCATTATTTCTTTCCTTGCCTTTGTTATTTTTCCAAAAGGCGATATAAAGTTTTTTTTTGGGGGGTTCGCAATTTTTTTACAGAAAGTATATAAAAAATTGTCTTACTCGTGAAAGCTCTCATCTTGATAAGCCTACACTTATTGAGATCCCCAGGAGGGTATACCTTAAGAGGGGTGTACTGTAACAGGCGCTCTCAGCGCCGTAATGCGCTCCATGACGTCATCGCCCGGCGCTGCGTGCATTCCAGCTTGGAACGCTGAAATGCGGCTCAAATTAGTGCTTATGCACTACACCTGTATCCCACCTATAAAGAGAACAGTGTGGACACTGCACACTGTTCTATTATTGTCGGCCGTAGCTGGCTTGGCTATTATGGAACTATAGGTACCATCCATCCCCAAGTTGCAGACTATGCCACGCTGGACTCATATTAACATCTAGCTACACTGGATCCAGGCTGCCATACATATTGCCAATGCTGGGGACACCCTAAAGATATCCTCCACAAGAAGACCCTGCAGAAATCCCATTGCTGCTATGATACTACAACGCTGATCCTCTGCAAACGGATAAGTAGCATCTTAACTTAATTTTTACAGCCTTAGTATTATCTGCTTCACATATTGTCCTTATGAAGTACCATAATTAAATATTATATATATATTGTCCTTATGAAGTACCATAATTGCTGTAAAATATCTTAAAGGGACATACACTCTCAACTCAGATCAGCTATACTTGCCTCTCCTACGCAAATATTAATTGCATACAGTATTCTTAAATTGCTACGTGCCTGACATACATTCTTAAATGTATATGCGCTTCGTCCCTAAAATGCTGAACATGTTTGCTATAACTTTTTCATGCTAAAGCCCGAAGGTATCTCATAGAAAAAAGAAGGAGATGTTGCGCTAATAAATTAAATAAATCTAAACAATAAATTTGATGTATGATAAATGTTGAAGTCAGTAAACCCAAGTCAATGGGAGACTAGAAGGAAGAACTCAGTCCCAGTGTGTCCACAATAAATAAGTTCATATAAAGGTGAACAGATGTTGAGGAGCAAATATGAAAACCACCACCACAAACCAGTAAAGATTGGAGGCTTACCACATGGCAAGCAATAAATGCTTGCGGCTGCAAACCCCAGCCAGGGCCTTTAGACGATCCTCACAGGGGGAGGTATCTCATACCTGCTCCTTTAGTAGCCCAATGCATTTCTTTATGTTAAAGTGATATGATGTAGAGAACCCCCAAACTCCTGTTCTCTGATTGGAGTGATGCCTGGGGTCCTGTACTGATAATCACTTACATAAGAGAAGTGCATTGGAACCTTTTGTGCTTGTTGATCTTTATTGTATTCGTCTATGCTAGCAGTTGGACGCATGTTGTAATACCTCCGCCCTTAGTAGCTCAATGCATTCCTATATGTGAGAGAGATGATGTAGTGACCCCCCAAACTCTTGTTCTCTGATTGGAGTGACGCCTGGGGCCCAGTACTGAAATCTCACATAACATAGAGAGGTGCATTGAATTCTTTCCTTAACCGCAGTTGTGGTTCACTTCTGTTCACCGTAGTTTGTGACAGTCATCTCTTCCTGTGACAAAGTAATCCAGACAAAATTGTTGTATAGGTCCTACTTAACACCTTGTTTGCTGTATAGATTACACAGGCTGCCATGTGCTCTTGATGCGGCATGGCTGATGGTACATTCTTCCATATGATGTGGGAATGTACTCCGATAAGAAAGTTCTGGTCAAAAGTTACGGCCTTTATTAGCTCCTTAACTCAGAAACCTAACATCTGTAACCCCCTACGGTGCCTGCTAGGATACATTGATGATAACAAAATCTCTAAGAATGTACAAACCTCTATACGCATAGTACTTTTTTATGCTAAAAAATCTATAACATTGCACTGGAAATCTCAATCCTCGCCCACTGTAGCGTTCTGGCTTAGTATTGTAAACCACACTATATCATTGTACAAATTAACATATGAAGCTAGAGGCTGCCCGAAAAAATTCTCTGAGGGTACTGTAACAATTCCTTGATTAATGTAATGAGACTATAATCCTGAATTGTATCTATTATGCATGTGCCCTCGGACTCAATGTGAGTTGAAGAATGCCGTACAGTAATATGATCTATATTCTGCTTTGTATCTGCTAACTGGATATTGATGTTTTTTTCTTTTTCTTTCTTTTCATTTTATAATGGGTGTACCTTTAAAAAAAAAAAAAAAAGGTTGTCAGTTCTGTCCAGTGTGTATAATAAAAATATTGCGCTAATTATTAACTTAATTATGCCAACCGTGCTGAGACAGTGATTCAAAAAACAATATAGAAACAAATCCACAAATTGTGTCCAATTGTATGTAGACTGTGCACCAGTGTTTCAACTAAAACAACAACACCCAGTTCAGTGCAGTGATAGGATTAATCGATGTGATCACAGACACACTCTCCTGCTTCACAGATGAGGGGGATCTCCTCCACACAGACACCGCTCATGAAAAAAGGGAAAGGAGACAGCTCATTGCACAGATGGTATGGCACCAAAAGGAAACAACAGATATTCCTCTAGAATGGCACACTCACGCTACCGCCGTTAAAACAAAGCATAGATCTCCAATGCACCAATCCTCCATAGGGCCGCTCAGCTGATGTTGCATCTACTCATTCAGATCCACTGTCCGTCCCGCTCGTAGCTCCTCCCCCACGCGTTACGTCAATGGTCACTTGACTTACTCATGGGTCCCATGAGTAAGTCAAGTGACCATTGACGTAACGCGTGGGGGAGGAGCTACGAGCGGGACGGACAGTGGATCTGAATGAGTAGATGCAACATCAGCTGAGCGGCCCTATGGAGGATTGGTGCATTGGAGATCTATGCTTTGTTTTAACGGCGGTAGCGTGAGTGTGCCATTCTAGAGGAATATCTGTTGTTTCCTTTTGGTGCCATACCATCTGTGCAATGAGCTGTCTCCTTTCCCTTTTTTCATGAGCGGTGTCTGTGTGGAGGAGATCCCCCTCATCTGTGAAGCAGGAGAGTGTGTCTGTGATCACATCGATTAATCCTATCACTGCACTGAACTGGGTGTTGTTGTTTTAGTTGAAACACTGGTGCACAGTCTACATACAATTGGACACAATTTGTGGATTTGTTTCTATATTGTTTTTTGAATCACTGTCTCAGCACGGTTGGCATAATTAAGTTAATAATTAGCGCAATATTTTTATTATACACATTTTTACTTTGTTTGACCCACTATCAAATATCTTTGCAGCTTTTTATTATTTGGTGATTTATTAATGTTATAATTTTTGAGTATTTAATTTAGCGCTGTAGTTATTTTTCACACAGTTCTGTCCAGTGTTGCAACTTGCTCCTTCAGATCTCTAATGCGAGCTTCCAGAAAGGCAACCCACTCACATCTGTCACAGCGGTATGCATCCTGGAGCGATTTCTCCTTTACTGTATACATGCGGCACACTTATTTACAGGCTTAAAGACTACTGTTATAATCTCCTGTTTTCAACTCTGATTTTTAACTCACCACTTAGTCAAGTTCCACTTGGTCTACGTTCCAGCAAGCAAAAAGGTGGCAAGCTCAAGGTTGAGAAAGCTCAAAAATTGGTTCTACAGAAAGTTATATAGGACCTGAAGCACCTGTGACCAATTAGCCACTCCCTTTAAGCACCTCCATACAGGGCACTTAAACACCTTCCTGCCCAAGCAAATTTTCTGCTTTCATCGCTGTCGCTGTTTAAATGAGAATTGCGCAGTCATGCTACACTGTATCCAAACAAAAATGTTATCATTGTGTTCCCACAAATAGCGCTTTCTTTTGGTCGTATTTTATCACCTCTGTGGTTTTTATTTTTTGCTAAACAAATTTTCATTTGTTTCGGTTGTACAATTTAGTAAATAAGTATGTTTTCTCCTTCCTGAAGGAAAGAAAGAAAAAAAAAAGCTATTTAAAAAGTAACAGAAAAGGTTTAAAAAGCTGCAGGGAAAATGCCCCCCCCAAAAAAAACTAATAATGCAAACACATCAAACACCAGCAGTCAAAAGCAAATTTGCTATATGGTGGGCGGCAAGTGGTAAATTAGTAATCTGAAGGACGGAAACAAAAAAAAAAAGCTATTTAAAAAGTGACAGAAAAGGTTTAAAAAGCTGCAGGGAAAATGTCCCCCCCAACCCCCCAAAAAAATCTAATAATGCAAACACAGCAAACACCAGCAGTCAAAAGCAAAACAGTTTTTCACTTTCCACTCAAATTTTTCACTCTTCAGCTTTCAACCAACAAAATCTGGCAAAACCACCAGCTTTATAAAAGGAACCAGAGGCGTTGCTAGGGGGTGCGGTCCGCCCCGGGTGACACCCACTAGAGGGGTGACACCATCCCGATTTAAAAAAAACAATTTTTTATTTTTTTTAGCTGACATGTGGGGGGGGGGGGGGGAGGTGGCTCCCCCCCGCGACTGCAGCAATGAGCGCCGCGGAATCGGAGCGCGGAGCGCCGCGGTACAAGAGGAGGGGGGTTGCGGAGTGACACCGCAGCACCATCCATCCCCTCCTCTCACAGCCACGGGCTGTTAGCGGTGGTCGGCAGTCGGCACACAGGCACAGCCCCCTCCTCTCTGTTTGTGTGTACAGAGGGGGAGGGGCCGAGGGGACCTTCTGTCCATGTGCCGTGGCGCTGCCTGCGATGATCTGAGGTACTGAATGGGGAGGGAGGGTGTTTGCACCTGGGGGGATTTCACTGAAGGGGTGGGGGGGATGTACTAAGGGGGTGTTTGCACTGAGGGGGTTTTCACTAAGGGGGGTTTGCACTGAGGGGGGGGGTTGCACTAAGGGTGGGGGGGGGTGTCTGCACTGAGGGGGTGTCTGCACTGAAGGGGGGGTCTGTGTAATATGCAGGGGTCCAGAGGTGCAGGTGGCTGTGTAATGTAAAAGGGGTGCAGTGATGCAGGGTGCTGTGTAATGTAAAGGGGTGCAGAGGGCTGTGTAGTGTAAAAGGGTCCAGAGGTGCAGGGGGCTATGTGATGTAAAGGGGTGCAGAGGTGCAGGCGGCTGTGTAATGTAAAAGGGGTGCAGTGATGCAGGGTGCTGTGCAATGTAAAAGGGTCCAGAGATGCAGGGTGCTATGAGATGTAAATGGGTCCAGTGATGCAGGGTGCTGTGTAATGTAAAGGGGTCCAGTGATGCAGGGTGCTGTGTAATGTAAAGGGGTCCAGAGGTGCAGGGGGCTATGTGAGATGTAAAGGGGTCCAGTGGTGCAGGGGCTGTGTAATGTAGAGAGGTGCAGGGTGCTGTGTAATGTAAAAGGGTCCAGAGGTGAAGGGGGCTGTGAGATGTAAAGGGGTCCAGTGATGCAGGGTGTTGTGTAATTTTAAAGGGGTCCAGTGATGCAGGGTACTGTGTAATTTTAAAGGGGTCCAGTGATGCAGGGGGCTGTGTAATGTAAAGAGGTCCAGAGGTGCAGGGTGCTGTGTAATGTAAAGGAGTCCAAAGGTGCAGGGGGCTATGTGATGTAAAGGGGTCCAGTTGTGCAGGGGCTGTGTAATGTAAAGAAGTGCAGGGTGATGTGTAATGTAAAGGGGCCCAGAGGTGCAGGGTGCTGTGTAATGTAAAAGAGTCCAGAGGTGAAGGGGGCTGTGAGATGTAAAGGGGTCCAGTGATGCAGGGTGCTGTGTAATTTTAAAGGGGTCCAGTGATGCAGGATACTGTGTAATTTTAAAGGGGTCCAGTGATGCAGGGTGCTGTGTAATGTAAAGGGGTCCAGAGGTGCAGGGTGCTGTGTAATGTAAAGGGGTCCAGTGATGCAGGGTGCTGTGTAATGTAAAGGGGTCCAGAGGTGCAGGGTGCTGTGTAATGTAAAGGGGTCCAGTGATGCAGGGTGCTGTGTAATTTAAAGGGGTCCAGAGGTGCAGGGGGCTATGTGATGTAAAGGGGTCCAGTGGTGCAGGGGGCTGTGTAATGTAAAAGGGTCCAGATGTGCAGGGGGCTATGAGATGTAAAGGGGTCCAGTGATGCAGGGTGCTGTGTAATGTAAAGGGGTGCAGTGATGCAGGGTACTGTGTAATTTTAAAGGGGTCCAGTGATGCAGAGGGCTGTGTAATGTAAAGAGGTCCAGAGGTGCAGGGTGCTGTGTAATGTAAAAGGGTCCAGAGGTGAAGGGAGCTGTGAGATGTAAAGGGGTCCAGTGATACAGGGTGCTGTGTAATTTTAAAGGGGTCCAGTGATGCAGGGTGCTGTGTAATTTTAAAGGGGTCCAGTGATGCAGGGGGCTGTGTAATGTAAAGGGTCCAGTGATGCAGGAGGCTGTTTAATGTAAAGGGGTCCAGTGATGCAGGGTGCTGTGCAATGTAAAGTGGTCCAGAGGTGCAGTTGTGGAGAGGGGTACACAGTAGTAACAAAAAGATATTTGAAAGATGCAGAGGTATGCAGGGGGCACAGTGGGGTGTTTTTACATTTTAACGTGGGGGGGTGCCAGATATTGGATCCGCCCCGGGTGCCAAATGCTCTAGGTACGCCCCTGGCCTATAGGCTCCTGAGATGTGAATTCCGGTCCTGGAGAAAGAGAGGTGGGGGAGGGGACAAAGAAAAATGGAGAGAAAGAAGAAGGGATAGAACGAACAAGAAAGATGGATAGGGAGAGAGAGAAAAGGGGAAGAAAGGAGAACAGAGAGCAAACAGTAGGGTAAAAAATATTTGAAAAATTTTATTGGGTGGGGGGGGTGACATCATATTTTACCGCACCAGATGACACCAACCCTAGTGACGCCACTGAAAGGAACTGATGGGCACTGATAAGGTGACACCGATGAGATGGCACCAATTAGGTGCCACTGATGATGGGCACTGATAGGCGGCACTGATGGGCATTGATAGGCGGCACTGATGGGTACTCATGGGTGGCACTGGTGGGCACTGAAAGGCTGCACTGATGGGTACTTATATACTTATGGGTGGCACTGTTAGGCGGCACTGATGGGCACTGATATGCGGCACTGGTGGTCCTGAGTGGGATCCAAGGGGGTGATGCGCTGATCGGCTCTCCTATATTCAAGTCTGTCAGACGGGAGTGAGGAAAAGATGATCAACGGCTCCTCCTTGTTACATCTTGATCAGCCGTGATTGGACACGGCTGATCACGTGGTAAAGAGTCTCCATCAGAGACTCTATACCTAGATTGGAGTTGTGGTGTGTCAGACTGACACACCGCAACACCGATCACCACAATGCACGCCCCCGGGGCTTGATATCTTGCCAACGTCATATGACGTCCAGTCAGGATATCGCAACCACTTTGCCGAAGTCATTTTGCTATATGGCGGGCGGCAAGTGGTTAATTAGTAGTCTGAAGGAAGGAAAGAAAAAAAAAGCTATTTAAAAAGTGACAGAAAAGGTTTAAAAAGCTGCAGGCAAAAATGCCCCCCCCCCCCCAAAAAAAAAAAAAAAAACTAATAATGAAAACACATCAAACACCAGTAGTCAAAAGCAAAACAGTTTTTCACTTTCCACTCAAATGTTTCACTCTTCAGCTTTCAACCAACAAAATCTGGCAAAACCACCAGCTGTATAAAAGGAAAAATGGTAGGAAAGGCCTCTCCAAAGCAGAGTAGCAGCAGAGCTAAGAAACCTCTGGACTGAATTAATTAATTGTGGTCCAATGTAAAAATGTACTCCAGGAAAGAAGAGGTATTTTCTGACTTTTATAGATGATTATTCCAGGTATACTACACCATCTGTTAGGACTGCTTCTGTGTTATCTTTGACAGTTGCTCCTTAGGTTATTCCAGTGTTTTGATTTCATGCTGCTCATCCTATTCCATGGTTTTTGTTTTTATCGATTAATTCTTGTTTACATGCTTATTTCTGTTTGTATATTTGTTTAATTAATTTTGTACTTTTATGATACATATTACTTTTATGGTAAAAGTACATATTATGTTTTTGGTCCATTTTTGAGGAATTTTCTTTGCACTACTACTACACAACAAAAGTGAAGTACCAAAAAAACTTGAACAGTATTTGGGTAACGCATTTGGCAAAATGTAAAGACAATGAGAGGTCACAGAATTAAGCTGGAACAACATGGGCTGGCGCAAAGGGAGAGCTGGCAGTTTTTTCCCTGCTTTGTTTTATTCCGCAGGTGCCGTTTTAGCCTCGCTATCTCCGGGCAGCAACAGCCAGGGGATTGGTGGTCGTAGCCAAGCAGCTGATTGGTCGTTTTGAGCGGTCAGTTAGCCCGTGCGGATGAAGCCGATAAAAGAGCCAAAAAAAAAAAATACCGGCGTACAGCTGCTTCTCCTCAGCTGGAAGCAAGTCAGGAGAGAGCAGGCAGTTTCCCAGCACAGAGTGCATCTCATCTGCGGGAGAGCAGCGCCACTTCCCCTCCACCTGAGGTGGCTAGTGAGCTAGTGGCTAGTGAGCAGTCAGATGTAGTTCCAGAGGGTGAGAAACATGGTATTTCTAAATTCTCAGTTTTAATTGACACTTTGGCTAATGTGTTAGAGCAATTTAAAGGGGCACATGCTAGTGGTGCTGATATGGCTGTTGATATGCAGAGTGCACGGGGGTCTGGTGCAAAACATGTTCTACAATGCAGGAGCATTGATGTTGGTGAATTTTCAGGAGCACAAGTTATTGGTGCAGAACACAGCATGCAGCTGCAAGGTAATGCAGGTGTATGTCAGAGGGCACAGGTGTCTGGTGCTGAATATGGGGTTTATAATGATACGGCTGAGGTAAATGCTGATGATGTTAAAGTTAATATGCAGTATGGTAATGATGTGGGTGCTATTTGGCAAGATTATAGTGTTCCATTGCAGGACACGGGGAAAATGGCTACCCGCTCTAGAGTTATTAGCCCTCCAATATCTAATAACCCAGCATTACCTCTCAAACCCTCAGCGGTGACGGTTGGGGAATGTTCTTTTAGAGAACCCCTTCCTTGTGTTTTGTCCCCACTGGGCTTCCATTTGCCCAAGGCGGTTAAAGAAAAGATTTGGAGGGGCGAATTCCTTGATATTCTATCATTATTACCAGCTTCTAAGGAGTTCCTATCCAAAACCGATAAGCAATCGGGTGAGAGATCTGAGGAAGATTGGAGACAAGCTATTCCCAAAACTTTCCAGAACTGGCTGCAAGCCTTTTGCAACTATGCTGCAGTCATGGGCGAACGCTTCCCGGGGAAATGCTCGGGTTTGTTCCAACATGTGGATGTAATTGCTGAAGCATTTTGCCATTTTGGGGGTTCTGCTTGGTTCACATATGACGAGAATTTTCGCCAGAAATTGGCAGTCCATCCTCCTTGCATTGGGGGTCTAAGGACGTTGGTTTGTGGCTGAATCTCATGTTACCAGCAAAACCTCAGTTTACCCCTCGGCCGCAAGCTAGCTCTCCGGCTGCATTCTGCAAGGGCTTCTGCTTTGCCTTCAATGAAGGACAATGCAAATTTCTGACAAATTGCAGGTATAAGCACCAATGCTCTTACTGTAATGGAGCACATGCGGCAAGTAGGTGTTTTCATAAGTCAGTTGCAACCTCTTTCCAGTCATTGCCCCGGGACACTCATGGGAAGAGCACCGACGCCGGTGAGCCTAGCAAAAATGCACCCTTGGTTAGAGCGCTATCCAGACCACAGGATGGCGGCTCTGTTAATTGATGGATTTAAAGAAGGTTTTTTGGTCCCTTCTTTTCAAGGGCCAGGTTGTGTGATGGTTCAGAATATATTATCTGCTTATAACCATGCGGATGTGGTTTAGGATAAAATAGCTAAAGAACTGGCCGATGGTAGGATTGCGGGCCCCTTTTCTGTTCCCCCCTTTTTGAATTTTCGCCTCTCCCCGCTAGGGATAGTTCCTAAAAAAGAAAGTGGTTGCTACAGAATGATACATCATCTTTCTTATCCTTTGGATGCTTTACTGAACGATGAAGTCTCTAATGTTTTAGCCCCAGTCTGCTATTCCTCTTTTGATGAAGCCCTGATTTTGTTAAGGCGGGTGGGTCAAGGTTCCCTGTTGGCTAAAGCCGACATTAAATCAGTCTTTCGCTTGCTACCTATTCACCCTCAAGGTTTCAACTCTCTGGGTTTTTCAGTTTAGGGGCCAATTTAACTTTGACAAATGTATGCCCATGGGGTTTTCCGTTCTCCATTATCTGGACTATTTTTTATTTATTGGTTCAGATGGGTCCTCTGAGTGTTTGGAGGCCTTGCAGGCATTTTTTGTTATTTGCAGGAATTTCGGTGTGCCACTTGCACTCGAGAAAACAATTTTTCCTTCTACTTCTATTGAGTTTCTGGGAATAATCATTGATTCTGAATGCATGGAATTCAGGTTACCAGAACAGAAGTTACAAAAAATTAGATCTTTGATCTTGGTGTTCTTGGCCAAGAAGAAGGTTATTCTAAAGGAAGCCCAGTCTCTCCTGGGGCTCTTTGCAAGAACGATTCCTATGGCTAGGGCCTGGCCCTCAAGGGTATTAAGAATCCACGGGCTCACGTTTGTATATCCAAAGGGATTAGAGAGGACATAACAATTTGGGATTCCTTTCTGAGCAATTTCAATGGCTCCACAGTTTGGTAGCAAGACTTTGTGGACAGCAGTCATCTGGAATTTACAGATGCAGCTGGGTCTTCAGGTTTTTGGGCTTTCTTGAATGCGCGCTGGTGCGCTAGCGAATGGCCTGAGGAATGGCGGCAGAAGGACATTTTACAGAATTTGGTCCTTCTGGAGTTATTCCCGGTCGTGGTTTCCGTGGTAGTTTGGAAAGAGGCCTTTATGAATCGAAGGATTCTGGTTCACACTGATAACAAAGGTGTATTTTTTGCTGTTAATACATTATTTTCCAGATCTGAACCTGTGATAAAATTATTGCGCTTCCTGGTGTTGCATTGTATGCGTTTTAACATTTGGTTAAGAGCTGAGCACATAGCTGGCATACGTAATAATATTGCTGACGCTTTGTCTCGTTTGCAGTTCAAGAAGTTTCGGGACTTGGCGCCGGCAGAAGATCAGCATGGGACCCCTTGCCCAGATTTCCTCTGGGGCTTAATATGGGATTAATATTCTGTAATCTCAGGAACTCTGTGTCAAGTAAGACTTGGTTGGATTATAAATTTTCATGGCCAAGATGGTGTGTTTTCTGCCAAAGGGAGGGTTTGGATCCATTGGTTGTCACCTCTTATGGAGCTTTGGCCTTGTCTTCTCTTATGCAGTCACATCTTAGCCTGGCTTCAGTGAGCAAATATCTGGCTGGGGGTTTCATTTTTTCTGAAGTTCGCAGGCCTTCCCATTCAAACCCTCATTTTTTCAGGTTACCCAAGTGCTCAAAGGTTTTAAGAGGTCCAGACCTTTCTATGATAACAGGAGGCCTATTTCAGTTGCCTTGTTAATGGAGACTCTACAGGAGCTATGTTCATCAGATTTCGAGTCCCTTCTTTTTAGAGCTGCCTTCTCAGTTGCCTTCTTTGGAGCCCTTAGGATTGGGGAATTTATGGCTGTTAACAAGGGTTTTGTATCTTTTCTCAAGTTTGATCATGTTTGTATAGAGGAAGGTCTTCATCTTTTTCTTTGTAGGTCCAAGTCTTTTCCAACTTGGAAGGGTCAATGGTTCTTCTTGTCAAGTTCACCAAATGAGTCAATCTGTCCTGTCCTTCAAGTTCAGAGGTATATGCTAGTCAGGACAGTATCCGTGGATTCATTTTTTGTTCACAGCGACTTATCATCTCTGACTAGGTACCAATGTTTGGCTGTTTTGTCTGCCTGTTTGAAACGCTTGAACCTATCTGGTTTTCGTTTCTCTTCCCATTCTTTTAGGATTGGGGCGGCCACCACAGCTGAATCTTTTGGTTTTCCAGGGGACAAATTAAAAAGGATAGGTCGCTGGTGTAGTAATAGATATAAATTGTATGTTCGTCCTGAGCTTCTAACCTTGTAATTTTGTCTTTCAGATCATGTCAGGAAGGTGGTTTGGATAATAGGTCATTCATATGTGTTTTGGGCAGCCCAACATGCTGGATCCATATCCTACTCCACCAATTTAGGTCTGGATACTAAGTCATTTATGGTTTTATGGTCTGGTGTCAGGGGCTTACGTTGGCGTAACATTAGGGAGCATGTAACCTATTTGGCCGGTATATAGCCTTCCCCTAACATTTTGGTTTTTCATGCCGGGGCCAATGACCTGGGCAAAATGGGTACCTGGGAATTATTGTGTGAAATAAAGAGGGATTTACACTCAATAAAGCTGTTGTTTCCATCATCGGTCTTGGCGTTTTCTGAGATGATCCCTAGGTTGTTGTGGTCTCCTCAGAGTGGCCTGTTCTATTTGGACAGGATTCGGAGGAGGCTCAACAGAACTGTTCACAGATTTTTAATTTCATCTGGAGGTGTCTCATTTCGCCACTCAGAATTGGAAGGGTTTGTGCCAGGTTTTTGTCACTTATAGGTCTTGACATTTTTAATATGGGTCTACAAAACCTGATTGAATCAGCCACGGTGGTGGGGGGCTTCAGACAGCAGCTGCTCTGCTGTCTTCGGCCGGTGGGGAGTAGTTGTCCAGCTTTGGCTGGATGGACACCATTTAATTATTTTTAAATATATTTTAGCCAGGATGGCATATTTATTTTATTTAAATAATTCATGTTAACCCCTTATGGATAACACTGTGACCATATTAAATCCAAGATAAATAAATATGCGTTGTATTATATTGTTTGTCTCTTTATTTGAAGTACCTTTGTGCTAGCCCATGAGAGGTCACAGCATTAAGCTGGACCAACATGGGCTGGCGCAAAGAGAGAGCTGGCAGTTTTTTCCCTGTTTTGTTTTATTCCGCAGGTGCCGTTTTAGCCGTGCAATCTCCGGGGCAGCAACAGCCAGGGGATTGGTGGTCGTAGCCAAGCAGCTGATTGGTCGTTTTGAGCGGTCAGTTAGCCCGCGCGGACAAAGCCAATAAAAGAGCCAAGTGCGGCGGTCCCCTCAGACCGTTTCCTGACGGACAGCGACGCCCACCCTTCTTCCCTATCTTCGATGTCACATTGTTGTCCAATAGGGGAGTAGTCGTCCAGCTTTGGCTGGATGGACACCATTTAATTCTTTGTTAAATATATTTTAGCCAGGATGGCTTATTTATTTTATTTAAAGAATTCATGTTAACCCCTTATGGATAACACCGTGGCCATATTAAATCCAAGATAAATAAATATGCGTTGTATTATAATATTGTGTGTCTTTTTGTTTGAAGTACCTTTGTGCTAGCCCATGGAACTGAACATACAGGTGATTTCCAGACAGCATGGCATAATGTTTCAAACTACTGTACCATACAACCCAGAACAAAACCTGGTTGAAGAAAGAATGGACTGTAGTCTATGTGAGATTGGAAGAACCATGCTGCTTGATGCAAATATGCTAACCACATACTAGGGAGGGGCAGTTATTACTGCATGTTATCTCTAAAATCGTCTGCCAGGAAAAATAAACTGGGAAAACTCCATATTGGAATGGAAGGGCCCCAAATTTGAACCATCTAAATATTTTTGTGCATATCTCAAAAGAAAAAAAGTACAAAAAATGAATGTTTGTGCAATGGAAGGTGTACTTGTGGGGTACAGTGAATCTCAAAAGGGATACAAAATTCTACACCAAGATACAAATAAAGTGACCATCAGTAGAAGTGTAATTGTCAATAAAACTTCAGGTTGTTCAAAATTTCATGAACTAACACAATTACTTTAAACTGAAAGAAATTCCACATCAATGTCACGTGAAGATAAGCAACAAAGTGACACAGAAATAGAAATGAACGCAGACAATACAAACACGGACGGTAAAGCCCCATACACACTATCAGTTTTCCTGCAAGTTTTTCTCTTCAGGTTTACCAAAACTATGTAGTGCAAGGGATTGCATACAAATTTAAACTCTTGAGGTTTGACCTCATATTAGATGGTTTTGGTAAACCTGAAGAGAAAACTATGTAGTGCAAGGGATTGCATACAAATTTAAACTCTTGAGGTTTGACCTCATATTAGATGGTTTTGGTAAACCTGAAGAGAAAAACCTGCAGGAAAACTGATAGTGTGTATGGGGCTTAAGAGAAGACACCAGGCCACAAAAGGAATCTATCAGAAAATCCACCAGAAGCAATAAAGGCACCCCAGCCAAACATCTGTCCTATGTTGCTTGCCTATAGAGCAAGAGTGATTCTTTTTAGTGATTTGAATCATTTGGATCAGTTCAGGGAAATGGTTTGAATCACTGAATTTAATCATGACTCATTTCCTGCAAGCTTAAAGAGGGGGTCTGCCATTTTTTTTTTAAAGTCAGCAGCTACAAATACTGCAACTGCTGACTCTTAAAATAAGCACATTTACCTGTCCAGTGCATCCGCAATGTCGGCACCCAAGGCCAACTCGTCCCTCGGTCCTCAGATGCTGCCACCGCCATCTTCGGTATGGGGAATCAAGGAACCACTTCCTGGTTCCCTACTGCGCATGCGCGACTCGCGATGTGCAATGTCACGGGTCACTGATGTGTTCTGGGACCCGTGTGTCTCCCAGAAGACAGCAGGGGTGGGGGACACCGGACGTGGCGTAGACTGCGGCAGATAATGCGGGGGTCTATGTCCGGAAGTGGGTGCAAATACCTGTCTTAGACAGGTATCTGCTCCCCCCTGAAAGGTGCCAAATGTGACACCATTTTTGTGTGGACCTCCGCTTTAAGGATCATGAACTTAGACCCTGTTGTATAACTATCAGTGTTGCAAGTAACGGCGTTTAAATAAACGCCGTTACATAATGATTGGCCTCCTGCGGGTAACTAGTAATCTACCTGATTACTTGTACCCCAGTGGGAGCGCCGTTGCCATTACATTTGCTGCGTTACTGAGATTACCGCCCCTCCACCGCTGCCGCATACCGCAACGCCGCCTAATTAATCAGCGTGCGCTGAACATTACAGCTTTCATTTGAATAGCTGTCTGTTCCCCGCCGCATATAGACACTCCCCCTTGCTCGGGATTGGACGGGTGACCTGTCTATCAAAGTGCAGATCACCCGTCCAATCCTGAGCAAGAAGGAGTGTCTATACACGGCCGGGAACAGACAGCTATTCAAATGAAAGCTGTAATGTTCCCCGCACGGTGATTAACTAGGCGGCGACGGCATCTAGGTATGGGGAGAGTGAGACACATGGCTGCATAGTGCATACTGTGGGGGGGGGGGAGAAGACACATGGCTGCATACTGTATGTGGGGGGGGAGACACACCCTGGCTGCATACTGTATGTGGGGGGGGGACACATGGCTGCATACTGTATGTGGGGGGGAGACACATCCTGGCTGCATACTGTATGTGGGGGGGAGACACATGGCTGCATACTGTATGTGGGGGGGACACATGGCTGCATACTGTATGTGGGGGGGACACACATCCTGGCTGCATACTGTATGTTGGGTTGGGACATGGCTGCATACTGTATGTGGGGGGGACATGGCTGCATACTGTATGTGGGGGGACATGGCATTGGCTGGTGGCTGCATACTGTATGTGGGGGGACATGGCATTGGCTGGCGGCTGCATACTGTATGTGGGGGGACATGGCTGCATACTGTATGTGGGGGACATGACTGCATACTGTATGTGGGGGGCAGGCCCAGCAAATGCAATACTGTGTACAATTATTAATATCATCATCACACTCCAGTGCCCAGCAATACTGTACAATATAGATTCAGTGTGCAGTGTGAGTGACACTGCTGCAGTGCACACTGAATCTATATTGTACAGTATTGCTGCCTGGGCAGGTGGAGTGTGATGATGATATTAATAATTGTACACAGTATTGCATTTGCTGGGCCTGCCATATACTGTACTGTACTATACTGTATAACTGCACTACAAAATTCCTTTACAAATAATGCATATTTTAAAATGTTATTACTAATAACATTTTAAAATATGCATTATTTGTAAAGGAATTTTGTAGTGCAGTTATACAGTATAGTACAGTACAGTATATGGCAGGCCCAGCAAATGCAATACTGTGTACAAATATTAATATCATCATCACACTCCACCTGCCCAGCAATACTGTACAATATAGATTCAGTGTGCACTGCAGAAGTGTCACTCACACTGCACACTGAATATATATTGTACAGTATTGCTGGGCAGGTGGAGTGTGATGATATTAATAATTGTACACAGTACGAAATGTTCTAAAATACTGTATATAGTGTTTTTATTCTTCAATCAGTTAATATAAACATCTTTGATACTAAAGATGTTATAGAACGTAATAGCATTGTAGAATATATAAAAAAAAAATCTCAGTTACTTTTCCGAGTAACTAGTTACTTTGCTAATAAAGTAACTGAGTCACTAACTCAATTACTTTTTCGGGCAAGTAACTTGTAATTGTAACTAGTTACTTTTTTAAAGGAAGATGAACAACACTGATAACTGTTCTATAACCTCTGCAAGACAGCAAAAATAGTTATTAATCATTATATACAGATACCTTAAATTATACAAAAAACATAATTAACATAATTGTAATGGTCAGGGACAGCTTCCGACACTCCACAATCCAGCAGACAGGAACCATTGGATTCCCCCCCCCCCCCCCAGAATAACGAGACACAGCTATGTCCTCTGGTTCCAAACAGATATAATACTTTAATGGTAAACCCAGGCTTGTTATATACAGTTAGAAGCCCCAGGAAACAATGGCTTAACTCCACCCACAACATGACACAATGGGTGCTCAATACACATTCCTTTAGATAATGACATTCAGATAATCTACATGAACTAATTACTAGTCATTTACCCAGACGTTCTGACTCTGCGATAAGCTATTCTCACCTGCTACACAATACATATTCCTTTAGTGAACATAAGTCAGACGTCTGACCTTTAGAGTGTGTTAACTCACAACACATATTAGCATCAATAGAACTTTCACACAATACAGGGTTAGTTAGCATAGCACCATGAAATATCTTAGGAGCCAGGCTTAATTAACACAATAGACAATAGAATGCAATCACAGCAAGCTTTCATCACTACAGCCAGGTGGCTGGAGGTGATTAACATCAATTAACATCTCAACAGTCTATGTTCCACATTGAAGGAGACCCTCTATTGACCTGTTGTGTTCAGAATGAACAACTTGTAATATTCCAAGATATCCTGCAATACATGAATTATCATTACTGTCCCATCTCATGTAATCCATGATATCAGTTCTCAGTCATCCTATGCCCCTAGTGGACAAAGGATGACCCTAGACACAAGAGTCATTGGTGAACCTGACACAGGAGTACCCATATCCTTCAAGCGCCTCTGGGTCCCACGGGCCATACCGTTGCAATAAACATCTAGATTTAGCAACTAGCAATTCAGTCTTGCCGACTCACACACAGCTCATGATCCAATACAGAATCATTGTGAGCTTTCTAGGCTGTGAATAATTCATAGAATCAGAGTCTGGCTGCATCAGCTCATGATACAATACAGAATCATTTTGTGCTTTCTGTGATTTATTCAGAGACTTCTCACAGCAGCTCATGAATCTTATGTGCTCCACTGCTCTGAGACTTGATACATCCACACTGGGTTATGCTGCCTGCTTCACACACGGACAGCCCATGTTACAAAACAGAATTATAATTCTTGTATGCGCTCTATGGGCCGGATTCAGATACATTGGAGTATCTTTCGGCGGGGCGTAACGTATCTCAGATACGTTACGCCGCCGTAAATTAGGGCGCAAGTTCTGTATTCAGAAAGAACTTGCGCCCTTAGTTACGGCGGCGTAGCGTATGTGGTCAGGCGTAGGCCCGCCTAATTCAAATGTGGATGATGTGGGCGTGTTTTATTTAAATTCACTGTGACCCCAAGTACCCCAGTGCACATGCTCGAAATTACGCCACAAATCGTCATTGCTTTAGACGTCAACGTAACTTACGTACAGCCCTATTCACGAACGACTTACGCAAACTACGTAAAATTTTCAAAATTCAACGCGGGAACGACGTCCATACTTAACATGCCCCTCATATAGCAGGGGTAACTTTACGCCGGAAAAAGCCTAACGTAAACGCCGGACAAAAATGTGCCAGGCGGACGTACGTTTCTGAATCGGCGTAAATACCTAATTTGCATATTCCTCGCGGAAATATACGGAAGCGCCACCTAGAGGCCAGCGTAAATATGCAGCCTAAGATACGACGGTGTAAGACACTTACGCCGGTCGGATCTTAGGGAAATTCTGGCGTATCTTGCTTTCTGAATACAGAAAGAAGATACGCCGACGCTTCGTAGCACTTACGTGGCTTATCAATAGATACGCCGGCGTAAGGGCTATCTGAATCCGGGTCTATGTCTTTAAGTCTCTCACAGACTTAAGAGTCATGCTGCTGGCTCACACACACAAAGCTCATGTTACCAAACAGAATGTGAATTCTTGTGTGCTCTCTGCGCCTTATGCCCTGCACACACGATTGGTCAATTCGATGAGAACGGTCTGATGGATTTTTCAATCAGTTAACCGATGAAGCTGACTGATGATCAGTCGTGCCTACACACCATCAGTTAAAAAAACAATTGTGTCAGAACGCGGTGACGTAAAACACAACGACGTGCTGAAAAAAATGAAGTTCAATGCTTCCAAGCACGTGTCGACTTGATTATGCGTGGATTTTTAACTGATCGATCGTTTTTTTCTATCGGTTAGGTATCCATCGGTTAATTTTAAAACAAGTTTCAAATTTTTTAACTGATGGATAAATAACCGATGGGGCTTACACACGATCGGTTTGGTCTGATGAAAACGGTCCATCAGACCGTTCTCATCGGATTGACCGATCGTGTATACGCGGCATTAGAGTCATTCACAGACTCAGTTTTGCTGCTGCATGCCTCACTCACAAACACCTCATCATACAAAAGAGAATCTTGTGTGCTCATTTTGCAGATCATGAGATGAGGCTGCTGTTTTAAGCTCCCTCCCTACCCATTCTTAAAGGGGAGGATCTTTCACAATTCATTTAATCAGATTCACTTTCATGTTTTGATTAATTCAAACTCTGCAGTAAGTTGATTCACTAATTTGAATCAGTGATTCAGTAGCCAAGCCTACTTGTGTAGAATTAAAACCAGAGCCAGATTAATGGGATGATATACAAAAACTTCCAACTCAGGAGAAAACAAAGTGGATCAGAGCATCTGCCAAAACTGCTTACAAGAAACAGATTTATAGAACTGAGATCTAAAATGGGACTAATATAAGGAGTAGTTGTTGAGTGGGGTGTTGGAATACAGAATTTGAATGTGTGCAACTACATTAGCCAGTAAATGGCAATGGCCTGGATTCAAGAAGCAATTGCGCCTGTGTAACCATAAGTTACACAGCGCAATTGCTTACTTCCCCCCGGCGTAACGAATGCTCCTGATTCAGGAACCTTGTTACGCCGACTGCAGCCTAAGATATGCGCGGCATAAGGCTCTTATGCCCGCATATCTTAGGCTGCATTCTTGCGATGGCCGCTAGGTGGCGTTCCCGTTGTGCTCAGCGTATAGTATGCAAATTGCATACTAACGCTGATTCACAACGTTGCGCGAGCCCTGCGTACGCAATTTATGTTGTTTCCTTATGGCGGTTTTCGCGTAAGGCTGCCCCTGCTATTAGCAGGGGCAGCCAATGTTACGTATACCCGTCGTTCCCGCGTCGCGAAATTTGAAAGTTACGTAGTTTGCGTAAGTGAATCGTGAATGGCGCTGGACGCCATTCACGTTCATTTTGAAGCAAATGACGTCCTTGCGACGTCATTTTCCGCAATGCACGTCGGGAAAGTTTCCCGACGGAGCATGCGCTCTACGCTCGGCGTGGGAACGTGCCTAATTTAAATGATTCCCGCCCCCTACGGGATCATTTAAATTGCGCGCTTACGCCGGGCATTTTGCTGGCGCGCCCACGCAATTTACGGAGCTACTGCTCCGTGAATCAAGGGCAGCGCAGTAAATTTGCGGGGGCGCAGGGCAAAAACGTTGTCAGTCTGACACCCTGCAACACCGATCTCGGTAAAGAGTCTCTCACGGAGACTCTTTACCACGTGATCAGCCATGTCGAATCACGGCTGATCACGATGTAAACAGGAAGAGCCTTTGATGGCTCTTCCTCACTCGCGTCTGACAGACGCGAGTAGAGGAGAGCCGATCGGCGGCTCTCCTGACAGGGGGGGTTCGCGCTGATTGTTTATCAGCGCAGCCCCCCCTCGGATCGCCACATGGACCACCAGGGATGCCCACCCTGGACCACCAGGGAAGGGCAGATGGAAAAAAAAAAAAAGCTGAAAAAAATAAAAATAAAAAAGCTGGAAAATAAAAAAAAAGGCTGAAAAAAAAAAAAAAAGCATTTAAAAAAAAAAGATGCCAATCAGTGCCCACAAATGGGCACTGATTGGCAACATAGGTAAATCAGTGTCGCCCCAGTGTCCATCAGTGCCACCCCACATTGTCCATCAGTGCCACTCTACAGTGTCCATCAGTGCCACCCCACAGTGCCCATCCATGCCCAGTGCCCACCTATCAGTGCCCATCTGTGCCACCCATAAGTAGCCATCAGTGCCGCCCATGAGTGCCCATCTGTGCCGCCTATGAGTGCCCAGTGCCGCTCATGAGTGCCCATCAGTGCCGCCCATGAGTGCCCATCAGTGCCGCCTATGTGTGCCCATCAGTGCCGCCTATGTGTGCCCATCAGTGCCGCCTATGTGTGCCCATCAGTGCCGCCTATGTGTGCCCATCAGTGCCGCATACAAGCGCCGCCAATCAGTGCCACCTCATCTGTGCCCGTCAGTACTACCTCATCGATGTCCATCAGTGCCATCCCATCAGTGCCGCCATATCAGTGCCCGCAATTGAAAGAGAAAACTTACTTATTTACAAAAAAATTAACAGAAAAAAATAAAAACGTATTTTTTTTTCAAAATTTTCAGTCTTTTTATAGTTGTTGCGCAAAAAAAAAAAATCGCAGAGGTGATCAAATACCACCAAAATAAAGCTCTATTTGTGGGAAAAAAGGACGCCAATTTTGTTTGGGTACAGTGTAGCATGACCGCGCAATTGCCATTCAAAGTGCAACAGTGCTGAAAGCTGAAAATTGGCTTGGGCAGGAAGGTGTATACGTGCCCTGTATGGAAGTGGTTAAAGACAACAAGCATGTGATAAAACCAGCCTTGATGAAGAGTGTCAGCCCTTGAAACTGGTCAGTGGGAATGCATTTTAAAGACAGTGGCCTGGATTCACAAAGCACTTACGCCGACATATATCGACATACGCCGCGTAAGTGTAACTATGCGCCATCGTATCTGTGCGCCGTGCCCACAATCTGAGATACGCCTAAAAATAGGGTTCCTACGACCGACGTAACTTGCCTACGTCGTCGTATCGTGGGCGCATATTTATGCTGGGCGCATTTGCCGCTCCCATTGATTTTCTATGCACATATGCAAATGCGGGAGATACGCCGATTCACGAACGTACTTGCACCCGGTGCATAATATATGCGGTTTGCGTAAGTCGTACGTTCGACGTAAAGTTATTTCCCATATAGGAGGTGCAAAGGTATGGATCAGGGAACAGAGCCGTTACGTAGTACGTGAATATGGCTAGGAGTAGGTTACGTTCACGTCGTAGGCAGTGATTCGACGTATCTTATGCAGATGTTTCGATGTGATTCTGAGCATGCGCACTGGGATGCGGCCACGGGACGGCGCATGCGCCGTTCGTTTTAAGTACTTCTATGACGCTTGGCCCATATTTTGCATGGGGTCACGCCTGATTAGCATGACTCACACACACGTCCACCTACGAACGGCTTCCCCCGAGGGAACCCAGTGCTGTTTGGGAGGCAAGTGCTTTGAGAATTCAGTGCTTGCCTCTCTGCGTGACGTCAGCGTAGCGTATATTAGATACGCTACACCGGCATAAATATGCGCCAATGTATGTTAATCCGGGCCAGTGACTGCAGTTTCAGGGGCAGATCCACGTACATCGGCGCATATATAGGCCGGCGTATCGCATCTCATTTACGTTACGCCAGCTCATACAAAACAATGATACGCCGGCGGAAATTCCGAATTACGCCGGGGTATCTGTAGATACACCGGCGTAACTCTTTTGAGAATCTGGCCCAGTATCCTCAGAGTATTTGTGCCCGACGTTGCGCCGGCGCAACGTAAATTCCTAGGCGTAAGCCGGCGTAATTGAAAGTAGGAAGGAAGTGGGCGTGTTCCATTGAAATGAGCCGTGACCCCATGCAAATGAAGGGCCGAACGGACGGCGCATGCGCCGTGACGCTGACTATGTTCATCGCCTCTATGCGCATGCTCAGAACTAGGCGTAATCAGTGAGATACGAACTAGGCCCGGCGTAATTAGTGAGATACGCCCAGGGCATAAATACGCCCAGACATGCGCCCGTCCAGTGCAAAAGTACATCCGTTTGTTTCCCCCCCTGAAGCAAGGTACTTTTGTTCTTTTCTTTGTAGCTGTTTGATTTAGAGCCATGTCTGCTCCAGCAGCTCCGAAGAAGAGAAAGCTAAATTATACCACACAGGAGAAGGCGATCATTATCAGGGCCCTTGGCCCAGTATGATACATTTCTCCATGGGGCAGAGAGTGCCAATACCACCCAGGCCAGGAGGAGGGAGATCCTGGCACTGATTGCTGCAGATGTCAATGCGTTGGGGAGTGAGTTCAGATCCCCCAATGACATTTTTAAAAAGATAAATGACCTGCGGCGCCTGGTCAAAGGTAAGCTGACCAGGATGAGCACTCATGCCAGGGGCACTGGAGGGGGACCAGCAACTACTGAGACGCTCACTGCTGAGGAGCAGGTGGTTGCCCAGTGCCTCCACAGGCATCAAGTGGAGGGAGTGGAGGGCTTTGACTCCATTGTGGATGCCTTGAGGACAGGTAAGTGTGTTTTATTTCCTATCTGGTGTGTAGCATGTGTGGGGGTGGAAGGGAACATGTGACAAGTGTGTGAATCCTCCAACATGTGAATGTTTTGTGTCATCCACAGATGTGCAGGAGGGTGCTGGGCCATCTGGCCAGTCCACACCATCCCCCGGACATTAGGCTGAGTCAGACCACCTGGCAAGCCAGGAGTCCTCTGTGGAAGGGAGTGGCCACATCTCTCCTCAGGAGGTGGTTGAGGAGGAGGAGGTGATGAGTGGGAATGAGGTGAGGCTCCATTTGGAGGAGTCTTCCCCTGTGGCTGGCACCAGTCAGCTCTCCATCAGGGGTAGCCCCTCCCGCTCCTCCCCCAACAGGGCTTCCCCCCCAAGGGTCTCCCCTTCTCCCAGGCCCCAAGCCACTTCAGGACCCAGGAAGGTGTCTAGGAAGACAAGGGGGTGTCAGATGTTATCCCTAAACACCTCAGGAGGGACCAGGCCCGCCAGACCCGCCATCTGGGGGAGGTTGCCATGAGTATGGACCACATGGCCCAAAGCATGGCCTCCGTGAAGGAAGCTGTGGAGGAGTTGGGCTGCAATTCCACAGCTGTGGTCACCTGCCTGGCTGATCTGCAGGCCACCACAGCAGGCCTGGGTGAGGAGTTCCACGCCCTGACAGAGGCTGTCAGGGACAACACGGCAGCCATCCAGGCGGGGGTGCGGCTGCAGGCGGACACCAATGCGGTCCTCACCCGCATCGCCCTGGCATTGGAGGCCAGGCCGCCAGGCGTGGAGAGACCATGGGATGCTCCTTCTCCTGATTCCCCCCCCCCATGAGTCTCCCATGAGGAGCCGGGGCCGTGGCCGCCACAGGCGCGGGGCACGGCAGCGCAGTCATTTTTTGGGGATTTTTTTATTTTCGACTCAGGTTATGAGTGTTTTATGTTTCTTTTTGGAATATACTCAGGTTATGAGTTGTTATTTTTTTGTAGCCAAAGCACACGGTTAGTAGTGCAGGCTACAGTGTGACTGGTGTTTGAATGCGGGGGTTACATTTCTGCTGGAAAAGGGGTGTCACCCTTGGTTGTCGGGGAGAAGTGATCCCCAGGACCAGGGAGAAGTGATCCCCAGGTCCGTGTGAATGGTGTATGAATGTACAGCAACATAATTGGAGCCTTGCCGTGGCGTTGCTGCTCCCAAGTCCTGATTGGTGGACTTGGGCTAATCCAATGTGATGTGGATGTGGGGTGTGTGTGCTAGGGACCACAGTGGTGTGCATGCGTGCATTCTTCTTGTGCCATGATGAATGTGTGTGTTTAACGTGCAAAGATGCCTACTGTGAGGCATCTCCTGACTGCTCTTCCCTCAGAAGACGGGGTAGCCTCGGTCAGGGGGGGAATGTCTGGTTCGGGGGTCAGGTCATCACGTATGTCAATCTCCAGGCCCTTTCTCACGGCGAAGTTGTGCAGCATGCAACATGCACAGATGATCTGGCACACAAAGTTTGGGGAATACAACAGGGTACCCCCAGACTTATCCAGGCATCGGAAACGGGACTTCAGGAGACCAAAGGTGCGTTCCACCACTGCACGGGTAAGTGTGTGTGCATCATTGTATCTTTGCTCTCCTGGGGTTTCAGGATTCCGGAATGGAGTCATGAGATGGGGTCCAAGTGCATATGCAGAGTCACCTGGAAGGGAAAAGACAGGAGGATGTTAGTCATGCATGTGCCCCTCGTGATGTCTGCATCATGGGGTGGGACAGTCATGCCTGACTCCCATGTCACTCACCAACCAGCCAGCTGTCCCCATACACGTTCTGTTCGAATTCTGTTGGGATGGGGCTTTGACGGTATATGTAGCTGTCGTGGTTGGACCCTGGGTGTTTGGCACGGATGTGCCATATGAGGCATTGGGCATCGGCTATCACCTGTACGTTGATGAAATGCCAGTGCTACTGATTGCGGTATATGTGCTCTCTGTCACGGGGGGGCCATAGTGCCACATGTGTGCAATCAATGGCCCCCACGGTGAGGTGGGAATCCTGCAATCATGTAGAAATACCGCATTGCCTTCACCCGCAGATGCTCCTGGGTGGGTCTGACAATGTGGTGGGACATGCGTCTGAGGATTGTGGGGACAACCTGGTGCACACATCTGCTAATGGAGGATTGTGCCATCCCAGCCACAACTCCACTTGTACGCTGGAACGAGCCACTGGCAAGGAAATGGAGTGTTGCCTGTACCTTGACCAGTGGCTCCACTGCATGTGAGCGGTGTGTCTGGCTGGTGATGTCATCCTTTAGGGTTGTGGTTAATTCCAGGATGGCAGTAGGCCTGAATCTGAAGATGCGATACACCTCCGATTCCCCCATGCCAAAGATGTTTATGCGCGGTGCCCTCCTCCGTGCCCTCCTCCGTGCCCTCCTCCTTCTACGCGCATGTGAAGCCAGTAGTATAGCTATGACCATGGATTCCCCTGGCATGTTGGCATACAGATTGTTGTCCTGCAAGTGTGGATGCTCAGCTCGTCCCTAACAGTGCTGCTGAAGCTGCTCTCCAGCTGACCTGCACACGTCTGGTGCAAAGTTACAGCTGCTATTATGAGGGGTAACTTTAGACCGGACGTATGTCTTATGCACGCCGTGCGTAGCCCGTGTCGGGTGCACGTACGTTCGTGGATCGCCGTATCTCCCTCATTTGCATATTTGAATAGCAAAACAATGGTGCGTCCAGCGTATATTTGCACCCACGATGCGCCGGCGTAGAAAAATTACGTTGGACGGAAAAACCTATTTTTCAGGCGTATCTCGTTTTGTGGATACGGCGCATAGTTACACTGGCGTATATATACACTTACGCCGTGCATCTCGAGATACGCCGGCGTAAGTGCTTTGTGGATCTGCCCCTCAGTCTCTGCAACACTTAACCACAGTGGCCCAGATTCAGGTAGATTTTCCCATTAGTTGCACATGTGAAGAGCAGCTGATTTGCTCTGCGCTGGGGCAAATTGGAAAGATTGCCACCTGATTCAGGATTCCTTTGTAAGGCAAAAATCAGGGCGTAAGGCAGTGCAAGTGAAAGTGGGTGTGCCCTATGCAAATGATCTTTTTTCCACTCAGCAGTGGTTTGCGCCTATTTTCAGGGCAAATTCTGCCAGCTGCTTGCACTGAGCAAATAAATAGGGGCAGACCTGCGCAGGGTCCTGTGCAAAATTACATCCTGCTTTTGCCACCGCCCCCCCCCCCCCCCCCTGAGCAAGGTAATTTTGCCCTTTTTGCTGATATGGCACCTCCTCATGAAAAAAAAAAGAAAAGCTAATTTTTATAGCTTCAGAGATGGAGATACTTCTTGCGGCACTCACGCGCCATAGTGATGTGCTGTATGGTGCCCAGCGGCAGCACTCCACTGTAGCCCAAAGGAGGGCTATCTATGATGGCATTACCCTGGACATAAATGCCCTGGGTAATGAAGAAAGGACGTGGGAGGACATTCAAAAGAAGTTGAATGACATGCGGCGTGGGGTCCGGGATAAGCTTGTGCTTATCCGTAAGCATACGAGTGGCACGGGAGGAGGACCACTCTGCAAGATCCGTCTAAATCCTGATGAGGAGGTGATCGCGCAAAGTCTAGCGCTGGAGCAGGTGGAGGGGAGTCCCAGGATACGACTCCACTGTTGGGGACTTGGGGACTGTAAGTTTTTTGTTTTCATATTTGCTGTGTATCATGGGAGGGGGTAGAATTGGAACATATGAGGGGGTAGAAGGGAACATGTAACAAGTTTTTTGTTTTCATATTTGCTGTGTATCATGGGAGGGGTAGAAGTGAACATATGAGGGGGGTAGAAGGGAACATGTAACAAGTTTTTTGTTTTCATATTTGCTGTGTATCACGGGAGGGGGGTAGAAGTGAACATATGAGGGGTAGAAGGGAACATGTAACAAGTTTTTTGTTTTCATATTTGCTATGTATCATGGGAGGGGGTAGAAGTGAACATATGAGGGGGTAGAAGGGAACATGTAACAAGTTTTTTGTTTTCATATTTGCTGTGTATCATGGGAGGGGGTAGAAGTGAACATATGAGGGGGGTAGAAGGGAACATGTAACAAGTTTTTTTGTTTTCATATTTGCTGTGTATCATGGGAGGGGGTAGAAGTGAACATATGAGGGGGTAGAAGGGAACATGTAACAAGTTTTTTGTTTCATATTTGCTGTGTATCATGGGAGGGGGTAGAAGTGAACATATGAGGGGGTAGAAGGGAACATGTAACAAGTTTTTTGTTTTCATATTTGCTGTGTATCATGGGAGGGGGGTAGAAGTGAACATATGAGAAGTGTGTTTGCTCCAGCAACATGTGTTTTTTTTGTGTCATCCACAGGTGGTGATGATGAAGCTGGGCCGTCGTCGGCTGCGGGGCGACCCACGCCATCCCCACATGAGCATGGGGTCCAGTCAGGCCCCATGGACATACTGGCCATGTTTGTTGAGGAGGAGATTTTACCAAGGCCAAGTATGGAGGAGGAAGTGGTGGAGGAGTCATTTATCCTCAACCTGGAGGACTCTGGCTACCTCCAGGAGGATCCCACCATCCCTGACCAACCCACCACCCCCCCCGACCATCACGTCATCCCCCTCCAGGGCAAGCCCCTCCAGTGTCCCCCTCCTCCAGTGTCCCCCCCTCCAGTGTGGCCCCCTCCCCTTCTTCTCCCTCTGTTCATGCCCCAGCCTCTCCTCCTCCCAGGAAGGCTCTTTCAAAAAACGAGGGGTGTACCCTCCAGCCTCCGTCAAGGGTCTGCAGGAGGAGCAGGCCCGGCAGACCCGCCATCTAGGGGCCATGGTGGTAGATCTGAGGCGGGTGGCGGACAGCCTGGCATCCTCCTCCTCCTCTGTTGAGCAGGCCCTCACCCTGCATGCTGACCGGGAGAAAAAAATTGCAGAGAGCCTGGAGGAAGTCAGTGTGAACTGTTCAGCCATGGTGACCTGCATGGTTGACCAGCAGGGCGCCACCGCTTTACTGACAGCGGAGGTGAGCAGGTTGGCAGGTGCGGTGGAGGCCAACACTGCTGCTGTGCGTGAGGAGGGGAGACTTACCCGGCGTCACCACCGGAACACCACCACCCGGCAAATGCGCATGTTGGCCCAGACCAACACCGTCCTCACCCGCCTGGCCAACGCCATGGAGGGCATGCAGGCACCACCTGCCAGGAGTGTTAAAGTAGGGGTTGATGCTCCCCCCCCTCCATCCCCACCCCATGCTTCATCTCCACCACAGGCTCAACCACGGAGACTGAGGAGCCAGAGCCGGGGCACCCTTGGCCCAAAGATGTCCAAAAAAAATTAAATTAAATTAAGATTATGAGTTTTTGATTCTTTTGTATATGCTCAGAATATGATTTTTTGTTGGTTTTGTATATGCTCAAAGTTTGAGTTTTTATTTTATTTTGTAGTCCCTACACACGGTGAGGAGTGTATACTACAGTGTGACTGGTGTGTGAATGGGGGGGGGGGGTGTCACTCCTGCTGGAAAAGGGGTGTCACCCTCTGCCATGTGAAAGGTGTATGAATGAACAGCAACATAATTGGAGCCTTGACGCGGCGTTGCTGCTCCCTAATACCATGTGGTATCGTTGGGTCTAATCCAATTTTGGGTGCATGTGGGGTGTGTGTGCTAGGGACCACAGTGGTGTGCATGCGTGCATTCTACTTGTGACATGATTAATGTGTGTGTTTAACGTGAAAAGAGACGTTCCACGAGACCACTCCTGATTGCTCTTCCCTCAGTAGACCGGGTAGAGTTTCTTGGGGGGGGGGGGGGATTGCGTGGTTCAGGGGTCAGGTCATCACGTATGTCAATCTGCATGCCCCTTCTCTCGGCAAAGTTATGCAGAATACAACATGCCCCGATGATCTGGCATACAAAGTTGGGTGAATACAACAGGGTCCCCCCGGATTTATCCAGACTTCTGAAACGGGATTTAAGGATGCTAAATGTGCGTTCCACCACTGCACGGGTACGTGCGTGAGCTTCATTAAATCTTTCCTCTCCTGGGGTTTGGGGGTTCCGGAATGGGGTCATCATGTGAGGTCCCAGGGCATATGCAGAGTCACCTGGAAGGGAAAAGACAGAAGGATGTTAGTCATGCATGTGCCCCTCGTGATGTCTGCATCATGGGGGGGGACAGTCATACCTGACACCCATGTCACTCACCAATCAGCCAGCTGTCTCCATACATGTTCTGGTCAAACTCGGTTGGGATGGGGCTCTGACGGTAGATAAAACTGTCATGGCTGGACCCGGGGTGTTTGGCACGGACATGCCATATGAGGCCATGGGCATCCACGATCACCTGGACATTTATGGAATGCCAGTGCTTCCTGTTACAGTAGATATGCTCTAGGTGATGGGGGGGGGCGTAGTGCCACATGGGTACAATCAATTGCACCCACAGTGCGTGGGAATCTGTCTATTGAATAGAAATCGGTGATTGCCTTCTGCCGCAGGTCATCCGTGGTTGGTTTGATAAATTGGTTGGCCATGCGCCTGAGTATTGCAGGGATCACTTGGTGGACACACCTGCTCATGCTGGATTGGGACATCCCAGCCACCATTCCACCTGTGCGCTGAAATGATCCACTTGCCAAAAAATGCAGGGTTGCCACGACCTTCACCAGTGGCTGCACTGCCTGGCCACGATGTGTCTGGCTGCTGATGTCATCCTGCAGGATTCTTGCCAATTCAAGGATTACTTCAGGGCTGAATCGAAAAAATGTGATACACCTCAATATCACTCATGTCAAAGATGTTGTGGCGCAATCTGTATACCCTCTCCCGTGCCCTCCTACGAGTCAGTTCACTCAATAAGATAGCAAGAACCATAGCTGCCCCTGGCATGTTGGCACACAGATGTGAGATCCAGAAAGTGTGGGTGCTCTGCTTGTTCAGCTCGTCCGTCTTGGTGCTGCTGTAGTTGCTCTCCAGCTGACCTGTGGCCATCTGTTGCTAACTTGCCCCTGCTTTTATAAAGTGCAAATTTGCCCCGGCCAAACAGCTTGGGGAGCAAAATGCTCCTCACACGCGCAAGTTTATGAATCAGTGGCAGTTCCTCATTTGCATATTTGCTGAGGGAAAACCATGAGAGCGCAGGTTGCTCCCTGAGCAAAATTGCCCCTTAATTGCGCCGGGGCAGAGAAACTGCCTCCGTGCAAAAATGGCACATTTCAGGCTTAGCTTGCTTTCTGGGTCACCCGCAAATTTGCCTGGGAGCAAATCCGTACTTGCGCGGCGCAAATTACACTTGCTCCCGCGCAAGTTGTACCTGAATCTGGGCCAGTGTTAGTTATGGGAGTCTCCTCCTTGATGCAATTCATGTGATATAGCGAAGACTATAAAGAATGGTCCAGATTCAGGTAGATTTGCCCATTAGTTGCAAATGTGAAGAGCAGCTGATTTGCTCTGCGCTGGGGCAAATTGGAAAGATTGCCACCTGATTCAGGATTCCTTTTGTCTGCTAACTTGCTCCTTTGTAAGGCAAAAATCAGGGCGTAAGGCAGCGCAAGTGAAAGTGGGTGTGCCCTATGCAAATGATCTTTTTTCCACTCAGCAGTGGTTTGCACCTATTTTCAGGGCAAATTCTGCCCACCTGCTTGCACTGAGCAAATAAATAGGGGCAGACCTGCGCAGGTCCTGTGCAAAATTACATCCTGCTTGTTCCACCCCCCCTGAGCAAGGTAATTTTGCCCTTTGCTGCGAGATGGCACCTCCCGTCCCAGGAAGGCTAATTTTGTGGCAGCGGAGATGGAGATCATGCTGGAGGCACTGACGCGCCATACTGCTGTTCTGTATGGCGCTGAATGCCAAAATACTACCGTAGCCCAAAGGAGGGCAATATTTGAGGCGATAACCTTAGACATCAATGCCCTGGGCTTTGAGGACCGGACTTGGATGGACATCCAGAAAAAGTTCACGGACATGCGGCGTCGCGTCCCGGACAAAATTGTCCTCATTAAAAAGCACATCAGGGGCACGGGAGGAGGACCAGCCTGTTCTGTGCGACTCAATCCGGAGGAGGTCATCTCTCAGAGTCTAGCGCTGGAGCAGGTGGAGGGACTGCCAGGCTATGACTCCACTGTTGGGGACTTGGGGACTGGTAAGTTTTTTGTTTCTCATATCTGCTGTGTATCATGGGAGGGGGTAGAAGGGAACATATGAGGGGGTAGAAGGGAACATGTAACAAGTTTTTGTTTCTCATATCTGCTGTGTATCATGGGAGGGGGTAGAAGGGAACATATGATAAGTGTGTTGCTCCAGCAACATTTTTGTTTTGTGTCATCCACAGATGTTGATGATGAGGCTGGGCCGTCGTCGGCTGTAGGGCGACCCACGCCATCCCCAGAACATCATGGGGTGCAGTCAGGCCCCCTGCAGATACTGGGCATGTTGGTGGAGGAGGATATCGGCCAGAGTCCATCTAGGGAGGAGGAAGTGGTGGAGGAGGCCGTTATCCTCAATCTGGAGGAAGCAGTGTCCCTCCAGGAGGATCCCACCATCCCTGACCGACCCACCACCCCCCCGACCATAACATCATCCCCCTCCAGTGTCCCCCCCTCCAGTGTCCCCCCCTCCAGTGTCACTCCCTCCTGTGTGACCCTCCCTCCAGTGTCCCTCCCTCCCCTTCTGCTCCCTCAGTTCGTGCCCCAGCCTCTCCTCCAAGGAAGGCTCTTTCTAAAACTAGGGGTGTACCCTCCAGCCTCCGTGAGGGTCTGCAGGAGGAGCAGGCCCGGCAGACCCACCATATAGGGAGATGGTGGGAGACCTGAGGTGGGTGGCGGACAGCCTGGCATCCTCCTCCTCCTCTGTCCAGCAGGCCCTCACCCACCATGCTGACCGGGGGACCGACAGAATGAGACCCTGGAGGATGTTAGTGGCAACTGCGCAGCCATTGTGACCTGTCTGGTTGAACAGCAGGATGCCACTGCATTATTAACTTCGGAGGTGAGCAGGTTGGCAGGTGCAGTGGAGGCCAACACTGCTGCTGTGCGGGAGGAGGGGAGACTTATGCCGCGTACACACCATCACTTTATGTGATGAAAAAAAATGACGTTTTTAAAAACGTCACTTTAATTGACTGTGTGTGGGGGAAAACGTCGTTTTATGTCTTGTAAAAAACGACCAAAAAAAATTGAAGCATGCTTCAATTTTATGTGTCGTTTTCAAAAGTGCACTTTTTACTTCACAGAAATTGACCGTGTGTAGCAAAAAACGTCGTTTTCTAAGACGTTTTTTCATCCACGCATGCCCAGAATCTACTTATGAAGCAAGCTTCAATGGGAAAACGTGGTGGAACGTAACCTCACTTTGCTAGAACATTGTGTAGGCAACTTCGTCTTTGAAAATTGAAGTTTCAAAAACGTCATTTTTTACTTCACAGAAATTGTCGTTTTTTTTCATCACATAAAGTGATGGTGTGTACGCGGCATTACCCGACGGCAGTTGAGGATCACCACCCCATGGCAGATGAGGATGTTGGGACAGACCAACACCGTTCTCAACCGCCTGGCCAACGCCATGGAGGGCTTGCAGGCACCACCTGCCAGGAGAGATGAAGTAGGGGTTGATGCTCCCCCCCCCCTCCATCCCCACCCCATGCTCCACCACGGCGTCTGAGGAGCCAGAGCCGGGGCACCCTTGGGCCAAGGATGTCCAAAAGAAAAAAATAATTTATGACCATTTTTTTTTTTTTTGGTGGCTCAGATTATGAGCTTGTTTTTTGGTTATGCTCAGATTTTTAGTTTTTTTTTTTATTGATGCTCAGATTATGAGCTTTTTTTTTATTTTGTAGCTGCCCCTGGCATGTTGGCACACAGATGTGAGATCCAGAAAGTGTGGGTGCTCTGCTTGTTCAGCTCGTCCGTCTTGGTGCTGCTGTAGTTGCTCTCCAGCTGACCTGTGGCCATCTGTTGCTAACTTGCCCCTGCTTTTATAAAGTGCAAATTTGCCCCGGCCAAACAGCTTGCGCGCTTTGGGAGCAAAATGCTCCTCACACGCGCAAGTTTATGAATCAGTGGCAGTTCCTCATTTGCATATTTGCTGAGGGAAAACCATGAGAGCGCAAGTTGCTCCCTGAGCAAAATTGCCCCTTAATTGCGCCGGGGCAGAGAAACTGCCTCTGTGCAAAAATGGCACATTTCAGGCTTAGCTTGCTTTCTGGGTCACCCGCAAATTTGCCTGGGAGCAAATCCGTACTTGCGCGGCGCAAATCACACTTGCTCCCGCGCAAGTCGTACCTGAATCTGGGCCAATGTTTGCATGTACCAATTTTACTATTTTTAACCACTTCCCTACCGGGCCTATTCTGGCACTTCTCTCCTTCATGTAAAAAAATATTTTTTTTGCTAGAACCCCCAAACATTATATATATATTTTTTAGCAGACACCCTAGAGAATAAAGTGGCGGTCATTGCAACTTTTTATCTTGCACAGTATTTGCGCAATAATTTTTTGGGGGAAAAAAAACAGTTCCATGAATTAAAAAGTAACAAAAAACAGTAAAGTTAGCCAACCCTCATCATCCCATGCTCTGCATCTAGGTACGTGAAAATGGCCAATGGCAACATATTAACAACATCTCACTTACATTACCTTTTAAAGACTTAGGGCTAGATTCTGCAAGAATTTTCGCCGGCGTATCTATTGATATGCCGCGTAAATTCAAAGCTGCGCCGGCGTATCTTCTTTCTGTATTCAGAAAGCAAGATATGCCGAAATTAGGCTAAGATCCGACTGGCTTAAGTCTCTTTTACGCCGTCGTATCTTAGTTGCATATTTACGCTGGCCGCTAGGTGGCGCTGCCGTCGATTTTATCGTAGAATATGCAAATGAGCTGGATACACTGATTTAGAAACGTACGTGCGCCCGGCGGATTTTTTTACGTTGTTTGCGTAAAGGCTTTTTCCGGCGTAACGTTACTCCTGCTATATGAGGCATAGCCAATGTTAAGTATGGACGTCGTTACCGCGTCGAATTTTGAAAATTTTACATTGTTTTCGTAAGTCGTTCGCGAATAGGGCTTTGCGTAAATTACGTCCACGTCGAAAGCATTGACTATTTGCGACGTGATTAGGAGCATGCGCACTGGGATACGTTCACGGACGGCGCATGCGCCATTCGTGAGAAACGTCATTAACGTGGGGTCATGTTTTATTTACTTAAACATGCCCACCTCTTCAGAATTTGAATTTGGCGCGCTTACGCCGGCAGATGTACGCTACGCCGCCGTAACTTAGGGCGCAGGTTGTGAATCCAGCCCCAGCCTCACTAAGTTACGGCGGCGTAGCGTATCTCAGATACGCTACGCCCGCACAAACTTACAGCGGGCTTTATGAATCTAGCCCATACAGTATATAATAACCTGTTACATTTGTCCAAAAAGGTTAAATAACAAAAGGTTAAAAAAGGTTAAATAACAACAAAAGGACTGATATCTCACCAACAATTTAAGCCAAGAGGTATACTTAAAAATCCAGAATAACTCTCTACATAGGAACGTTGTTTGGGGTAATCTCCTTGTGTGTGTATCCATTTTTCCAATACCATAACATTTTATTAACTGTAATATCAGACATATAATTAATTTAGTAACATAACTTGACACTTACACTCCACTGTAACAATGTATTTGTGGCGGACATCCCCTTCTGAGTTCTTGGCAATACACTCATACTCTCCATCATCATCTTCATTCACATTTTCAATACGAAGAATCTTCTTATATTCATCAAAACGGCGGTGACTAGGGTCCATATTTCCAGTGAGAGGCAGCCACTCAATGTCTGGAGTGGGGCTATCCAGAAAAAATAGAGATAAGAATAAACATTTAATTTTAAAGAATAAAATAAACAAATGCAGCTACACACTGTGTTTAGGGAGTCCTGCATGTACAGTATAATATACAGTAATACAGTAATACCTTGGATTGCGTGCAGGGCAGTCTTTAACATTCATTGGGCCCTGGGCAAAGATTTTATTGGGGGCCCCCCCAGCTAGACTCAAGATGAGTTTACTGCAGAAGATCAGGCAGTGATTGTGATTGGCTGCCAGAGATTACAACACATCATTACAGCTCACAGATTAATTGCTAGAGGTTACAGAACATCATTACTGCTCACTACTTGGATTCTAGAGGTTACTGCAAATCAATATTACTCACTGATTCGTTGTAAGAGGTTACTACACATCATAACCTCTCAGTGCAAATTGAAGGTGTGGCCAAACTGCACTAGTATTGAGGGGTGAGGTGGGTGCAGAGGGAGGTGGGTACAGAGGAAGGTGGGTACAGATGGAGGTGGTCTAGAGGAAGGTGGGTGCAGGCTGAGGTGGGTGCAGAGTGCAGGACTGAGGTGGGTACAGAGGGAGGTGGGTACAGAGTGCAGGACTGAGGTGGGTACAGAGGGAGGTGGGTGCAGATGGAGGTGGGTACAGAGGGAGGTGGGTACAGAGGGAGGTGGGTACAGAGGGAGGTGGGTGCAGAGGGAGGTGGGTACAGAGGAAGATGGGTGCAGATGGAGGTGGGTACAGGGTGCAGATGGAGGTGGGTACAGAGGGAGATGGGTGCAGAGGGAGGTGGGTGCAGAGGGAGGTGGATCTAGAGGAAGGTGGGTGCAGGCTTAGGTGGGTGTAGGTGGAGGTGGGTGCAGAGGGAGATGGGTGCAGAGCGCAGGACTGAGGTGGGTACAGAGTGCAGGACTGAGGTGTGTACAGAGGGAGGTGGGTGCTGGAGGTAGGTACAGAGGGAGGTGGGTGCAGATGGAGGTGGGTAAAGAGGGAGGTGGGTGCATAGGGAGATGGGTGCAGATGGAGGTGGGTGCAGAGTGCAGGACTGAGGTGGGTACAGAGGGAGGTGGGTACAGAGTGCAGGACTGAGGTGGGTACAGAGGGAGGTGGGTGCAGATGGAGGTGGGTACAGATGGAGGTGGGTACAGAGGGAGATGGGTACAGAGGGAGGTGGGTACAGAGGGAGGTGGGTGCAGAGGGAGGTGGGTGCAGAGGAAGATAGGTGCAGATGGAGGTGGGTACAGGGTGCAGATGGAGGTGGGTACAGAGGGAGATGGGTGCAGAGGGAGGTGGGTGCAGAGGGAGGTGGAGCTAGAGGAAGGTGGGTGCAGGCTTAGGTGGGTGTAGATGGAGGTGGGTGCAGAGTGCAGGACTGAGGTGGGTACAGAGTGCAGGACTGAGGTGGGTGCAGAGTGCAGATGGAGGTGGGTACAGGGTGCAGATGGAGGTGGGTACAGATGGAGGTGGGTGCATATGAAGGTGGGTGCATATGGAGGTGGGTACAGAGGGAGGTGGGTACAGATGGAGGTGGGTGCATATGGAGGCGGGTACAGAGTGCAGATGGAGGTGGGTACAGGGTGCAGATGGAGGTGGGTACAGGGTGCAGATGGAGGTGGGTGCATATGAAGGTGGGTGCATATGGAGGTGGGTACAGAGGGAGATGGGTACAGAGGGAGGTGGGTACAGAGTGCAGATGGAGGTGGGTACAGGGTGCAGATGGAGGTGGGTACAGAGGAAGGTGGGTGCAGATGGAGGTGGGTGCAGAAGGAGATGGGTGCAGAGTGCAGGACTGAGGTGGGTACAGAGTGCAGGACTGAGGTGGGTACAGAGTGCAGGACTGTGGTGGGTACAGAGTGCAGGACTGAGGTGGGTACAGAGGGAGGTGGGTACAGAGGGAGGTGGGTGCAGAGGGAGGTGGGTGCAGAGGGAGGTGGGTACAGGGTGCAGATGGAGGTGGGTACAGGGTGCAAATGGAGGTGGGTGCAGATGAAGGTGGGTACAGAGGGAGTTGGGTACAGGGTAAAGATGGAGGTGGGTGCAGAGGGAGGTGGGTGCAGATGGAGGTGGGTGCAGATGGAGATGGGTGCAAAGGGAGGTGGGTACAGATGGAGGTGGGTACAGAGGGAGATGGGTACAGAGGGAGGTGGGTACAGAGGGAGGTGGGTGCAGAGGGAGGTGGGTGCAGAGGAAGATGGGTGCAGATGGAGGTGGGTACAGGGTGCAGATGGAGGTGGGTACAGAGGGAGATGGGTGCAGAGGGAGGTGGGTGCAGAGGGAGGTGGAGCTAGAGGAAGGTGGGTGCAGGCTTAGGTGGGTGTAGATGGAGGTGGGTGCAGAGTGCAGGACTGAGGTGGGTACAGAGTGCAGGACTGAGGTGGGTGCAGAGTGCAGATGGAGGTGGGTACAGGGTGCAGATGGAGGTGGGTACAGATGGAGGTGGGTGCATATGAAGGTGGGTGCATATGGAGGTGGGTACAGAGGGAGGTGGGTACAGATGGAGGTGGGTGCATATGGAGGTGGGTACAGAGGGAGGTGGGTACAGAGTGCAGATGGAGGTGGGTACAGGGTGCAGATGGAGGTGGGTACAGGGTGCAGATGGAGGTGGGTGCATATGAAGGTGGGTGCATATGGAGGTGGGTACAGAGGGAGGTGGGTACAGAGTGCAGATGGAGGTGGGTACAGGGTGCAGATGGAGGTGTGTACAGAGGAAGGTGGGTGCAGATGGAGGTGGGTGCAGAAGGAGATGGGTGCAGAGTGCAGGACTGAGGTGGGTACAGAGTGCAGGACTGAGGTGGGTACAGAGTGCAGGACTGTGGTGGGTACAGAGTGCAGGACTGAGGTGGGTACAGAGGGAGGTGGGTACAGAGGGAGGTGGGTGCAGAGGGAGGTGGGTGCAGAGGGAGGTGGGTACAGGGTGCAGATGGAGGTGGGTACAGGGTGCAAATGGAGGTGGGTACAGAGGGAGTTGGGTACAGGGTAAAGATGGAGGTGGGTGCAGAGGGAGGTGGGTGCAGATGGAGGTGGGTGCAGATGGAGATGGGTGCAAAGGGAGGTGGGTACAGATGGAGGTGGGTACAGAGGAAGGTGGGTGCAGATGGAGGTGGGTGCAGAGGGAGATGGGTGCAGAGTGCAGGACTGAGGTGGGTACAGAGTGCAGGACTGAGGTGGGTACAGAGTGCAGGACTGAGGTGGGTACAGAGGGAGGTGGGTACAGAGGGGGGTGGGTGCAGAGGGAGGTGGGTACAATGTGCAGATGGAGGTGGGTGCAGAGGGAGGTGGGTAAAGAGGAAGGTGGGTGCAGGCTGAGGTGGGTGTAGAGGGAGATGGGTGCAGAGTGCAGGAATGAGGTGGGTACAGAGTGCAGGACTGAGGTGGGTGCAGAGGGAGGTGGGTACAGAGGGAGATGAGTGCAGAGGGAGGTGAGTACAGAGGGAGGTGGGTACAGAGGGAGATGGGTGCAGAGGGAGATGGGTACAGGGTGCAGATGGAGGTGGGTACAGAGGGAGGTGGGTGCAGAGGGAAGTGGGTGCAGAGGGGGGTGGGTGCAGAGGGAGGTGGGTGCAGAGGGAGATGGGTGCAGAGGGAGGTGGGTGCAGAGGGAGGTGGGTACAGGGTGCAGATTGAGGTGGGTGCAGATGGAGGTGGGTACAAAGTGCAGATGGAGGTGGGTGCAGAGGGAGGTGGGTACAGAGGGAGGTGGGTGCAGATGGGGGTGGGTACAGAGGGAGATGAGTGCAGAGGGAGGTGGGTACAGGGTGCAGAGGGAGGTAGGTACAGATGGAGATGGGTGCAGATGGAGGTGGGTACAGAGGGAGGTGGGTACAGGGTGCAGATAGAGGTGGGTACAGAGGGAGGTGGGTACAGGGTGCAGATGGAGGTGGGTACAGGGTACAGATGGAGGTGGGTACAGAGGGAGATGGGTGCAGAGGGAGATGGAGGTGGGTACAGGGTGCATATGGAGGTGGGTACAGATGGAGGTGGGTACATGGTGGAGATGGAGGTAAGTACAGATGGAGGTGGGTACAGGGTGCAGATGGAGGTGGGTACACGGTGCAGATGGAGGTAGGGAGATGGGTTCAGAGGGAGGTGGGTGCAGGCTAAACTTTTTAAAACACTGACCAGACCTGCAAGTCAAGCAGGAACCACCAGGCAGCTGCACTCCACTCCGCTCACTCTGATCTCTCACCCTCCTCCCTGCTCCTCAGATCAGGTACACTGGTGACTGGTCACTGAAACGCATAGCAAGGGGCGGGGCCAGAGTGTCAGTTGAACTCAAGGCCCCGCCCACCCGCGACCCGGGTGTTGGAAAAGTTTTCTATGTGCATTGTGTGACTATTTATAAAAATGTAAAATTGAGTCCAGTTTCTGTAATGGCTTTTAAAAAGACATGTTACTTCCGGTTCCGGCGCCTCATGGAGTGACTGCTCTCCTCAGCAGCTCCCGCCGCACGACTCCGTATCCAGCCTACAAAACCCCCTCGAGCAGCCATCCGAACCCCCCTCCACCTCTGGGCACATCCCCCCACGACCATGGATCGGTTCGTGGAGAAATCGGGCACCCGCAGCCACTCGGCCCAGACGGCGCCGCCGGCGGCGGCTAAGCCGCAAATCGAGGCCCCGGCTTTGGCCTACTCCGCTCCGCGGATCCCAGACGCGCCGGCGGCGATGGAGGTGAGCGGCGCTATTTCCCCCTCTCCTCCCTCACACGCTCCCTCACCCCAATCAACGGGGAATAGCACATCCTCACCCCACCAAGCGGGGGATAATACAACCGAGCGTAGCTGCCCTGCTGAACCCCATGATAGCAGCTTCGGTGGAAAAAGCTGTAAATGCAGGGATGGCACAGATCAAGGCCCAGCTTGGGGAGCATGGCTCAAGATTAAATGAATTAGAACACCGCCTGTCTAGTGCGGAAGAGGATCTATACCATGCCCAGGCCATGGAACACGCACAGGACAAGACGAACCAATTCGTTCTTCAAAAATTAGACGATTTAGAAAACAGATCCAGGCGAAGTAACCTACGTTTCGTAGGTGTCCCGGAATCACTTCAGGCCACCACACTCGCCGAGTTCTGCGCCCAGCGCATCCCGGAAGCGCTGGGCCTTCCTGGCCCTTGCACGGTAGAACGTGCCCACCGTATGGGGGCTTTTAATTCGGAACGCATCACCAAATACCTAAACTACGCTGAAAAGTCCCTCATACTACACTCCTTTCGGCAGGCCCGCCAGCTCCAGATCGATGGTATAAAAGTGCTAGTATTTGCAGACTATTCCATTGAGGTCTCTAAGAGACGTAAGGCCTTTCAACAGGTTTGCTCTGAACTTTTCAAACAACAAATCAAGTTTACCTTAGCCTTCCCGGCTATACTACGCCTCAAGGCCCCGAATGGAGATCAGCTGACTTTTCAGGACCCCTCAGAAGCTGAAGCTTTCCTGCGGTCGCGGCACCCATACCTCAACCCTCAGACGCCCTCCAAGGCCCCTGCACTTAATCGTTCCCTGGACCAGAGAAGCCCGAGGAAGGAATCGCCTAAGCGTTTCAGAGCCTCGGCCCATGATCCGGCCTGGGCCACCGCGAGATGATTTTCCGGCGACCAGCACGCCCTCCTGGTTCTTATTCTTCCCCCTGAGCGTCTTGCTACATCGCCAAGGTGTCCTCTGATCAGGTCCTGCTCATGCACCACTTGACCCCCAACCAACTGACGGCTCTCCACCCCCCTCTTGCCGACTGGACAGGTAGCGTTATGTGGTATATTACCCAGGTAACCCATTTGGGGTTTTTGTTTTCTTTTTTTTGTTTATACCTCTACTGTGTACCTGCATTACCCCGTTGATATGGTTCAGCTATATTCATTCAGGTTGTATCTCACTTGGATCAGTCATGTTCTCCCTATGCCCCCCTCCTTGATCGAATATATTTATATCTGTATAAATGTTATCAATGTTTTGAGATATTTGCGCCTCCTGGGCTCACTGTACGCACTAACCCTGTCTCCCCCCCCCGCTATGGGCACTGCGTGTTAGCCGTGCAAAGCTATACCACTTAACCTTGGCTCTCAGGCACAGGCCACCTATGTCGTGACAAGGGGGCCTGCTCGTACAGTGACTCCATGTGGAAAAAAGTTAAGTTTTTGCTATTGGTTTTGTTACTTTTGTCATTTTCTTTCCAGCTCCTCATTTTGCGCCCTCTTCCCCCTCCTCTCTCTCCTCCTCCCCCCGGCACTCACCTACACGCACCCTATACATCCCCTCCCCCTCGTGACTTACAGGTCCTGATCTGCCCTTACGTGGTGATCCCCCTTGGCCCCTTGTCAGATAATATCCATCGTAAAAATACATCTCAGACCCCATTCCCGGAACCCCTAACATGAAAGTTATTTCATGGAATGTGAAGGGACTCAGGTCCCCAAATAAAAGAATGAAGATCCTCAGACACCTAAAAAGAATCAAAGCGGACATAGCACTACTACAGGAAACCCATTTATCCGCATCTGATTTCCCGCGCATGAAAAAACTTTGGGTGGGCACGGTCCTGGGCTCTGAAGCGGTTGGCCGCAAGGCAGGTGTCCTCCTATTGATACATAAAAACCTTCCCTGCTCGGTTCTAGTGGTAAACTCCGATTCCCATGGCCGCCTATTATCAGCTCACCTCAAAATCGGTTCTAAAGAATTGGTCGTCTCTAATGTCTATGCCCCGAACAGCCCAGGTGGTTCGTTCTACTGTGAGCTATCTTCCTGGCTGCTGCAAAACACCAATCTTCCTCATTTGGTTGGAGGCGACTTTAATGATACCCTGCACCCGGTAGATGACAGATCTTCCCCTAAATGCTCCCGCTCAGGCCTTGACCCATTGCAACCCTCGCTATTTGCCTCCACGATGGACTTGCTTCACCTGCGAGACCTATGGCGTCTGACCCATCCCGCGGATAGGGAATTTACGTTCTATTCTAATCCCCATGCCATATTCACCAGAATAGACAATTTTTTCGGATCAGACGATCTCATCCCTCTGATATCAACCACCGATATTCTTGACATCGCAATATCCGATCACGCCCCGATATCAGTCTCCCTGGACAACCTAGACCTTCCCCCCCAACCTATGCTATGGCGCTTCTCCTCCTTCCTCCACAACCACTCCGACTTCCGACATTTTATGGAGAAAGCCTGGCTGGAATACTCCTCGGCGAATGCCCCCCACATAGATGACCCAAACCTCTTCTGGGACGCCGGCAAGGCTTTCCTCAGAGGACAAATCATTTCCTTCGCCACCTCATTTAAAAGAAACGCCCTGTCTAAGTTCAAATTAGCCAGTTCCCGTTTACATATAGCACAAAGAAACCTTTCTCTAGCTGACTCCCCTGACAACAGAGACGAATGGCACGCAGCCAAACGGTCATTCGATACGTGGGCGGACACTCTAGAAACAGTTAAAAAGTCCAACTTAGATGCCTCACTCCACAAATTTGGCAACAAGTCGGGTAAACTCCTCGCCAGACTCTGCAAAGGCTCCTTCACCCCTACCCACATCACCTCCCTAAGGGATTTGAGCGGCTCCGTCAAAACCACCCCCCCAGCTATCAACAAGGCGATGCTCCAATTTTACTCGGCCCTTTACGCTCCGGACCCCGTTGACAGATCGACGGCAAACGCCTTTCTAGAGAACCTGGACATTCCTCAGCTTACCCCCTCCCAATTAGAAAGCCTAAACGCCCCTATTTCTATCCACGAGATCTCCGAAACCATTCGCAAGCTTGCACCCTCAAAAGCCCCGGGCCCTGATGGCTTTACGGGCGAATTTTATAAGACCCTACAAAACATAGTGGAACCCACTTTACACAAAGTATATTGCGGCGTCTGGTCCGGCGGCCCCTACCTCCCCTCGGGAAACCAGGCTATTGTAAAGTTATTGTCTAAGAAAGGAAAAGACCCTCTCGAGCCAGGCTCGTACAGACCGATATCCCTTCTGAACCTTGACGTAAAAATTCTCTCTAAGATCGTTGCCAATTGGTTATCAGATATCATTCCCTCCCTGATACACCCGGCTCAATCGGGCTTTGTAAAAGGCAGGACGGCCACTTTAAATATCCGTAAAGTAATGCTGGCTTTAGAACATGCTAAACAACACCCAGAAGGCGATTTCGCCATTATCACATTGGACGCGGAGAAAGCCTTCGACAATGTCAGCTTCGAATGGCTTTCTGTGTCCATGGAGAAAATGGGTTTCTCCGGCCCCGTCTGCCATCTTATAAATGCTATGTATGCAACCCCCTCTGCGAAATTAGTGGCCGCTGGAATTCTCTCAGAGGAATTCCGCCTCCATAAGGGGACGCGACAGGGCTGCCCCCTCTCTCCCCTTCTCTTTAATTTAGCTCTAGAACCCCTGTCCAGACACCTAACCCAAGTAGCGCCCCTTCACGGCATACATTCGGGCCCCCACGAACTGCGTTCGTCTCTTTTTGCCGACGATGTCCTCATCTTTTCGGCGGACCCCTCCTCCGATATGATCACTATCAAAGCGGTTTTTGACACGTTCCGTCGCTGCTCTGGCCTCCGAATAAACTACTCCAAAAGCGAAATCCTACCATTAGGCACCCGCCCCGACCCCTCCTGGACACGCCACTCCATCTTCACGGTAGCCTCCTCTCATATTACGTACCTCGGCATAAAAATTGGCAAACTGCCCTCTTCTCTGTATCACTTAAACTACCCCCCCTTGATTTCGAAACTATCTCAGGAATTGTCGAACTGGTCGGATCTGCCGCTCTCGCTCCTGGGAAGATGCCACTTGGTCAAAATGGTCAGTTTTGCCAGATTATTATACCCGATGCAGACCATACCCCTACTCTTACGCCATAAAGATATTAAACTTATTGAATCAGCTATCTCCAAATTCATATGGCACGGCAAGAGACCCCGCATAGCTATGAAAAAACTTTTTCTTTCCAGACGCGAGGGTGGTGTAAGTCTTCCTAATGTCAGATTATATAATTTAGCATGTCTATTGAGAACGGGCTTAGATTGGATTTCACATTCGGCGAGGTATTCAAATTACTCACTAGAATCAGCCATGGTGCACCCCTTCTCCCTAGTGGCCCTTCTCCATTGTAAATGGAAATCGGTCAAACCCCCACTCCAGCATAACTTACTACTCAGGGACACGGTCATAGCCTGGAGGGAATCCAGAAAACTCCTGGGTCTGTCCCCCTTCGTATCACGTCACCTTCCTATTCAAGGCAACCCCAGCTTCCCCGCAGGACTGGACCACAAGCCCTTTAAAATATGGCAGGACAGGGGACTTACACTTTTCTCATCATTGTGTGACACCTCAACTGGCCTCCCTCTGTCTTTTACAAGAACTGCTGAGACGTTTGATCTACCCAAGGCTCACATCTTCCACTATTGGCAATGTGCCAACTACCTACGACTCTCGTGCACTGAGGCCTTGAAGCGCTTCCTCCCTACTTTCACTGACAGGCTGCTTCTGGAAGGCTCCTACAGGATCTCGGATATCTACAAACCCCTGCTCCTTAAAGCGCTACCTTCTCTATCGTCCACATCTGCTGCAAACTTGGGCAAAGACTTCCCTGACGAAAACCTGATATCCAAGTTATTACACGGCTTCAATACTGTCCAGAGGATTACACCAAATGAAATCTGGAAGGAAACCCAGCTAAAGATTCTTCACCGGGCCCACATCCCTTTTCTACACTCCTCGCAGGACGTGAACGGCACCTCCTGCCCCTTGTGCCAACACCCGAAACCCTCTTTATCTCACCGGTTCTGGTCTTGCTCATTTATTTCAGCGTTTTGGGATCAAGTCTTGGCCTACGTTTTTCAAATCACCCTACTGAAGTTACCCAAAGACCCTTTCCTCCTTATATTTGGATATTGGGACCCCCTGCTGCTACAAAGATCTCAGGTGTCCAAGACCTGGCCACTACTTTGTTTCCTTGTCGCACGAAGGGCTATTCTAAGAAACTGGATCTCTTCTCAACCCCCCTCCGCCAATCTGGTTGCACGAGACCTCCTTCTCCTCCTCTATAAGGAACGAGCCACCACGGACTTCCAGCGAGCCACGGAAAAATCCCGCTTTCTCTTAACCTGGCAACCTTTTATGTCTGCATCACTCTCCCAAGAGGACCTTAGCGCCTTCGATCAGTTTACTTTCTCGTATTTCAAGTCCCCTCCACCCTCAACCTAGGGCAGAGATCCGTCACCTAGCTCCCATACCACCGCCCCCGATTAATTTGTACTGAACTGCTTCCACAGGTCTGGACATCACCTCCCCCCTCCCCTCCCCCTCCCTCTTGGTGCTCTTCTAAACGGTGCTTTATACATGGTGCCCCCCCCTCCTCACCTTATAGGTTTCCTAGCTGTTAGAGCTCCTTGTTTCCACTACTTAGATTCTTTGTTACCCATAACTGTTGACATGCCTAGAATCCATCATTTGAGACTCACCCGGGTCGTATCCTCTGTTATTGTTCAGATCCCACCAGTTCACTTACGAGTGGAGGTGGTGTCCTCTTAGGCATCCTCCTCCTTGTATGGGGTTTGCGGACGGGGATCCCGCCTCTACCATGTCTCATACCTGACTACATGTCTGTTGGATTTATTGTTCCTGATCCGCTAGATACATTGTTCACGGTTACATGTAGATATTATACTGCTGGGGCTGCGTCCCCATTTGCTATGTTCCTTTTTCTACTCGGTATTGTGGATTCTATTTGCTGTATTTGTGAAAACTTAATAAATACTTTTTGAAAAAAAAAAAAAAAAAGACATGTTGCTTTAGCTTGTCTAGTTCTATTGTTTGTTTTACTTCCTTAAATCAAGCTTTGCTACGAATTGTAAAGAGGCACTGGATTGGCAATAAAGCTGTTTGCGTCATGAGCCACCGGTGGTCTTTAAGCCAATAGTATACTTCCTGTTGACCATATAAGAAGGACACACACTCTCAGCATGAAGGTCATATCCATCTGTATCGGTACATTTGAAATAAAATATCTTGCTCCTCGAACACTTGAAGTTTGACTGATCACAGGGGGAGAATTATCCTAACATTTTGGTCCTTCCAGCCGCAACCAATGCGTGAAGCCCCGGGTCCAATGGTTCTGATCGATCAGAAATCGGTGAGTATCGGATCTCAGAACTCACTGAGAAAATAAGTCCCCCCACTTAACATTAGTGGTCAAATAGGGGCCAATTGCTACCAGGGCCCGGTTTCAACCATCTGGTTCCGAACCTGCAGTGATCCAGTCCTTTTAGTGTGTTTGGGAGGTAAGATACTTTAAATTACTTGTAATTTTTTTTTCTCTCTAAATCTATTCTTTTTTTTCTGCTTGATTCTGGTTATGAGTTATAGATGAGTTGTAATAACAGACATTGGGATTGATTGTATGAGATCTTAATAGTCCGATGTCACAGGCATTTGGGGCGTTGCCTGCGTTAAAATGGACGTCGCCTGCTGTCCAGAACAGATAAAAAAAAGATTTGAAGGGTATACCGAATGTCGAAGGTTGCGGACCCGACAATTTAAGCGCTTAAAAGTACTTCTTTTTCTATAATAGGTGGTGTAGTACCATCTACTTCTCTCTTTTTCAAATGGCTAACTTTACAATTTTGTTTTTTGAACAGTGCTGCATAGACGGGTTTTAACAATTTTTTGCTTTTCCCCATAGTGTGGGGTGTTTTGATATTTTTGATTTTCCTGTATTCTTATTGTTATCGTGGCCCAAGGATTGCTACCCCAGTGTTTTACAAATTATTGGAAACCCCAAATAATGCTAACAACAGGGAAATTTCACGTTTCACGTGTTTGCAATCTTGTGGTTAAACATTGAGCTCACCCCCCCCCCCCCTTTGGACCTTTGTATTGTTAAGGACTTGTCCGCCTAGAATTCAGACCAGGTCATTTTTTTTCTCTTCTTTTTTGTTTGCTTTGTTTGTTTTTTGTCTGTGTTTGTTTTAAACAAACTGTGCTTCTAAAAAAAAAAAAAGAAAAAAAGAGAGGGAGGGTAATGGTATAGAATATATATATATGTGTGCATAGGTTTCCTGTTTGGGGAATTCAGACTTTGTTGTTTTATATAGATTTTGGTGGGATTTGAATTCTAAACTCAACACTGAAGCAAAAGAACAGAGCACCATGGGGAATACTGTACTTTCTGTAAAGGAATGTATTGTGTGTGTCGCTGTTGTGTTCCTAATGCACCATTAGAAGGAGATAAGAAATTTATGCATAACAAAGACCCTAAATTGGTGAGATACTGTGCTAATTGGGAAAGAAAATTTGGTTTTAAGAATAATTTAACTGAAAAAGGTTGCCAGAATTTGGTGGATAAGCTTAAATTGTTAAGATCAGAGAAGGTGTCAGTTAGAAATGGCGGAATGCTGGCTTGAACATGCTAGAAGAACAAAAGAAAAATGCCAAGTCCAACTTCCCCTAGTGGACAAAGAGGATGATTTCATTTGTATCACCCAGAGACCACCTCCTTATAATGGTCCTCCCCCTCAGGTGCAAGCCACTGCCCAGAATACCACCCTCCCTGTGACATCCACCCCTGTCAGAGGAACCGCCCCTGAACACGACCCTAACCCTACTTCCTTAATCTCTCCAGATAGCAGCATAATCTCGGAGTTGAACAGATCAATCCTTGAAATTTTAACTGACGCCATAGCTTATGCACTTTACTTGAGAGATCAAGTAAACCTCCTATTAGGTATGGTGTAGATGATGGTGAAGAATACCCATTGATAGAAGTCCGGAACCCCAGGGGAGGACAGCTGGACGGGGTGGGAGGACAGCATCCCCTGACAATGACTGTTTTCAGGCCATGGACTGATTGGTAGAAAATAAATATGACAGTACAAGAAGACAAGGAGAGTGTCAGTGACTACCTAAATAAACTACAAGAGGTTTTTAAAGTGTTCTCCGGGATCCCCGTAGCTGAGGATGTGAATAGTGCATATCAGCAATGGCTAAAAATAGCTTTTGTAAATGGATTAAAACAGGATAATAAAGATTACATTGTTAAAAACATGGTTACTTACCTAACTGCATCAGTTTTAGATGTTTTACAATATGCTAAACATTCAAAGAAGTATCTAAAAACAATGGGAATTTTTTTTTGAAAGTAAAGGTTTTTGTGCAAAGTGTTGAAGGAGATGAGGATGCAGAGGAGTACACCGCCGAGGCGGCAAACACAGGAGTCCCATAGAAGGAAGCAGAGGAGGGTATAGCCTCTGTAATAGATACATTTTTACAACAGTAGTGATTATTCCGTTTCCTGATAGCTCCTGTAACACCCCTCTTTGATATACCTCTACCAGGTTGCCCCAGAGCTATTGTGAGTCCCCCACCATCTTTTCACAGGCAATGTCCTCAAACTTGGCTCAATTTGTGCCCCTAGGGGGAAGCCAGCTCCTCTTCCCCATTTTCGGTGTGTTTCACCTACCAAAATCATAAATACACATGTCATAAGGCTAAAGACCTGCAAACCACCCTACAGAATATAAGGACATCACCAACACGCATCGAAGATCTTCCTCATCTTCTGATAATCCCTCTTCTACCTCTAGGGAAAATGATCCTGTTCCGGATCTGAGTGACTCTATGGATTGAATAGAGTTGCGTACCATGTTTTTTCCTTTTTCTGGGAGTCTGCTTGACCGACTTGGTCTTGCCCTGGCCCTCTAACGACTCCCTGGTGGTTATCCCTTTAACGTTGCATATAAGTTTATGCTGCTGTGACTCTTCTTTAATCTCTTCTTATAACCAGTTCTAGCCTGCTATTCTTTGCAATTTAGAATATTTAGTAATTTGTCCATTGTTAATAACCATTATTTTGCTACCATTTTAAAGGTCAAGCCTAGTTTTAAGTTTCCGTTATAATTTGTAACCATCAAGTTTAGAGGATGAATACTATGGGCCAGATTCACGTAGAGTGGCGCAAATTAAGTTACTCCAAACGTATATCATTTAAGTTACGGAGCCTTAATTTTGTGACGTAAGTGCCGTATCCACAGCGCATTTGCGCCCAAATTTGCGCCAGCGCGACGTAAATACCGAGGCGTAAGGCGTGGTTATTGCAAGTTGGAAGGAAGTGGGCGTGCTCCATTGAAATGAGCCGTGACCCCATGCAAATGAAGGGCTGGCCATACTGCGAATGCGCGCACGAATCTGCACCTCACTGGGCATGTGCAGAACTCGGCTCGGCGCAATCAGTGAGATAGGAAAAAGGCCAAGCATACTTAGTTTGAGAATCGCCCTGTGCTTAAATAGCCCCAGACAAGCGCACTTCCCTTGCAAAAGTACATCCCTGTGTTTCCCTTCCTAAAGCAAGTGTATTTTGCTCTGTTGTCTGTGGCTGTTTGTTGGTGAGTGTAGTGTTATATTAAAGATTTATTGTAGTAGGAGGTTGTAGTAGGTGTGTGTATTTTCGGAGTGTTTTTTGTGTCTGTTTCTTCTGTGTTTTTTGTCTGAATTTGTATTAGCTGTCTGCTTGTGTTTTTGTTTTTTTGCTGTCTGATTTTTGTGTGTGTCTGTTCTGTGTCTTTTTGGCTGTCTGTTCTGTGTCTTTTTGGCTGTCTGTTCTGTGTCTTTTTGGCTGTTTGTTCTGTGTGTTTCTGTGTTTGTTTGTTCTGTTTGAATTTAGTGTCTGTTTGTTGCTGAGTGCTGTTTGTTGAGATGGCACCTAAGAGAAGAAAATTAAACTTCTCGGTGCGAGAGAAGCACTTGCTGGCCAGGGCTATCACCCAATTTGGGAGATTTTTGCAGGGGGAGGAGGATGAGGGGGGGAGGTTGAGGATGATCCAATGGAGCTTGCCCGAGAAGTTATGCTGTGTTGGGATCAGGATTCCCTTGCGCCTGACAGCAGTCAGGCCACCATCATGGGTAGTCCCTCCCACTCCTCCACCAACAGGGCTGCCCCCCCAGGGGGCTCCCCTCCTCCCAGGCCACAAGCCTCATCTGGAGGCAGTCAGGCCACCATCAGGGGTAGTGCCTCCCACTCCTCCCCCAACAGGGCTGCCCCCCCAGGGGGATCCCCTCCTCCCAGGCCACAAGCCTCAACTGCAGGCAGGAAGGCCACCCAGAAGACCAGGGGGGTGGCCGAGTTCCTGCCTGCAAATCTGCAGAGGGACCAGGCCCTTCAGACCCACCATCTGGGTCAGGTCACCCGGACTTTGGCCCAGATAGAGGAGAGCCTGGCCTCCATCAATGATTCAGTGAGTGACGTCAGCACAAATTCATTAGCTTTTATTAATTGCTTTTCTGAGCTGCAGGCCGCCACAACAGGCGTGGCCCTTGAGGTGACTGCCCTGACCCAGGCTGTCCAGGACAACACCCAGGCTGTCCAGGCCAATACGGCAGCCCTTACTCTGGGCCTCAACAGGATCGCCGTGGCCTTGGAGGGCAGGCCAGCAGGTGGGCAGTCACCCGGGGAGGCTCCTCCTTCCCCTGCTCACCCCCCCATGAGTCTCCTCCTTCCCCTGCCCCCCCCCATGAGTCTGCCCTGAGGGGCCGTGGCCGTGCCTGTGCCCGTGGCCGGCCCAGGCGTAGCTCACGCCGCCGCCATTGAGATTTTGGGTGTACTTTTTTTTTATTATTATTTCCTGATTTTTTTTTGTGATTCCGATTTGTTTTTTGTGTGTGAATGATGTATGAATGTGGGGGTGACATTCCTGGTGAAAAAGGGTGTCACCCTCAGTTTTGGTGGATTAGGGATCCCCAGGACCAGGGAGAAGTTATCCCAGGTCCATGTGAATGGTGTATGAATGCACAGTGACATAATTGGAGCCGTGGTGTGGCGTTACTGCTCCCTAATACCATGTGGTTTTCTAGGATCCAATCCAATTAGATGTGCATTCTCATTGTGCCATGATTAATGTGTGTGCTTACTGTGCAAAGATGCATTCTGCGAGGCGTCTCCTGACTGCTGTTCCCTCAGAAGAGGGGGTACCCTCGGTTACTAAAGTCACAAAGTTAGGGCAGCTTTTATAAAGTGTATCTTTACTCCGGGAAACTAACAGATGTGCACAGGGTGTAGCCTACGCCACACACACTTAATTTTGTGGATCGCCTTATCTCCCTCATTTGCATCTTTGCCTAGCAAAACAATGGTGTGTCTAGCGTATTTTGCGCTCGAAGAAGCGCCGGTGTAATTGTTTTAGGTAGGATGGAAAAAACTGTTTTTCAGGCGTATTTCGTTTTGAGGATCAGGCGCAAAAATACATGCGGCGCATTTTCCAATTACGCCGCGCATCTCTAGATACGTCGGCGTAAGTGCTTTGTGAATCTGGCCCTATATATCTCCAAACCTCCAGGCTGGCCTTACCTGATTTTGTGCATCCTAGGTACGGGTTGTATTTCACTAACCCCCATTAGTCAGTAGTCATTACTAACTGGACTATTGCCTTTGTTTTTAGTTTTGCTTAGTGTTTGTGAGATTCTAATTTAATTGGTTGGCTCTCCAAGTTCTGTGGGACTGTTCCCTGTGCCCCCTTTTGCTACCCTTAGCTGCCCAGCGACTCAGTGGGCGGCTGACGGTAGCCCATGTGCCCTTGGAGGAAGACTTTTTCTCCCCTCAACGGATATGTAATGAACCTATATATGTTTTGCTATCTCATTAGGATATTCCTAAGGCCTCATTCACACGAGGCGGACTCCGTTGCTACGGAGTCTACCTGCTCCCGCCAGCTCAGAGGGAGATCAGTCCACAGATCTCCGCTGAGCCGATGGATGACAAGCTTCTCACTGAGCGGGGAGGGGCTTGTCGGGCACCGCTGTCTCCTATGGAGCGATCTGATGAAAACGGACAGCATGTCCGTTTTCATCAGATCTTACCCGATCCGGCATGGACGGATGGGGACGTGCCCCCATACGTCTGTTTTTAGCGGATCGGATAGGGTCGGATGTCAGCAGACATAGGGATGCATGGAGCGGCCTTTCAGGTTCGCTGTCAAAACTGACAGGCGGACCCGAACGGTCCGTCCGTGTGAATGAGGCCTTAATCGTACTTTCTCTCTGAGTTCTCTTTTCTTTCTTTTTCCCCCTCCAATTCAATTTTTTCCTTATAATCTGAAGGTAAATACTTCCTTAATCACTCTATGTTTGGGCATCACTAGAACCAAAGTTTTTCTAATACCATGGCTCCATTAAACATATTTTCCCTTAATGTTCAGGGATTAAATATTCAGCAAAAACGCACTAAAGCCTTTCGTACTTTTAATTCCAAAAAAGCACACGTCATATGCCTCCAAGAAACACATTTTACACCACTATCCACCCCCAAATTATTTAGCAGATCCTATCCACAAGTCTTTATGGCCTTGGCCTCTACAAAGCAATGTGGTGTGCTTATAGCATTCCACCGTAGTACCCCATTTTCAATAACAAAAGAGATCAAAGATCCAGAAGGCCGATATCTGATTCTCACAGGGCATTAATTGGACTCAGCTATCACCATCATGTCATATTATGCCCCTAATAAAAAAACAATTTTTTTCCTATCCCATCTGCTACAAGTTACTGATTCCCATAAAATAGGTCCAGTAGACACAGAGATCGCAGCAGGACGAAGAGGAGATCCAGGCTGGCCATCCCAGGGATCCCTTCTCCTCTCAGTCTTCGGGAGAGCAGGAGGCAGAGCTGCAGGGTGAGTCCTTATCACAGCCCTCATCCCCTGCCACATACAGAGGCATGCAGGGCATGGTTGATTCCCCTATGTCCTCCATGGACAGGAATATGGCTGACAAGCATGTAAGCTGACTGACAATCCAGCTTACATGCTTTAACACCTCAACCACCAGCATATTCAGGGGATGCAGTCCTGCTAGCTCGCTTCTCAGCAATGCTACAACAGGAGCTATCTAAAGCCTGCTCTTTCATTACCACAGACCTTAAGAGAGACATTCATGGCCTGGGACAGCGATTTGAGATGATAGAAACTAAAGTGGACAGTACTGTCAAAAAGGTCAATCAAAACTCAAACATTATCGCTGACCTTCAAGATCGGTTGGATGAGGCTTATACTAAGATTGAAGATTTGGAGAACCGCTCTCGCAGAGAGAATGTGCGCATACATGGTCTTCCGCAAAGCCACACTGACCTGGAAGGAGCTATGAAGGATCTGATGAAAGAACTGATTCCTGACATTAAGGCACATCATATGGAGATTGATGGCATTCATCGGGCCCTAACGGCCCCAAGGAAGGATGGCCTCCCGCGTGACATTATAGTCAAACCGCACTCTTACTCGCAATAGACAGGATCTGGTACTGTATGGGGCACAGATTCAACTTTTCACTGATCTAGCCCCTTCCACGGTGCAAAAACGCAGGAATCTGAAACCTTTGCTGCAGCAACTTGTGTGTAAGCAGATAAAATACCGCTGGGCTTTCCCATTTCGGCTGTCGTTCTCGTATCAAGGCCGATCCCATTCCTTCACAAAGTTTTCTGATGGCGAAGATCTTTTACTGAGCCTTGGAATCATCGCTCGGGATTCAGATACCTCCGTCTCACGCCAGGACCATCAACCCATCTCCCCGCTGTGGCAGAACCGACGACACTCGCAGTCCTCTAGATCTCCTCAGACGACCTGAACATGGACTCAACTACCCTCTGGGATGGGATGAGCAGATGTATTTTCTTGTTGACTGAATTTTAGTCCACTGGGGGCTGTGGCCTGAACCTAGTAGCCCTGGTTGCGCGTGTTTTTTTTTTGGAAATTCCCCCCCCCCCCTTTTTTTTTGTTTGTCCCCTACCATTATTTACATTGACTCTTTGCTGGGTACTACTGAAGTAGAAATATGTTCCATGTTTTTTATGTCTTTTTGACCTGCATTTATGGTTTTAGTAGGTTGGATCGGGGAGGCCATCCATGCCACCCAGTTGCGAGACTACTTCTCCTCTACGGAGGAGGGTACCCTTGCTCATACAAATCCGGATGTTGTATCCGGTTGGGGCTATTCCCCATAATGTTGTTAACTTTCTCAGGTTGCCTGTAAATAGTTTTACAGGCCTATGGTCGAATGTATGTTTTTTGCTCTTTTACCTATATCTCTTTTTCTCTTTCCCCTATAGTCCCACCCTTCTTCCCCGAGTTCCGGCTCCGTGCTCCGCTGTATCCACTTGGCCCTGGTCCCAGGTTGTGCCGAAGTTCTGTCTTTGTGATGCTTCCTACTCGTACTGGTTGACTCAAGGTAAGAGTGCTCTGCCCCACCACGATGGCCGGTAGTTTTCCCACGGACTATTCGATAGTCACCCATAATGTACACGGTTTTAATTCCCCCACTAAAAGAACTAAGGCCTTTCAATTCTATCACAAACAGAAGGCTGATGTCCTCTTATTACAGGAGACTCACTTTTCTAAATCGTCGGCTCCTAGGTACCTAAATGTGAAATATCCACAATTTTATTTGGCAAGCGGACCCGCTAAGCGGGGTGGGGTGGCGATCTGCCTATCTAGGCAGACTCCCTTCACTCCCCTCACAGTGGTGATAGATAAGGAAGGCAGATATGTCATGGCGGCTGGTCGCCTTCATGACCAGTTGGTCACCTTTATATCTTATTACATCCCAAACACGGGACAGACCGAATTCTTTAGCAAAATGCTCAGAATATTGATGCCTAAGGTACTGGAACAGGTGATAATGGGGGGGGGGGGCAGTAATATCCTGCTAGATAGAATAATGGACACATTGGATCCAGCTAGACCGATCCTTAGAAGGCCACCGACTGGTAGTAGCAGGGTTGAGCGCCTGTTACATCTATACGATTTGATAGATGCATGGAGGGAGTGTAATCCCACGGTTAGAGACTACACGCACTTTTCACAGGTGCACCACACATATTCCCGGATAGATCACATCTTAGTGCGTACCCCTTTGCTGCCGTACATGACGTCGGTTAAGATACTGTCGACCCCATGGTCGGATCATTCTCCAGTTAAATTGTCAGTGAAAGGACTGTGGTCTAAACCTAGCCCTTCTCCTTGGAGACTTAACGCTAGCCTACTGAATGACCCCTTACTATACACTGAAATCGAAAAGGCACTACAAGAGTACTTTAGTAATAATAAGGCATCGGATACTTCCCCTACCATTAATTGGGGTGCTCACAAGGTCACGGTGCGGGGTAAATTGATTCAATTGGCTGCTAGGGAAAAGAGGAACCGGGAGCAAACGATTAGGCAATTGGAGGATGATCTGGACCACCTGTTGGAGGAACAGCGCAGAAACCCCCAGACTGACATTAGGCGTAAGATAGATGACGCACGGTTGGCTCTTAATCTTAGCCTGACCACCCAAGCAGAAAAGCATATCAGCTGGTCCAAGCATAGATTCTACACAATGGGAGATAAACCCACCACTATGTTAGCTAGGAAGCTAGTACCCCGACAACACGCTGCTACGTTACCTAAACTACGACTACCCTCAGGTCACCCCACCCAGAATCTGGAATCCATTCTTGGGGAATTTCAGAAATTCTATGCAACACTTTATAGCTCTCCCGCTAGCTATGTGCCCTCCAGGACGGAACAGTTTTTCCGCGATGTGCAATTGCCCTGACTCACCCAGGCTCACATGGAGCTAATGGATGGGGAATTTACGGAGTCCGAAATTAAACTGGCCATAAAAAACATTCATCCATCTAAAGCACCGGGACCGGATGGCTTCACTGGCCATTACTATATGAAATACAACGAGATCCTTGTTCCACATTTGTGTTCCTATTTTAATGACTTAAGGAGGGGAAATACTATTTCTGACCACGAAAACATAGCGTATCTACATGTTATACCAAAACCGTGTCGGGATCATGGAGATTGCACTAATTATCGCCCAATCTCCTTGATCAATACGAATCTAAAGCTATTGACGAAGGTGCTAGCATTCAGACTAAACACATTTCTTTCAAAATACATCCACCCTGACCAGGCTGGTTTTGTCCCCAACCGTCAGGCATCTGATCAGACTCGCAGAGTTATAAACTTAATTTCGGCAATCCAGTCGGATTGGGACTGTAAGGGTCCTAGGCGGGGAATGCTGCTTTCGTTGGACATCCAGAAGGCGTTCGACTCTCTCTCGTGGGAATACCTATTTGATGTATTGCATCGTTTCGGTTTCGGCGAGCGCTTTCTGGTCCTCTTGCGAACGCTGTACCATTCTCCCTCAGCATTATTGAGATTAAGGGGTTATTCATCCCCACCATTCGATATTAAAAGGGAAACAAGGCAGGGCTGCCCATTATCGTCGCTGCTATTTGTTTTAGCAATTGAGCCGTTGGCAATTAAGATCTGTTCGAGTCCAGATGTCAAGGGTATCGTTTGTGGGGAGGACGAGCATAAGTGCTTGTTCTTTGCAGATGACCTTTTATTGACATTGTCGTCACCTATTACTTCCCTCCCTAACCTATACGCGATTTTGCAACCATTTTCAGAAATTTCAGGACTCCGAACTAATCATGACAAATCAAGAGCACTTGATATATCTTTACAGAAATCAACTCAGGAGACTCTTGAGCGATCGCACAGGTTCAAGTGGGAATCGGAAGCTCTTCCTTACCTCGGTATAAATTTGACCTCATCTATTCAAATGTTGTATAGACAGAATTACCCTGCCCTATTTAAACGCCTATCAGACAATTTGGCCAGATGGCAGATTCACCCCCCTTCGCGGTTCGGTAGATTGCACTCAATAAAAATGAATGTACTACCTAAGGTTTTATATCTATTTCGTACCTTGCCTGTGTCACTAGTTCGATCTGACCTCCACACATTCCAAAAGAAGATTTTACAATTCATCTGGGGTGATAAGAGGCCTAGGGTGAATAGGGGAACTATGTACACACCAAAGTAAAAGGGAGGCTTGGGACTGCCTGACCTTATGAAGTACTTTTATGTGGCCCAGTTGGCCCAACTTACGAGGTACCATTCCCAAAAGCCTAACGCAATATGGATGACTATGGAATCCTATTCCTGTCGCCCTGATTTGATTTCTCATATTATGTGGCTTCCTATGAAGGACAGACCGATCATACTGTGTCCTACTCTGTCCTTTTCGTTGGAAATTTGGGACAGGCTCTCAAGGACTAGGAAGTTTAAATCCCATCACAACCCGTTAGCCCCCTTGTTAAAGAACAGGGATTTCACCCTGGGCCTCTCTCCAGTAGGGTTTCATTGGTGGACAAATAAAGGTCTTTTACGAATAGCCGATCTTTGTGATCATAAAGGGATATTGTCGGAGAGAACACTAGTTGAAAAATATCAAATGCCAGTGACTGAACGCTTTAGATCAGGGATCCTCAAACTACGGCCCTCCAGATGTTGTAGAACTACACATCCCATGAGGCATTGTAACACACTGACATTCACAGACATGACTAGGCATGATGGGAATTGTAGTTCCTGAACAACTGGAGGGCCGTAGTTTGAAGACCCATGCTTTAGATATACGCAAATGTACCTGTCTGGGATCTGGTCTGGGATCCATGGATCTGCTACTTAACTGGTGATCCTGGGTCGAGTGGTTCTTAGGTTTATCTTGTGGATTATTTTTAAGGAGCATGGAGCCTCAACTCTCCCCCTTCCCCCCTCTTCTTTCTTATCCCACTGTTTCCTTTCTTGTCATTCCCCAACGGGACTGAATCCCCTTTTTTCTGCTTTACTACCTCCTTTTTACATATCTGAAGTGTTGTTTAATAACGTCTAATTTGCCAATTGTATGATGTGGTTTTTCATATGATATGGGAGGTCGTAACCCTAATAGGCAATGGCACTTTGTGATGTTAAACAGATTGTCAAATCATTACTTATAGAAAGAAGTTACGCTGATATGTATTTCTTTTTGTTTGTGAAGAAAATTAATAAACACTATTGAAACATAAAAAAAATAGGTCCTGTAATATTAAGTGGAGATTCTAACCAGACTATCTTTCCCTTTCTGGATAAATTACCAATTCCACAATCCCAAAAGTCAGATAAACAATCTTTTTCAAAATGAATTGCAAAATATAACCTAGTAGACTCTTGGCGTAAATTAAATCCAACCAAGAGACAATATACACACTATTCTTATCCATGCCGGTCATTCTCAAGAATTGACCACATTTTTATGTCCATAGGGATGACGCTGGAAATCTTAAATTCCAAAATTGTTCCAATCCCCTGGTCTGATCATAGTGCAATTTTCAATACTATTGCATCTACAATACCAAAATCACGTGGCCCAACGTGGTTACTTCGAATCTTTCTGCTCAAAAACCCAGTATATAAACAAAATATCGAAATTGCACTCAAGGGCCGGGATTCAGAAAGGACTTACAACGGCGTATCTCCAGATACGCCGTCGTAAGTCCAAATGAGCACCATCGTATCTATGCGCTTATTTAGAAAGGCAGTTACGCCTGAATTTGGCCAAGATACGACCGACGTAAGTCTCTTACACCGTCGTATCTTGGGTGCATATTTACGCTGGCCGCTAGGGGCACTTCCGTAGATTTACGTGTTGAATATGCAAATGACCTAGATACGCCGATTCAGAAACGTACTTGCACCCGTCGGATTTAGCTATGCCGTTTACGTAAGGCTTCGGTCCGGCGTAAGTTTACCCCTCATAAAGCAGGGGTAAGTCATGTTAAGGTATGGACGTCGGACATGTCGGAACAGCGTCGTATTTTACGTTGTTTGCGTAAGTCGTACGTGAATGGGGCTGGGCGTATGTTACGTTCACGTCGACAAAGCATTGAGCCGACGTATCTTAGGGAGTATTTGCGACGTGCCGTTCGATCGGACATGCATTTACATGGGGTCACGCTTCATTACAATACAACACGCCCACTGCCTTGCTACTTTGAATTACGCGGGCTTACGCCGGCCCATTTACGATACGCCGACGTAACTTTGGGAGCAAGTGCTTTCTGAATACAGTACTTGCCTCTCAATGTTACGTCGGCGTAGCGCATAGGAGATGCGTTACGCCTGCTTAAAGATACAACAATGTATCTGAATCGCGGCCAACGAGTATTTAAAATTTAATTTCACACCCGACATTTTCCCAACTACTTTATGGGAAGCTCACAAGCCTGATCTCAGTGGAACATGTTTACGCCAAGCTAATCTATGTAATAGAGAAAGAAAAGCCATGTATCACACTCTAGAAACAAATTTAAATTCCTGCCATATGGCATTTCAGCAAAACCCCTCACCATCCTCCAGATTAAAATTAGACAATGCCAAATTGGAATTCGATTTATTCCTTACTGAGTCAGCGGATAAAACATTTAAAAGATCAAAACATAACTATTACATGAATGCGAATAAACCAACACGCTTCTAGCCAGAACATTGAGATCTTGACATAATACTACCAAACCCATCCGCCTTAAACTATCAAGGGATGTATACTCTACCAATCCAGTGAAAATCCTACAAAAATTCAAGACACAGTTAAAAAGTCTATACTTATCTGATAACGAGTTGGACCAATCTAAGGCAAATAACTTTTTTTCTTAAATTTCCCTTCCTACATTGTCCAAGATGCTTGTGGGACCTTTCCAGATCTTGGCCTAGATCAACCAAGTTGCCTTTCGCCCATAACTTCCAGCCAGTATGAAGATTCACCCTGTGTTTCACATATCGCTACTCAAACCATTTCACGAAAATACTTTTTCTGCAAGAACTCTTCCACCCCCTCCACCTGTTGAGGTACAGGGTACAGAAGAATATGTGGTAGAGAAAATTTTTGATTCCAGGATCTATAGGAACAAATTGCAATATCTGGTTCAATGGGAAGGATACCGGCCAGAAGAAAATTCTTGGGAGCCTGAGCAGAATGTTCATGCTCCTAGATTAACAAGAGAATTCCACCAGAGGTTCCCTCACAAACCAGGCCCTAAGACATCCAGTGGACGTCCTGGGAGGAGGGGAGTACTGTCAGGACCTGGACTTGAACCTGGGACCTCAGCTGTGTCTGGCAATGAACCTTCTCCTTGAGCTATCTGAGATGCTGGACAGCGCCTTGTCAGATCCTTTAGACAACCCTGCCTTGTACCTTAATTTCAGCTGAATCTTGAACTCTTTGCTTCTCCCATGGGCTTCCTGATATAAGCCATGTCTGCACTTCCTCCTTGCCAGAATTTTGTGCTATCTCCAGACAGTATCTCGTTCCTGTCTTCCCTGCTGCCGTCCATATTTTCTACTGCTAGGTATCAACCCTTGGCTTGTTCCTCGACTACGCTTCTGCCTGATTCCAACCTGCAACTACTCATTACCGAACTTTTGGCTTGTTTACTGACCACGCTTCTGTTTAATCCTTACCTGTTCCTCCGCTACTGAACCCTGGCTTGCTCACCTCCTGGAGGGGCGATCTTGAGGACCGCGACCTGGTGCTAACATGCAGCAAAATCCATCTCCACCATCAGGAGCTCTGGTGAACACTGGTTAGCACTTAGACTCCGCACCTCAGGTGAGCCTGTGTCATCTGTCAGGCCTGTGTAACTATCTTGCTGGTCAGTGGTAGTCCTGCAACTTCTATTGCAATTGGCCTTCTAGCCCGACGCCTGATTGTGACACTCCAGGAACACCAGTTATACGCAAAGGCTGAGAAGTGTGTGTTTGAGAAAGAAACAATCCAGTTCCTGGGACTTATTATCTCAATATCAGGCATCACAATGGATCCACAAAAAGTTAGTGCCATTCTTGAGTGGCCAGTGCCAACTGATCGAAAAGTAATCCAGAGATTTGTTGGATTTTCTAACGTTTATCGTAAATTCATCAACAACTTTTCAGCTATCACCAGTCCCATCACTCAGTTTACTAAACAAAACACCTGATTTCAGTGTACTCCAGTGGCCAACTCGCCTCACTTCTACATGCCTTTGCTTTCTTCTCAAGGAAACGTAGTTCTTCAGAGAAAAATTTGGATGTAGGAGACCGTGAGCTACTTGCCATCAAGGCCGCTCTGGAGGAATGGAGTTATGTGCTTGAGGGAGCAAGTCACTCAATCCTTATTTTTACAGACCACAAAAAGTTAGAATACCTCCATACAGCTAGGCGTCTGAAACCCTGTCAGGCCAGGTTGTTTTTCTCATGATTTACATTCCATATAACCTACAGACCAGGTTCTAAGGCCCCATACACACGGGAGGATTTATCCGCGGATATGGTCCAGCGGACCGTTTCCACGGATAAATCCTCTCGAGGATTTCCGCGGATTTCTATGCGATGGCGTGTACACACCATCGCATTGAAATCCGCGCCGAAATCCTCTGGCGATGACGTGTCGCGCCGTCGCCGCGATTATGACGCGGCGACGTGCGCGACGCTGTTATATAAGGAATTCCACGCATGCGTCGAATCATTACGACGCATGCGGGGGATCCCTTCGGACGGATGGATCCGGTGAGTCTATACAGACCAGCGGATCCATCCGTTGGGATGGATTCCAGCAGATGGATTTGTTTGGCATGTCAGCAAATATTCGATCTGCTGGAATCCATCCCAGGGAAGAAATATCCGCGAAAACAGATCCGCTGGAGTGTACACACCATAGGATCTATCCGCTGAAACCCATTTGCTGGGATTTTTCAGCGGATGGATTCTATCGTGTGTACGGGGCCTAAGAATGGGAAACCAGACGCTTTGTCACATATTTTTCTGGAATAAAAGGAAGTTACTCAACCTGATACCATCCTATCTCCACAAAATGTTCTGCTACTGCAAGGAGCTTAAACAAGTTTCTAGGGAGGAAGGGCCATGGCATGTGAATAAAGTGAGGTGTGCAACTTGAATTAATTACTATTACTATTGAAATAATTACCGGTACTATGCAAAATTATGCAACCTTAGCCATCATAATTTGTGCAAATAAATGAATGAACATACTTCCAAGATAAAGCAATATAACATACTGTATGCGTATAACTTCACAAATCCAAGTTAAAAAAAAAAAACTTTCCATAGTGTAGTAATTTTAAAGACTTGATTAACTTGAGGAGATATACAGGCGCACCTTAACCACTTAAGACCCGGACCTTTATGCAGATAAAAGACCTGGCCAGTTTTTGCGATTCGGCACTGTGTCGCTTTAACTGACAATTGCGCGGTCGTGCGATGTGGCTCCAAAGCAAAATTGGCGTCCTTTTTTTCCCACAAATAGAGCTTTCTTTTGGTGGTATTTGATCACCTCTGCGGTTTTTATTTTTTGCGCTATAAACAAAAACAGAGCGACAATTTTGAAAAAAATTCAATATTTTTTACTTTTTGCTATAATAAATATCACCCAAAAATATATAAAAACACTTTTTTTTCCTCAGTTTAGGCCGATACGTATTCTTCTACCTATTTTTGGTAAAAAAATTGCAATAAGCGTTTATCGATTGGTTTGCGCAAAATTTATAGCGTTTACAAAATAGGAGATAGTTTTATTAAATTTGTATTAATTATAATTTTTTTACTACTAATGATCGTGACTGCGACATTATGGCGGACACATCGGACAATTTTGACACATTTTTTGCACCATTGTCATTTTTACAGCAAAAAATGCTATAAAAATGCATTGTTTACTGTGAAAATGACAATTACAGTTTGGGAGTTAACCACTAGGGGGCGCTGTAGGGGTAATGTGTGACCTCATATGTTTTTCTAACTGTAGGGGGGTGGGGCTGGACCTGTAATGTCATTGATCGTGTTTCCCTATATTAGGGAACACACGATCAATGAAGCTGCCACTGTGAAGAACACGGAAGCTGTGTTTACACACAGCTCTCCCCGTTCTTCAGCTCCGGGGACCGATCGCGGGACTCTGGCGGCGATCAGGTCAGCAGGTCCCGCGACCCATGGCTGGGCACTTAAAGAGGACGTACATGTACGTGCTTGTGCCCAGCCATTCTGCCGACGTATATCTGCAGGAAGCGGTCCTTAAGTGGTTAAAGGAGAACCTAGCCATTAGGGATGAGCCAAACATACCCGCATTCGGTTCACACCAGAACGTTCGAACAGACCGATCGTTCGAACAGACCGAACATTTAGAACCCCATTGAAGTCTATGGGACTCAATATGCAAGTTATTGTTGGAAAACGTCTTTGAGAACCCGGGTCTTGCCCCAGGGAACATGTATCAATGGAAACATTTTTTTTTAAAAACTGTAGTTTTTTCTTGAGCAGCGATTTTAATGATGCTTAAAGTGAAAAAAAAAATTCCTTTAAATATGGTACCTGCTGGGTGTCTATAGTAGTGGCACGTGTTTAGAAATGTCCCTCCACAACATGAGAATACTCTCAGAAAAAAATAATTTAATACTGCTTGCGGCTTTAATGTAATGTTTGGTCCCTGCAATATGGATAAAAATCATTGGAAAAAATAGCATGAGTTTCCCCGCCACCACTCCCCCCAGGTCATTACAAGACCCAGTGCCGATCCTGACCTCCCTGGGGCCCTAAGCAAAATGACATGGCACATTTAAAATGAGAATCGGGGGGGCGCTGACGAGTGATGACGAGTGATATGTCACAAAGTTGAAAGTTGAAAGTTGAGAAGCGGGGGGAGGGGTGTTCTGCTGTCGGAAATGACTCAGCCAGCGAGTTTAGAAGTGGGGTGAGGGGGCGAAAATGACTTCTCACCAGGCGGGGCCTCTAGTAATTTGGGGGGCCCTTTGCAGCTTTGCGGGGCCCTAAGCGGCTTGCATAGTGAGCCTATAGCGAGGATCGGCCCTGACAAGACTTTTTGGCCCTATATACTTTGAACAGCAGTATACAGGTGTTGCAAACAAGATAAGGACTGTAGGTTTCTTAAGTAGAATCAGAACCATGTCATACTTTGCTCCTGCATATTGCACAATTTCCTAAAGAGACCCTCAACAAACTACATGACACTTGTGCCTGATGAGGCCACTGATGTTCCAGTGGTGGTGGCTCGTGAGACTGTTCATACAGGCTTGGCCCCCCAAAGTGCACGTGCTGTGTGGCAACAATATGTCGATTATTTTAGGGGTGGGGGGGCCATTACAATGCCAGATCTTGGGTCAATAAATATTTTTTTTGGGAAATAAAAATTCTAGAAAAAAGGGGGGTTGCCATCCGGGGCCCCCTTTGAACAAATTCTGTGAAGAACTCCTGTTCTCTGAAGGCCTCCATTATTTCTGAAAGTCAAAATTTAGAAAAAAAAATGTCAGTCAAGCCTTAGCTTTCTCCCCATATCTAATCCACAAACTCATCCACTGATCATAAAGTCCAAAAATCAAGTTTCGTTTTGTCGTACTGCACGATCGGTTTCCCGACGTTTTCTACCGTCTGGAAACGACGTTCTAACTCACGCAATATCCCTTTATGCGCATGCGGGAAGCTCCGCACGTATCCCCGCCTATGACGTTCGTTCTAGTATTTGGCACGCCCCTTTTTGGTCGGTCAATGCACTTCAATGAAGAAGACATGATGGAGGAGACTCAGGAGAGACAGGAAGCTGCAACCACAAGTAAGGAGAGAGGCCAGGAAAAAATGTATCTTTTTAATAAATTATTTCTTGAACTTTGGAATCCATTCAAATTTTTTGCTGCAACTCAAAGCCCCTTGGGGTACCTTTCCTTCTATCAAAGGAGCAACCTTTCCTTCTATCAAAGGAGCAGGAGCATGAACCAAGCCACCAGAATGACCTTTGATGAGATGGTGGAGATGGTTGTCATTGTTGAAGAGGAGGACTATGATTGTCTAAAAGGGCCTTACAAGAAGCCCAAGAAGGTAAAGGGCCAGATAATGGAGAAGGTTCAAATGACTCTCCATGAGAAATTCAAGGTGCAGAGGTCAAGGGATCAGTTGAGGAAGAGGTGGTCAGACTTGAAAAGAAGAGACCCAGAGCAGCTGGAGAGGATTCGAAGAGTCCTCATAAGACGTAAGTAATGTTCATGTGTACTCTGAGTTTTTGTTTTCATTATTTTGCGGCATGTGCTTTTTATTTCAGGTTGTGTATATATACAGTTCAAGAATAGATGTCTCAAGGTTCATGTTTGTGGGCATAATAATCGGTTGTTCATTCTATTTATGATCATTTTATGTGAGACCAATTTTTTATTTAATGTAGATGTGTTATTAACTAGAATTAAATAATCCAACTTAAGTCAATATACAGTAAAAGGAGAGTATGCTCAGCACAGCAGTTGATTACACATATGGACTCAGTAGCACAATGGTTGGCATGGCCGATCCGCCCTATAGGCTCACTATGCAAGCCGCTTAGGGCCCCACAAAGCTGTGAAGGGCCCCCCAAATAACTAGAGACCCCGCCTGGTAAGAAGTCATTTTCGCCCCCTCACCCCGCTTCTCAACTCGCTGGCTGCATGGGAGAAGATGTCATTTCCGAAAGCAAAACACCCCCTCCCCCCACTTCTCAACTTCCTTTAATGTGACATGTCACTGTCGTTAACCCCCCCTCCGCTTCTCATTTTTAATGCGCTATGTCATTTTGCTTCGGGCCCCAGGGAGATCAGGATCGGCACTGAGTGTTGGTCACAAGAACAACCTAGTTAGGGTGTCACACAGAGGTGATCCAGTGTATACTTGTTGTTTTTCCATGTAGGAAACTTGGCCAAATATAGAGAAATGCAGCAGCTTTGGTAATGGATAAAATCCTGTGTTAAGCTTAGAAGGATTGTAAAAACAGACAATTGTACCACACTTTTTAAAAAGAATGATTGATATTCCTCTTTCAGGCCTCTAATCTTTTTGATTCATGTATCCCTTTTTTTACAATCTCACAATGAAGCTGCAGCGCTGGAGCCGACCAACCCCACACAGAGCCAAGCCCCACCCTCGACGCATGTGCAGGAAGTGCAAAATGCCACCACATCAGGTCAGTGTCATACAGCACAGCTTCAGGTAATACATGTAGGCCTGCATAATTATAATACATGTTTTTTTTCCAAATTTCAGGAGGTGTCGGAGCTGTTGGAGGCGGATTGGACACCTACAGTGCCCATGTTCTAATTGGGGAGATCAATTCCTGCATGGCAGAAATAGAGGAAACAAACCTCGCCCTAGACAATATTATAAATAAAAATCGAAAGCTGGAACAAAAAATGAAGAATATTATTGATGTGCTGAGGAGGGATTAAAAAAAATAGATGTAGACAAATATTTCAAATCAAAAAAATATTTCTTGACCAAAAAAAAAAAAATTAAACAATTTATATTAAGATATTTTTTGAAAAAATAAAAATTACACATTTTAAGTGTGATACAATAAATATTTTTGGATACTCAACAATGTGTGGCTTCTTATTATATCAATGCTGCCTAAAAGAACAAATCTAGATTTGTGGTGTTTACATTGACAATGATGAGTATTTAGTACAGGGAAATAAACATGACACTATGATAACATAGGAGAAATCTAGAATGAACTCTAATTAGAAAAGAATCAAACAAAGAAAAGTACTAGAACAGGTGCAAAAAAATTGGGCATTAGGCAATGGTGGCGGTGTCACAACACTGCAATCCCTCACAGATAATGTAATTGGAGCGCAGCAAAGAGCCACAAGTATTGCATTAAAAATTGTTATTAGACGCCCCTGTTAAACAGGGACAGAAAAATTGGTCCTTAGGCACTGGTGGTGGAGCCCAGAATTTTTTTTTATCTTAGTAGCTCTCAGCAAGATCAGTGAGGAGGAAAAGGATATTCAGTCAGCAGCATAACAGGACAGTCACTCAGCATCAGCATAGGCAGTCTCCAAGGGATCTGTCATTTAAAAAAAATATTCAGTTACATCAGCATCAGGTGCTTGGTACGAGAAAGTGGGTAACCGCTCAAAGAAAACCAGGTGATCTATTTCCTGTGATCCGAGTCTAGGGTGCAGGCAGTGCAATCAAAATGCAGGTTGGGATGACAGAAAAGAAGCTGGGATAGCCGCACTCCAAAAAAACTCATCCTTTAATTAAAAATCACAAAACGCATGCCACAGCAAAAAACAGCACAACAAAAGAAAAGCTGACGATTCGCACTATGCCTTGGTGCTTATTCATAGCTATGAATAAGCACTAAGGCATAGTTTTTTTGGAGTGCGGCTATCCCAGCTTCTTTTCTTTCATCAGGTGCTTGGTAGCTGGTGTTGATCCAAGCCTGATTCATTTTTATGAAGGTCAGTCGATCGACGGAGTCGGTGGAGAGGCGCACCCTGTGATCGGTCACAAAGCCTCCAGCAGCACTGAATGTGCGTTCTAAAAAGAACGCTGGATGCAGGGCAAGCCAGTAGCTCAATTGCGTACTGTGCAAGCTCTGGCCAGTGATCCATCCTCAAGACCCAGTAAGCCAGAGGATTTTCGGTGGGGAAGGTGTCCAAGTCTGATCTTGCCCCTAGGTATTCACGCACCATGTAAACCAAACGCTGGCGATGGTTGCTGGAACCGGTCATACCTTGGGGCTGCGGACGAAAAAATTGTCTGAACGCATCAGTCAGACGGCCACCTTCTCCACTGCTCCTTCTGTGACTCACCGAAGCCTCAGCAACACGTTGTCCAGGAACAGGATTTGGTAATCCCCCAGGTTCTGGGAACGCGTTGCACAGACCCTTCTGCAAGGCCTCCCGAAGATGTTTCATCTTCTGCTCCCTCTACGACGGCAAGATAAGCTCCGCAACCTTACTCTTGTAACGTGGATCAAGGAGAGTTGCCAGCCAGTAATGATCCCTCTCCTTGATACCATGAACACGAGGATCCTTACGCAGGCTTTGCAGGATCAGGGAGGCCATGCAGCGTAGGTTTGCTGAAGCATTCGGGGCACAGTCCTCTGGGTCACTGAGGACGACAGGATCCACAGCCACCTCATTCATTTTTATGAAGGTCAGTCGTTCGACGGAGTCGGTGGAGAAGCGCACCCTGTGATCGGTCACAAAGCCTCCAGCAGCACTGAATGTGCGTTCTGAAAGAACGCTGGATGAAGGGCAAGCCAGTAGCTCAATTGCGTACTGTGCAAGCTCTGGCCAGTGATCCATCCTCAAGACCCAGTAAGCCAGAGGATTTTCTGTGGGGAAGGTGTCCAAGTCTGATCTTGCCCCTAGGTATTCACCAAACGCTGGTGATGGTTGCTGGAACCGGTCATACCTTGGGGCTGCGGACTAATACTAAAAAATTGTTTGAACGCATCGGTCAGATGGCCACAACCTGAAGAGGATGCACCGTGTCCACCACCAGCGTTGCCTCTAGATGCAGAGCCTGCTTGCCCTCGTGACTCTCTGCCTTTCTTTGTTGTCCTTCCAGACATTTTAATAGCCTGCACAGGACATTAAAATAAGAAATAAACAGCATCTGTCCAGTAAGAGCAACTGTGTTTATGTTTAAAACACAGCAAACGTGCAATAAGATCGACTGTGTTTATGGGCAAAAACACAGCAAATGTGCAGTAAGATCGACTGTGTTTATGGGCAAAAACACAGCAAACGTGCAATAAGATCGACTGTGTTTATGGGCAAAAACACAGCAAACGTGCAATAAGATCGACTGTGTTTATGGGCAAAAACACAGCAAACGTGCAGTAAGATCGACTGTGTTTATGGGCAAAAACACAGCAAACGTGCAGTGAGATCAACTGTGTTTATGGGCAAAAACACAGCAAACGTGCAATAAGATCGACTGTGATAATGTGCAAAAACACAGCAAACGTGCAGTAAGATTGACTGTGTTTATGGCCAAAAACACAGCAAACGTGCAATAAGATCGACTGCGTTTATGGGCAAAAACACAGCAAACGTGCAATAAGATCGACTGTGTTTATGGGCAAAAACACAGCAAACGTGCAGTAAGATCGACTGCGTTTATGGTCAAAAACACAGCAAACGTGCAGTAAGATCGACTGCGTTTATAGGCAAAAACACAGCAAACGTGCAATAAGATCGACTGTGTTTATGGCCAAAAACACAGCAAACGTGCAATAAGATCGACCGTGTTTATGGGCAAAAACACAGCAAATGTGCAGTAAGATCGACTGTGTTTATGGCCAAAAACACAGCAAACGTGCAATAAGATCGACTGTGTTTATGGGCAAAAACACAGCAAACGTGCAATAAGATCGACTGTGTTTATGGCCAAAAACACAGCAAACGTGCAATAAGATCGACCGTGTTTATGGGCAAAAACACAGCAAATGTGCAGTAAGATCGACTGTGTTTATGGCCAAAAACACAGCAAACGTGCAATAAGATCGACTGTGTTTATGGGCAAAAACACAGCAAACGTGCAATAAGATCGACTGTGTTTATGGTCAAAAACACAGCAAACGTGCAGTAAGATCAACTGCGTTTATGGGCAAAAACACAGCAAATGTGCAATAAGATCGACTGCGTTTATGGCCAAAAACAGCAAACGTGCACTAACAGCGACTGCGTTTATGGGCTAAAAAACAGCACATGTGCAGTAAGAGCGACTGCGTTTATGTGCAATTAAATAGCCCACGTGCATTAACAGCGACTGTGTTTATGTGCAAATAGCACACGTACAGTAACAGCAACTGCGTGTATGTGCAATTAAATAGCACACGTCCACTAAAACTGAGTACTATGTTTAGGTGTAAACTAAACACTATGCAGGCAATACAACACGTTAGAGCACTGCATCTAGCACAATCTACTGCCTAAACAATAGGTATAGCTGATCTAGCTAAGCTATACAGTGTATAAATATATGTACAACGCTAGGATGTATATATATCCTCTACACACTGTAAATTTAACTAAACTCACTAGCCTTCCTGCTCTATCTATCTATCTATCTATCTATCTATCTATCTATCTATCTATCTATCTATCTATCTATCTATCTATCTATCTATCTAGTAGAAAAGACACTGTGGGCCTGATCCACAAAAGGGATACACCGGTGTATCTACTTATACGCCGTCGTATCCCTGTTTCTATCTATGGAACTGATCCACAGAATCAGTTTCACATAGATAGGCAGAAGATCCGACATGTGTAAGGGACTTACACTGTCGGATCTTAGGATGCAGTACCGCAGCCGCCGCTGGGGGCATTTCTCGTCGAAATCCAGCGTCGGGTATGCAAATTAGCACTTACGGAGATCCACGAAGCATTTACGCTTCATTTTTTCTCCGTAAGTATTAGTTTGCCGTCGCAAAATTAGGGCTGCTTTTACAAAGTGTAAAGTTAGTACACCATGTAAAAGTAGACCCTTCTTTCCCGCGACGCTGTACATTTTTTTTTTTCCCGCCGCATCTCGTTTTTTTGAACGTAAATGCGTCCAGCCCCATTCACGGATTAATTACGCAAACGACGTAAATTTATAAATTTTGACGCGGGAACGACGGCCATACTTAACATTGGTTGCGCCTCATATAGCAGGGGCAACTTTACGCCGGGACAAGCCTAACGTAAACGTAGTAACTTTACTGCGTCGGCCGCACGTACATTCGGGAATTTGCGTATCTAGCTAATTTGCATAGTCGACGGGGAAAACGACGGAGGCGACACCTAGCGGACAAAAAAAAATTGCATTTAAGATCCGACGGTGTAAGAGACTTACGCCTGTCGGACCTAATGGATATCTATGCGTAACTGATTCTAAGAATCAGTCGCATAGATATGACAGCCCAGATTAGGACTTACGACGGCGTACATGGTGCTGCGCCATCGTAAGCCCTTTGATAATCTGGGCCACTGTGTCTCTATCTATCGCTCTCTCTCTAACTGTCTGACTGACTTCTCTTTAACAAAGCCGGAACACACTACACGCGGCCGCCTTATAGGTGGCCTTATATAGTGTGGGGCGTGTACTAAACCCCCTGAGCCATATGCCAAAGCCAATTGGCCAATTTGGCCAATTATGGTTCTTTGTTTTTTGGGCGCTGTGATTGGCCAAGCATGCAGGGTCATGGTGCATGCTTGACCAATCATCAGCACGCAACGCCGCAGTGAATTATGGGCCGCCGCGCGTCACTCGAATTTGGCGCGAACGACCCGTTTTGTTCAAAATTCGTCGAACGTACGAACAGACGATGTTCAAGTCGAACATACGTTCGAGTCGAACGACCAGCTCATCCCTACTAGCCATCACCCAGACCAGAAAATTGGGAGCTATTTATATATATAAATTAATTAGAATTTTTATGAGTGAAATAAGTATTTGATCCCCCATAAATCAGCAAGATTTCTGGCTCCCAGGTTTATTCTATACAGATAACAGACTGAGATTATGAGCATTTAAAAGGAGGGCTCCTAATTTCTGCTTGTTATCTGTATAAAAGACACTTGTCCACAGAAGCAATCAATCAGCTGTCCAAGGATGTCAGGGACAAGATTGTAGACCTACACAAGGCTGGAATGGGCTACCAGATCGCCGCTAAGCAGCTTGGTGAGAGGGTGACAACAGCTGGTGCAAATATTCGCAAATGAAAGAAACACAAAATAACTGTCAATCTCCCTCGGTCTGGGGCTCCATGCAAGATCTGACCTTGTGAAGTTTCAATGATCATGAGAACAGTAAGGAATCAGCCCAGAACTACATGGGAGAATCTTGTCAATGATCTTAGCTGGGACCATAGTCACCAAGAAAATTGGCAACACACTACACTGTGAAAGACTGAAATCCTGCAGCTTGCAATTGATGCAAGTGTAAAGGAGGTGAGAGTTCTGTGAGCACAGTGGTGATAGATCAGCAGTCACAGGCAACACAGAAGTATTGTTTTACACAAAAGTGACAGGAAACGAGCAATACAAGAGACTTTTATACACAAGAACTGTATTAAAGAGCACAGGAATTTTATTATACACTGGAATACAGATTTAAAAAGTTGTTAGGCCGCGTACACACGGTCAGACAAAATCGAGAATGGACCGAGGTATAGTTTCATCGGTCCAAACCGACCGTGTGTATAGCCTATCAGTCTGTTTTCCTTTGGTCCAAAATTTTAAAACATGCTTTAAATCGTACCGATGGACCGCTGCCTGATCGATCCAAACCGATGGTTAGTACAGAAAGCATCGGTTCAAAACCTGCGCATGCTCAGAATCAAGTCGACGCATGCTTGGAAGTTTCGAACTTCATTTTATTCAGCATGTCGTGTATTTGACGTCACCGCGTTCTGACCTGATTGGTTTTTGGAACGATGGTGTGTACGCACATCAGACCATCAGGCCACTTCAGCAGTGAACCGATGGAAATGGCCTTCGGACCATTCTCATCGGTTTGGAACGACCGTGTGTACGCGGCCTAAGAGTTGGTTTGGATTTGTGAAGTTCCTATTTTGTGTACACATATGTTATATTGTTTTATCTTGCAAGTATATGCATTTGTTTATTTGCACAAATGATGGAAACGGTTGCTTAAAATGGTTGTTAAGCCACTTGTATAAAAAGCTCCCATCCCCTCTGTACTAGAACAATAAGTTCCCTTGTGTTATGTCATAAACATGCTTATCTGTACTGATATCACACTGTATTCCTGCGATTAGTTGCCTCGTCTCTTCTCTGTCCTGCTTATAGTTCCAGTGGGCGGCGCAGAGCACTGCCACTGACATCAGCCAAGGAGAAGAGGAGAGACAGAACCGAGGAGTCATATGATCGCAGGAAGACGCTGTGTTATAAGTACAAAAAAACTAATTTATGATATGACACAGGGAAATGTATTCTTCTAATACGGGGGGGGGGGGCATTTAATGTTAAGTGGGAGAGCAGCAGAAGCAAGGTAGGGGGCGCTGACAACAGGCGGGCAGTCAGATAGGGGATGGGGGAGACAGAGAGCAGGGCTGCGGATGTCAGAGACACGTACGCTGACAACGCTATCAGGGCTCAGCAGCCCTGATATATCGTGGTCAGCGTACAGGGGAGGGCATAGCCCAGCAGGATCAAAGGCATTACAAGGGGTTACAGAGGGCCAAATGACAGTTTGCACATATAGTAAATGAATTCAAGTTGCACACCTCACTTTATTAATTTTGTTCATAAGCAGCACAGCACCATTCTATTATAGCATTTTTCAATTTTCAGTTGTGGGAACACTATTAGGTGTCTGCTGCAGCCACTTCATGTAGCTAGATTCATAGGCCCGGATTCACAAAGCACTTGCGCCAACGTATCTCAAGATACGCCGCGTAAGTGCAAATATGCGCTGTCCCGAAAACTAAGATACGCCTAAAAACAGGCTTCAATCCGCTGACGTAACTTGCCTACGCCGGCATAGCGTGGACACACATTTAGGCTGGACGCATGTGGCGCTCCCATTGTTTAGCCATTCAGATATGCAAATGAGGGAAATACGACGATTCACAAACGTAAGTGCGCCCGACGCAGGCTACGCGATGTGCGCGTAAGTTGTACGTCCTGCGTAAAGTTAAGCCCCATAAAGCAGGTGTAACCCAGCAGCAGACATGCAAAGGTCTGCACCAGGGAAATCAAGCCTCCGTATTTTACGTTGGACGTGTGTCTGGCTGGGCGTAGGTTAAGTTAACGCCGTAGGCAGTGATCCGGCGTAGTTTAGGGAGTTGTTCCGACGTGGTTTTGAGCATGCGCAGAGGGATCTGTCCATGTCCCGGTGATACGTATCTGTCTGGCGCTCGGCCCATCATTTGCATGGGGTCACGCCTCATTTGCATGGATCACACCCACTTCCACCTACGCCGACTTATGCCCTCGAAACCCAGCACAGTTTTGGGAGCACTGGCTTTGTGAATTCCATGCTTGCCTCTCTGCGCTGCGTCGGCGTAGCGTATTTTATTTGCGCTACGGCGGCGTAATGTGCGCCCGCTCTCTGTGAATCTGGGCCATAATATTTAAAGTAGAAGCACAGAAGTTTTATTAACTTATTTAGCAGTCTTCTTTATTTTTGCTGTGGGATTCAGAGAGATTTTGATTGAAGATTCTTATCACTATTATGTGATGTGGACTTGCATAATTATAATGAATAAAATAAATAAAAACAAATACATTTAAGAAGATCACCATTTTAGTTTCTCAAACTATGTTTTATGTGGATATTAGAATTTACCATTATTTTACTGGTGAATATTAAAGCATTTGTTGCCCCAACACTTCTGATGTTTTCCTGATATGTGCCTGCTGTACCATGTACTTGTATGAGAAAGTATCCTTTTCTCTTTGTATTGCTTCCTTTATGTGAAATCCCTAGTGTTCCTGGCACTCCCTTTGCTGTCCAATAAAAATTGACCACACTAAGCAGGAGAGCACACTGTGGTTAGTTCTCTAGCTATGCTGGGAACTTAGCCTGCTCTCCTCCAATGATCAGACTTGTCCTGACACGCCCCCACTGCATAGACATTTACTTGCGAGCTTAGGTGTCCGTTTAATAAACGGTGACGTTTTTTCTCAGTTCAGTTCACAGCAGTTCTCATGAAGAGAATTATCTCCTCTGCAGCCAGTTTAATAAACTGAGAACTTCAGTTCTCAGATGGTGAACAGAGGTGAAGTTTTTTCTCTGAAAACGGCTGAGATCTGTGTAAAAGTGGGTGGACTGCCTGTAATCTCGTGAGATATTGTGAGATTATGGTGCAGCCGAATTCAAAAAGTGAAACTAACATGTAATTAATGTTTTCAGACATGTGATTATATATATATATATATATATATATATATATATATATATATATATATATATAAATACTGTATGTATGTGTGTGTGTATATATATATACAGAGCTTTTTTTCTCAGAAAATAGGTGCAGGAACTCAACCACGACCCTGTTCAGATTTCACAAACAGTAGAAGGGTCTTAAAGGGGCATTAAATACCAGAATTGCATTACATACAGAGTTCAGGGGGGTTATACACAGAGCGCAGAGCTGTCACTTGTAAACACAGAAACCAGACTTCTGTGTTAACAAGTGACTGTGGTGAGCAGGCACCAAAGGGTCTGAGCCAAAGGTGGTGGAACTGAGTTCCACCAAGTTCCCCCTGAAAAAAAGCCCTGTATATATATATATATATATATATATATATATATATATATACACATACACACATACACATATATATATATATATATATATATATATATATATACTGTATATATCAGACTATTGTGCGCACCCGCGTATAGTGCGCACCCCTACTCTGGATGTGAAATTCCTGAATTTTATTTATTTTTTATTACTTACAGTTTGGTGTCTTGCCTGGCGTCCATCGGCGGCCTTGTCCGGTCTGGCGTCCGTTTGCGGCCTTCGTGGTGTCCTCCCCGCTGCTCCCGCGCTGTCTCTGAGCCGATCCCTGCTTCCCGCGCTGTGTTTGAACGCCGCCGCCGCCATATACCGAGCGCAGTACACTCGGGCACGCTCGGCTCCTCTCGCATAACCTAGAAGGGAGCCGAGCCTGGCCGACTGTACCCGAGTGTACTGCACTCGGTATATGGCGGCGGCGGCGTTTAAACACAGCGCGGGAAGCAGGGATTGGCGGCAAAGTTCAAACACAGTGCGGGAAGCAAGTATCGGCGTATATCGTGCACCCACAATTTTGCCCTGATTTTAAGGGCAAAAAAGTTCACGGTATACGCCGATAAATACGGTATGTGTGTGTGTGTATATATATATATATATATATATATATATACACACACACACACACGTGTATATTGTTGTTAATATTCATTTTTAACCCACTGGTGTTGAAATTAGGAAGAAATAAGCCTTCTTCCTCTTATCACACCAGCTTCTCTCCAAGATTCTCCACCTCTGAGCTGGTGAATCTGGAAGGGAGATATTTCAGTGGAAGAGCTGTGAAATCTTCAGATCACGGTTTATTAAACTGGCCGTTTGTGACAAAACATCCATGTGCTGTGATGTGAAGTGGAGAATGTGTTCTCTGCTCCTTATCACAGTTTATTAAACCGCCAATGCTCTGTGATAAGCAGTGATCAGCCGTGATCATCATGATCTCGGTTTATCACGGTTTATTAAACGTACACCTTAGGTGTCCGTTTATGAAGCATTGAAGAGCGGTGATCCCAGGGATCACCAGTGATCACAGCCTATAAACAGTTTATGAAACAGTGATAATCGGGGGAGAAGTGTTTCTCCCGCAGATTATCTCTACACACAGTGAAGTCTCATAGACTGACACAGAAACGGACAGTTTATGAAGCTGTGATCTGAGCTCTTCACTGGTGATCTGAGTCAGAATTCACATGCCCCGATTCACCATCTCAGAGCTGGTGAAGTGGGGAGTGAAGAGGCAATCCCGGGGGTTCTGAGGAGGAAGGAGGAAGATTTTTAACTTCCTTCTACCTCGTTCAGACCCCCCAACACTGTAACAATGTCCCTCTGTAATATTTATGTGTATACATATATATACATAAATATATATAATGTATACATGTACATATATATAATGTGTGTGTATAAACACATGTATATACAATGTGTGTGTGTGTGTATACATATATATATTATGCAGGGGGACTCGTTATTTTAATTACATTAACCACGTGTCTTTCAGTGAACTGAGCGGTGATAATTTATCACTGCTCAATAAACTGACATCTCCGTATTTCTGTGAATTTCTGGTCCATTCTCCAGTGTTTGAAGCGTTGGAAGATCACTTCACTCCTCCAAGGGTGAAGCGATCTTCTCCGCTTCATAAACAGGCACACAGAGGAGAAAAATCTTCACCGTGAATGCCGGAGAAAGAAGCAGTGAATAGATTTCACTGCTTCATAAACGGACACCTTAGTGTGATGCTGCTTCTCCTCCCCCAGCTCTTATAAGGCTGAGAACAGAGGCAATGTGATCACTTATAAAAAAGGTAAACTATGTATTAATGTTTTTTTTTTTTTTTATATCAATACAAAATGTTTTGCCTTTCATTCTATTTTAAACTGAATGGGTTATTTTACAAGGTGATCGTTTACAATTACTTTCATTTCAAATTTGGATTCACATTTGATTAGTGCGGTACTGTTGTAGTATTATAAATAAAGGTTTATGTTTCTTTTTATCCCAATTTCTACAAACTCAAAAAAGGAACCTTGTTTTTGTATCATTACATGGTACAAAGGTCAGAGAGTATTTTCCATAGGAAGTGTGCTTTTTTTCCCCCTGAGATTACATTAGTTACATGACATTACGTCACACAATACTACTTTAACCACTTGCCGCCCGCCAATGACAGATTGACGGCGGCAAAGTGGTTGTAGAATCCTGACCGGACGTCATATGACGCCCTCAGGATTCTGAGCCGCTGCGCGCCCCCGGGGGCGCGCATCGCGGCGATCGTTGTTGCAGGGTGTCAGTCTGACACCCCGCAACACCGATCTCGGTAAATAGTCTCTCACGGAGACTCTTTACCACATGATCAGACGTGTCGAATCACGGCTGATCATGATGTAAACAGGAAGAGCCGTTGAGGGCTCTTCCTCACTCGCGTCTGACAGACGCGAGTAGAGGAGAGCCGAACGGCTGCTCTCCTGACAGGGGGGGTTCGCGCTGATTGTTTATCAGCGCAGCCCCCCCTCGGATCGCCACATGGACCACCAGGGAAGCCCACCCTGGACCACCAGGGAAGGGCAGATAAAAAAAAAAAAAAAGGCTAAAAAAAAAAAAAAAAAAGGCTGTTAAAAAAAAAAAAAGGCTAAAAAAAAGGCTGTAAAAAAAAAAGCATTAAAAAAAAAATGATGCCAATCAGTGCCCACAAATGGGCACTGACTGGCAACATAGGTTAATCAGTGCCGCCCCAGTGTCCATCAGTGCCACCCTACAGTGTCCATCAGTGCCACCCCACAGTGCCCATCCATGCCCAGTGCCCACCTATCAGTGCCCATCTGTGCCACCCATAAGTAGCCATCAGTGCCACCCATAAGTGCCGCCCATGAGTGCCCATCTGTGCCGCCTATGAGTGCCCAGTGCCGCCTGTGTGTGCCCATCAGTGCTGCCTATGTGTGCCCATCAGTGCCGCCTATGTGTGCCCATCAGTGCCGCCTATGTGTGCCCATCAGTGCCGCCTATGTGTGCCCATCAGTGCCGCATACAAGCGCCGCCAATCAGTGCCACCTCATCTGTGCCCGTCAGTACTACCTCATTGATGTCCATCAGTGCCATCTCATCGGTGCCCATCAGTGCCGCCATATCAGTGCCCGTAATTGAAAGAGAAAACGTATTTACAAAAAATTTAACAGAAAAAAATAAAAACGTATTTTTTTTCAAAATTTTCAGTCTTTTTTTAGTTGTTGCACAAAAAAAAAAATTGCAGAGGTGATCAAATACCACCAAAAGAAAGCTCTATTTGTGGGAAAAAAAGGACGCCAATTTTGTTTGGGTACAGTGTAGCATGACCGCGCAATTGCCATTCAAAGTGCGACAGTGCTGAAAGCTGAAAATTGGCTTGGGCGGGAAGGTGTATACGTGCCCTGTATGGAAGTGGTTAAAGTGGTTGTAAACCCCAGTCATAAAATCGCAACAAAGCACATATATCTGTAGTGTTTACATGTCTCTAGCCAAAGCTCCAAAGTGTAGTTTATCTCTGGTGCTTGAATTGTTCTGTTATCAGCATGAGTCATGTCTAACAAGTTTTCCTGATGCATGGGATACATTTGTGATGGGGAGGGAGATAAGCACACAGCCTCAGAATACAGTGTTGCATGTTCCTTTGTTCCTCTGCCTATGTGGAGTGGTGTGTGTCCCTTTCCTCCAGTCAGCTCTCAGGCCTCGTACACACGACCGAGGAACTCGACGAGACAAACATATCGAGTTCCTCGTCGAGTTCCTTGATTCCGTGTTTACGCGTGTTAGTAAAAGTTTGGTGAGTGACGATTCGTGCTTTTCAGTCTTTGTGCTTTCAGATTGATCTCTGCCGTTCAGTTTGTACTTGTGGGGGTCGTATCTAGGCAATCGGGACGTGCGGTCAGGTCGTATTGTTTTACATTGCGGTCCTGTCCCCGTGTTTTTGATTGTCAGGTCGTTCTTCATAGGTCTTGCTGTTCTTCACTGCGATCTGTTTAGTGCAATTCTGATTTGTCGTTCGTTCCTAGCTTTGTAGCCATGTTGCAGGCACCTCGTCGTCGCCGACTTAGTGCTCAGCATCTTATGTGTGTAGGTCTGTTTGTTTATGACCTAGACGATGAGGAGTTCATGAACAGGAGGAGGACGCGTTCATGGACCAAGAATTGGTTGCTCCGTAGGAACCAATTCTCTCACATGCCTTTGCTGCGGGAGCTTCAGGAAAATAATCCTGTTGATTACAGGAATTTCCTGAGGATGTCTGATCCCGTCTTTCAGCACCTGTTGGCTTTGGTGTCCCCCTATATTACCAGGCAGGACACCATTATGCGGGAAGCCATCAGTGCTGAGCAGAGGCTAGTTGCCACCCTCCGTTATCTGGCAACTGGGAGAAGCCTTCAGGACTTAAAGTTCTCGACGGGCATCTCCCCCCAGGCTCTGGGCCTCATCATTCCTGACACCTGCTCTGCCATCATCCAGGTTCTGCAGGAGGAATATATGAGGGTAAGTTTTCTCCTTTAATATCACATTTTATGTATATAATGTATGCTAATGTATTGTAGTTCACTCCTCCTTCCCTAATTACCATGTTTGGAATATGCTGTTAATGTCCCCTTTGCCCCCATGCATGCTGTAAATTTTATTCATGCCCCTTTTTTGGCCTACATGCCTATTTCCCTTCACTTACCTACCCAGCATGCTATCCTGGGCCCCAACCTACCTAGCCTAGTCACTTCTCAATGTATTGTGTTATATCCATTGTAATGTTCCCCCCCCCCCAAATGTGTGGTAAAGTCTATGTTCACCAATCTCAAATATATATCTTTTTTTAGTTTAGGACTCCCAAACTCATCTAGCCCTCCCCTCCCAAATGTGTGGTAAAGTCTATGTTCACCAATCTCAAATATATATCTTTTTTTAGTTTAGGACTCCCAAACTCATCTAGCCCTCCCCCAAACTTGGGCACTGGCCCATCAGAGGGGGTGTTTAATGTGCTAATTGTCTAAATATATTTCGATATAATAAGCTAGTTACAAGAAATGTTAGAATGCTTATAATGTCTTTGTCTAATCTGCTTGCAAGGTTATGTTGGTATTTTTTTTTTTTCTTCCCCAGCTTCCGTCCACACCACAGGAGTGGCAGTCTGTGGCTTTGGACTTCCAGACCCGTTGGAACTTCCCCAACTGCGGGGGAGCCATCGACGGGAAGCACGTCCGCATCGTGCCTCCACCCCGTTCTGGTTCCCAGTTTTTCAACTATAAGGGGTTCAACAGTATTGTGCTGATGGCGGTGGTGTCAGCACAGTACGAATTCCTTTTTGTGGATGTTGGGATGAACGGACGGATATCGGATGGGGGAGCCTTCAGGCAGATGGAGTTTGCGCTTCGCCTTCAGGATGAGGATCTGTCATTGCCACCGGATGACCAGAATGTAGAAGGCCTGCCATTTGTTTTCCTGGCTGATGAAGCGTTTGCCCTGGGACCCCATCTTATGAGGCCATACCCTCAGCGCACCCTCACCCCAGAGAGGAGGGTCTTTAATTTCAGGCTGGGCCGAGCCCGCAGAGTGGTTGAGAACGCCTTCGGCATCATGGCCAGCCGGTTCCGCCTTTTCCTCACCTCTCTCCACATGGCGGAATATAAGTGGAATACAATAATTTTTGCATGCTGCATCCTACACAATTATTTGCGGAGACAATCTCCTACTTATCTGGCCCTGGTTGGGCCCGAGGCACAACTTTTGTCTCCAGCAGAAACTTTGCCGGGCCTTGAAGCTGGCCACACAGGACTGCCCCCCCAGAGTGCCCGTGAAGTGCAGGACAAATACATGGACTATTTCATGGGTAGGGGGGCAATACCATCTCAAGCCAATTTGCCTTAATTTTAATTATTGACCAAATATATATTAAAACTTTGACCAAACTTGTTATGTCTTGCTTGTGTTGCTTGTAGTTGTTTACTAAGTGTAACTAAGTGTATTTTCATTATCAACTAGCAAACAGTTCCCAGGTGACCCCCAAACAAAACACATAGAAAATTATACGTATTTTAAGAAAAACCCCACACACTTTTTTCAGGTTCAAAAGCTCTTTATTTTCTGACCTAATCTTTTTTTTGGTTTACAAAATACCCAAAAATCATTTTTTTTTCTTTTTTTTTTTTGATCATACAATATACAAAAATCTGTTTTTTCTTTTTTTTTTTATTATTTTTTGATCATACAATATACAAAAATCATGTTTTTCTTTTATTTTTTTTATTTTTTTGATCATACAATATACAAAAATCATGTTTTTCATTTTTTTTTATTTTTTTGATCATACAATATACAAAAATCATGTTTTTCTTTTTTTTTCTTTTTTTGATCATACAATATACAAAAATCTGGTTTTTCTTTTTTTTTCTTTTTTTGATCATACAATATACAAAAATCATGTTTTTTTTTTTTTTTTTTTTTGATCATACAATATACAAAAATCATGTTTTTCTTTTTTTTTTTTGATCATACAATATACAAAAATCTGGTTTTTCTTTTTTATTATTATTTTTTGATCATACAATATACAAAAATCTGTTATTTTTTGTTATTTTTTGTTATTTTTTTGTTATTTTTTTGATTAAAAAATCAGCAAAATCTGGTTTTGTTATTTTTTTGTTATTTTTTTAATAAAAACTCAGCAAAATCTGGTTTTGTTATTTTTTTGTTATTTTTTTAATAAAAACTCAGCAAAATCTGGTTTTGTTATTTTTTTGTTATTTTTTTGATTAAAAAATCAGCAAAATCTGGTTTTGTTATTTTTTTGTTATTTTTGTTGATTAAAAAATCAGCAAAATCTGGTTTTGTTATTTTTTTGTTATTTTTTTAATAAAAACTCAGCAAAATCTGGTTTTGTTATTTTTTTGTTATTTTTTTGATTAAAAAATCAGCAAAATCTGGTTTTGTTATTTTTTTGTTATTTTTTTAATAAAAACTCAGCAAAATCTGGTTTTGTTATTTTTTTGTCATTTTTTTGATTAAAAACTCAGCAAAATCTGGTTTTGTTATTTTTTTGTTATTTTTTTGATTAAAAAATCAGCAAAATCTGGTTTTGTTATTTTTTTGTTATTTTTTTAATAAAAAATCAGCAAAATCTGGTTTTGTTATTTCTTTGTTATTTTTTTGATTAAAAACTCAGCAAAATCTGGTTTTGTTATTTTTTTGTTATTTTTTTGATTAAAAAATCAGCAAAATCTGGTTTTGTTATTTTTTTGTTATTTTTTTAATAAAAAATCAGCAAAATCTGGTTTTGTTATTTTTTTGTTATTTTTTTGATTAAAAACTCAGCAAAATCTGGTTTTGTTATTTTTTTTTGTTATTTTTTTGATTAAAAAATCAGCAAAATCTGGTTTTGTTATTTTTTTGTTATTTTTTTAATAAAAAATCAGCAAAATCTGGTTTTGTTATTTTGTTGTTATTTTTTTGATTAAAAACTCAGCAAAATCTGGTTTTGTTATTTTTTTGTTATTTTTTTGATTAAAAAAATCAGCAAAATCTGGTTTTGTTATTTTTTTGTTATTTTTTTAATAAAACATCAGCAAAATCTGGTTTTGTTATTTTTTTGTTATTTTTTTGATTAAAAAGTCTTAAATCTGGGTTTTTTTTGTTTCTAAAACTTTTTTGGGCACATTCAGACTCTCCCCAAAACATCTATTACATTTTTCAATTTAGTTTCCACCCTCCTTGTTCGTTCTTTTATTTTTCGGTTGGCCAGATGTATCTCCTCCACCTCTTCTCTGCAGGCCCAGATTTCTTGGATCACCATCTGGACAGTATGCCTGTCCAAGTCCAAGTCACCACCTGCTCCTGAAATGTGGGACAAAACCATTTATTAAAATTAGGCAGGCCTACATCTACATTACCTGAAGCTGGGTTAGTTATATGTTACTTTACCTGATGTGGTGGCAGGCTGCGCATCATCACCATCCCTCGGGGGTGTGGCTTGCGTGCTGACTTGCTGCTCCCGTGTCGAAGCTTCATGACGCACTACGAGAATGAAGAAAATGGAAACAGGATTTTAAGAGCTTATAGGCCTGAAAGAGGAATATGATTCACTTTATCCAATTTCTGGGACTATTGATGTTTCTAACAACCCCTCTGGGCAGAACACAGGATTGTAGGCATTCACAAAGATCATGACATTTCTTGTACCTTTGGTCTACTTTTAAACATGTAAGCCAACCAAGTATACACTGGATCACCTCACCTCTGTGTGAACCCCAAAATGGGTTATTAAAGGGGACAACAATTATGCAAATGAGTCCACATTTGTCACCGACTGCTGAGCAGACTCTCCTTTTACTGTATATATTTTAATTTAACAGTAATAGAATTTTGTTAATAGCACATCTACATTAATTTCAATATTGATCTCACGATAAATTTAGTGAAATGTCATAATTTTCTTGATTTTATGCACAATAGTTGTCGTTCCGAATGTACGTCGACTTTGACGACAAATTATTGGGCAGAAAAACATGATACAGTACAACCTGAAATAAAAAACACATGGCGCGGAACAAATAATAAAAAATAAATAAAAAACTTACTTCTTCGAATCACTCTCCTGATCCGGTTCATTTGTTCCGGCTCACGCTTTTTGAGGTCCGACCACCTTTTTCTAATCTGTTCTTTTGTTCTTCGGACCCCAAATTTGCGATGGAGACTCCTCCTCACCTTCTCCATTATTTGGGCCTTGACCTTGTTCGGGTACTTGTATGGCCCATGCCTCCCATCATAGTCCTCCTTTTTGAAGATGAGCACCATCTCCACCATTTCTTCAAAGGTCATGTTGGTGGCCTTAAATCGGATTCTCCTGGTGATCCCTCGTCCCGCCTGGCCTGGCTCCTGTAGTGCTGCCATATTTTCTAGCATGTGCTCCCAACCAAAAAACAGAATGAAAAGGGGCGGGGAAAGGACTACACCGCGAACGTCAGGGGTGGGGAGACGTGCGTAAAGTCACACATGCGCGTGTATAAAGGGCTACCACGTGAGTAAAAGGGGCGTTCACAGTTTGTGGAAGACGGCGGAGATAACGATCGGGTCAAACACCGGTATGTAACTACATTTTCCATGTTATTATTGATTGAATGATTTTGTGGGCTACATATTATGGTCATAAACTAAGAGATAGCTATTTCTAAAATTGAAGGTAATTCGCCGCTATAGTGCCGTCGTACGTAAACCAACGCTTTGCTTCTGCATTTTGATCCAACTATTGTTGTGTGGCCAATCTCGGTTCTCAGGATGTATTTTGAAAAAATTTCGTTTTAGACATGATGCAAATGGTCGCTTTTATGTCTTGACCAAACTAGATCGGAGTGCTTTTCTATAACGTTTCATACACAAATGAGGAGGATTTCTGGCTTATTAGTTAGACACAACTGGTCATCTGTTTCCTACGAACTGACCCAACATGATCTGCTGCTAATTCCTCCTTGTCGTTTTAGCGATGGAAGATAAGGGGCGGGGGGAACATCTAATTCTTTAAGCATGGGCGGATGACGTGTGCGGAGTGTATATAAGGCTCGAACACACGTGGCGTCCATACGACCGGGTTGCGTAAGAAAGACGTTTGAACGACAAGCGTGTAGGTATGCTTCGAACTTGGGACAGCAGTGGCATATTCAGGAAAGACAGACATTTAAAGGATCAATAACCCCAAATTTTTATGGGCATAAATAGCTTACTTTACATTATATCAGTCTGGATTTCATGTCCTCATTGTCCGTTTTTGCTTTTAAGCAGCTGTAATCCTTTGCATAAATCCACACTTCCTGGTTCTCTGGCTCACTCTAAAATTTCTCATGGGAGCTTCTCACTGTGGTCTAAGCTGTGTGTCTAAAAATCCTCTGAAACAATGTGAATATATTTTTGGACAAAAATATGCCATGGATTTGTTTGTTTTTGTTCTGTGTGTCTCTTTACTTCACAGAAACATTAAATCAGTTCAAAATAAGGTGACAATTTTTGAAGAAAATATAATTGAGATCAGTAAGAAAAAGGTTCCACAAAATTTAACAGAACTCTGTGTGAATATCATAACAAAAGCAAAAAAGAATATTGCTGTTTTGTGCCCTTACAAAAAATTGGGTAAAGCGCTGCAAATAAACAATGCAATAATGTTGGAAGCGGGACGAATGTGCTATCTCCATTCCAAACGCTACTTTTACCGAGGGTGTTCTCCAGTGTCTAAGTTTTTCACAGGTTTCTTAGCATACACACGACCGAGTTTCTCATTGATAAAACAGCCCGAAGAACTCGTCGATCCAAAATCCACTCCCGTCGAGAAAATAGAGAACCTGCTCTCTTTTTGGCTCGACGAGTTCCTCGACGAGTTTCTCGATGAAAAGTGTGCACACGACCGAGTTTCTCGGCAGAATCCGGCTCAGACCGAGTTTCTGGCTGAATTCTGCCGAGAAACTCGGTCATGTGTATGAGGCCTCACACAGTGTCTAAGAGCTATAAGTGCATCTCTCCACCCCCCTCATTTTTCTCTTTTGAAGACTGCAGATAAACTAGTAAAACGTATCTAGGAGGATTTGTTTAATCTCTTTGAGTCTTTTCACTTCATTGGGTATTTGGTGGGGGTTTACAATCACTTTAACTACTTTAAACCTATTGTGTTGCAATCAATGTTTGCATCCTGATATTGTAGCAATTATCACTGTACTTACAGTCCTTGGGCTATACACTCTAACTGCAGAGGCATTCCTTTTAGTGCCAAGTAGCGGCTTGTACTGCCTGTAGGTGTCATCATTTTAGGTTTGCGCAACATCACAGAGTTAGCTGAAAGGAGAATGGTATTATAAATGAAAAAGGACATCACACCTTAGAATTAATTCAATATTTTATAAATTACCAACAAATTGATTTGCAGTTTTTTTTAACCAGTCAACAATGGCAGTTTTCCACATTTCTTCATATACTCAAAGGTTGAACAATTAGGGTCCTTGCAAATGGCAACATCAGTTCAGTCACATTTTTTCACTAATTAAAAACTGATGAATACAGATTCAGGTTACATCAGTCTTCACCAATGTGTACATCTATCAGCTCAGTTTATGCCCACAAAAATAGAAAAAAAACAAACACAGACCAAGTTTTTTTTTCTGTGGCTATAGATGTATGCCTGTTTATATCCACCCACACATACTGTATAAATAAATTGTGTTTTTTAACCACACCGCTAGCTGCCAAATATCGCGGTAAATGCGATAGTATAGCGGTGCTAAAAATTGCGCCGTTATACCGCCACCGCACCTTCACTGTCCCATGTGAAAGGGGCCTTATAGAATAAAATATTTACAACAGAAAAGTAGTGTAAATACCAATCATTGTCATATATACAAAGGCATTTTGACTACCTCATTAACCTACCAGTATATCTTTGAATAGGGGGGAATAAAATGGAGATTTTCACAAAAGGCCACAAAATACGGAAGCATACTAGGCAAGTTAAAAGCATGTTCTAAAATGCAGAACTGTTAAAATGGCTAGATATACAAAAAAAAAAACTTTAAATCTAATCTATTATCTTGCTGTGATCTGTCCTTTAACAGAAAATACCCATTGATCCTGTTGATCCACTTTTTCAGTAATGTGTAAGTGTACAAACTACACGTCTTTGCGGGGCGTGTAATAATGCACTTACAAAAGTGTGTAAATAAGAGCGTCCTTCAATGAATCTGCAGCGCAAAGACGTGTAGTTGAGAAAACCGTTTCCCAAAAGAGCACTGCTCAAGAATACATCTGCCTCTTTGACAAAAGCATCCGCACCTTTAACAAAAGCATCCGCCCCTTGTATTCCATCCCTTGTTGTATGCAATGAATAGCCTGCCTTGGGAACGAGCGGCGTGTTGATTGCGCATGCGCCATCTACAGGTACAGAACAGCTGTTCTTCCTCTGAGATTTTTGGTGGCTCTGCTTGTGCATGCGCTGCGCAGTCCAGCCTGGGCATTATCCAACTGGTAACCAATACCGACAGAACACCGTCCCCCACCTAACAACTGTACATTTACTTTGCACATCAGATAATCACGCACAGCTATTACATTTTCTATCACTTGACCCTCCCTCCTAGATTGTAAGCTCTTATGAGCAGGGCTCTCTGATTCCTCCTGTATTGAGATGAAGTGTATTGTAACTGTACTGTCTGCCCTCATGGTGTAAAGCTCTGCGCAAACTGTTGGTGCTATATAAATCCTGTATAATAAGAAGAAGAATACAGAGAGAGTGGCTGTTTGCTTTGATACAGTACAGAAATGCAAAGAAATTAAGTAGCAGAGAGTGTGGGAGTATGCTTAGCTGCAGTGGCACACCACAATGTGGTTGTGCTTATATGTGTTTGGAGTGCACATCAGTGCAGCAAATGTGGGTGAGTGTTAGTGCAGTGGCAGAGTATGCAGAAGTTCATGTTGGTGCAGTGACAGAGGGTGTGGGAATGCGGGCTGATGCAGTGGTGCACATCAGTGTGAGATTTCCCTTCTGTGTAGTTGTGGAGAGTGTGTGCCAGTGCAGTGGCAAGGAGTGCAAGTCAGTGCAGTGGACGGTATGCACTGGTGGAGGAGTTTTCACAAGATATGAGCAGCATGGAAGTGATTGTAGTTGGGGGAGGGTTTTAAGATTGCCAAAAGGGATACATTGCCAGAAGTGATATGCTGTGCCGTGATCAGAGTAGTGTGTGAATGAAGATAAGTAGTAGGGAGGATTTTGCTCAGTAATGTGCTTTCATTGGTGAATAAAAATGGGCAGGAGAGACACCATGTGAGCTAGGAAGGGGGGCAGTATATCGAGAAGCTTGCAGTGGCTTGAAATGTGTAGTGAGCAGGTGAGGGTGATTTCAACAGATGTGTAAGTGGCCAGCAGACACAGGGTGCTCAGCTGTCCCCTTCCCCTTCTCAGCTGTCCCCCACAGTCTGAGCCAGTGGTGGAGTAGGACGCTTCTCAACGAGTCTGCTCTCACTCAGGGACCAGATAGACAGATAGACTTGACAGTCAGGCAGGCAGGTTCCTCCTACCACCTTGCTACAACATCTGCTACCATAGCACCAGGACCAACGATCTCCTCTTTTCCCCGAGCCTCCCTCCTTGCTCAGCAGCCATCACCTCCCGGGGGCCCTGTAAGGTAAACCCCTGTTTCTCAGGGCCATTCCACCTGTTCCCGGGGGCCGTTGGCGGCCGTCCTTTTCAGGACAAGCCGCGGCAGCGGCCTAATCACTGTAGAGCTAGGGCCTAGCTCTCTCCTCACCCCCCACACCATTAGACGTTATCAAGGCATCCCCGCGCCACCTCTCCGCCTCCCCGCCTCTGATTTTCAGCCATCCATAACCCTACCTTGGCCCCCGCGCCCCTCCGCCACCTCCTGGAACGATTTGCGGCGGCCGCGATTAGGAAAGTCCGCAGCCTAGTTGGCGCGCCGCATCCACACCCAGCAGTCTCCCCCAAACTACCTGAAAACCCTCCCCCCCTGCTTTTTTGACCACAGGAGGATCCCCATCCTCTCTCAGGTACCCCCGAGCCTCATCCTGCATGATCCACCCAGCCGCACAGTCTTAGGCTGGGCCCCTGACCTCGGTCGATAGCCAGCTTGATACACCCCAGCACTGGGCTATCCCTATTCACTCACCCCCACTCCCTCCTCCACAACCAAAAAACTGGAAATTGGCTCCCACCGGATGAATTCAGGAGGGAGGACATCACCCTCCCCCCCTCATTCTGCCCTAATAGGCATCCACCACCTCTTTAGCACTTGATCCAGGGTTCGCCCGATCGCCCTTGAGGGGTCAGGAAGGAATTTTTTCTCCTGCCACTGCACATTGGCTTAGCACGGCTAGGTTTTTTTTGCCTTCCTCTGGATCAACCCGGGAGAGAGGATTAGCTAATCTTCCTTCCTATCGCCAGTGAAAACCCTCCCCGATAAAACATCTGTCGCCCCCCCCCCCCCCCCCGGCGTTCGGCGACCATGGTTAATCTGAGATACTTGGCAGAAACCATTTGGGGTCTAAAGCCATTTGCCGCAATACTGCCAGGCGTCACCAAAAAAGCTCTAAGAATTAAGCAACTGTTGAGAATCGATCGACGATCAACTGTCAAAAATTGCAGCCACTTACCCCAGCCTAAGCACATATCATGTGCTTTGATCAACACAAGATCGGCAGTAAAACACTGACTAGAAATCCATGATTTCATCATACAATACAATTTAGGCTGCCTCTTTATCACAGAAAGCTGGCTTACAGCCGACTGTAACACCATTCTGGGAGAACTGGTGCCTGAAAACTATCGTATTATAACTGAAAACAGAGTGGGGCAAAGAGGAGGAGGCCTGGCGGTGATCCACAAGACTCACCTCGCGATCACTAAACCAGTCCTTCAAAACCCTCTTCCATTCATGGAAACCCTCACTCTGCAACTGCAAACCAATCCCCAGGAAACCGTTCATATTCTACTCTGCTATAGACCACCGGGTCCAAAATTGCAGCTTCTCTCACCTTTGACAGAGTTCATCTCCACCTATACCCTAAACAGCAAACATCTTCTGCTGCTCGGGGATTTCAACCTCTGGGCCAACTCCTCACAGGATCCCGTTGCCGACGCCTGCATCGACCATTTGGAATGATTAGGGCTGCAACAACTAGTAAGTGGGCCCACACATGTGTCAGGGCATACGCTCGATCTTATTTTCAGACAAGATCTGGAAAAAAACAATCTGAAAAATGAGCTGTTACCATGGACTGACCACCATGTAATTAAATTCATAATTACCAAAAACGCCCCCTTAACAAAAAGAGTAAAACCGGTGACAACGCACTGGACCAGATCTCTGAAGAAGCTCCATTCGGAACTCTTCAAAACTACATTAGGGAAAAAAAAAAACAATCCAACTACATCAAACCGCCACAGAAACTCTGGATGCCATCAACACAGCTCTACTACAATCAGCCGACTTAATGTGTTCAAGGAAATGCCCCACAATATTTATGCGAAAAACTAAAAGCTCACAACTCCAATCGCGTTCTGCGATCCACCAATCAAAATCTACTCCAAATACCAAAAACCAGATACAAGTCCAAGGGAGAACGAAGATTTGCGCTCCAGGGCCCCAGACTATGGAACGCTTTACCAACCAGCATTCGGTTGGAGGAGAATCACTTGACCTTTAGGAGAATGATCAAAACCCATCTCTTTTGAGTTCTAAGGTAAGGTGATCAGATTTTTTAAATGAAATCTGGGGACATATTTTTTTACTAGTAATGGCGGCAATCAGCGTTTCTCTGCCCCTCGCCGCCCACCTCACAGCCTGTCAAGTCTCACTCTCCAGGCCCCGGCTACTACTGGGTGGGGTGCAGAGGAAGATCCCTCCACCAGGGAAGGCAAGGAGATAAACTAGCAGGCGGCTGGTCGGGACTTGAGCCAAGGCAGAAGAACATGAGCGGAGCTGAATGGGCATGTGCCCGAAACTGAAGAAATATTCCCCCCACTCCGTCCAGCACATGATCATCAGAAAGGGCACAGATAATGGAAAAAAAATCCCCCCCCCCCCTAAGCTAGTAGGAGCGGCGGAGTGGAGGTGTGTAATTCAATTTTTTTTTTTAATTCTGCACTGAATGTCTTTGAAATTGCCCCAGCCCCTGTTCAAATCCAATCTGGGGACAAATCCAGGGACAGACTTGGTCCGGGGACAGTGTCCTCAATCTGGGGACTGTCCCCTGAAACCGGGGATGTCTGGTCACCCTATTCTAAGGAGAAATGGACAAACGAGCGCCCAGAGGCGATTTAGTTTGCATGTGCCGCGCTATATAAGTTTCTCACTCACTCACTCAATGGAGACCACCTGTGCATCTGCTCCCTTCATACTTCTGATTATTATGGCATCTGATCAGAATGAGGAAGTGAGGCCCGGAACAAAAAGTAAGAATTACAATAGTGTAGGGCCGGGCATGACAGAGTGTGCAGGACACACCAGGGTTAATTTACTGGGGGGCGGAGAGGTAATGTGAATAGGCAGAAGGGGAGTGGCCGTATAAATAGGAGAGTTGGGAACTGAAGGGGAACAGTTTGCAGGGCTAGTTAGTGGAGGAGGAAGTTTTTCCCACCCTCCCTCCCTGTGTTGATTCCCTCCCTCCCTGTGTTGATTCTGTGTGTTGCTGTGTGTTTTTTCTTTTGCAGGTGTACAGGACAAGGGTCTTCATGACAGCTGTGAGATGGCGGTGTTTGTCTGTTGGTCTTTGAAAGTGGCAGTAAGAAATGTGATTAAAATGGGGTGGTATGTGCCCCTCCGGTGTATTCCAGCTGAAGGTTTGCTGGAATACTGTAATGGTTGCACTGCGGGCGGGGGTTTGTCTCTGAGCGGACTACATGGCTGGAGGCCTAATGTGTTATATGGGCCCGCAGTGTATTGATTATCTGCTTGCCGACCAGTCGCCGCAGTTATACGGCGGCAGGTCGGCTCTGCTGGGCGAGATCACGTAGCTATACGTCATCTCGCCAATAGGGATGAGCTTCGTGTTCGACTCGAACCCATGTTCGAACCGAACATTGGCTGTTCGATTGTTCGTCGAAATTCGAACAAAACGGGTCATTTGCGCCAAATTCGAGTGACGCGTCACGGCCCATAATTCACTGTGGCATTGCGCGCTGATGATTGACCAAGCATGCACTATGAACCGCATGCTTGGCCAATCACAGCGCCGTCAGTACAGAGAGCCGTAATTGGCAAAAGCCAGGGTGGCTTTGGCCAATTATGGCTCAGGGCTTTAGCACACGCCCCACACTATAAAAGGCAGCCTGCAAGGTGGCCTCGTGTAGTGTGTTGCGGCGTTGTTAATGAAAAGATCAGTCAGTGAGAGAGAGACAGTGAGCTAGATTCAGGTAGCTCGGCGCATAGTTTTGCCGGCGTAGCGTATCGAATAAACGCTACGCCGACGGGGCACACAGAGCCCAGAGCAATATTCACAAAGCACTCGCCCCGTACGTTCCGCGGCGTAGCGTAATACGGTCGGCGTAAGCCCGCCTAATTCAAAGTAGGCTGGTAGTGGGCATTTTGTATTGAAATGAATCGTGACCCCATGTAAACGAAGCACCGTACGAACGGCGCATTCGCGCGCATGCTCAGAATCACATCGCATATACTCCCTAAGCTACGTCGGCTCAATGCTTTCGTATGCTTATCTACGTCATTTACATATTCAGCGCGTAAATCAATGGAAGCGCCCCTTGCGGCCAGCGTAAATATGCGCCCAAGGTCCAACGGCGTAGGAGACTTACGTCGGTCGGATGGAGGCCAAATTCAGGCGTATCTAGTTAAGAGAATAGGGCGCATAGATACGAAGGCGCATTTGTTCACTTACGCTGTGTATCTGTAGATACGCCAGCGTAAGTGTTCTGTGAATCTAGCTCAGTGTCTTTTTTACTAGATATATAGATAGATAGAGCAGGCAGGCTAGTCAGTTCAGTTAAATTTACAGGGGCAGATCCACAGACAGAGTACGCCGTACTTTCAAATTACCCGCGTCGTATCCTTGGTTTAAATCCTCAAACCAAGATACGACGGCATCTGAGTTAGATCCGACAGGTGTACGTCCTCGTACGCCTTCGGATCGTAGATGCAATATTTCGGCGCCCGCTGGGTGGAGTCTGTGTCGTTTTCCGCGTCGTTCTCTTACGCATTCTCTTACGTCGTCTCTAGTCGGCTTTTTCCGGTGTATAGTTAATGCTGCTTTTTTGCGGCGTATATTTAGATTTGCCATGTTAAGTATGGCCGTCGTTCCCGCGTCGGCATTTGAATTTTTTCTTTTTTTTGCGTAAGTCGTCCGTGAATCGGGGTGGACGTAAGTCACGTCTAAGTTTAAAAAATTACGTCCTTGCGACGTCATTTCGCACAATGCATGGAGGGAAATTTAGGGACGGCGCATGCGCAGTTCATTCGGCGCGGGGATGCGCTTCATTTAAATGAAACACGCCCCCTAATCGCCGATTTGAATTCCGCGCCGTTACGCCGCTTGAGATACACTATGCCGCTGTAACTTACGGCGCAAATTCTTTGGGGATTCGAACCGGCCTAATGTAAGTTACAGCGGCGTAGCGTATCTCACATACGCTGCGCTGATCTATTTGTATGTGAATCTACCCCACAGTGTGTAGAGGATATATATACATCCCAGGAGTTGTACATATATTTATTAGGGGTGCAACGGATCACAGTTGATCCGTGATCTGAACAGGTCACCCCCTTCGGATCGAAACACACTGTGATCCGCAGATTGCCACGGCTCCGGAGCTAGGCCAAAGCTGCGTCCTTTCCTAATGTTACGGCGGCGGCTCCGGAGCTAGGCCGAAGCCGCAGCCTTTCCTAATGTTATGGCCACGGCTTCGGCCTACCTCCGGAGCCGCCGCCGTAACATTAGGAAAGACCGCGGCTTCGGCCTAGCTCCGGAGCCGTGGCCATCTTGGTACACCCGGCGGCGGCCCTCCTCTGTTTACACCCACAGAGGAGGAGCCCGCACTCGTGGGACACGCCGCTCATCTGTCGGTACTAGCTGGGGGGGTCACTGTCCTGAGAAGGGGGGTCACTGTCCTGAGAAGGGGGGGTCACTGTCCTGAGAAGGGGGGTCAATGTACTGAGAAGGGGGGGTCACTGTACTGAGAAGGGGGGGTCACTGTACTGAGAAGGGGGGTCACTGTACTGAGAAGGGGGGGGGTCTCTGTACTAAGAGGAGGGGTGGGTCTCTGTACTAAGAGGAGGGGTGGGTCTCTGTACTAAGAGGAGGGGGGGTGTCTGCACCGAGGGGGTACTATAGTCGGTGGGGGGGGGGGATGTGGATATTACAGTGGGGAAGATTTTTTTTTTTTTTGCCGATCCGGAAAATGATCCGATCTGTGACTCCTGATCCGAGGAACGATCCGAACCGTGAGTTTTTTTATCTGTTGCACCCCTAATATTTATACACTGTGGGGTAGATCCACGTACATCGGCGCATATATAGACCGGCGTAGCGCATCTCATTTACGTTACGCCGGTTCAACTTAGAGAGGCAAGTACCGTATCCACAGAGTATTTGCACCCGCCGATGCGCCGGCGTAACATAAATTACGAGGCGGAAGCCGGCGTAATTGAAAGTGGGAAGGAAGTGGGCGTGTTCCATTGAAATGAGCCGTGACCCCATGCAAATGAAGGGCCGAATGGACAGCGCATGCACAATGACGCTGACTATGTCCAGCGCCTCTCTGCGCATGCTCAGAACTCGGCCCGGCGTAATCAGTGAGATAGGAACTAGGCCCGGCGTAATTAGTGAGATACGCCCAGGGCATAAATAGGCCCAGACATGCGCCCAACCAGTGCAAAAGTACATCCGTTTGTTTCCCCCCCCTGAAGCAAGGTGCTTTTGTCCTTTTTTGTGCAGGTATTTGTGCAGGTTATTCTGTTTGAGCCATGTCAGCTCCAGCAGCAGAGAGGAAGCGCAAGCACAATTATACCCGACAGGAGAAGGCCATCATTGTCAGGATGATGATCGTTATCTCCATGGGCCTGAGAGTGTCAACACCACGCAGGCCAGGATGAGGGAGATCCTGCAAGAGATCGCAGATGATGTGAATGCATTGGGGAGAGAGACCAGGACCCCCAATGAGATCTTGAAAAATATCAATGATCTGCGGCGCGTGGTGCGTGGTAAGATGGCGAGGATGGCCACTCATGCCAGGGGCACTGGAGGGGGACCAGCCACTAGGAAGACGCTCAATGCTGAGGAGCGGGTGGTTGCCCAGTGCCTCAACAGGCATCAAGTGGAGGGAGTGCCTGGATTTGACTCCATTGAGGAGGCCTTGAGGACAGGTAAGTAAGTTTTATTTCCTATCTGGTGTGTAGCATGTGTGGGGGGGGGGGAGGGAACATGTGACAAGTGTGTGGATCCTCCAACCTGTGACTGTTTTGTGTCATCCACAGATGTGCAGGAGGGTGCTGGGCCATCTGGCCAGTACTCACCATCCCCCGGACATCAGGCTGACTCTGACCACCTGGCAAGCCCGGAGTCCTCAGGGGAGGTGAGTGACCACACTTCTCCTCAGGAGGAGGTTGAGGAGGAGGAGGTGATGTCTGCCAATGAGGTGAGGCTCCATTTGGAGGAGTCTTCCCATGGTGCTGGCACCAGTCAGGCCTCCATCAGGGGTAGCCCCTCCCACTCCTCCCCCAACAGGGCTTCCCCCCCAAGGGTCTCCCCTTCTTCTAGGCCCCAAGCCTCATCAGGACCCAGGAAGGCGACCCAGAAGACAAGGGGGGTGGCAGACGTTCTGCCGGAAAACATCCAGAGGGACCAGGCCCGCCATCTGGGTGAGGTGGTGAGGAGAATGGGCTACATGTCAGACAGCATGGCCTCCATAAAGGAGTCTGCGCAGGATCTGGCCTGCAACTCCTCAGTTCTGGTCACTCTCACAGCAGGTGTGGGTGAAGAAGATGTCCGCGCCCTCACCGAGGCTGTCAGGGCCAATACGGCAGCCATCCAGGCGGGGGTGAGGCTGCATGAGGACACCAATGTGGTCCTCACCCGTATCGCCCTGGCGTTGGAGGGCAGGCCGCCAGGTGTGGTGAGACCAGGGGATGCTTCTCCTGATGTCCCCCCCCCCCCAATGAGTCTCCCCTGAGGAGCCGGGGCCGTGGCAGGCGTGGGGCACGGCAGCACCGGTAATTTTTTGTTTTGTTTTTGACTGAAGTTATGAGTTTTTTATGTTTTTTTTTGCTATTTTGACTCAGGTTATAAGTATTTTAATTTTTTGTAGCCCAGGCAGGCTACAGTGTGACTGATGTATGAATGTGGGGGTGACATTTGTGCCGGAAAAGGGGTGTCGCCCTTGGTTGTGGTGGAGAAGGGATCCCCAGGACCAGGGAGAAGTGATCCCTAGGTCCGTGTGAATGGTGTATGAATGTCCAGCAACATAATTGGAGCCTTGTCGTGGCGTTGCTGCTCACAAGTCCAGAATGGGCTTGGGCTAATCCAATTTGATGTGGATGTGGGGTGGGTGTGCTAGGGACCACAGTGGTGTGCATGCGTGCATTCTCATTGTGCCATGATTAATGTGTGGGTTTAACGTGCAAAGATGCCTACTGCGAGGCATCTCCTGACTGCTCTTCCCTCAGAAGACGGGGTAGCCTTGGTCAGGGGGGTATTGTCTGGTTCGGGGGTCAGGTCATCACGTATGTCAATCTCCAGGCCCTTTCTCATGGCAAAGTTGTGCAGCATGCAACATGCAGCAATGATCTGGCACACAAAGTTTGGGGAATATAACAGGGTACCCCCAGACTTATCCATGCATCGGAAATGGGACTATAGGAGGCCAAAGACGTTTATGTGCGGTCGGTATATCCTCTCCCGTGCCCTCCTCCTTCTGCGCGCATCTAAAGCCAGTAGTATAGCTATGACCATGGATGCCCCTGGCATGTTGGCATACAGATTGTTGTCCTGCAAGTTTGGCTGCTCAGCTCGTCCCTAACGGTGCTGCTGAAGCTGACCTGCACACGTCTGGTGCAAAGTTAAAGCTGCTTTTATGAGGGGTAACTTTAGACCGGACGTACAGCTTACGTGCACCGCGCGTAGCCTGCGCCGGACAAACGTACTTTCGTGGATCGCCGTATCTCCCTCATTTGCATATTTGCATAGCAAAACAATGGTGCGTCCAGCGTATTTTTGCACCCATGATGCGCCGGTGTAGAAAAATTACATCGGTCGGAAAAACCTATTTTTCAGGTGTATGTCGTTTTGTGGATACGGCGCATAGTTACACTTACGCCGTGCATCTCGAGATACGCCGGCGTAAGTGCTTTGTGGATCTGCCCCTGTATAGTTTAGCTAGATCAGCTATTTCTATTTGTCAGGCAGTAGATTGTGCTAGCTGCAGTGTTCTAACGTGTTTCATTGCCCGCGTGCTGTTTAGTTTGCACCTAAACGTCATTGGTATTACTGCACTTGTGCTGTTTAGTTTGCACCTAAACGTCATTGGTGTTACTGCACTTGTGCTGTTTAGTTTGCACCTAAACGTCATTGGTGTTACTGCACTTGTGCTGTTTAGTTTGCACCTAAACGTACTTGGTGTTACTGCACTTGTGCTGTTTAGTTTGCACCTAAACATCATTGGTGTTACTGCACTTGTGCTGTTTAGTTTGCACCTAAACGTACTTGGTGATACTGCACTTGTGCTGTTTAGATTCCGGATCTCTACCGCCATGTCCATGCCTCGCTGGGCAGGGCGGTCAGTGGTAAGGTGCATATCACCGCTGACTCATGGTCCAGCAGGCATGGACAAGGAGGTTACCTCTCTTTCACGGCACATTGGGTGACTCTGCTGGCAGCTGGGAAGGACGCAGGGCAAGGTACAGTAGTGTTGGAGGCTGTTCCGCCACCACGCCTCCAAAACACTCCTACTGGTTGTGACACACCTCTCTTCTCCACCCGCTCCTCTTCTTCCTCTGTGGCCTCTTCCTGTGCTGATGTGTCCTCGGAACCAGCCGTGCTCCGTAGGTGTACGAGGGGCTACGCAGGAATGCAGGCAAAGAGATGCCATGCGGTGCTAGAGCTGGTGTGCTTGGGAGACAGGAGCCACACTAAGGCAGAGGTTCTGTCAGCTCTGCAGGGGCAGGCTCCGAGGTGGTTGACGCCACGCCAGCTTAAGCCAAGAATGGTGGTTAGCGACAATGGCACCAACCTCCTCTCTGCCCTGCGACAGGGACAACTGACCCATGTGCCCTATTTTGCTCATGTCCTGAATTTGGTGGTGCAGCGGTTCTTGGGCAGGTACCCGGGCTTACATGATGTCCTGAAGCAGGCCAGGAAAGTCTGTGTGCATTTCTGAAGGTCATATAATGCCACTGCTCGGCTGACAGACCTCCAAAGGGAATACAACCTGCTCAAGAATCGCCTAATCTGTGACATGCCCACCAGATGGAACTCTACATTGGCCATGCTGCAGCGGCTGCACACGCAGCAGAGGGCCATCAATGAGTACCTGTGCCAATATGGCAGCAGAACTGGGTCAGGGGAGCTTGGGTTTTCTTCCCCACGCCAGTGGGCCTTGATCAGGGATGCATGCACTGTCCTGTCACCATTTGAGGAGGCCACAAGGATGGTGAGCAGTGACAGTGCATTCATCAGTGAGACTGTCCCTCTTATTCACATGTTGGAGCACACGCTACGTGGAATAATGGACAGGGCCCTTGAGGCAGAACAGAGGGAGGAAGAGGAGGACTTCCTTATCTCTCAAGGCCCCCTTTATCCAGACAGTGGTCCTGCTTGCCCGCCTAGCACACAGGAAGAGGATGAGGAGGAGGAGGATTGTATCATCAGCATGGAGGTGGAGCCTATTACTCAGCATCAGCAACAGCAGTCTTAAAGGGGTCATTTACAGTCCCAAGGAACCCATGGACTTTTATGTGGCTGGGATGAGGTGACTGCAGATCCTGTCGTCCTCAGTGACCCAGAGGACTGTGCCCGGACTATGCATGGCCTCCCTGATCCTGCAAAGCCTGCATAAGGATCCCCGTATTCGTGGTATCAAGGAGAGGGATCATTACCGGCTGGCAACTCTCCTTGATCCACGTTACAAGAGTAAGGTTGCGGAGCTCATCTTGCCGTCGCAGAGGGAGCAGAAGATGAAACATCTTCGGGAGGCCTTGCAGAAAGGACTGTGCAACGCGTTCCCAGAACTTGGGGGATTACCAAATCCTGGTCCTGGCCCTAGCCAACGTGTTGCTGGGGCTTCGGTGAGTCACAGAAGGAGCGGTGGAGAAGGTGGCCGTCTGACCGATGCGTTCAGACAATTTTTTAGTACACAGCCCCAAGGTATGACCGGTTCCAGCAACCATCGCCAGCGTCTGGTTTACATGGTGCGGGAGTACCTAGGGGCAAGATCAGACTTGGACACCTTCCCCACCGAAAATCATCTGGCTTACTGGGTCTTGAGGATGGATCACTGGCCAGAGCTTGCACAGTACACAATTGAGCTACTGGCTTGTCCTGCATCCAGCGTTCTTTCAGAATGCACATTCAGTGCTGCTGGAGGCTTTGTGACCGTTCACAGGGTGCGCCTCTCCACCGACTCCGTCGATCGACTGACCTTCATAAAAATTAATCAGGCTTGGATCAACACCAGCTACCAAGCACCTGATGCTGATGTAACTGAATACTTTTTTGCAAATGTCTGATCCCTTGGAGACTGCCTATGCTGATGCTGAGTGACTGTCCTGTTATGCTGCTGACTGAATATCCTTTTCCTCCTCAATGATCTTGCTGATAGCTAGTAAGAACCTTGTTGGTTCTGGCCACCGCCACCAGTGTCTAAGGCCCAATTTTTCTGCCCCTGTTTAACGTAAGGGGCTTATATTAACAATTTTTGATGCAATAATTTGCATGTGGCTCTTTGCTGCGCTCCAATTACATTATCTGTGAGGGGTTGCAGTGTTGTGGCACCGCCACCAGTGCCTAAGGCCCAATTTTTCTGCCCCTGTTTAACAGGGGTGTATAATAACAATTTTTGATGCAATTATTTGCATGTGGCTCTTTGTTGCGCTTCAATTACAGTATCTGTGAGGGGTTGCAGTGTTGTGTTGTGCCCAAGGCCCAATTTTTCTGCCCCTGTTTGACAGGGGCGTATAATAACAAGTTTTGATGCAATACTTTGCATGTGGCTCTTTGCTGCGCTCCAATTACATTATCTGTGAGGGGTTGCAGTGTTGTGGCACCGCCACCAGTGCCTGAGGCCCAATTTTTCTGCCCCTGTTTAACCAGTTAGCAACCGCCCTATAGACGAAATACGTCTACAAGGAGGTTGCTTAACTCTGGGAGGGCGTCAATGTACGTCCTCCCAGAATCGCGCTCCCGCGCGCCCTGTGGGGCGCGCACACGGGAGTCTCCGTGACCGCCGGGTCCTCCGGACCCGGCTGATCACGGATCGCGGTAAATCGCCGCTGATAGCGGCGGTTTACCACGTGATCGCTCCGTCCAATGACGGAGCGATCACTAGTAAACAAACCGGCGTCATGTGATGACGCCGGTTCCTCCCTCTCCTCTCTGTACCGAACGGTACAGTGTGAGAGAGGAGAGGGGAGAGAGCGGAAGCAGCAGCAGCTGCTGCTGCTGCTGCTGCTGCTGCTGCGGGCTGGATCTGTGACACATTCAGTCACAGATCCAGCCATCCATCCCTCCCTGTGCAATACTCTGCAATGCCCCCATACTCTGCAATGCCCCCATACTCTGCAATGCCCCCATACTCTGCAATGCCCCAAAATACTCTGCAATGCCCCCATACTCTGCAATGCCCCGCAATGCCCCGCAATACTCCGCAATACTCCGCAATGCCCCGCAATACTCCGCAATACCCCGCAATACCCCGCAATACCCCGCAATACTCCGCAATACCCCGCAATACCCCGCAATACTCCGCAATACCCCGCAATACCCCGCAATACTCCGCAATACCCTGCAATACCACACAATACTCTGCAATACCCCACAATACTCCGCAATACCCCACAATACTCCGCAATACCCCACAATACCCTGCAACGTCGTCTATGGGGATTTTTAAGTAGCAAAGTTTGGCGCCATTCCACAAGCGTGTGCAATTTTGAAGGGTGACATGTTGGGTATCTATTTACTCGGCGTAACTTCATCTTTCACATTTATGCAAAAGAATGAAGAAAAAATACAAAATTTGCCAAATTTTATAACAGAAACAAAGAAAAATTATTATTTTTTACAGAATTTTCAGTCTTTTTTCTCTTATAGCGCAAAAAAAAAAAAAAAAACAACGGTGATTAAATACCACCAAAAGAAAGCTCTATTTGTGTGAAAAAAAGGACGAAAATTTCTTTTGGGTACAGTGTTGTATGACTGAGTAATTGTCATTCAAATTGTGAGAGCACCGAAAGCTGAAAATTGGTCTGGTTATTAAGGGGGTTTACGTGCCCAGTGGTCAAGTGGTTAACAGGGGCGTATATTAACAATTTTGGATGCAATTCTTTGCATGTGGCTCTTTGTTGCGCTCCAATTACAGTATCTTTGAGGGGTTGCAGTGTTTTTTGCCCCTGTTTAACAGGGGCGTGTAATAACAATTTTCGATGCAATACTTTGCATGAGGCGCTTTGCTGCGCTCCAATTACAGTATCTGTGAGGGGTTGCAGTGTTTTTTGCACCGCCACCAGTGCCTAAGGACCAATTTTTCTGCCCCTGTTCAACAGGGGCGTGTAATTACAATTCTTGATCTAATATTTCACAGCAGGGCGTTCCAGCGCCCATCAAGACTAACTGTGAGGGCTTACAGTGTTGTGGCAACACCAACACCTAGGTCCCAAATTTCTGCAGAGTATATATGGCAGGCCCCTACTTTCAAACATCCAAATTACAAACGACTCCTACTTGCAAACGGAAGGAGACAACAGGAAGTGAAAGGAAATCTACCCCTAGGAAGGGAAATTCTCTTCTGTAAGAGGTGTCTCCTTTCCACTGATGCTTTATCACAATCCTTGTTTGACCAAAAAAAAAAATTAAAAAAATCATTTGTCATTGGGACAGAAAGGGAGGTGCAATCTTCTGAAGAGATGCACACAGACAGCAAAACACATGTTACAGGGGTGATAACCCTTCTCTATGTTTTCAGAAAAGCTTAAAAAAAGATTTTAGGGTTGAAGCTACACTTTAAAGAAGTACCAGTTAAAAATTACAAATAGATTCTACTTAAGAACAAACCTACAGTCCCTGTCTTGTTTGCACCGCCTGTATACTTCTGTTCAAAGTATATAGGGCCAAAGGGGCTTTTTAATGACCTGGGGGGAAGGGGCGGGGAAACCCATGCTATTTTTCTCAGTGATTTTCATCAAAATTGCAGGGACCAAACATTACATTAAAGCCACAAGCAGTCTTAAATGACTTTTTTCTTATAGCAATCTTATTTTGTGCAGGGACAGTTCTAAACACGTGACACGTGTTTAAGCATCACTTTAAGCATCATTAAAATCGCTGCTCCAGAAAAAATGACAGTTTTTAAAACTTTGTTTTCCATCGATACATGTTCCCTGGGTAAAGGCCCGGGTCCCCAAACCCGTTTTCCAAAAATAACTTGTATATTGGGCTTTAAAATTAGCACTTTTGAATTCGAACGTTCGAGTCCCATAGACGTCAATGGGGTTCGATACGTTAGCGCGAACGTTAGGTCTGTTCGAAGGTTCTGGTGCGAACTGAACACGGGGGTGTTCGGCTCATCCCTACTCGCCAAGCAGCCAATAGGGGCGCTCGCCGATCACCGCTGGGCACCCGCGATCGCTCGTTACACACACAGCTCCCGGTCCTGTCAGGGGGGGAAATTACCTATCGTCTGTTCATACAATGTATGAACAGCGATTTGTCATTTCCCCATGTCAGTTTACCCCCCCCCCCTTCAGTTAGAACACACCCAAGGAACATGATTAACCCCTTCCTCGCCCCCTAGTGTTAACCCCTTCACTGCCAGTGGCATTTTTATAGTAATCAATGCATTTTTATAGCACTGATCGCTATAAAAATGACAATGGTCCCAAAAATGTGTCAAAAGTGTACGCCATAATGTGACATTACCGATAAAAATCGCTGATCGCCGCCATTACTAGTAAAAAAAAATATTAAGAAAAATGCCATAAAACTATCCTCTATTTTGTAAACGCTATAACTTTTGCGCAAACCAATCAATAAACGCTTATTGCGATTTAAAAAATAAAAAAATATGTAGACGAATACGTATCGGCCTAAACTGAGGAAAAAATTGTTTTTTATATATTTTTGGGGGATATTTATTATAGCAAAAAGTAAAAAATATTCATTTTTTTTCAAAATTGTCGTTCTATTTTTGTTTATAGCGCAAAAACTAAAAACCGCAGAGGTGATCAAATACCACCAAAAGAAAGCTCTATTTGTGGGGAAAAAAGGACGCCAATTTTGTTTGGGAGTCACGTCGCACGAACGCGCAATTGTCAGTTAAAGCCACGCAGTGCCGAATCGAAAAAAATGGCCTGGTCTTTGACCAGCAATATGGTCCGGGGGTTAAGTGGTTAAAGATGTGTTTGAGTTTGGGGGGCTGCCAGAAAAGACCAACAGACTGTTGTAATGATGTTATATGTTATTATAATGATTATTTTGAGTTGGAGTTTTTACCCTACATTGTTTTAATAAATAGGCTGTTATGGCCATTTTTACTCCAAAATCATGGTGTTGTCTCATTTTAGGTGAAGTTTGGGGTGGGAGTAGAATTGGTATAACGGGTGTAATGGTGGGTATCTCTGGACTACACTAGTCAAGACTTCTGCCTTACCTTGTGTATCTCTGCAATGGTCATGTGACATAGGATGGCTGAGACAGTAGACCTCAATGTAGCTGCCATCCAGTCCCCGGGCTTATCAAAGGACTGAATGTGGTGGAGCCTTGTAACAGTGTCCCTGTGTTAATCACAGATTTGTATGTTGCAGAAGAGGTAAGTACACCTGGTCTGGGGAGTGGGGGGGGTGTAAATGCTAGCAGCACAGGAGATGGGTGGTGGACGCATGACGACTTACGAAAAAAAAAAAAATTCAAATTTTGACGCAGGAACGACGGCCATACTTAACATGGCAAGTCTAACTATACACCGCAAAATAGCAGCTTTAACTATACACCGGAAAAAGCCGACTAGAGACGATGTAAGAGAATGCGACGGCCGCGCGTATGTTTGTGGATTGCCGGAAATAGCTAATTTGCATACCCGATGCGGAAAACGATGTGAACGCCACCCAGCGGACGCCGAAGTATTGCATCTTAGATCCGAAGGCGTACGAGGACGTACACCTGTCGAAAATAACCCAGATGCCGTCATATCTTGGTTTGAGGATTCAAACTAAAGATACGACGCACGTAATTTGAAAGTACGCCGGCGTATCAGTAGATACGCCGGCGTACTCTGTCTGTGGATCTGGCCCAGCACCTGTAAAGTGCCTGCAAACGGGCTCCCCTGCAGCCTTAGTGTGAAAGCCTGAGCACTTTCACACTGAGGCGATGCGCTGGCAGGACATTAAAAAAAGACCTGCAAGCAGCATCTTTGGAGTGGTGTATACAACTCCTCCACCACTCCTGCCCATTGAAATGAATGGGCACCGCTGCCGAAGTGCCTGCAAAGAGCTTCTGCAGCGGCGCTACACGAGTGCATTTAACCCCTTCATCGGCCACTAGCTGGGTTATAAGCGCCCCGCTAGCGGCTGAATAGCGCCGCTAAAATAACAGTAAAGCGCCGCTATAACTAGTATTATTTTACCGTCAATGCCTGCCCGCTCCAGTGTGAAAGCAGCCTTAAGTAATAAGTGATACAGAAAAGGTCTTAAAATAAACATTTATCAAACACAACAAGCCTCCAATCAGTGCACTTTAGATAAAAAAACTAAAAACTAAATATTAAATATTAAATACACAAAAACATTTGGAAGAAAAAAAAATGGGCTAACTTTACTGTTTAGTTTTTTCTTTTTAATGAAGTGTTCTTGCATAGCAAGACCACTTACTGTTATTTCACATATATATTATTATTATTATTATTATCATTATTAAGTGTTCTTGCATAGCAAGACCACTTACTGTTATCTCACATATATATTATTATTATTATTATTATTAAGTGTTCTTGCATAGCAAGACCACGTACTGTTATTTCACATATATATTAGTATTAAAGCGGAGTTCCACCCTATTTTTCAACTTTTCAGCATTCTTTTTAACACCCTTAAATACATTTGGGATGTTTTTTTTTTTTCTTTTAAAAACTCACGTTTTTTTCCTGTGAGTCTCTTTCCCCCGTTGCGGCGGAATGGCCTTTCCGCCGCATCTAGCGCTGCTATGCCTCCTGGGAGATGTGTGTCATCAATCCCAGGAGGCTGGGCTGAACATCGCAGCCGTAGTTGAACATCTCGGGGGGCGGGAGGGAGGGAGGGCAGTGCCACCCATAGAGGTGGTGTCCTTCCTCTTCTCCCTCTCTAACTCCTCCCACCGCCCCCGTCCTCCCCCTCCACCACCCGCCCACCATCTGTCTCCGGTGCACGGAGATACAGATCATCAGGCAGACAGAGCGGATCTCTGTCTGATAGATCTGTATGTGTGAACACAGCTCCTAGTACAGCCCCGCCTCCCTGTACATTGAAACATCGCTCTGTACTGTCTGTTACAATTCTAGTGCAGGGAGGTGGAGCTGTACTACGATCACTGTACTCACATACAGATCTATCAGACAGAGATCCGCTCTGTCACCCTGCACTAGAATTGTAACACACAGTGCAGAGCGACGTTTCTATGTACAGGGAGGCGGGGCTGTACTAGGAGCGGTGTTCACACATACAGATCTATCAGACAGAGATCCGCTCTGTCTGCCTGATCTGTAACTCTCCCCACTCTGCACTGGGCACTAATAATGTTGTCACCGCACTGATGGGCACTAATGTTGTCACCGCACTGATGGGCACTAATAATGTTGTCACCGCACTGATGGGCACTAATAATGTTGGCACCGCACTGATGGGCACTAATAATGTTGTCACCGCACTGATGGGCACTGATGTTGTCACCGCACTGATGGGCACTTATAATGTTGTCACCGCACTGATGGGCACTAATAATGTTGTCACCGTACTGATGGGCACTAATAATGTTGTCACCGCACTGATGGGCACTAATAATGTTGTCACCGCACTGATGGGCACTAATGTTGTCACCGCACTGATGGGCACTAATGTTGTCATGCGCTGATGGCCACTAATGTTGTTGTCACCGCACTGATGGGCACTAATGTTGTTGTCACCGCACTGATGGGCACTAATGTTGTCACCGCACTGATGGACACTAATGTTGTTGTCACCGCACTGATGGGCACTAATGTTGTTGTCACCGCACTGATGGGCACTAATGTTGTTGTCACCGCACTGATGGGCACTAATAATGTTGTCACCGCACTGATGGACACTAATAATGTTGTCACCGCACTGATGGGCACTAATGTTGTCACCGCACTGATGGGCACTAATGTTGTCACCGCACTGATGGGCACTAAAAATGTTGTCACCGCACTGATGGGCACTGATGTTTTCACCGCACTGATGGGCACTAATAATGTTGTCACCGCACTGATGGGCACTAATAATGTTGTCACCGCACTGATGGGCACTTATAATGTTGTCACCGCACTGATGGGCACTAATAATGTTGTCACTGTACTGATGGGCACTAATAATGCTGTCACCGCACTGATGGGCACTAATAATGTTGTCACCGCACTGATGGGCACTAATGTTGTCACCGCACTGATGGGCACTAATGTTGTCATGCGCTGATGGCCACTAATGTTGTTGTCACCGCACTGATGGGCACTAATGTTGTTGTCACCGCACTGATGGGCACTAATGTTGTCACCGCACTGATGGACACTAATGTTGTTGTCACCGCACTGATGGGCACTAATGTTGTTGTCACCGCACTGATGGGCACTAATGTTGTTGTCACCGCACTGATGGGCACTAATAATGTTGTCACCGCACTGATGGACACTAATAATGTTGTCACCGCACTGATGGGCACTAATGTTGTCACCGCACTGATGGACACTAATGTTGTCACCGCACTGATGGGCACTAATAATGTTGTCACCGCACTGATGGGCACTGATGTTTTCACCGCACTGATGGGCACTAATAATGTTGGCACCGCACTGATGGGCACTAATAATGTTGTCACCGCACTGATGGGCACTAATAATGTTGTCACCGCACTGATGGGCACTTATAATGTTGTCACCGCACTGATGGGCACTAATAATGTTGTCACCGTACTGATGGGCACTAATAATGTTGTCACCGCACTGATGGGCACTAATAATGTTGTCACCGCACTGATGGGCACTAATAATGTTGTCACCGCACTGATATAAGGCACTGGTGCCACTGCACAGATAATGAACTGGTGTCACCGCACTAATGGGCACTGATAATCTGCACTGGTGTACCCTGACATTTGGGTCTGGTTGTGGTTCCGGGGCCGATGCGGGGGGCCAGGGCCAATGCGGGGTGCTGTTCCGGGGACGATGCGGTGGGCAATGTTACGGTGGCAATGTGCTGTGCTGGGGGAAGAAGGAAGCAGGAGGAACACAGCACAGGGATGGTGGGAACCCCTCATAATGGGCACAGCTGGTGTACAGACCCAGGAACTCAGCACAGGGATGGTGGGAACCCCTCATAATGGGCACAGCTGGTGTACAGACCCGGGAACTCAGCACAGGGATGGTGGGAACCCTTCATAATGGGCACAGCTGGTGTACAGACCCGGGAACTCAGTGCAGGGATGGTGGGAACCCCTCATGAAGGGTTCCCACCATCCCTGTTCTGACTTCCTGTGCCTGTACTCCTGCTGTGCCCATTATGAGCGTACGAATCCGAAGTGAGTTTCGGGCACAAAATACGAAATAACGGCTAATGCGAAACGGAACTAAACAAAATGAATTTATTGACAGTGCACATGTCTGGTATATGTATACACACCACATATATAACAAGATATATATATATCATCTTGTTATGTATATATATCTGCACAGGAACAAATTATTTTGTATATTTACTGGTTCCTGGAGGGAGGAGGGGAGGAGAGGTTTGCATAGATAAGGGGTGGTAACTTCCTCTGACACTCCCGTTGCTATTGAAACCTGATCTGAAACCATTGATGCCCACACTTAAGATGGCCCCAGTCAATTTCTGTTTTATAAAGTGTCTAAATGCTGTAACAACCTAACAAAACGGACCTTAGTTTACAGACTAACTGTAGTAGAATACATTAAGCTTGTGTATTACAGGGGTATTTATATTGTGGCCGGAACTCCGCTTTAAGTGTTCTTGCATAGCAAGACCACTTACTGTTATCTCACATATATATTTTTATTATTAAAGGGGTTGTAAAGGTAAAAAAAAATCCTAAATAGATTCCTTTACCTTAGTGCAGTCCTCCTTCACTTACCTCATCCTTCGATTTTGCTTTTAAATGTCCTTATTTCTTCTGAGAAATCCTCACTTCCTGTTCTTCTGTCTGTAACTCCACACAGTAATGCAAGGCTTTCTCCCTTGTGTGGAGTGTCGTGCTCGACCCCTCCCCTGGAATACAGGAGAGTCAGGACGCCCACTAACCCACAGCTCCTTTCTCTATCTGCAACGTAGAGAGCGTCCTGACTCTCCTGTATTCCAGGGGAGGGGTCGAGCACGACACACAAACAATTTAATGTTACCATTTTTTCATTGAACACACCATGTAAACATTCACAGTGCAGGTGGAAAAAGTATGTGAACCCCTAGACTAATGACATCTCCAAGAGCTAATTGGAGTGAGGTGTCAACCAACTGGAGTCCAATCAATGAGATGAGATTGGAGGTGTTGGTTACAGCTGCCCTGCCCTATAAAAAAGCATACACCAGTTCTGGGTTTGCGTTTCACAAGCATTGCCTGATGTGAATGATGCCTCGCACAAAAGAGCTCTCAGAAGACCTATGATTGAGAATTGTTGACTTGCATAAAGCTGAAAAGGGTTATAAAAGTATCTCCAAAAGCCTTGTTGTTCATCAGTCCACGGTAAGACAAATTGTCTAAAAATGGAGAAAGTTCAGCACTGCTGCTACTCTACCTAGGAGTGACCGTCCTGTAAAGATGACTGCAAGAGCACAGCGCAGACGAGGTGAAGAAGAATTCTAGAGTATCAGCTAAAGACTTACAAAAGTCTCTGGCATATGCTAACATCCCTGTTAGCGAATCTACGATACGTAAAACACTAAAGAAGAATGGATTTGGGAGGATACCACAGAGGAAGCCACTGCTGTCCAAATAAAAATGTTGCTGCACGTTTACAGTTTGCACCTGGATGTTCCACAGCAGTACTGGCAAAATATTCTGTGGACAGATGAAACCAAAGTTGAGTTGTTTGGAAGAAACAGACAACAATATGTGTGGAGAAAAAGAGGCACAGCACACCAACATCAAAACCTCATCCCAACTGTAAAGTATGGTGGTGGGGCATCATGGTTTGGGGCTGCTTTGCTGTATCAGGGCCTGGACGGATTGCTATCATCGAAGGAAAAATGAATTCCCAAGTTTATCAAGACATTTTGCAGGAGAACTTAAGGCTATCTGTCCACCAGCTGAAGCTCAACAGAAGATGGGTGTTGCAACAGGACCCAAAGCATAGAAGTAAATTAACAACAGAATGGCTTAAACAGAAGAAAATACACCTTCTGGAGTGGCCCATTCAGAGTCCTGACCTCAACCCGATTGAGATGCTGTGGCATGACCTCAAGAAAGCGATTCACACCAGACATCCCAAGAATATTGCTGAACTGAAACAGTTCTGTAAAGAGGAATGAAAACACAATATACTAAAAGTATATAAATCACTGCGCTACCAATACAAACGTATAAAGATGGCAGCCAACTCTACAGAACTAGATCAATTCTGAAAAAACAAGCAAAGGACAAAAAAAGTATAGCATTAATAATACGTGCAAATAAACTGTAAACATGTGAAACCCTCATGCGTGAAGGACATAAGTGTTTGGAAGTCCACAAAAAGTCAATGTAAATGAATACGATTGATATAATAATTCAATAATAAAGTTCAATATTAATTGCTCCAACAAGAAAGTGACATAGTGCTGGGAAGAAAGTGTGGTAAATTTTGAATAGGAAGTCCACCACCAAGATAAATCGGAGGCTTACCAGATGTTGTGGACCTAGATAGGTATATACCTAATAGGCAGAGCTTTTTTTCTCAGAAAATAGGTGCAGGAACTTAACCACGACCCCGTTCAGATTTCACAAACAGTAGAAGTGTCTTAAAGGGGCATTAAATACCAGGATTGCATTACATACAGAGTGCAGAGTTTAGGGGGGTTACACACAGAGTGCAGAGCTGTCACTTGTAAACACAGAAACCAGACTTCTGTGTTTACAAGGTATTGTGGTGAGCAGGCACCAAAGGGTCTGAGCCAGAGGTGGTGGAACTGAGTTCCCCCAAGTTCCCCCTGAAAAAAAGCCCTGCTAATAGGTCACAAGGGCTTAATGGTTGCGATGTCTTAGCTTCAGGGTAACTTGAGCAGTACACAGGAGGATGATTCCCAATTGGTGTAGTATATGATGAGACCATAAGAACACGGACCAATGATGGACAATAATCAGCAGAAATTAGCGGATAAGCTCACAAACAGTGAATCCAGGGGTTCAGAGCGTGTTAAACCCAAAAGGAAAAAAGGAGATGGACATAGTGTGATACTGTATACATTTACTTAATGTAAGAAAAATTTCACACTCACATATCATCAGAAGATACAGGCATATAAAAATGTGAGCAGTGGGGTCAGCGGGTCCCGACGCGTTTCGATCCAACGATCGTCATCTGGGGTACTGACCCACTGCTCCAAAAAACCAAATATATAAAGAGAGGCCCCCATACCTTAATTGTGGCTCCAGCTGGAAATTACGTAAACTTTAATGGCCTGATTGATAAAAAAGATGTCTGAGGCGGCGTGCGTTCCAAGCCTCACACACAGGCTAAAGGAAATCAGCGTCATCCTGGACTAAACCAATAAGGCGTCCGGGCCGTAAGTACACTGATCCAGATGGAGGTCACGTCAGCGTGCGCTCCAAGTCTCACACAGGGAGAGAGCCGGAACGCAGCGCTCGACGGACACTGGCAGATCAAAACCAGGAAGTGACGTCGGCGTGTGCTCCAAGCCTCTCACGATGGGAGAACCGGAGCGCAACGCACGACGTAACAGCCGAACATAGGACGCCCTGCGAGTCAGCAGAGCGAATTGCGTTCCAAGCCTCACCTAGGAGGAGGGGTCAGACGGCGGCGATGGGACATATGATTCGTCACATCACCAATCGAGTCCGGCCCAATCTGCAACCACAAAATGCGCCCACATATGTACAATAACGTAATAGGGGCAAGAGGATGAAAAAAACAATATTTATTAAAATCGTGAAATTAAAACGAATAATGTTTGAATATAGACTGCTGATGTCAGAAGTCCATAATTCCAACTATATTAAAAAGTTGCCTAGACTAAGGTCAGAGCACTGTGGAAAACAGTGCCTGTTAGGCAATACTCTGCAAATAATCATAAAATGATGTACAAAAAATTAAATGTAACAATAATTAAAAATTCAATGCCAAGAGGCAATGCAAAAAAGGGAGGGATTAAAAATATATGTAAATAAAAAGATTTAGACAAGGAGGGAGATGACGGAACCACAACCAGGCATGAAAGGGAAATAACATCATGATTGATTAATGAACGCATTAATGTCCCACTCAACGTTAAGCCCATGTGGGACATATGTGCGTAACTCATAAATCCAGTATGCTTCAAGTCTAGAAACACCCCTCGTCTTAGCTCCACCTCTCCATGGTGGTACGAATTTGTCGATTATTAAAAACTGTATACCCTAAGGATTCCGATGATGACATTCCCTATAGTGTCTCGGGACTGTATGTTTTGTACAACCACCAATGATTTTACTAACATGCTCATCTACCCGTACGGAAAACACACGTATAGTGCGGCCAACGTATTGCTTTCCGCAGGGGCAGGTAATGAGATACACGATGTGTGTTGTCGCACATGTACAAAAAGATTTTATCGGATATTGGCGACCTGTACTGCGAGATCCAAATTCCAAAGTCTTGGACCTCCCATTAGTGTTATGGAGACAAACACTACATTTCTTACATGGGTAATACCCCTTCATGTCTTGAAAGAATGATGGGCGACCAGGGGGGTCAACCACGTTGAGAGCAATACTATTTCTCAATGTCGGCACCCCTTTGAATATAACTTTGGCCCGTTCAGGTAAGTTGGGGCCCAAAACCTTATCATTCTTGAGTATATCCCAATGTTTGTCAATGATGGTTTTGACATCCCTATGCTGATTAGAATAGGAAGTTATCATGGAAAATTTATAGGAATGGTCTTGTTCACGTGGTGCTCTGTCAATCAGCAAGGAATCTCGTTCAATTAATGCCACTTTTTGTAATTCCAGGTCCACGGATGAGGCATCATATCCCTTCTCAATGAACCTCTCCCTGAGCATAGAGGCCTGTAAGAAGTAGATGTCATCGTCAGTACAGTTCCTCCGCAGACGCAGAAACTGACTACGCGGAACCGAGTTTAACCATGACCTATGATGGCAACTGTCTGTAGGGATAAAGCTGTTCCTGTCAGTGGCTTTAAAATGTGTTTTGAACTTGAACTGCCTGGATTCAAGTGCGATTTCTAGGTCCAAAAAGGTGATCTTAATAGGACTGCACTCATAAGAAAAGGAAATCCCTCGGTCGTTATTATTCAGACAGAGAAAGTATTCCTCCAATGTTTCACGTGGACCATCCCATAGGAGGAGGACGTCGTCTATATATCTTGTCCAAAGTACATGAGATGATGGTCTCTCACGATAGACGACGTCCTCCTCCCATTTGGCCATGAAGAGGTTGGCGAGGCTAGGGGCAAACTTGGCCCCCAGAGCCACGCCACGCCTTTGAAGGAAGAACTTGTTGTCAAACCAAAAATAATAAAGAGGAATGGTCAAGAATTACTTCTGACCATTGTGCACGTCTGATCTGCAACTACAGGAAACGTTTGGTTGAAGTTACTGCTGCCAAAGGAGGTTCAACCAGTTATTAAATCCAAGGGTTCACATACTTTTTCCACCTGCACTGTGAATGTTTACATGGTGTGTTCAATAAAAACATGGTAACATTAAATTATTTATGTGTTATTAGTTTAAGCAGACTGCAATTGTCTATTGTTGTGACTTAGGTGAAGATCAGATCACATTTTATGATCAATTTGTGCAGAAATCCATATCATTCCAACAGGGTTCACATACTTTTTCTTGCAACTGTATTATTAAGTGTTCTTGCATAGCAAGACCACTTACTGTTATTTCACATATATATTATTATTGTTATTAGTGGGAATGCTCGATAGCATTCCCAGTAGGGTTGTCCCGATACCACTTTTTTAGGACTGAGTACGAGTACCGATACTTTTTTTTAAGTAGTCGCCGATACCGAATACCGATACTTTTTTTTAAATGTGTCTCCATATGCAGACATGTCCCCCCACAGATGCAGCCATGTCCCCCCCCATATCCAGCCATGTCCCCCCCCATATCCAGCCATTGTCTCCCCCCATATACAGCCATTGTCTCCCCCCATATCCAGCCTTTGTCTCCCCCCATATCCAGCCTTTGTCTTCCCCCATATCCAACCATTGTCTTCCCCCATGCAGCAATGTCTCCCACCATATCCAGCCATTGTCTCCCCCCATATACAGCCATTGTCTCCCCCCATATCCAGCCCTTGTCTCCCCCCATATCCAGCCATTGTCTCCCCCCATATCCAGCCTTTGTCTCCCCCATATCCAGCCTTTGTCTCCCCCCATATCCAGCCATTGTCTCCCCCCCATATACAGCCATTGTCTCCCCCCACCCGAGCAAGGGGGAGTGTCTATATGCGGCGCCAATCATTACAGCTGTAATGATTTGTGCCGCGCTGCGTACAAACACTCCCCCTTGCTCGGGATTGGACAGTTCACCCGAGCAAGGGGGAGTGTCTATACGCGCCAATCATTACACTCCCCGCGCGTGTTAAACAGTCGGCGGCAGCGGGGATGCGGCGGGATGCAACATAACGGCGGCGGGATGCGGCGTAGCGGCGGCGGGGGGGGAGTATTCTATTTCGGTATCGGGGGTATTTGCGGGAGTACGAGTACTCCCGCAAATACTCGGAATCGGTCCCGATACCGATACTAGTATCGGTATCGGGACAACCCTAATTCCCAGTATTGTTATTAGAGATGGCTTGGCGGTTCGCCCGGCAGTCGTTTTGCGGCAAACTTTGCTTGTTCGCGATACGCCTAAGAGGATGACATCTGGCGATGTTCGCGGCGGTCCGCCATTTTACATTGAGAAGAACTTTGACCCATGACACATCCATCAGGTGGTGCAGGACAGCCAATTGAGACATTTCAGCACATGGACATCTTACATTCTGCTTTTTGTCAGTGTAGGGAGAGGTTGGTGTTTGGAGCAGGGACAGGCTGTATTCAATCAAATAGCTATGTAAAAGGTCCACTAAAGTCCTTTTAAGGACTGGTATAGGTGTACTACTTGCTGTGCAGTAGGTGTGTAATACATTCATATACTTGTTGTCAGTGTAGGGACAGGTTGCTGTTTCGAGCAGGGACAGACTGTAGTGACACAAATTGTTACCTAACAGGTCCACAAACAGTCCTTTCAAGCACTGGTATAGGTGTACTACTTGCTGTGCAGTATATAGGTGTGTAATACATTCATATACTTTTTGTCAGTGTGGGGACAGGTTGCTGTTTCGAGCAGGGACAGACTGTAGTGACACAAATCGTTACCTAACAGGTCCACAAAAGTCCTTTCAAGCACCTGTGGCCAGGTGACAAGTGCACCCCGTTGGGGTCAAGGATGCACCACAGGGTAGTGAACCCTATGGCTGACTGCTGCGATTATAGAGGAAGCGTGAACCCAAGATCGCCCAGGGCGCGGAGTCTAAGACCCAGCTTTGTGTTCACCAGAGCCTCTAGTGGTGAGGATGGCCTTCGCCGCAGCTGGATCCAGGTCGCGACCCCTGGGATCCCCTAGGTCAGAGAGGGGAAGCAGCAAGCAGGACAAGCGGTAGTGATGGGTAAGCCAAGGTCAGTGCAACAGGCAGACAAGGGTAACCGAGGGACAGGCAAAAGGTCAGGATCACAGGCAAACAGGAGAAGTCAGGGACGAGCCAAAAACGGTACACAGGAAGATAATCATAGCACACTGCAGACAGGAACTAAAGCTAACAACACGGTTGAACAGCAAAGCAGACTAGCAGTGCAGTGGTTAATATAGGCTTCCTGGGATGGCCTAGGGTGGAGCAATACAGGGAGGAAGGTGATAAAAGACAGTCAGAAGGAGGGTCAGGCCTCTAATGAACACATTGAGATCAGGTAAGCTGCCAGACTTTATTGCATATCCATGACAGTACCCTCCCTCTTATGGCCCCTCCCCCTCCCCAACCTGGACCCAGGCCTAAAGGGGAATCCCATTGAAACCTCCTCAACAAATGGGGCGCAAAGACCTCAGATGCAGAAATCCAAGACGCCTCCTCAGGACCATACCCTCTCCAAAGCACAAGGTACTGAAGAATGCCTCTACAGAGACGAGAATCCAGAACTTGAGTAACCTCATACTTTGGATTATCCTCATTGACCAGAACCGAAGTAGGGAGAAGACAAAAGGACTTATTGAGGACTAAAGGCCTTTTAGGAATAAGTAAGGGCATGAGAGGATCAACAGGAATCTGAGGAGGATTCCCCAGACCCTTAAAGATGAACTGGGCATCTAGCACAGGACCATCAGACTGGGCAGAGGTCAGAGGAACCCTGAGGTCAGGTTGGTTAGAAGGTGACATGACACAGGAGTCAAGCTGGATAGCAGAAAAACCAGCAGAATGCAGAGAGCCCTGAAAACAAGGTAGAAAACCCCACTTGGCCATATGAGGCAATCTATCCAAAGGATGGATTGAGCCCCTTAGACAGGTTGCAGAAGGTCCTGAACAAGAACAGGTAGGAGGCTCCCTGGGCATGGGCTGGCCCGGCATAGCTAATGCAGAGGCCGATTGAATAGCATAGTCAGGTGTAGTGACTACCTGAATCGCATCACAAGGCGTAGCGACTGCAGAACTTGCAGACAAGTTAGCCTGGCTGTGCGTTTTAGGGACAGACAACGGTAACCTGGAGTGAATGATCGGCTCAGGTTCACAGGCGGACTCCTCATCCAGAGTGCCACATTGGCTAGAAAGTGCATTAGCCTGACTATTGCAGGACACATTCCGGACACCACTACATGCGGTAGGAAGAGCAAAAGATACTGGAATGGTGGCAACAGGAAGTTTCTCTTTTGGGGCAACCTTGGGTAGGCAGGACGGGGAACAGGAGGGACCCCAAGCCAGGATTTGTCCGGCAGTCCAGTCAATGTGTGGAGAATGGAGCCTTAACCAAGGAAGACCCAAAACGATAGGAGCTGAGGCCTTAGGTAGGATAAGGAAGGATATCCACTCCTGGTGAAGTGTCCCTACTGACATCTTAACTGGGAGTGTCTGGAAGCGAATAGGACCCCCCGGGAGAACAGTGCCATCAATCGCCAAGACCACCAATGGCGTGGTGAGGGGCAAGAGGGTAAGTCTCAAGGACGATGCGATTTCCCAGTCCATGAAGTTGCCAGCGGCTCCGGAATCCAGATATGCCAAGACCGAATGAAAAGAAGCACCGAGATGAAGGGACACAGAAAGAAGAAGACGAGAAGGTGAAGGTGATATTTCTGGGTCCAATACTTCACCTTCCAGATGTATTGAACCTGAGTTTTTCTTCGGGCGAAAAGAGCAAGTGTCACGAAAATGACCTTTGCCCCCACAGTAGAGACACAGGCCCAGAGTTCTGCGCTTAGCACGTTCCTCGGGAGATAGCCTGGTCCGACCCAGCTGCATGGGTTCCTCAGCTGGCAGGAGATGTTCCACGGGTCGAAGAGAGGGGAGCTTAGGCTGACTAAGAACCAAGGAATGCTGGCGTCGCCTTTCTAGGGTCCTTTCCTGAAAGCGAAAATCTACAGTGGGGATCGAAAGTTTGGGCACCCCAGGTAAAAATTTGTATTAATGTGCATAACGAAGCCAAGGAAAGATGGAAAAATCTCCAAAAGGCATCAAATTACAGATTAGACATTCTTATAATATGTCAAAAAAAGTTAGATTTTATTTCCATCATTTACACTTTCAAAATTACAGAAAACAAAAAAATGGCGTCTGCAAAAGTTTGGGCACCCTGCAGAGTTAATATCTTGTACTGCCCCCTTTGGCAAGTATCACAGCTTGTAAACGCTTTTTGTAGCCAGCCAAGAGTCTTTCAATTCTTGTTTGAGGTATCTTTGCCCATTCTTCCTTACAAAAGTCTTCCCGTTCTTTGAGATTTCCGGGCTGTCTGTCACGCACTGCTCATTTAAGGTCTATCCATAGATTTTCAATTATGTTGAGGTCAGGAGATTGTGAAGGCCATGGCAAAACCTTCAGTTTATGCCTCTTGATGTAATCCCCCGTGGATTTTGAGGTGTGTTTAGGATCATTATCCATTTGTAGAAGCCATCCTCTCTTTAACTTCAGCTTTTTCACAGATGGCATCAAGTTACCATCAAAAATTTGCAGAAATTTTATTGAATCCATTTTTCCTTCTACTCGTGAAATGTTCCCTGTGCCACTGGCTGCAATACAACCCCAAAGCATGATTGATCCACCCCCATGCTTCACAGTTGGACTGTCAGGGCACAGACCTTTTACGGTCTCTTTCCCTAGTTGGTCCTGGGTGGAATCGAACCCAGGATCTCTCCATTGAAGGTGCAGCTCTTTTGTCTCTGAGCCACTGCTCAGTTCTATTCTGTGTGCTGTCCATTGGAGCCTGGTTCTGAAACCTGTACTTCTGTGGACCAATCAGTGGCCAGTGCGGCCTATTTAAGCCAGCCCCTTCCCCTTAATACCTAATAGCTAATTGCTGGTTCGTTGTCAGCTTTACCCTGTGAGAGAACCTTGTAACCTGACTACCCTGACCTGTTTGACCCGGATTGGACCTTGACTACTCTCTGCCGTCTCCTACACTTGACCCCTGCCTGCTTATCGGATTTGCTGTTGTCTCCTGCCCCTTGACCTTGGCTTGCTCTCACGGACTTCCTCTGATCTCTCCAACTCCTGACCCACGGCCTGTGACCCGGATTTGCCTTGTTTCCTGTTGGTTCCTTCTGGACTTACCTGCCTGTTCCTGCCTGATTAACGACTGTCTCAGTCCTCTGCACCTGCCCTGTTTTCGTCAGCTGCACCAAGTCTGCCTACCAGTTCCCGGCACAGGTGCCTCCTTGTGCCGTCCCTCCTCTGTTCTAACTCCAGGGAGTGGTCTGCACAGGGTCGCAAAGGTGAGCCGCCCTCAGCATCTCGGCCTCGGTAAGTAACGTTCCTGACATTACGAACCAGCCATTATGTCTGAGGCCGACAGGGCATGCTCACCCCTTGAAAACCTGTGTCAACAGGTGTCTGTTTTGACGGTTGCCGTTCAAAAATTGCAAGAATTACATAATGGACTGACGGATAACATGGAGTCCGCAGACTTGTTCAAAATGCTCACTTCCTTGGCTCTGCAAGTCTCCAGCCTGAACCATATTATTCAGGACCTACAACAAAAAGTCCAAAAATTTAAAGAGACAACACGCCCAGCCCCGGAACCTGTATATTATGAGCCATTTGTTCTTATGCCAGAAATATTCGATGGGAACCGTGCATCCTTCTTGTGCTTTAAAACTGACTGTGAGCTATTGTTCACCCTTAAACCTAGGACCTATGCCACGGACTATATTAAGGTTAGAGCCTCCGTCAACTTGCTAACAGGGCAGGTCAAATCGTGGGCTCACCTGCTGCTGCAGGAAAAAAGTCCAGTCTTGGACAGCTGGGAGACGTTCATGTCTGCTCTGGACTCATATATCCCTGCTTCCAAGAGGACCAGCACTCCCAGGTCTGCTCTTAGTTCACGAGGCCTACGGGTACCCAAGGATAGGAAGCCCCAGTACGGTTATGACCTCCAGCCAGCCCAGTGTGTGCCAAATTATGAGACTCCGTATGTGCCCAGCCTGGAAGTTTCCCCATCACAAGGTCTTGACATTTCTGTGGATGCACACACGCCTACCTTGGAGGAGGAAGAACCCATGCAGATCGGGGTCATCCGGTTCAGCCTATCTATGGCAGAAAGAGAGCGGAGAAGAGCCCATGGACTTTGCTTTTATTGTGGTGCTAGCGGGCACCTTATATCGCTTTGCCCAACTCGCCCACCTCGGCCAAAGCTTCTTCAAGTGGGTACTATTGGAAGTTTTTTCTATGCCTCAGAATCTGTACCTACCTCCCCAGTTCCAGTGTCTTCGGTTCCTGTGTCCCCAGTTCCAGTGTCTTCGGTTCCTGTGTCCCCAGTTCCAGTGTCTTCAGTTCCTGTGTCCCCAGTTCCAGTGTCTTCGGTTCCTGTGTCCCCAGTTCCAGTGTCTTCAGTTCCTGTGTCCCCAGTTCCAGTGTCCCCAGTTCCAGTGTCCCCAGTTCCAGTGTCTTCAGTTCCTGTGTCTTCAGTTCCTGTGTCCCCAGTTCCAGTGTCTTCAGTTCCTGTGTCTTCAGTTCCTGTGTCCCCAGTTCCAGTGTCTTCGGTTCCTGTGTCTTCAGTTCCTGTGTCTTCAGTTCCTGTGTCTTCAGTTCCTGTGTCTTCAGTTCCTGTGTCCCCAGTTCCAGTGTCTTTGGTTCCTGTGTCCCCAGTTCCAGTGTCTTCAGTTCCAGTGTCTTCAGTTCCAGTGTCTTCAGTTCCTGTGTCCCCAGTTCCAGTGTCTTCAGTTCCAGTGTCTTCGGTTCCTGTGTCCCCAGTTCCAGTGTCCCCAGTTGAAATTCCAGATCATATCTCCCCAAGTGAAGTTCTCCCTCCAGACTGCACATATGCCTCAAATGGTACTATGGTCCGTAAACAGGATCTGGAGATATTGGAACGAGCTTTACAAGCAAGGAGGGCGCCCCCTACCAGAACTTCAGGATCAAAAAAGCCAAAAAAGAAAAAGTAACAATCTACATGCTCCCCGTTTTATCCAAGCTTCCCATCAGGAGCTTCCGGAACTAACGGACAGGTTGGGCGTCCGGAGTCCGCCCCTAGGGGGGGGGCACTGTCAGGGCACAGACCTTTTACGGTCTCTTTCCCTAGTTGGTCCTGGGTGGAATCGAACCCAGGATCTCTCCATTGAAGGTGCAGCTCTTTTGTCTCTGAGCCACTGCTCAGTTCTATTCTGTGTGCTGTCCATTGGAGCCTGGTTCTGAAACCTGTACTTCTGTGGACCAATCAGTGGCCAGTGCGGCCTATTTAAGCCAGCCCCTTCCCCTTTGCTAATTGCTGGTTCGTTGTCAGCTTTACCCTGTGAGAGAACCTTGTAACCTGACTACCCTGACCTGTTTGACCCGGATTGGACCTTGACTACTCTCTGCCGTCTCCTACACTTGACCCCTGCCTGCTTATCGGATTTGCTGTTGTCTCCTGCCCCTTGACCTTGGCTTGCTCTCACGGACTTCCTCTGATCTCTCCAACTCCTGACCCACGGCCTGTGACCCGGATTTGCCTTGTTTCCTGTTGGTTCCTTCTGGACTTACCTGCCTGTTCCTGCCTGATCAACGACTGTCTCAGTCCTCTGCACCTGCCCTGTTTTCGTCAGCTGCACCAAGTCTGCCTACCAGTTCCCGGCACAGGTGCCTCCTTGTGCCGTCCCTCCTCTGTTCTAACTCCAGGGAGTGGTCTGCACAGGGTCGCAAAGGTGAGCCGCCCTCAGCATCTCGGCCTCGGTAAGTAACGTTCCTGACATGGACAGAGGTTCTTTTCATTAAATTCTGTGCCCTTTCTTCTCCAAATGTACCTTTGCTCATTCCGGACAAAAAGTTATATTTCAACCTCATCGGTCCACAGAACTTGTTTCCAAAATGCATCAGGCTTGTCTATATGTTCATTTGCAAAGTTCAAACGCTGATTTTTGTGGTGAGGACGTAGAAGAAGTTTTCTTCTGATGACTCTTCCATGAGGACCATATTTGTACAAGTATCTCTTAATAGTGGAATAGTGTACCACAACTCCTCGCGTCTCTCAGATCTTTCTGGAGGGATCGTGCAGTCAAATGTGGGTTTTGAATTGCTTTTCTCACAATCCTGTGAGCTGTTCTGCCTGATATTTTTCTTGGTCTTCCAGATCTTGCTTTAACTTTCACTGTTCCTGATGACTGCCATTTCTTAATTACATTCCGAACAGAGGATATTGACATCTGAAAACGCTTTACTATCTTCTTATAGCCTTCTCCAGCTTTGTGAGCGTCAACTATTTTCACTTTCAGTTTTCTAGACAACTGCTTAGCATGGTGCTGATTGTTGGGGCAAGGTCAGATGAGTCTGGGCATTTAAAACCTTTGAGATTGACATCACCTGGTCTTCCCAGACGATGATTGAGAACAATCCATGACACTGGCAGGTCTCAGCTTTGCAAAGGGGGCAGTGCATGCTATAAATTCAGCACTGGTTGTACTTGGGGTTGCGGATTCGGGGTTCCCAACGAGGTCTGAAGCTGATCAAAGCGGGAAGCCAGATCCTGTAGGAAACGCATCACCTGAGTCTGATTAGCTTCATGCTTCAAACTGGCTGTTCAAACTGTCAGGTCACCTGTGGCCAGGTGACAAGTGCACCCCGTTGGGGTCAGGGATGCACCACAGGGTAGTGAACCCTATGGCCGACTGCTGCGATTAGAGAGGAAGCGTGAACCCAAGATCGCCCAGGGCACGGAGTCTAAGACCCAGCTTTGGGTTCACCAGAGCCTCTAGTGGTGAGGATGGCCTTTGCCGCAGCTGGATCCAGGTCGTGACCCCTGGGATCCCCTAGGTCATGCTCTGCAGGGAGAGAGAGGAAGCAGCAAGCAGGACAAGTGGTAGTGATGGGTAAGCCGAGGTCAGGGCAACAGGCAGACAAGGGTAACCGAGGGACAGGCAAAAGGTCAGGATCACAGCCAAACAGGAGAAGTCAGGGACGAGCCAAAAACAGTACACAGGAAGATAAATGTAGCACACTGCAGACAGGAACAAAAGCTAACAACATGGTTGAACAGCAAAGCAGAGTAGCAGTGCAGTGGTTAATATAGGCTTCCTGGGATGGCCTAGGGTGGAGCAATACAGGGAGGAAGGTGATAAAAGACAGTCAGAAGGAGGGTCAGGCCTCTAATAAACACATGGAGATCAGATAAGCTGCCAGACTTTATTGCATATCAATGACAACTACTTGCTGTGCAGTATATAGGTGTGTAATACATTCATATACATTTTGTCAGTGTAGGGACAGGTTGCAGTTTGCAGCAGGGACAGACTGTAGTGACACAAATCGTTACCTAACAGGTCCACAAAAGCCCTTTCAAGCACTGGTTTAGGTGTACTACTTGCTGTGCAGTATATAGGTGTGTAATACATTCATATACTTTTTGTCAGTGTAGGGACAGGTTGCAGTTTGCAGCAGGGACAGACTGTAGTGACACAAATCGTTACCTAACAGGTCCACAAAAGTCCTTTCAAGCACTGGTATAGGTGTACTACTCGCTGTGCAGTAAATAGGTGTAATATACACTTATAATATACTTTCAAATATAGAAAGCATATTATAGTGGATTTGTATTGTGCAGCATTGTGACTACTTGTGTATTTGGTTACTGCTGAATTTTTGCCTCTTTTGCTGCGTTACATCTGCTACACACAGTGACAAAATTTCCTGAAAAAAAGTTTCATAACTGGTGCGATAAACCAGTGGCCATCCAAATCAACAAATTGAAGCGTGGTGTTATCTAAAAATATACTTTCATAATAATGGGGCAGATTCAGGTACCTGCGCGCCTAGTTACGGCGGCGCAGCGTATTGTATTTACGCTACGCCGACGCAACTTACAGGAGCAAGTGCAGTATTCACAAAGCACTTGCTCCGTAAGTTGCGGCGATGTAGCGTAAACGGGGCCGGCGTAAGCCTGCGTAATTCAAATGTGGAAGGGGGGCGTGTTTTATGCTAATGTATTATGACCTGACGTGATTGACGTGTTTTACGAACGGCGCATGCGCTGTCCGTGTACATTTCACAGTGTGCATTGCTCTCAAGTACGCCGCAACGACGTATTGGTTTCGACGTGAACGTAAATTACGTCCAGCCCTATTCTCGAACGACTTACGCAAACGACGTAAAAAATTCAAATTTCGAAGCGGGAACGACGTCCATACTTAACATTGGCTGCGCCTCCTAATAGCAGGAGCAACGTTACGCCGAAAAAGCCTTACGCAAACGACGTAAAAAAACTACCGCCGGGCGCACGTACGTTAGTGAATCGACGTAACTAGGTAATTTGCATATTCTACGCCGAAAACAACGGAAGCGCCCCCAACGTAATATTGCACACAATTATACGCCACTGCATTCAAGTTACGTCGGCGGAGGAAGCCTATTTTTTTAGCGTATCTGCCTTTGAGAATCGGCGTAACGATACGCCGGCGCAGAATTAAAATTACGGCGGCGTATCTGGAGATACGCCACCGTAAAAGCTACCTGAATCTGCCCCAATGTATTTGGGTACTGCAGAATTGTTGTCGCTTTCACTGCTTTACTTCTGCTACACACAGTGACAAAATTTCGTGAAAAAAAGTTTCATAACTGGTGCGATAAACCAGTGGCCACCCAAATCAACAGATTGAAGCGTGGCGTTATCAAAAAATATACTTTCATAATAATGTATTTGGGTACTGCAGAATTGTTGTCGCTTTCGCTGCTTTACTTCTGCTACACACAGTGGGGCAGATTCATCAATAGATACGCCGGCGGATCTCCTGATACACCGGCGGATCTCCTGATCCGCCGTCGTATCTGTGAGACCCGACGGTCGGATCTGTGAGATCCCACCGTCGGAGCTATGCGACTGATTCATAAGAATCAGTTCCGCATAGATCTCCCTTGGATCCGACTGGTGTAAGTGACTTACACCAGTCGGATCTTAGGCTGTAATCTCCCGCCGGCTGCTAGGTGTCGTCGCGATTTTTTACCCGTCGCATATGCAAATGAGGAAAACCGCCGATTCACATCCGTACGCCCGCCCGTCGCTCGTTTTCTACGTCGTTTGCGTTCGGGTTTTTCCGGCGGATAGCTACCCCTGCTTCTATGAGGGGTAGCTAATGTTAAGTATGGCCGACGCATGCGCAGTTAAATCGGCGCGGGAACGCGCCTGATTTAAATTGTACACTCCCCCTAGCCGCGGAATTTGCATTCCGCCGGGGGGAGTTAGGATCCGACGGTGCAGTTTGCGAGGTAAGTGCTTGATGAATCATGCACTTGCCTCGCTAAATTGCACCAGCGGATCGCAAACCAGGTAGATCTAGCGGATCTAAAGATCCGCAGATCTACATGAATCTGCCCCAGTGACAACATTTCCTGAAAAAAACGTTTCATAACTGGTGCGATAAATTTTGAACTCCATTACCTGGCCATTGAAAGCATGAGTGTAGCACTCACAGGCCTATGTGAAGTCACTGAGGACTAGGAGTGTTGCACTTGGGTTCATAATACATCCATTGAGGTCCCTGATTATTATGACATGTACAGGACGCCAGGGTTGGGTCCTGGACGGGTGCTATACAGCACCACTATTTGGGCTATGGTCCCTTTAAATAGCGGGAAGAGTGTTCAGGGGGTCACCCAAAGTGGGTGAAGGATTCCAGGTAAGAATTAATCCAGAGAGGACTGGCTCGCAGTTCTATCTGTTTTGATAGAGTAATTTGGGGCCTGGAATTCTGGAGGCTCTAAAGTGCTATTTGGGTGGGAAAGAGCCTCCACTCCTAAACACTGAAGAGCCAGCACACAAGGTGTTAACACTCCCAGAGAACCACCCATTTAAACAGGAAGTGGTGGTGGAGGTGTGTGGAGATTGCACCTGTGAGGACAAGCTGGGAGTCTGATAGCTGCTGTTCACAATACAGTGAGGACTTTTGGAATACAGAGGGTGAAGACCCGGCTACCAACGAACTGTATGTGTTTTGTTTTTGACTTACTTTTTGGTGCTGAAGATAAGCAGACTTTATTTAATGCTGAAGCTAAGCGGACTTTTTGGTTATAGTTTTCCTTGTGTGCTGAGAAAAGCCTTATTTTTGTTGACCTATGAATAAAAGCCTTTTTATGTTCAGGTCGAACGGTTTGTGCACTTAATCCCACCGAGCTATAGCCCCGAACGTTACAGACATTATCGCCCAACATAGAAAGGAGGTACACAAGCTACAACAAGAGGCCAGGGATATTGCCAAAACATGGAGCCCCTTTGGAGCAGGAAGGTTTGGATTTGGTGGCATTTTCTCCTGGCTTAAGGATATCGTGCTTACCATTATAATGATTCTAATATTTGCAGTAATACTCTACTTATGCTTTAAGTGTTGTATGTGCATAGTGGAAAGGGCCCAGCACCCCCTAAGGATATACTGCCTTATGCAATGTATCTGGAAGATTATAAACATGCTCAAATGGGTTTCTAAATACTCTGCTTATAGTTATTAAAAATAATATATAAATATATAATTTAAGAGGGGATTGAAAGAGAATGAGCCTTCTCTACTCCATCTTGTAAGCCAGCATCCATTTTGTGTCATATTAGCAGAATGGATTTAACTTGTATTCTGCTTTAAATGTTGCTTTTCTAATGTGTTCTATCTTTTACCCTGCAAGCTATCTTGTTGTTCTAGTTTGGAGAGACAAGTTTCTTACATTGAAACACTCCTTATCAAACTTCTGTGTTATAGTTTGTTGCAATGTTTTGAGAACATCTCATGAGATTGTCTGGATGTAACCTTGTTACTGCTATTGACATATTAACACTTAACACTTACTGTGTGACCAGAATTTTGCCTTGTAATGCTAGTAATGCTTTTTTTATCTTATATAAGCCATGACAAATACATTACCTGTTAGACCACTCTGAAACTAAGCCTGTGTGTGCATTATTGGTCAAAGAGGGGTCTCTGGTACCGTTCTGAGATCGAAGGAACAACTGGGTCATATCTTGGTGATACTGAACCCCACCCCAACAATAGGAAATGTCAGTGAATGAATTTTGTAATGTCATCATTGTTCTTTCAGACTGCAGAATAAACAAACTCACCTCCAAAATATATATATATATATTATAATTATCATATAGACTTTTGCTCTTTAAAATATTGTTTGTTTCTGTCTCATGATGGCCTATACACATTCACCACACATGGTACTTAACACATGCATCCTTCTGAAGAGACTGAAGAACAACAATAGAACAACAATAGAAACATATATTTACTTGGTTTGACTTTAAGATCAATGGGCTCCTTCTGCACAATAGTTCTGGCTCCAACAAACTGGGCATGGCAGATGTAATCAGGATGGTGATCTGTCACTTTCACGTTGGAAAAATAAAGGTTTCCATTCATCCCCATTGAGACACGGTGATCCTGAATAATATGCAGTAAGGCTAAACAGAGGATAAAAAAAAAATAGCATTACAATTATAAAGAGATTACATAAACATTGGTCTAAAAGCATTTATACTCTTTCTGGCATCCTGATGTTTGGCACAATCATAGAATATACTGATCAGCAGAAAGAGTGATCAATATTTAATTACATCAAACTAAAAAAGTTTTTATTTTAAATATATGATTAACCACTTAACGCCCGCCGCAAGCCTATTTACGCCCACAGAATGGCACGTACAGGCAGATGGGCGTATATATACGTCCCTGCCTTCTAGCGGGTCGGGGGTCCGATCGGGGGACCCCCCCCCCCGCTGCGTGCGGCTTACCTCGGGGAGCAATCCGGGACGACGGCGTGGCTATTCGTTTATAGCCGCCCCGTCGCGATCGCTCCCTGGAGCTGAAGAACGGGGAGAGCCGTATGTAAACACGGCTTCCCCGTGCTTCACTGTGGCGGCTGCATCGATCGAGTGATCCCTTTTATAGGGAGACTCGATCGATGACATCAGTCCTACAGCCACACCCCCCTACAGTTGTAAACACACACTAGGTGAACCCTAACTCCTACAGCGCCCCCTGTGGTTAACTCCCAAACTGCAACTGTCATTTTCACAATAAACAATGCAATTTAAATGCATTTTTTGCTGTGAAAATGACAATGGTCCCAAAAATGTGTCAAAATTGGCCGAAGAGTCCGCCATAATGTCGCAGTCAAGAAAAAAAACGCTGATCGCCGCCATTAGTAGTAAAAAAAGGAAAAATGAATAAAAATGCAAAAAAACTATCCCCTATTTTGTAAACGCTATAAATTTTGCGCAAACCAATCGATAAACACTTATTGCGATTTTTTTTTTTTTACCAAAAATAGGTAGAAGAATACGTATCGGCCTAAACTGAGGGGGAAAAAAAAATTATATATGTTTTTGGGGAATATTTATTATAGCAAAAAGTAAAAAATATTTAATTTTTTTCAAAATTGTCGCTCTATTTTTGTTTATAGCGCAAAAAATAAAAACCGCAGAGGTGATCAAATACCACCAAAAGAAAGCTCTATTTGTGGGGAAAAAAAGACGCCAATTTTGTTTGGGAGACACGTCGCACGACCGCGCAATTGTCTGTTAAAGCGACGCAGTGCCGAATCGCAAAACCTGGCCTGGGCATTTAGCAACAAAATGGTCCGGGGCTCAAGTGGTTCAGTATAGAGTAGTTTTATAACTTATTCTGAACAATACTGCACAGCTGCAAATATCTACAAGGTGCAAATTAAACGGAGACCAAATCAAATGGAATATTTATAAAATAGGATTTTTACATCATTCTTACCTATTAAATCCCTTTCTTTGAGTACATCATGGGACACAGAGTCAGGCTAATATTCATTACCTTCCGGGATGTCCCAGAGCAATAGCCTTGAGGGGAGACACCCTGCCAAACAATAGCCATCAGATCCTCAGCTGCTCAAACATCCACTTGATAAAAATGTTGTGAACATATGCACTGAAGACCAGGTAGCAGTCTTACAAATCTGAGCCACAGATACCTGATGGTAAAAAGCCCAGGAGGTTCCTACACCCCTGGAAGAATGAGCTCTCACCCTAAAGGAAGGAGCCTTATGTTTCAGACCATAGGCCTGAATGACCAATTGACGGACCCAATTGGCAATGGAAGCTTTAGAAGCTTCTTGGGTCCCTTTGGTAAAACAAAAAACAAAAAGAGTCTGATCCTCGGATCTCCGCAGATCTAGACAAATAAACCTCGACTGCCCAGACAACATCCAAAGAATGCAGTCATCTCTCTTCCACTGAATGAGGCTGAGAGAAAAAAGAAGGCAAAATAATGTCCTGATTTAAATGAAAGGTCAACGCCACTTTTGGCAAGAAGGATGGAACAGGTTGTAACACAACTCTGTCGTGGTGAAGGATCAAGTACGGTGCCCTGCATGAAAGGGCCGCCAACTCCGCCAACTGCGTGACAGCAAGTCTAATGGGATTTCCATAATAGGTTCAAATGGTTATTTCTGTAACACAGACAGCACCAAGTTCAAGTCCCAGGGACACAAAGGTGACCTAATAGGGGGGAGGAATCAAGTTGCCCCCTGCATAACAGACCAGTGAATGGGAGGCTAAAGGCCTTTGGAAGAAAACTGATAGGGCCGAAACTTGACTTCTGATTGTACTCAAAGCCAATTTGATTTATTACAGATGACTGTAGAAAAAAATCCCAATCACGTATTTCCGAGGATGCCATTTTTTGGCTTCACACCAAGCAATATAAGTCTTCCATCCAAAAACCTAAACATTTATGAAAGAGATAATAACTTAATACCATATGATACACTTAGCTTTATATTCTCAAACATTGGAGCATTCGCTCACCTATAGATAGATCCTGTCCACTTTTGCCCAGATGCCCCTCCAGGGGCTACTAATGGTTCTACTCCAAAGAAAAAACTTGTAAAAAAGACAAACAAATTCCAAGGAAAACAGCCCCAAACTCCTACACCTATTTAAAAAAAAACACAGACAGGAGAGCCATCTCTTAGAAGGTATACACCAAGACACCATATCACACCATCGGTAGATCACATACCTATATTGAATGTCTCAGTCCAGTGTGAGCTCCCAAACACTTCCAAACATGGATGATGCCATGTGGAAATTATATATCCCCCTGATGCGTCACAACCTGTGATGTCCCGCTGTGATGACACATCACGGATGAAAGGGAAGAGGATCCGAGGACCATGGACTGATACCCAGAAGTAGGAATTGACATCACTTCCGGTCCATGGCTTTGTCTGCACAGAACGACATTCTGTGCAGACATGAAAGTGCTGGGAAAACTAAGGCCCAGATTAACAGAGAGCAAGGCACATGTTACACCGCCGTAGCGCACACACCGTACGGCACGCCAACGTAGTGCGGCGAGGCAAGCATTGCATTCAGCAAGCCAGTGCACCCAACGCTGCGCCAGCGTGGCGTGGGGTTTGAAAGCGCGCGCCGGCGTAGGTGGAAGTGGGTGTGACCCCATGCAAATGATGGGCCGAGCGCCAAACAGGTACGCCGACGTGGCGCAGTGTTCCTATTACGAACTGCGCATGTGCTGTGACGTGGACGCATGCACAGCACCCCCCTGCGCCTGCTCACAACCCTGCCGGCACAACCGCCTAAGCTACGCCGGATCACTGCATACGCAGTGAACATAACGTACGCCCAGCGAGATGCACGTCCAACGCACAGTAGGCCGGCTTGTGTTCCCTGCTGCAGACGACATGTCAGACAGTGACAGTGAAAAGGAGAAGCGCAAGAAGAACTTCTCCGTGGATGAGAGGGCGATCCTGACCATGGCCATTGGGAAGTATGATACGTACCTCCACGGAGCACAGAGCGGGAGGACAAGCAAGGCCAGGAAACTTGAAATCCTGCAGAAGGTGACCCTGGAGCTGAACACCCTCGGACACGAAACCCGAACATGGAAGGAGGTGCAGAAGAAAATTAATGACATGCGTTGGCGTGTCAGGGAAAAGCTGGCGAAGGTGAAGAGGCACCTCTGGGCCATGGGAGGCGGATCAGCTAGCAAGTTGAAGCTGTCTGCTGAAGAGGAGGTCATAGCCAGCTGCCTGGTACAGGAGCAGGTGGAGGGCCTGGAGGGATTTGACTCTAGCGAACATGACTTGAGGAGGGGTATGTGTGTTTCATCCCCCATCCGGTGTGGAGCATGTGAGGGGGTGCAAGGGAACATGAGACAAGTGTGTGGGCCCACCAACATGTGAATGCTGTGTGTCATCCACAGATGTGCTGGAGGGAGCTGGGCTATCATCTGCCTCTGGACGACCCACGCCAGGCAAGCAACATGTCCATTGGTCTGACCCCCTGGGAAGCCACGAAGCTTGTCAACACGCCGTGGCTGCAGCGACGGTGGAGGGGAGTGCACACACAGGTGCATTGGAGGTCATCGTGGAGAAGCCTATGGACATCCAACAGGAGGACTTCCTGTATCTCGATGAGGAGGTGACCCTCTGCGCCGGACCCTCCGAGACGGTGGAAGTCATAGACCTCATAACGCCATCCACGATCATCAGTGGAACCCCCCCCCGAGGGCCACCCCGTCAAGAGGGACACCTGCAAGGGACACACCGGCCAGAGGGACGCAACCGACTGCAACTCCCAGGAAGGCCCTGAGCAAGAATAGGGCTGGAACCATATCAGTCCAAGAAGGGCTCGAGAGGGAACAGGCCCGCCAGACACAGCACATGGCAGACATTGCCATCGACCTCCACCGTGTGGGTGATAGCATAGCCTCCTTCGTCGGGTCCTCGAAGAAGGCACAGGCTGAGTACACACTGGCTGTGCAGGGCACTGCAACCACAATGCAGCAGTGCCTCAAACAGCAGGCCGAACACACAAAGGCCATCTGTGACATGCAGGAGGTCAATGCTAACTGTGCATCCATGGTCACATGCCTGTGTGATCAGTCACAGACCCTGGAAGCAGGGTAGCACATGGTAGCAGGGGGTCCCACAACATCTGAGGACCATGGATCGGCCATGGACATGCAGGTGACCCAGCAACGCAACACCACGTCCATTGAGCAACTGCAAGCAACAGCAGCAGGGATCGTGACCGAGGTTAGGAGCCTGGGCGGAATCGTGCAGGCCAACACTGCCGCCATCCAGTTTGAGGGACGCCAGAACAGGCGCCTGCAGCGCCAACACAACGCCAGTCAGAGGCAGATGCAGGCGGAAACATATGGTGTGCTGACCCGCATTGCCATTGCCTTAGAGGGGATGCAGGCAACATCTAGATCCATATCCAGGAGCGACAGCCCAGGGATGAACCGCCACGGGATGCCCCACCCGAGTCATCGCCACGACACCTGCGGAGTAGATCCCTGGGCATGAGGCATGGACCGCGGGAGGGCAAGTGACTGTCCTGAGGACAATGGCACCACTAGTGCAGCTCAGGGTCAGAGCATGTTTTATTTTGGGTGACGTGCACAGAGGCATGTGCCTTGCACATGTAAGGCATTGTCCAATATTTTTTTTTCTTTTCACGGACCCAGACTGTGGGACATGTGTCACCCTCACTGATGTCACAGCAACATCGGACTGCACACGGTCAGGAGTGCAGAAGTCTCAACGGTGACTGGACACCGGTTTGCAGGGGCAGGGTTTGCCCGGTGATGACAGTGCTACGGTGTGACTGGTGTGTGAGTGTGTGTGTGTATGTGGCCAATGTGCACATACACACACTCACATAAGGCCATTTCTGTCAGCACTGCGTGTCAACTGGCAGGGGTCACCTTGGATTGTCGGGGAGAGGTTATCCCCACGACCGTGTGGATGTGGTATGAATGTACAGCAACATCATTGGGCCCTTGGCGTGGTGTTGCTGCTCCCAAGTCCCGCGTTGTGGACTTGGGCTAAACCAATGTGAGGTGGATGTGGTGTGTGTGAGCTATGGACCACAGTGGTGTGCATGCGTGCATTGTCCATGTCCCATGATGAATGTGTGTGTTGCTGCAATTCAACGTGCAAAGATCCGTTCCACGAGGCAACTACTGTTCCATCAGCAGACGGGGTAGCCTCAGGCAGGGGGGGGGACTGTGTGGTGCGGGGGTCAGGTCATCACATATGTCAATCTCCAGGCCCTTTTTCATGGCGTAGTTGTGCAGCATGCACCGATGATCTGGCACATGATGTTTGGGGAATACAACAGGGCCCCCCTGGACTTATCCAGGCATCGGAAACGAGACTTCAGGATGCCAAATGTGAGCTCCACCACTGCACTGGTGCGTATGTGTGCAGCATTGTATCTTCTCTCACCTCTGGTTTGGGGATTCCAGTATGGAGTCAGGAGATGGGGCCCAAGTGCATATGCCAAGTCACCTGGAAGGGTAAAGACAGGAGGATGTTAGCCGTGCATGTGCCCCTTGTGATGTCTGCATCATGGGGTCGGACAGTCATGCCTGACACCTATGTCACTCACCAAGCAGCCAGCTTGGAATGCAAACTAACATATTGGAAAAGAGACTCCAGGAAATCTAAGCAGGGCTGCTAGCCACACGCGCATGAGATCTCATTCACAGAGATCAACTTCAGCTGGTAAGCAGATAGGAGATAAGAGGTGGAGGCGTTTCATCTATCCTGCTTTTGCACGATTTCCTTTGGATTTGTGTGGCACTCTTTTTGGACTTATTTGTAATTTTCCTTAGAACTTTCCTCCAGAATTCCTTGGGACCGTTATTATGGACTCTTTGGCTTAATATACACCACACTTTTTAACTATTAAGGTTATGCTATATAGTTACTGTTTTTGCACAGGTGGTTTCATGCACTGCAATTGTGTTTGAATTTATACAGTATGTACTATTTTCTTTTATCTGATTATTAGTTATTTATGCAGCACGGCAAACTCTGTTTTATCTGCTATTTATAGTTATATCTGACATATTTGCTGCAGCAGCATTTTATTAATTTTGCATTAATTCAATTTGTGATTTTCATTTCCATACACTTTGAGACTTGCGCAGTATTTTTCCACATTTTGCAGAAATCCTGCATTGCCGTCTGCCGCAGGTGCTCATGGGTCGGTTTGATGATGTGGTGGGACATGAGTGTGAGGATTGCGGGGACGACCTGGTGCACACATCTGCTTATGGTGGATTGTGAAATCTGAGACACGACTCCACTTGTACGTTGGAAAAATCCACTGGTGAGGAAATGGAGTGTTGCCAGTACCTTGACCAGTGGCTGCACTGCATGTGAGCATCCTGTCTGGCTGGCGATTTCATCATGCAGGGCTGTGGCTAATTCCAGGATGGCATCAGGGCTGAATCTGAAGATGCGGTACACCTCCGATTCCCCCATGCCGAAGACGTTCATGCGCGTTCGGTATATCCTCTCCTGTGCCCTCCTCCGTGCCTGTTGACGCAGTAGTGCTATGACCATGGCTGCCCCTGGCATGTTGGCTTACGGATGTGTTGTCCTGCAAGTGTGGTTGCTCTGCTCGTCCGTAACAGTGCTGCTGCAGCTGCTCTACAGCTGACCTGTGCATGTCTGTTGCCGGGTTGCACTTCATTTATGGGGACTAACTTTACGCCGGATGTACACGTATTTCCCTCATTTGCATGTTTGCATGGCTAATCAATGGGAGCAGCACCGTGCGCCCAGCCCACATGTGCGCCCACCCTACGCCGGCGTACGCAAGCTATGTCGGCAGGGTGTAGCCTGTTTTTAAGCGCATGTTGGTTTGTGGGTCTGCCGCACACAATGGCACTTACATCGGCGTAACATGATATACGTCGGCGTAAGTGCTTTGTGAATCTAGGCCAATGTCACCAGCATGCAGAGATGGTAAAGCAAAAAATTGCCGCACTCATCCTCAAGATGCCATGGCGCATCGGAAACCTCAAGGCGGGCAGACAGTGGACCAATCAAAAATGAATTGTTGTTGGTTATCCACAGGTGACATGCCTACATGCATGCACATCACAATACATGCCCATTAAGTGCAATAAAGAGACATAACGTAACATAAACAAAAAATAATAATAAAAGAATAAACATTTAATACATTTACCTCCCTTTAACGGGGAGGTCATGCTGGCAAAGAATATTTGTTCAGGGCAACTCCAAGATGGTAACTTGCGTAAACCAACCACCGGGCTGGATATAAAATCCCGGTGATGATGGAATAAATGCTGAATGCAATGAATGTCAAAGGCAGAAGCAGAATAATTTCCAATGAGGATCCCAAACAAGCAAATGAACACCAAAGTCCAACAAATAATCCACCATTATGCCGCGTACACACGGTCGTTTTTTGTCTTGTAAAAAAACGTTGTTTTTTATCATGATAAAAAACGAAGTTTTTCAAACTTCATTTAAAAAAACGAAGTTGCCTACACAACTTCGTTTTTTCAAAAAGCTCTAGCAAAGCGCGGTTACGTACAGCACGTACGACGGCACTTTAAAGGGTAATTTCCATGCGGAAGACGGCCTCTTTTGCTGATATCGTGTTGCTGCGTGTTAGTAAAAGTTTGGTGAGAGACGATTCACGCTTTTCAGTCTTCGTGCTTTAAATTTCGTTTTCTGTCGTACAGTTTGTGCTTTTGGGTTCGTATCTGTCTTACAGTGCTTGTATTCAGTTCGTATCTGTTTTCGCAGTGCGTTCTTGTCTGCTCGTTCCTGTTTTGCAGGTCGTTCTTCAGAGGCCTGCAGGGCGTTTTTTTTTTAGTCCGATCTGATTTGACGACCGTTTTCTAGCCATGTTGCGGGTACATTCTCGTCGCCAAGATCGTGCTGTGCTTTCTGTTGGGATTTGTGCTGTATCCCGGCTCCAGTCCATTAACAGGGTGAGGAGGAGTTTAAGGGCCAAGAACTGGTTTCTTCGCAGGGACCAGTTCTCTCATATGCCTCTGCTGCAGGAGATCCAAGAAAACAACCCTGATGATTTCAGGAATTTTCTGAGGATGTCTGACCCCGTGTCGCCATATATCACTAGGCAGGACACTGTTATGCGGGAAGCCATCACTGCTGAGCAGCGGCTAGTTGCTACGTTGCGGTACCTTGCAACAGGGAGAAGTCTGCAGGACTTGAAGTTCTCGACGGGCATCTCCCCCCAAGCTCTGGGCCTCATAATCCCGAATACCTGTTCTGCCATAATTCAGGTTCTGCAGGAGGACTATGTTAAGGTAAGTGGTGTCCTTTAAATGCACAAACTATGTATTTATTGCATGCCTTATTTTTTTTTTTTTTACAAACAGTCCCTAATTAACCTAATTATATATATATATATATATATATATATATATATATATATATATATATATATATATATATATATATATATATATATATATATATATTTTTTTTGTTATATATATAATTTTTTGGGGATTACCTGTTTCCAATACCAGTTATTGGACAATTCACGGTGCAGTTGGCACATTGCACATTGTGTGTTTTATATAGTATACTTTTTTCTGTATTGTTTTCATTATTTAGCCGGCTAGTAGCAGCAACGATAGCCACTCTTTCACAGGAGCACTGTGGCATATTGATGTGTATGCCGATACACCAATTTATATTTGTGATTCAAAAACTGTGTCACATATGCATGATTTAAATTTAATTTATATATTTTCACAGATTGTTTGTATTTAGGTTACTCACATTTAAGATTGGGCACATTGTGGCCCTGATATACATATTCCACTTATGGTTGAGGGTGTATTCTATCAAGTCACAGCTCACATTTCCAGAGATTAAACCCTCTGGATAATTAGATCAGCGCAGTAACATTTTTTCCTATGCACTATTAACCCCTACCAAGGGCACACAGTACTGCAGCAGATCACGGTTTATATTCATATTTATTTTATTTTATATTTTTTGCGCCGGTGACACTCACAACCAAATTAATTTCCCCAATGCACCCTCACCCCTGAGAGGAGGGTTTTTAATTATAGGCTGGCCAGAGCAAGACGGGTGGTTGAGAATGCATTTGGCATCATGGCCAGCCGATTTCGTTTATTTTTGACCGCCATAAACCTGGCAGAATATAAGTGGAACCATATCATCCTATGTTGCTGTATTTTGCATAACTTTCTCAAAAGACATTCTTCAAACTATTTAACAGTATTGCCTGATGAGGCAGTTGATGTTGCTCCGGAGGCGGCCCGTGAGGCTAGCCATACAGGCTTGCCCCCCCCCCAAAGCGCACGTGCAGTGCGTCAAGCATATGTCGATTATTTTATGGGGATCTTGGCTGAATAAAATATTTTCTTTTCTGCAAGAAACAGTCTAATTTGTTTGTTAATTTACTAATTTTTTATTTGTGTGTATTCTAGCTTTTTCCTAGGTTATCATAGTGCCATGTGTTTTGGATAAGAACTCATGTCGATTTGTGGTGGTAACATTGACAATGATGGGTATTTACCCATCATTGTCAATGTTACCACCACAAATCGACATGAGTTCTTATATTAGTCAGCATTGATATAAGAACAAGCCACACATTTTTGATGTTACAAATATGTTTATTTTTTAACATAGATAAAATCAGGTTTTTATTTTTATTTTATTTTTTCTGTTCATTTACAAATATACAATCAAGGTTTTTATTTTTATTTTATTTTTTCTGTTCATTTACAAATATACACTCAAGGGGCCAGATCCACAGAAGAATTTCAAAGTTCCCACGTCGTATCTTTGTTTTGTATCTACAAAACAAGATACGACTGCATCTGGGCTCGATCCGACTGGCGTTCGTCTTAGTACGCCGTCGGATCGTAGGTGCATTTTTCCGCCGTCTGCTAGGTGGCGTTTCCGTCGAATTCCGCGTTGAGTATGCAAATTAGCTAGATACGGCGATCCACGAACGTACGTCCGGCCGGCGCATTTTTTTACGTAGTTTCCGTAAGGCTTTTTTTCGGCGTATAGTTACCCCTGCTATATGAGGCGTATCCTATGTTAAGTATGGCCGTCGTTCCCGCGTCGAATTTTGAATTTTTTACGTCGTTTGCGTAAGTCGTTCGCGAATAGGGATTTGCGTAGAATGACGTCATCGTCGTAAACATTGGCTTGTTCCAGTTTATTTTCGAGCATGCGCACTGGGATACCCCCACAGACGGCGCATGCGCCGTAAAAAGAAAAACGTCATTTACGTCGGGTCACGACGTATTAACATAAAACACGCCCCCATCACATACATTTGAATTGCGCGCCCTTACGCCGCCAAAGTTACACTACTTACGGCGCAAATTCTTTGAGGATAAGGAAAATGCGCTGTAAGTTACGGCGGCGTAGTGTATTAGAGATGGGCTTTAGACTCCCTACAATATTTTCTCCTGGGTAGGAAGTTTCGCCTGGTGTCAGACCACGCTCCCCTTACGTGGATGAGACAAAACAAGCACACCAATGCCAGGGTAACAAGGTGGTTCCTTTCTCTCCAGGAGTTCAATTTTGTGGTAGAGCACAGACCCGGGAGACAACATCAGAATGCTGATGCCCTCTCCCGTGTCCATTGTATGGTGTCTACTGGTGCCTCCAACACCTCCGCGTTGAGGCAGAGGGGGGGGGGGATATGTACAGGACGCCAGGGTTGGGTCCTGGACGGGTGCTATACAGCACCACTATTTGGGCTATGGTCCCTTTAATAGCGGGAAGAGTATTCAGGGGGTCACCCAAAGTGGGTGAAGGATTCCAGGTAAGAGTTAATCCAGAGAGGACTGGCTCGCAGTTCTCTCTATCTTGATAGAGTAATTTGGGGACTGGAATTCTGGAGGCTCTAAAGTGTTATTTGGGTGGGAAAGAGCATCCACTCCTAAACACTGAGAGCCAGCACACAAGGTGTTAACACTCCCAGAGAACCACCTATTTAAACAGGAAGTGGTGTTGGAGGTAGTGAGGGAGTGTGGAGATTACACCTGTGAAGACAAGCTGGGAGTCTGTTAGCTGCTTTTCAGAATACAGTGAGGACTTTTTGGAATACAGGGGGTGAAGACCCGGCTACCAACGAACTGTATGTGTTTTGTTTTTTACTTACTTTTGGTGCTGAAGATAAGCAGACTTTATTTTGATGCTGAAGCTAAGCAGACTTTTTGTTTATAGTTTTCCTTGTGTGCTGAGAAAAGCCTTATTTTTTGTTGACCTATGAATAAAAGCCTTTTTATGTTCAGGTCGAACGGTTTGTGCACTTAATCCCACCGAGCTATAGCCCCCGAACGTTACAACTGACAGACAGGCAGGTGATTGTGCTAGCTGCAGTATTATCACTTGGTATACTGTCTGTGTCCTCTGCACAGTGTGAACCTAAAGCTACGTGAATATAATTGCTGTTGTTCTCATATTAATACCACAGGCAGTGGCTGATCAGCAAGTATTCTTACTTGGTGTACTGTGTCCTCTGCACAGTGTGCACGTAAAGCTACGTGAATACATTTGCTGGTGTTCTCATATTAATACCACAGGCAGGGGATCTGCAAGTATTTTCATGTGGTGTACTGTGTCCTCTGCACAGTGTGCACCTAAAGCTACATCAATAGATTTGCTGGTGTTCTCATATTAATACCACAGACAGGGATCTGCTCATATTAATACAACAGGCAGGGGATCTGCAAGTATTTTCACATGGTGTACTGTGTCCTCTGCACAGTGTGCACCTAAAGCTACGTCAACAGATTTGCTGGTGTTCTCATATTAATACCACAGGCAGGGATCTGCTCATATTAATACCACAGGCAAGGGATCTGCAAGTATTTTCACATGGTGTACTGTGTCCTCTGCACAGTGTGCACCTAAAGCTACGTCAATAGATTTGCTGGTGTTCTCATATTAATACCACAGCAATTTTTTATTCAATACTTAGCAGCAGGGCTGATAAGTGTGCTCCAACTAGAGTATCTGTGAAGGGTTGCTGTGTTGTGCAACCAGTGCCTAAGACCCAATTTTTCTGCCCCTGTTCAACAGGGGCATGTAATTACAATTTTTTTATATAATATTTCACAGCAGGGCTCATTCCTGCACCCACCAAAAGTAACTGTGAGGGCTTACAGTGTTGTGCACCATCACCACCAAAGGACCAATTTTTCTGCACCTGTTCAACAGGGGCATGTAATTACAATCCTTAAACTAATATTTAACAGCAGGGCCCATTCCTGCACCCACCAAGAGTAACTGTGAGGGCTTACAGTGTTGTGGCACCAGCACCACCACCAACAAAGGACCAATTTTTCTGCCCCTGTTCAACAGGGGCATGTAATTACAATTCTTGATCAAATCCCTTTTCAAGGGAGTTGAACCACCTAGGGCCCAAATTTCTGCAGAGTATATACGGCAGGCCCCTACTTTCAAACATCCAACTTACAAACGACTCCTACTTGCAAACGGAAGGAGACAACAGGAAGTGAGAGGAAATCTACCCCTATGAAGGGAAATTCTGTAAGAGGTGTCTCCTGTCCACTGATGCTTTATCACCAATCCTTGATTCACTAAAAAAAACTAATTTTCAAAAAAACATTTGTCATTGGGACAGAAAGTGAGGTGAAATCTTCTGAAGAGATGCACAGACAGCAAAACAAATGTTACAGGGTTGATAACCCTTCTCTATGTTTTCCAAAAAGCTTAAAAATAGATGTTTTGGCTGGAGCTACACTTTAAAAATGTACCAGTTTAAAATTAAGATTCTACTGAACAACAAACCTGTCTTGTTTGCACCGCCTGTATACTGCTGTTCAGAGTATAGGGTCAAAGGGGCTGGTAATGACCTGGGGGAAGGGGGGGGGGGAACTCATGCTATTTTTCTCAATGATTTTCATCCATATTGCAGGGACCATACATTACATTAAAGCCGCAAGCAGTTCTAAATGACCTTTTTCCTATAGAAATGGCATGTTGTGCAGGGACAGTTCTAAACACGGGAAACACGTGCCTCTTCACAGGCATACTATAGACACCCAGCAGGTACGATATTTAAAGGATTTTTTTTCACTTTAAGCATCATTAAAAATCACTGCTCCTGAATAAACGGGTGACTTTTTTTGCAGTGATACATGTTCCCTGGGGCAAGACCCGGGTCCCCAAACCCGTTTTAGGACAATAACTTGCATATTGGCTTTTAAAATTAGCACTTTTGATTTTAAACGTTCGAGTCCCATAGACTTCAATGGGGTTCTAAAGTTCACGTGAATGATCGGTCCATTCGAAGGTTCTGGTGCGAACCGAACCGGGGGGGTGTTTGGCTCATCCCTAGTAAAGAGGAAGCAGCAGGTGCTTATTGGAGGCGGTTAAGCGATATGGCTGAGGAAGCAGGCCTTAAAATAGAGGAAGAGAAGGCGAGAGAAACTGCAAGTCCATCTACACAACTGGTGAAACAAAGGTTTCTTGATGGTTAAATACCCCAGTTAAAATAAATGTTGTTCACATCAAGGCCTGGGACAATATGTCTATTCGAGACCTCCTGCCTATTCTGTTATCCATAGAAAACAGGATTAACAAAAAAGACAGCAAACCCAAGGTTATGTACATGGGGAAGCAGAGAGGAAGAGGCAAAGACAATTTCAGAAATCATGGCAACCAGGGACCAATTATATGCTACAATTGTAATGGGGAAGGACACAGACAAATGTTGCCATCTTCCTGACCGTAGACTGGAAAAGAGCTTAGAGGCACCTCATGATGATCCCAGTTTTCTGCCAGAAGCAGTGGATCAGGCATAGGAAAATGTCATGCCAGTATCAATCATGTTAAATAGGAGAGACAATGGTCCTGAGGCCAGAGTAAAAGTATTTTTATAAGAACTACCCTATCCTGGAGGAGAAACATAATTAACTAGATACTGGTGCAAGCCGGGCTGTTTTTAATATAGAGATTTACCTCCGGGATTATTATCTACAAATGTTATCTCTGGTGTTGGCCTAAACGGGACCTCTACTGATTTGGTTGAGTCCAAGCCACTTAAACTCAGGCTAGAACAGCAAACAGAAATTGTCACAAGTGTTAATTTCAGACAGTTCCTACCAATCTTTTGGGAGCTGACATTTTGAACCAAATTTTAGCAAACATAGACTACACTCCTACAGGAGTCCAAGTGGTCAGTAGTCTGTCAGGAGAAGTTTTAAATTCTGCCTGTGGGGTATTTTTAATTCAAGACTCCACTCCGCCATTTCCACCAGAATTGGAAGTGATTCCTGCTGAATTATGGGCCACCAGTAAATATGATGTAGGTCTGCTGAACTGCACCCCAGTTATCTCCAAGGAACAGTATAAAATGAGCATGGATCAAATGCTAGGAGATACCAATACCTACAACCGCCTTTTGGGTAATCCCATGTTTAAATGCAGAAAAGCCTTGGAACAGATTGTACACTTAGGACTAAAAAGAGGAATTTTGGATAAGAAAGAAGCACAATATTTGATTCCTACATCATGCCGTACACCTATTTGTATACTCACTCCCCAAAATACATAAAGATAGCACGAATCCACCACCCAGACCTATAGTAAATGGAATTGATTCCTTAACTGCAAGAATGGGGCAATACATTGACTTTTACTTACAGCCAGCAGTTCAGAGTACAAGAGCGTATCTCAGAGACACAAAACAGATGTTACAATGCCTGGATGATATACCAAGAGAATATGGACCCTTTTGGCTAGCAACGGCAGACGTATCGTCGTTATACACGATCATACTACATCATCAAGCATGCGAAGCAGTCAAATGGGGCCTCAGGAAATACTCCCAGTTGCCCTGCATTCAACGGAAATATCTGGTAAAAAGCTTGGATTTTTGCCTTAAAAATAGCTACTTCTGGTAAGGCGGCAATTGCCTTTTCCAGAAAACCGCCGTAGCCATGGGGGCCAAATTTGCCCCTAGTGTAGCTGGGCTTTTCATGGCCCAATGGGAAGAAGGGAAAATCTTTTCCGAACCTCCCGATGATCTGTACATATATAAAAGATATATTGATGATATCTTCATACTGTGGAAGGGCGAGAAAGAAATATTAGCAGATTTTCTACAAGATTTAAATACCAATGATAGAAATATTAAACTCTCTTGGGAAATCAGCAACAAAAAGATCACATTTTTAGACCTAGAGGTGGAACAAGAAAACAATGAACTTCGGTCTAAAACCCATTTTAAAAATGTGGATCGTAATAGCTATTTGCCGCTTGAAAGTTGTCATCATAGAAATTGGCTTTTTAACATACCAAAAGGGCAATTAATGCGTCTAAGACGAAATTGTACAGACAAAAATATTTTTCTTATCCAAGCAAAAGACATGGGAGAACGGTTTAAACAAAAAGGATACGATAATTCCTTCATTAACCAGAAAATTGCAGAAGTGGCAACAATGGATAGACGGACCCTTATGAGTGATAAATCTAAACAAAAAGTGCATAAAGACCTGATGCCCATCATCTTCGATTACAGTATACAACATAAACGCATTGAAAAAGTCATCAGACGCCATTGGAATATATTACTGGCCGACAAAGAACTGGGGAGCGTCCTTCCACTGATCCCAAAGTTTGTATACAAAAGGGCACCTACCATTAGGGACAAAATTGTTAAAAATGTGCCTGACCCGCCTAAAAATAACTTCCTCTCCTTTTTCACTGGCAAAGGTTTTTTTCCATGCAAGCGATGCTTTGCATGTTTGAGAACACATAAACCGAACCAGAAGAAAGATTTTACTGCAACAAGTACAGGAGATGTATACGAAATAAAAGAATTTATCTGCTGCAACACAGAGGGAGTTGTATACGCACTCGAATGTAGTTGCGGACTACAATACATAGGCCGGACCAAAAGAGCACTACGAGTGCGTATAAAAGAACATGTTCAAAACATCCTTAAAGGTTTTGATAAACATAGTGTGTCAAGACATTTCCTTACCCATCACAATAAAGATCCGACACATCTTAAATTTTGGGGCATAGAGCCCTATGTGAGACACTGGCGAGGCAGTCATAAAGTTAGAACACTGAGTCAGTTAGAATCTCGCTGGATATTTACTTTGGATACTTTCGCTCCTCGAGGTCTTAACATAGATTTTGATCTTAATTGTTTTTTAAGTGACCGATAAGACTATATCTTTTAATTCATTTTAACATCTCGCTCCATCTACCCCCTCTGTTTTGCCCCTTTCATTCCTTTTTTATCCAATATTGATGGCGTAGACTGTTTTAATATTTATATGTGGACCTGTCCGCACACGTCATCTACGGTTTTTTGACCTTATGTGGCATACTAATCTAATCCAATGGGTTTCATAAATTAATACAGATGTATGTCGACATATATTCTATTCATTTAATCTATATAATTTTTAAACTTTTAACAAATAATTTTATTTTGGCTTCCAATAATTTTTAATATATTTGGTATTAATCGAGTTTTTATCTTCTAAATATGTGGTGTATAACGAGGTATTATGGATTAGTTAATCCCTCTCCCTCCGGTTTTTTTGCTCCTTTTTTCAAGGCTTCCTTTGATGATGCCGTTTATTATTGTTTTAATGTTCACTGGCCTCGGAAAGATGGCCGCGGCTCCACTTCCGGTGGCTGCAAAATGGCCGTTACTCTACTTCCGGCGGCGCTCGTTTTGACGGTATATGTTTGTTTTTTTGCCGCCTTATGGCTGGCCCGCGATGTTGGCCTTGGCCGGGGGGCCCGTGCTGGCTCCCGACCGGGCGATGGATAGTGTGGTTCGATTTGAAAGACGTACGCCCAGTGCTCTGTGAGACACTGGGGGCGTCTCTCGAGCTACAACAAAATGGCGACTGCCGGACTTCCGGCGGAACGCTCTGTGCTATTAACACACAGTGATGGGGACACAATGGGTCTTTTTTCCGTTCCCTTTCGTTTTTTGCCCTAAGTTTTCCAAAAATAACTATACAGATGAGATGTTAGGCCTGTCACCCATCTGTTAAATGCCATCAAGCCTAATATTCAACCCGCTGGGTGGGGTATATTGTTGAGCACCAGTAGGCTACGGGAAAATGGCTGCAGCTCCATTTCCTGCATGACAAACAGCTGATTTTACTGACAGCCCACCAAACAAGTCACCCTATATAAGGGATTTCCCTTATGCCTCTCACTACTCCTGAGGAAGTCACATGTTAGTGACGAATGCGCATGAGTCCACTGAGAGGTACCGGCGGTGACGTTGGCGACAGACTGCCCCTCTTTTTACATGCCTAATTGTATCTTATAATATGTGAGTACCCTCGTCTATTTCTTATGAGAATTAAAGTTTTATAAAACGGTATCACACTATCGATGCTTTATTTCTTTGGGGCGAGATACTGACCAACCTGGGACGAGACTTCCAAGGAGGACCTGTCTTTTCTGGATCAGAGCCCATTAGGATAACCATTTAATGTGGTTGGATTTATATGCTGTTACCTTACAGCAGTAAGGTAAGGGGACATCCTCATTCATCTTAAAAGGATCACTGGATATCCATCCCCTCTTCACTTCATATTCGGACCTACACTAGGGCCCCATACACACGAGAGGATTTATCCGCAGATACGGTCCAGCGGACCGTATCCGCGGATAAATCCTCTCGAGGATTTCAGAAGATTTCTATGCGATGGCGTGTACACACCGTCGCATTGAAATCCGCGCTGAAATCCTCTGGCGATGACGTGTCGCGCCGTCGCCGCTATTATGACGCGGCGACGGCGCGACGCTGTCATATAAGGAATTCCACGCATGCGTCAAATCATTACGACGCGTGCGGGGAATCCCTTTGGATGGATGGATCCGGTAAGTCTGTACAGACGAGCGGATCCATCCGTTGGAATGGATTCCAGCAGATGGATTTGTTGTGCATGTCAGCAAATATCCGATCTGCTGGAATCCATCCCAGAGGAGATTTCTCCGCGGAAACAGATCCGCTGGCGTGTACACACCATAGGATCTATCCGCAGAAACCCATTTGCTGGGATTTATCTGCGGATGGATTCTATCGTGTGTATGGGGCCTAGCACTTTTCTTATTTTTGGACTTTTAAAATATTATTTATATTCTTGCTGTTATTGCTCAAGTCCTGTTTTATGGACCTTCTATCACCAGCTTACTATTGTTACCCATCACAGTTATTTGGGTGTTGTGTTAGACATAATATTTATTTTGCACCACCTATCACTTTATTTACTGTGTATTTTATCACATTAAGAAGAACTTGTGGAGTTATGTGATTTGCATTAGTATTGTTATCGTTCACTGATTATTTTTACTTTTATTTTTATGCCATTTTGTTTACACTGTTCCCAATCACAGTTATACCACCCTCCATTCCCTCTCCCCACTTGTCCATCCACCGCTTATTAGCGCAGCACTACCTCCCCTATTATTATTATCTACAAATGTTATCTCTGGTGTTGGTCTAAACGGGACCTCTACTGATTTGGTTGAGTCCAAGCCACTTAAACTCAGGTTAGAACAGCAAACAGAAATTGTCACAAGTGTTAATTTCAGACAGTTCCTACCAATCTTTTGGGAGCTGACATTTTGAACCAAATTTTAGCAAACATAGACTACACTCCTACAGTAGTCCAAGTGGTCAGTAGTCTGTCAGGAGAAGTTTTAAATTCTGCCTGTGGGGTATTTTTAATTCAAGACTCCACTCCGCCATTTCCACCAGAATTGGAAGTGATTCCTGCTGAATTATGGGCCACCAGTAAATATGATGTAGGTCTGCTGAACTGCACCCCAGTTATCATAACAATTAAACCAGAAATAAGAAAGAGGGGGTGTAGTGGCGCTTGCAGTAAATAAATAAATAAAATAGACAAGAAACGCACAGCAACGTGTGATAATGTCCAAAAAAATGTGTTCCACTCCAAATTCCTCTATAAACTCCTCTCACATCAATGACTATGATGTGAAGGAGGGGATGTGTGAAGATAATGAGATCCAAACAATATTTATGACTCAAAGTCTTGAGTTCATACACAATCATATATGATGAAGCAAAATGTGGATAATTGCATTTGTAAGAGTGAATCCATGCAACCACAAATAAACGTAGTAAAATGGTGAACCCAAATGACAGTACGTGCACTATAAAGTCTGTGCCTAAAAAATATAAATATATAATAAATAAATAATGTTCCAGTTAGGTGCACTAACATTAACATTAACAATATAATTGAGGCAGATATTCTGATTGTGCCCAATCCCCACACTTAACTAAGTGGAATACCTGCCTCCTTTACAGTGATCGATCTTGCAAATGCTTTATTTTCTGTGCCCCTGCACCCAGATTGCTGGCACCTTTTTTCATTTACCCATGATGCCCAAAAGTTATCATGGACAAGATTGCCCCAAGGTTGTGTGAGTAGCCCCTCTGAATATAATACTGCGTTAAAGCAAGTATTGGATCAATGGTCCCCCTCACACCCAAACACAGTTTTGCTTCAGTACATAGACGATTTGCTTATTTGTTCTGATACAAAGGACATTTGTAGCAGAGAAACAGTAAGCCTTCTCATGTTTCTCTATAATAGTAACAACAAAGTTAACAAAAATAAGCTACGATACTGCCAAGAGAAAGTGATCTTCCTGGGTCACTGCATTTCACACGGAATCCATCACCTAACTCCAGATCGAGTTAAAACTCTACAAAAATTTGAAAAGCAAAGAAATGTACGACAACTACGTGCCTTCCTGGGGTTAGTGGGATATTATAGGGACTGGATTCAAAATGCATCAGAACTTATGGCTCCTCTATATGAGGCTACCACTAGAAACCCTTTCAAACTCACTTGGGACAATGAATTGCAGATGGAGTTTATTAAAATTTTGTCTAAACCCTGCAATTGGACTTCCTTACTATGCCAAGACGTTCTCATTGTTCTGTCATGAAGTCAATGGATTTGCTGCAGGTGTACTCACCCAGCTACATGGAGACAAACAGAGGCCTGTGATGTATGCATCAGCCTCATTAGACCATGTCATCAAAAGCTTCCCCATTTGTATGCGAGCCATAGCAGCCTGCATTTTGCTGCTAGAAAAATTAACTGAGCTTGTACTAGATTCTGCTCTGATCCTGTATGTGCCAAATGCAGTACAGAAAATCATGAATCAAGTAAATACCAGACATGTGTCTGCCAGTAGATTTGACAAGTACAAGTCTGCTCTTTTTGCTCCATCTAATATAACAATCAAACGATGTGTTACTTTAAATCTGGCTACTTCTTCCTATAACTGATGAGGAAGATGCAACAAATGGTACTGATGTAGAACCTGAGAGTTTGTCTCATGATTGTATGGCTTTGATGGAGGTAGAATGGGCCTCTGTCACACCAGCAAAAGATGAGCCTTTATCAGATTGTGACACACATATTCCTAGATGGTTCCAGATTTTACACTGATGATGGTCAGCCACACACAGGGTTTGCTGCAACCACTACAGACACTATTTTACATCAGGAAGCATTGACACCCCAGATGTCAGCACAGGAAGCGGAGTTGTGTGCTGTAGTCAAAGCATGTAATCTCCTAGAGAATCAAAGGGGAAACGTTTACACTGACAGTGGATATGCGTTTGGAATAGCGCACGATTTTGGGCCTATTTGGACAGCACAGCACTTTCTGACTAGTGCAGAGAAGCCAGTGAGACATGCAAAACTCAGAGCGGCTATTCGAGGCCTTTCAGAAACCAGCAGAAGTTGCCATCTTGAAGGTAAAAGGACATGCAAGGGAAAATGATGTGACAGCCAGAGGAAATGCTTTAGCAGACCAAGCGTCAAAGGATGCTGCCCTTATGACATTTGAAGTCACACCCACTGTAGGGGTCGCCCAGGTAGTGGGGACAGATTCCCCTCATCAAGAGCAGTGGGATTTAGAAACTTTAATTCAGTTGCAGAACCAAGCCCCTGATGAAGGGAAGGATAAGTGGATCAAATGTAATGCTACCCAAAATCAGCAGGGCATGTGGAGCGCTGACAACAGGTGGTGTCTGCCCAGGAGTTTGCACCCAGTTTTGGCACAACTGGCACATGGCGTCAGTCATCTTGCTAAGGGCGCGATGGTGGCACTTACTGACGCTATTGGATAGCACCTGGATTTAGTGCATTTGCAGCCAGGTTTTGTGCTTCACGTCTCGCTTGTGCTCTGTACAATGCAGGGAGGCAGTGTCCATGTTCCCCAAAATCATTCTCCTAAGCCAGATTTCCCTTTCCAAAGAATTCAAATAGACTACATTCAGATGCCCAAAATAGGCACCTATGAGTACGCTCTAGTGTGTGCTGATATGTTTTCAGGTTGGCCTGAGTGCTGGCCGGTAGCTAAAGCAAATGCAAAAACAGCAAAGAAAATTTGGAGTGAAATAGTTTGTAGATATGGAGTTCCTGAAACTATTGAGAGTGACAGAGGAACCCATTTTACTGGGGAAGTAATGAAAGAGGTAATGGAAGCCCTTCACATACAGCAAGCTTTCCATACACATTATTATCCACAAAGTAGTGGTAAAGTTGAGAGACTTAATGGAATTTTGAAAAACAGATGTGAAAACATGTATTCACAGAATCCAACCAGGTGACTGGGTGGTGGTCATGTGCAGGGCCGCTGTTAGGAATCATGGGGCCCCGCACAGCCTACCTGACGGGGGCCCCCCCCACACACACACCTGACGGTATTCTATACAATATTTTCACAAAAAGATACATTATTAATGGACAAAAATGCCACCCGATTCCACCTAGTACAAATCTCCCCTGCCTGCACAATTCCCCCAATCCCTCCTATTAGCCCTGAATTCCCTCATCGGCTCCTGGTACACAATCACCCTCATCTCCCCTCCCAGCACAAATCATCTTTCTTCAATCCCTCTCCTAGAACACATTCCCACAAGCCCCTCCTCCTAGCACAACCCCCTCTCAGGGCAGGGGAAGGAGCTCAGTGGTGGCTGGCCAGGTTCATTATCCCTCCATGTCTCTCACCCAGCAGCTAAAAGCCGTCAGGAGGGAAGAGGGGGAGAAACCTGGGTGAGAGACATGGAGGGCATTGTTCTCCACCAACCCTCCTGCTGTCTGGGCCCCTCTGTGTGTCGGGGCCCCCTACAGAAGGGCTGGTGGTCCCCCCTATCAGCGGCCCTGGTCATGTGACATGTCAGAAAGCCGCTAGAACCACATTTGGTGCTTTTGACAACTGGTTCCGTTGTCAAGTTGGAAGGAAGGCCCACCTGGATTCACACCAGTCACTGCAAGAAAATCCTGAAGTGATGATATCCTTTGAAAAAATAATGATATTGTTCCTTTTCTTTTGGTTGTGAGAACTGAGACATGGAAAAATAACCCTTTCATCTTAGGCCTTGTACACACGACCGAACATGTTTGCTGAAACTGGTCCGCGGACCAGTTTCTGCGGACATGTTCGGTCGTCTGTACGGCCGAACGGACAATTTTCCGGCGGATCGGACAGGTTTCCAGCGGACAAATGTTTCTTAGCATGCTAAGAAACATGTCCGCTGGAAGCCTGTCCGTCGGACATGTTCGTTCGTCTGTACGACTCACCGGACATGTCCGTTTGCCCAAAAGCCCTTGCATTGCGTCGAAGTGATTCGACGCATGCGTGGAAGCATTGACCTTTCAGGGTCGCACACGTTGCCGCGTCATCGTCGCGGCGACGGCGTGGCCACGTCACCGCGTTCGCTGTCCGCGGGAAATTTGGTCTGATGGTGTGTACAGCCATCAGACCAAAATCCGCCAGCGGACATGTCCGATGAAAACGGTCCGTCGTGTGTACGAGGCCCAAATGTTAAAATTGTATGCAACCCATAGCAACGTTAGTAACTGCTGGGTTACTCACTTACATCCCCAAACAGGAACAATACCCATAATAGCAATACCTCTCAACTTCACTGATCTAAACAGGACCATAATAAATGGCTCATACATTGTCTCCACAGCTAATGAGCACAGATCAGTGACGTTGATGGTTTCAAAACAGATAAACACTCTACAGATTTGTTTAAACATTACATTACCGTTTAACACTAAGGGGCAAATCCACAAAGTACGTTTGTCCGGCGCAGGCAACGTGCTGTGCGTGTAAGCTGTACGTCCGGTCTAAAGTTACCCCTCATAAAAGCAGCTTTAACTTTGCACCAGACGTGTGCAGGTCAGCTTCAGCAGCATCGTTAGGGACGACCTGAGCACCCACACTTGCAGGACAACAATCTGTATGCCAACATGCTAGGGGCATCCATGCTCATAGCTATACTACTGGCTTTAGATGCGCGTAGGAGGAGGGCACGGAGGAGGAGGGCACGGGAGAGGATATACCGACCGCGCATAAATGTCTTTGGCATGGGGGACTCTAAGGCGTATCGCATCTTCAGATTCAGCCCTACTGCCATCATGGAATTAGCCACAACCCTGAAAGATGACATCACCAGCCAGACACACCACTCACATGCAGTGGAGCCACTGGTCAAGGTCCTGGCAACACTCCATTTCCTTGCCAGTGGCTCGTTTCAGTGTACAAGTGGAGTTGTGGCTGGGATGGCACAATCCCCCATTAGCAGATGTGTGCACCAGGTTGTCCCCCCAATCCTCAGACGCATGGCCAACCAAATCATCAGACCCACCCAGGAGCATCTGCGGGTGAAGGCAATGCGGGATTTCGTCAGAATTGCAGGATTCCCACGCACTGTGGGGGCCATTTATTGCACACATGTGGCACTACGGCCCCCCCCGTGACACAGAGAACATTTACCGCAATCGGAAGCACTGGCATTCCATCAACGTACAGGTGATAGCCGATGCCCAATGCCTCATATGGCACGTCTGTGCCAAACACCCGGGGTCCAGCCATGACAGCTATATATACCGTCAAAGCCCCATCCCAACAGAATTTGAACAGAACGTGTATGGGGACAGCTGGCTGGTTGGTGAGTGACATGGGTGTCAGGCATGACTGTCCGCCCCCATGATGCAGACATCACGAGGGGCACATGCACGACTAACATCCTCCTGTCTTTTCCCTTCCAGGTGACTCTGCATATGCACTTGGACCATTCCGGAATCCTGAAACCCCAGGAGAGCAAAGATACAATGATGCACACGCACGTACCCGTGGAGTGGTGGAACGCACCTTTGGCCTCCTGAAGTCCCGTTTCCGATGCCTGGATAAGTCTGGGGGGACCCTGTTGTATTCCCCAAACTTTGTGTGCCAGATCATCAGTGCATGTTGCATGCTGCACAACTTCGCCGTGAGAAAGGGCCTGGAGATTGACATACGTGATGACCTGACCCCCGAACCAGACAATCCCCCCTTGACCGAGGCTACCCTGTCTTCTGAGGGAAGAGCAGTCAGGAGATGCCTCGCAGTAGGCATCTTTGCACATTAAACCCACACATTCATCATGGCACAAGCACAATGCACGCATGCACACCACTGTGGTCCCTAGCACACACACCCCACATCCTCATCAAATTGGATTAGCCCAAGTCCACCATTCAGGACTTGTGAGCAGCAACGCCGCGCCAAGGCTCCAATTATGTTGCTGTACATTCATACACCATTCACACGGACCTAGGGATCACTTCTCCCTGGTCCTGGGGATGCCTTCTCCCCAAAAACTGAGGGTGACACCCCTTTTTTGGCAGGAATGTCACCCCCACATTCATACATCAGTCACACTGTAGCCTGCCTGGGCTAAAAAAAACAAAAAATACTCATAACCTGAGTCAAAATAGAAAAATATACATAAAATACTCATAACCTGAGTAAAAAAATAAAAATAAATTACCGGCGATGCCGTGCCCCACGCCTGCCGTGGCCACGGCCCCAGCTCCTCAGGGGAGACTCATTGGGGGGGGGACATCAGGAGAAGCATCCCCTGGTCTCAGCACACATGGCGGCCTGCCCTCCAACGCCAGGGCGATGCGGGTGAGGACCACATTGGTGTCCTCATGCAGCCTCACCCCGGCCTGGATGGCTGTTGTGTTGGCCCTGACAGCCTCTGTGAGGGCGCGGACATCTTCACCCACGCCTGCTGTGGTCGCCTGCATATCAGCCATGCAGGTGACCAGAACTGATGAGTTGCATGCCACATCCTGCACAGCTTCCTTTATGGAGGCCATGCTGTCCGCCATGTGGTCCATTCTCCTCACCACCTCACCCAGATGGCGGGTCTGGCGGGCCTGGTCCCTCCGGATGTTTTCTGGCAGGACGTCTGCCACCCCCCTTGTCTTCTGGGTTGCCTTCCTGGGTCCTGATGAGGCTTGGGGCCTAGAAGAAGGGGAGACCCTTGGGGGGAAGCCCTGTTGGGGGAGGAGTGGGAGGGGCTACCCCTGATGGAGGCCTGACTGGTGCCAGCACCAGGGGAAGACTCCTCCAAATGGAGCCTCACTTCATTGCCAGACATCACCTCCTCCTCCTCCTCCTCAACCTCCTCCTGAGGAGAAGTGTGGCCACTCCCCTCCACAGGGGACTCCGGGCTTGCCAGGTGGTCAGAGGCAGCCTGATGTCCGGGGGAGATTGTGGACTGGCCAGATGGCCCAGCACCCTCCTGCACATCTGTGGATGACACAAAACATTCACAGGTTGGAGGATATACACACTTGTCACATGTTCCCTTCCACCCCCACACATGCTACACACCAGATAGGAAATAAAACACACTTACCTGTCCTCAAGGCCTCCTCAATGGAGTCAAATCCAGGAACTCCCTCCACTTGATGCCTGTGGAGGTACTGGGCAACCACCCGCTCCTCAGCACTGAGCGTCTCCCTAGTGGCTGGTCCCTCTCCAGTGCCCCTGGCATGAGTGGCTATCCTCGCCATCTTACCTCGCACCACGCGCCGCAGATCATTGATCTTTTTTAAGATCTCATTGGGGGTCCTGGTCTCTCTACCCAATGCATTCACATCATCTGCGATCTGGGCCAGGATCTCCCTCCTCCTGGCCTGGGTGGTGTTGACACTCTCTGGCCCATGGAGGTAACGATGATTCAGGGCCATGGCCTTGATAATGATGGCCTTCTCCTGTGGCTTGTAATTGTGCTTGCGCTTCTTCTCTGCTGCTGGAGCAGACATGGCTCTAACAGAATAACCTGCACAAAAACCTGCACAAAAAAGGACAAAAGCACCTTGCTTCAGGGGGGGGGGGGGAACAAACGGATGTACTTTTGCACTGGACGGGTGCATGTCTGGGCGCATTTATGCCCTGGGCGTATCTCACTAATTACGCCAAGCCTAGTTTGTATCTCACTGATTACGCCGGGCAGAGTTCTGAGCATGCACAGAGAGGCGCTGAACATAGTCAGCGACATTTCGCATGCGCCGTCCGGCCCTTCATTTGCATGGGGTCACGGCTCATTTCAATGGAACACGCCCACTTCCTTCCTACTTTCAATTACGCCGGCTTACGCCTCGTAATTTACGTTGCGCCGGCGCATCGTCGGGCACAAATACTCTGAGGATACGGTACTTGCCTCTCTAAGTTGAGCCGGTGTAACGTAAATGAGATGCGCTACGCCGGTCTATATATGCGCCAATGTACGTGGATATACCCCTAAATGTACACGGTTGGGCAATTCAGATTGCACTGGAGCAAAGATTACAGTTTATGGAGGAAACTATGGTCAATATTATTATATCCCAGATCCAGAACTAAATAGAACCCTTTATAGTACGAATTGTTCACAGTTCCCAGTATGTGAAAATATCGGTTACCTGAGACTCCATGTTATTGCTTCCAGTTTTTTAGGAGCAGGTATACCATCCATACGTAGAGGGTTATATTATATATGTGGAAATTAAGCTTACGCCTGGATTCCTGCTAATGTTACAGGTACATGTTATATTGGAAAGTTAGCACCTGTTTTGGCTGTTCGCAAAGATACAGTGCAACCAGATCATACCCTTTATGCCTTGTACACACGGTCGGAATTTTGACGCGAGTCCGTTGGAAATTCCGACGGAAAGAATAGGAACAGATTCTCTATCCAAGGTCCATCAGACTTCCGACAAAAAAAATCAGATGGAGGCTAAACACGACCGGACTTTCTGAGAAAAAAAGCCTGACTTTTTTTCTCAGAAAGTCCGGCTGTGTGTACGAGACATTAGTGTTCAGAAGAGAGCTACGCACTGAAGGTGACATGACGTGGTCAGGGTTCCCTTCCTGGACAGGATGGGTAATTGAAGCAATGAAAAGAATAAATAATTACACTAGAATTGTAGATTCAATTATTGACCTTACTACCACTGATATAGGTTTATTAAGTTGAAGAAAGGGCTCACCTTAAAAAAAGTAGTATTAGAGCACAGACTAATGCTAAATTGTCTCACTGCAGCTCAAGGTGGGATGTGTAAGGTATTTCACACTGACTGTTGAATATACATTTTTGATAATGAGGACATTATTAAAGGACATCTTGCTAAGATAAGAGAACTACAGGCTTAGGAGGTGTTGGTGACTTTTTATATGCCATAGAAACATGGTTACAGAAATTAAGGAAATTTCATTGTGATTTATTTCCTCATGAGGCTATGCCTCTGTGTGACCACCTGCTGTACCAACAAATGGTCCACCAGCCCTGATGATCCCATTATTGTGAGAAAACTAGGAGAGAGCTAAACAGGACCCGTCTCTCTGAGCCAATGTAACAGGAGTTAACAGCAATCGGCTAAATGTAACGCGGAGAAGAATGGTGTCAAATAAACAAAAGGAGGGAAATGACATGGACATTCACTGTATTGCTCAATTAAGCACAAGAGACTCCATCTTGTTCACGCTGTTGAATGTGTTCTGTAACCTTCACCTAACAGACACAACTGCTCTCTCTGTCTCTACTTCCCCCTCATTGTTCTATTCGCTAGCTTTTAATAATATATTCCTATTTGTTAACTTTTAATAACATATTTCTATTTGTCAGTTTTTAATAACATCTCACACCACCCCTTTCTTATCTATGTACAAAATAACATGTAATAATACATTTTGACACTGAACGGACATTTTACACACAGTGGGGTAGATTCACATACCTTTTGCGGCGGCGTATCTCCAGTAATTTGAATTCCGCCCGCGTAGCGTTACGCCGATTCACGAAGGCAGTTACGCTGAAAAAATAGGCTTCCTCCACCGACGTAACTTGATTGCGGCGGCGTAGAATTGTGTGCAATATAACTTTGGCCGCTAGGGGCGCTTCTGTTGTTGTCGGCGTAGAATATGCTAATTTCCTAGATACGCCGATTCACAAACGTACGTGCGCCCGGCGTTTGTTTTTTACGTCATTTGCGTTAAGGCTTTTTCGGCATAAGGCTGCTCCTGCTATTAGGAGGCGCAGCCAATGTTAAGTATGGACGTCGTTCCCGCTTCGAAATTTGAATTATTTACGTTGTTTGCGTAAGTCGTTCGCGAATAGGGCTGGATGTAATTTACGTTCACGTCGAAACCAATACGTCATTACGCGGTACTTGGAAGCAATGCACACTGGGATAGGTACACGTCAATCATGTCAGGTCATCACATATTACCATAAAACACGCCCCCTCCCCATTTGAATTACGCACGCTTACGCCGGCCCCATTTACGATACGCCGGAGCAAGTGCTTTGTGAATACTGTACTTGCTCCTGTAAGTTGCGGAGGCGTAGCGTAAATACACTACGCTGCGCCGCCGTAACTTATAGCGTAGCTACCTGAATCTACCCCAGTGATTGCTTATCTGTTCCTGCAGCTGCAGTATTAAATTCTGTGTTTAGAGTCCCAATCAGAAATATTTCCTTGTAATTTGCAAGGATTTTAAAAAACATTGCTGCAGCTCCCTACCTTTTTCTGTACTGAAGGAATAGTTATTTGTTAAACAATGTCCTGTGCAAAGCGATTCTGAATGGGGGTGATTAAAATGATTGTAAAGCTTTCATTTTTTTTCTCAATAAAATAACAAACATGTCATACCTACCTGCTCTGAGAAATGGTTTTGTACATAGCAACCCCAATCCTCTTTTGCTGGGGTCCACTCCCCAGCGCTTCTGGCTCAGCCTCTTCAGAGAGTACCCTCATAGAAAGGTTCTTTCCGGGGGGGGGGGGGCATGGCACCCATGCAGACTCACTCCAGAGCCACCCTGTTTGTGTCTATTGGTGAGTAAAGCTTGGATTTTTCCTTTGATTTATCCTTGGTCTTGTTTATATTATTAACACAGACCAAATGGCTCCCGTTGCTATCAATCTGCCCTGTGAGAAGTTCAATCTAAATCAATAACTGTTGTTATGGATGCGGATTGTACTTTCTACTGATATGGAGGGAGCCAGGTAGGCAACAATGGAGACTGGAACCAGTCGTAGCAGACTACAGTAAAACCTAGGATTGCGAGCATAATTCGTTCCAGAAACATGCTTGTAATCCAAAGCACTTGTATATCAAAGCATTTTTTTACAGGGTATAAAAGAGAAGAGAGACATCTCTAAGTGTAGCAATAAGTTGCTAAATGTCATACCTTCATTAACCACTTAACGACCCGCCCATAGAGAAAATACGTCTACAGGGCGGTTCGTTAACTCTGGGAGGGCGTACATTGATGTCCTCCCAGAATCGCGCTCCCGCGCGCCCCCTGGGGAGCGCACACGGGAATGTCCAGAGGACCCGGCGCATCACCGATTGTGGTAAATTGCCGCTGATAGCCCCCGTTTACCACGTGATCGATCCGTCCAATGAGAGCGGGTGCCAGCAGCGCTGTGGGCTGGATCTGTGACTATTGCAGTCACAAATCCAGCCATCCCTGCTCAGCCATCCCTGCAATACCCTGCACAATACTCTGCAATACCCCCGCGCAATACTCTGCAATACCACCCCGCACAATACTCTGCAATACCCACCCCGCGCAATACTCTGCAATACCACCCCGCGCAATACTCTGCAATACCCCCTGCGCAATACTCTGCAATACCCCCTGCGCAATACTCTGCAATACCCCCTGCACAGTACTCTGCAATACCCCCCACGCAATACTCTGCAATACCCCATGTGCAATACTCTGCAATACCCCTGCGCAGTACTCTGCAATACCCCCGCACAATACTCTGCAATACCCCCGCACAATACTCTGCAATACCCCCGCAAAATACTCTGCACTACCCCCGCAAAATACTCTGCACTACCCCCGCACAATACTCTGCAATACCCCCGCACAATACTCTGCAATACCCCCGCACAATACTCTGCAATACCCCATGTGCAATACTCTGCAATAACCCCGCGCAATACTCTGCAATACCCCTGCACAATACTCTGCAATACCCCACACAATACTCTGCAATACCCCCACACAATACTCTGCAATACCCCCACACAATACTCTGCAATACCCCCACACAATACTCTGCAATACCCATGCGCAATACTCTGCAATACCCCTGCGCAATAATCTGCAATACCCCCGCACAGTACTCTGCAATACCCCTGCCAGTACTCTGCAATACCCCCCACAATACTCTGCAATACCCCCGCACAATACTCTGCAATACCCCCGCACAATACCACCGCACAGTACTCTGCAATACCCCCGCACAGTACTCTGCAATACCCCCGCACAATACTCTGTAATACCCCCGCACAATACTCTGCAATACCCCAACCAATACTCAATGCAATACCCGGAAAATACTCTGGAAAAAAAATGCGTTTTAACCACTTCCTACCCGACGGCCGTCATATGACATACTTGACTTTGTGCAGGGATATCTGAATGATGCCTGCAGCTACAGGCATCATTCAGATATCATATTTTTCAGCCGGCGATTCTCTACACCATAAGAATGATCATGGCGGCTGTTCCGCCTCTTGATCATTCTTACGGGAGGCGAAAGGGGACGTCCCCCTCCCATCACCCTCCGGTGCTTCTTCCGACTCACTGCTACGATGGAAGCCAGGATCGTTTTTTTTTTTTTATTATTTCAGGCTTCCCAGCCTAGAGGTGAGATGTGGGGTCTTATTGACCCCATATCTCACTGTAAAGAGGACCTGTCATGCTATATTCCTATTACAAGGGATGTTTACATTCCTTGTAATAGGAATAAAAGTGATCAAAACATTTATTTTGGGGGAAAAACGTGTCAAACTAAAATAAATAAAAGTAAAATTAATAAAAAAAATAAAATAATTTAAAGCGCCCCTGTTCCTGTGTGCTCGTATACAGAAGCGAACGCACACGTAAGTCCCACCCACATATGGAAACGGTGTTCAAACCACACATGTGAGATATCGGTGCAAACGTTAGAGCGAGAGCAATAATTTTGGCCCTAGACCTCTTCTCCAACTAAAAAGATGTAACCAGTAAAAATATTTAAAGCGTTACCTATGGGGATTTTTAAGTAGCGAAGTTTGGCGCCATTCCACAAGCGTGTGCAATTTTGAAGGGTGACATGTTGGGTATCTATTTACTCTGCGTAACTTCATCTTTCATATTATGCAAAAACATTGGGCTAACTTTAATGTTTGTTTTTTTTTTTAAAAGCACAAAACAGTTTTATTTCCAAAAAAGATGCGTTCGAAAAATTGCTGTGCAAATACCGTGCACGATAAAAAGTTGCAACAACCCCATTGTATTCTCTAGGGTCTTTGCTAAAAAAGCATATATAATGTTTTGGGGTGCTATGTCATTTTCTAGCAAATAAATGATGATTTTTACATGTAGGAGAGGAATGTCAGAATTGGTCTGGGTGCTCCAGAACGACTGAAGGTGCTCCCTGCATGTTGGGTCTCTGTATGTGGCCAGGCTGTGTAAAAGTCTCACACATGTGGTATCGCCATACTCGGAAGGAATAGCAGAATGTGTTTTGGGGTGTATTTTGTGGTATGCATATGCTATGTGTGAGAAATAACCTGCTAATATGAACATTTTGTGAAAAAAAAAAAAAGATTTTGCAAAGAATTGTGGGAAAAAATGACAACTTCAAAAAACTCACCATGCCTCTTTCTAAATACCTTGGAATGTCTTCTTTCCAAAAAGGGGTCATTTGGGGGCTATTTGTACTTTTCTGGCATGTTAGGGTCTCAAGAAATGAGATAGGCCGTCAGTACTTCAGGTGTGATCAATGTTCAGATATCGGCACCATAGCTTGTGTAAGCTATAACTTTCATAAAGACCAAATAATATCCACCAATTTGTACTTATTTTTACCAAAGATATGTAGCAGTATACATTTTGGACAAAGTTTATGAAGAGAAATTACAAATTTGCTAAATTTTATAACAGAAACAAAGAAAAATTAACTTTTTTTACAGAATTTTCAGTCTTTTTTTATTTTTATAGTGCAAAAAATAAAAATCCCAACAGTGATTAAATACCACCAAAAGAAAGCTCCATTTGTGGAAAAAAAAAGGACAAAATGTCATTTGGGTACAGTGTTGTATGACTGAGTAATTGTCATTTAAAGTGTGAGAGCACCGAAAGCTGAAAATTGGTCTGGTTATTAAAGGGGTTTAAGTGCCCAGTGGTCAAGTGGTTAAATGTAACCATATTGCTACACTTGGAGGCTCCTCTCTTCTCTTTTTTACTCAGTTGTACATGGCGCTACTCTTATATCAAGATATTGCTTGTATACCAAGGCAACATTTATTATCTCTTGTTCTCTTTATTGCTCATCTTGCAAAACGCTCTCAAACCAAGTTACTCTCAAACCAAGGTTTAACTGAACAATTATTGGCCCTATCTAATGTCTCATTACAGTAGATACAGCAGATACAATACTAAGGTTGCGTTTGTATATGCATGATCAATGTTCATACTGTAGAATATTTAGAATATATATTTTTGAGCAGAAATTGTGTTCTGCCACATCCTCCTGAGGAAGTGAACTTTAGCCCTGTTAAAGTGGTTGTAAACCCACTATTTGGACTTTTACCTACAGGTAAGCCTATAATAAGGCTTACCTGTAGGTAAGGAGAATATCTCCTAAACCTGCACGGTTTAGGAGATATTCCCCCCGCAATGCGGGCGGCGCATGCGCAGGGGGGAATCCACGGCTGAAGGACCGGCATCCGCCGGACCCTGCCGCTTTTAAATCTCCCGCGCGCACGCGCGGGAGTGACGTCATCGCCGCTCCAGCCAATCACAGCGCTTGAGCGGCGATACCCGGAAGACACGCCGGAGCAAGATGACATCCTGCTCGGCGTGGACCAGGTAAGTGGTACACACCTCGTTCCGAGGTAAGTATTTCATAATAGGCTAGTATGCGGTGCATACTAGCCTATTATGCCTTTTGCATTGCAGGTTTGGGGGAAAAAAAAAAAAGTTTATGCGGTTTACAACCGCTTTAATCGTGTTGGTGCAAGTGGGATCGCCGGGACAAGCCAAACAAAAATGAACATGTATTCACGAGTAGGCTGACCTAATTGTATATGGCAACCTCTTAAATAAGGAGGGAGGCACGACAACTGAAAAATGTTTTTAAAGTGGATGTGCCATTAAAAAAAAATATTAAAAGCCAGCAGCTACAAATACTGCAGCTGCTGACTTTTAATATTAGGACACTTACCTGTCCTGGAGTCCAGCGCCGTCCGCAGCAGAGGATGAGCGATCGCTCGTCTCTCTGCTGCTCCCCCCGCCATCCTCAGTGAGGGAACCAGGAAGTGAAGCGCTCCGGCTTCACTACCCGGTTCCCTACGGCGCATGCGCGAGTCGCGCTGCGCCCGTCGATTGGCTCACACGCTGTGTGCTGGGAGCCGAGTGTTCCCAGCACACAATGGGGGACAGACGGGAAGTCGGGAAAAACCCGTCTTTTGCCCGAGACGTGTGGCCGGAAGTGGGTGCAAATACCTGTCTTTAGATAGGTATCTGCACCCCCCTCCCCCCTGAAAGGTGTCAAATGTGACACCGGAGGGGGGGCGGGTTCCGATCAGCGCGAGTTCCACTTTAGGGTGGAGCTCCGATTTAATTGTGTTGTCTTGTACATATGTTTTTATAACTTGTTAAAAAATTATATACATGAAATATTTAGTGTGTAGTGCTTGGGCACCCTAAAAATCCACTCTGATTTTGAAATTTTTTGAATTATGGTTTAGATAGGGTGTGGTGCCATTATATTGTATCGGTCTAACTCTTTACGAATTAGTATCACTGGAAAAATGCACATATAGGCAATGGACGTAAACTGCTTTATACTCACAGCTGTTCATCCAGAAGATATGTGGGGGCACAGCACTTTTCGGAGGGTTACAAGGCAATTCCACAGAATCTCCTTCTTCAACTTCAACAGGTTTTATGATTTCTTTCTGCCATTTAGGGGTGGCTAGAGGAAGGTAAGATAAAAATAAGGTATAAAGAAGGTAATAAAAAAAAAAAAAAATTGGTTTTATTACACATATTTATTTATTACACATGCTTTTGTATTTGAAATGACTGAAAGATAGCATGCCAATTTACAGTGACCAAGTGTTGTTTAACTACTACAGCTCCTGAAGGTTTACCCCCCCCCCCCCACCTCATGACCAGGCCATCTATTGCTATACGGCACAAAGTTACTTTAAATGACAATTGCTCACTAGTGCAATGCTGTATCCAAATAATATGTTTGTCCTTTTCCCACAAATAGAGCTTTCTTTTGGAGGTATTTGATCACCTCTGCGGTATTAAATTTTTTGCACTATAAACAAAAACAACCGACAATTTTGAATAAAAAAAAAATATATATTTTTACTTTCTGCTATAAATCATATCCAACAACAAAATTAAAAAAATCGTATTTATTTTTTTATCAATTCAAGCCAATATGTATTCTGATACATATTTGTGTAAAAAAAAAACGTACCGTATTTTTCGGATCATAAAACGCACCTGACCATAATACGTTCCTATGTTTTAGAGGAGGAAAGTGAGAAAAAAAATATTCTGACCCAAATGGTGTACTGAAATATTTAATAAAATATAACAGAATAATATTTCAACCATGTAAAGTGAACAGCAGTCAACAATTGCATTAATGATCATCACTGTCATTAACAAATAAGTAGAGACTTTAAGGTTCCAGTAATCTTCTAGTTTTCTGGGAACCCCAAGAACTCATCATCACTAGTGTCAGAATTTATGAAGCTCAGTTGCTCACAATCACTGACATCACTTTCTTCGCTATCTTCATATACGATACAATCTTCAGTTCCATCTAAGGCATTGCTAATGCCACATTTTTTGAATGACTATACAACAATTTCTTCCTTCACTGAGTGCCATGATGTTTTCACACATTCACAAACTTAAGTGATAGTGGGCCTCTTCATTCATCCAGTAGGTGTCAGATCATGATTACCAGCAGCCATCCACTTGTTCCACTCTTCTCGCGTAAAGACTTTAAATGGTTTGTTTATGGAAATGTTTAGAGGTTGCAACTGGCTGGTAAGACCCCCAGGAATCACAGCTAGATGAGTCTTCACTTCCATAAAGCACTTGTTTGTAGTTTCGCAAATATGTGCTCTATACTGGTCAAGCACTAAGGCAGGCGTTTTTCAGAAGCCCTCCAGGCCAGGTGGAATCACTTCTTTTGGAAATGTTTTCCTTTTGAAAATTAGCATGGGTGTCAAGTCACTTACACCGTCGGGTCTTAGATGTAATGCGACGCCGACCGCTAGGGGGCGTTTACGTTCAGTTCTCATTTGTTTATGCAAATGAGCCTGATACGCAGATTCCCGAACAAATTTGCGTTGCGTACGTCGTTTCCGTAAGGTTACCCCTGCTATATGAGGGGTAACCTTACGCCAGTCCGCCGTATGCCATGTTAAGTATGGCGTTGGGTCCGCGTCGGCTTTTTCCGTCGGTTACGTTGTTTTCCTAAGTCGTTCTTGAATACGACTTTACGTCGATGACGCTCACGTCGGCGTCATTGACGTTTTCCGTCGTGAGCTGGAGCATGCGCACTGGGTTATTTTTCAGCCCGGTGCATGCACAGTTCAATCGGCGCGGGGGCGCGCTTAATTTGAATACAAGCCGCCCCCTTTGAATTACGCGGCCATACGCCGGGCCATTTACACTACGCCGCCGCAAATTACGGAGCAAGTGCTTGGAGAATACGGCACTTGCTCCAGTAAGTTGCGGTGGCGTAGTGTAAATTACTTACACTACGCCAAAGCGGGATCTACGAGAATCTGGCCCAGAATCTTAGATTCACATTCTTTAGGCATTTTTTGCGCAATTCTAGTTTTGGTGCACATAACAAGGTCACATTGCCTCATAAATCTGTAGCACCACGATGATGATCCAGTAAAATCCTGAATGCCTTTCTCTACAGCAAGGTGTTTGGCTTCTTTTTTGTAGAGATTGAGAAGCCATTATTCCGATGATGTGTGATCCATTCCTTAATGGCCACTTCTAACTATGGCCACTTTGCAGCATGCCCATGAAAAGTGTGCTTACTTTTATTTGCTTTTTGCAGCTGATCCTCCTGTTTCCTCTACTCTGTTAAAACATTTTTAGTTGGAGGTAGCCCAAAATGTCTCTCTGCTGCTTTTTTCCATGTTCCTTAGTATATTTTACTACCTCCAGTTTAAAAGGAATTTTGTATGCTAGTATTTTCTTCTTCATCGTCCTTTCTGCTTTAGCACCTGGTCCCTGGCCCTACTGTGGGTGGCTGAACTGGCACCTGGTCCCGTCACTGGGTGGCTGAGCTGGCACATTTTCCCAGCTGTCCCAGCTGTGGGTGGCTGAGCAGGCACCTTGTCCCTGCTGTGGGTGGCTGAGCTGGCACCTGGTCCTGTCAGTGGGTGGCTGAGCTGGCACCTTGTCCTATCAGTGGGTGGCTGAGCTGGCACCTGGTCCCTGCTGTGGGTGGCTGAGCTGGCACCTGGTCCCTGCCTTGGTTGGCTGAGCTGGCACCTGGTCCCAGCTGTGGGTGGCTGAGCTGGCACCTGGTCCCGGCTGTGGGTGGCTGAGCTGGCACCTGGTCCCGGCTGTGGGTGGCTGAGCTGGCACCTGGTCCCTGCTATGGGTGTGCTCAGAGGAATTGCTTGTTTGTCTTCAGCTTCCTGTTGTGTTCTGCTTCCTGTTTCCTGCATCTGATTACCTGTTGTGACCAGGATTGACCTTGACCATTCTGCTCTTCTCCTGCACCAACCTCTGGCTAGCCTTGTCTCCAGTGTTTGACCCTCTGTCTGTGACCCGGACCTGTCTCCTGTCTCCAGTGCTTGACCCTCTGCCTGTACCCAGATCTGCCTTTGGCCTCCTGTGTTTGATCCTCGGTCTGTTCTGGACTTTCTGTGGAACTCTTGTGCTGCTGGTCCTGCGACCCCCAGTCATCGCACAGCTGCCCTTCTCTACAAAGAACCTCTATGCAAGTCTTCCTTTCATGGTAGCATATGCCTCTTTGTGCCATCCTCTCACTGTCTCACCTCCATGGGAAGGAGTGCGCCTAATAGCAAGGGTGAACCGTTCTCGGCATCGGTAAGTACTCTTCTGATGTACAAACCAGCCAGATGTCAGAGGCCGACAGAGCATGTTCTCCTTTGGATATCCTGTGCCAGCAAGTCACTGCTCTTATTGATGCGGTTCAGAAGCTGCAGGAAGGCTACACCCAGATTGATGGTCGCCTCCAGCAACTTTCCGGATCACTTTCACCAACAGTCACAGCTTCTGCACCCGCCAGTGGGGCCTCTTCTTCGCAAGCCTCTTCAAGTCCAACTGTGGTAATGGCCCTCCCTGAGCCTAGAGTTCCTACACCGGAGCGATTTGCAGGTGATCGCAAGAAATACCGGGCCTTTAAGAATTCCTGTTCTCTTTACATAGACCTAGAGCCCAGGACTTTCTCCTCTGAAGTGGTAAAAGTAGGGTTCATTATCTCCCCCATGGCCAATGAATCGAAAGCTTGGGCCCACAGCCTGATGGAACAGAGAAGTGATTTATTGAATTCCATTGATTTTTTTGAAAGCATGGCACAGCTTTATGATGATCCCCAACGCACAGCCACGGCTGAGGCCACCCTGTGTAACTTGTCCCAAGGGAGAGGCCAGTTGAGGACTATAACGCTGAGTTCCGGAAGTGGTCAGCTCACACTGGCTGGAATGAACCTGCCTTCAAGTACCAATACCGTGAGGGGTTGTCAGGAGCTCTTAAGAATGAGCTGGCCGGGGTGGAAACCCCTGCTACTTTGGAGGACTTGATCCAATCAGCCACTAAATTGGACAGGCGCATGCGGGAGCGGCGCTCAGAGTGATTCCAGGTTCCTTGTCCCAGCTGGATGCTTCCTAAACCAACTCCCATTCATTTCAGCTTTTCTCGGCTCCTCCGGCCACTCCTACTCCTGAAGGCGAACCCATGCAACTTGGGCTGGTCCGTGCTCCACCTACGCTGGAGGAGAAGCAACGCAGGCGCCAAGCCAACCTGTACCTGTATTGCGGGGGTGCAGGACACTTCCTTTGTAACTGCCCTGTGAGGCCCAGTAAGTCTTTTCCATGTTTTATTATGAACTATCAAGTCACTGGTGTGCCTCAGACTTACGTTACTTTCTTCATCTCTTTACAATTAGCAAAAAGAGTATTCTGCCTGCCAGCTATAATTGATTCTGGAGCCTGTAGCTGCTTCCTGGATACCTCGCAGACTAAGAAGCAAAGCCTACAGGTACATCTGGCCAACGGGTCTCTCCCCCGTTCTGGACTTATCACACAGGAGACCAATCCCATTCTGACCACCACAGACTCTGGTCACCAGGAGCTTCTGCGCTTTGATCTCATCCCTTCTCCTATGTTCCCCATAATTGTGGGGCTCCCCTGGCTGCAGGGCCATGAACCCCAAATAAATAGGAACAAGAAAGAGGTCTCCTTCTCTTCCCATTACTGTTCTCAGCATTGTGGTACTCTGGTTCCCAAGGCCTGCCTAACTGTCTCCCCCGCACATGACAACCTTCAACATGTTCCCTCTGTATACCTTGAGTTCAGAGATGTTTTTGACAAACAACAGGCCGACCATCTACCACCTTCACCATCATCGGTCTTATAACTGCCCCATTGACTTGTTTCCCGGGTCTGAAGTTCCTTTTGGCCGCATTTTTTCACTGCCCAAGACGGAGTTGAAAGCCCTTAAAACCTACATAGATGAGAACCTGGAGAAGGGTTTCATCTGTCCTTCATCCTCACCAGCTGAAGCTGGTATCTTTTTTGTGGAAAAAAAAGACTGTTCTCTGAGGCCATGCATTGACTACTGGGAATTAAATAAAATAACTGTTAAAAATCGATACCTGCTGCCAGTTATTTCAGTGCGTTTCCGATCCGCCCGAATCTTCTCCCAACTTGACCTGCGAGGAGCCTACAACCTCATTCGGATTCGGGCTGGGGATGAGTGAAAGACCGCTTTCAGATCCAGGTTTGGATACCTGGGGGTAGATTCAGATAGATCAGCGGATCTTTTAGATCCGCCAATTCTATCTTATTTACGATCCGCCAGCGCAAGTTTTTGAGGCAAGTGCTGTATTCAGAAAGCACTTGCCTCTAAAGTTGCGCCGGCGGATCGTAAATCCCCCGGCGGAATAAAAATTCTGCGGCTAGGGGGAGTTTACTATTTAAATCAGGTGCGTCCCCGCGCCGATCGTACTGCGCATGTCCTGCCGGCTAAATTTCCCAGCGTGCATTGCTCCAAATGACGTCGCTAGGACGTCATTGGTTTCGACGTGTACGTAAATTACGTCCATCTGTATTCGCGACCGACTTACACAAACAACGTAAAAAATTCAAAACTCGGCGCGTGAACGACGGCCATACTTAACATAGGATATGCCGCATATAGCAGGGATAACTAATCGCCGGAAAAAGCCGAACGCAAACGGCGTTAAAAAAAAGTGACGGGCGGGCGTTCGTTTCTGAATCGGCGGATCTCCTCATTTGCATATTCGCCGCGTATACAAACGGAAGCGCCACCTAGCGGCCAGCGGGAGATTGCAGCCTAAGATCCGACACTTACACCTGTCGGATCTTAGGGAGATCTATGCGGAACCTGATTCTATGAATCAGCCGCATAGATCCGACCGTCGGATCTCAGAGATACGACAGCATATCAGGAGATACGCCGTCGTATCTCTATCTGAATCTGCCTCCTGGTAATTCTGTTCGGACTGTGCAACGCCCTGGCCACTTTCCAGCATCTAGTAAATTATATTTTTACTATTATTTTTTCCGAGAATACCTTGACAATTTCCTAGTAGTGTATCTGGATGACATCCTCATTTTCTCCTCCAACAACAAAAAGAAAAAATGTGCCTACTAAGTGCAGTATGTCTGATAATATGGAATTTATTAATTCATTAAAACAGCCAAATGGCTACTCACTAAAAAGTAGTACAAAATGCGCTCATAAGGGAAGTGTAGTCACTGTAGATCGTCAGCTGATGATGGTATAGTGCAGGGGTCTCCAAACTTTTTAAACAAAGGGCCAGTTTACTGTCCTTCAGATTTTAGGGGGGGCCGGACTGTGGCCAGTAGGTCAGTGGGAATAAAAAATATATAAAATTACACAGTGCCGGTAATCCGTAGGTGAAATAGTGCCCCATAAAAGATATTAGTTTATAGGAATAATGCCCCATTGTTGGTGTCAGTGGGAGGAATAATGGGAGGAATAATACCCCATCATTGGTGTCAGTGGGAGGAATAGTACCCCATCATTGGTGTTAGTGGGAGGAATAGTGCCCCATCATTGGTGTCAGTGGGAGGAATTTGTCCCCATTATTGGTATCAGTGGGAGGAATATTGCCCCATCATTGGTGTCAGTGGGAGGAACATTGCCCCATCATTAGTGTCAGTGGAAGAGATAGTATTCCATTATTGGTATCAGTGGGAGGAATAGTACCCCATTGTCCAATCGTCCATATAAGTGGGAGAAATAGTGCTTCATATCTGTAGGAGGAATTCCCAAGGGCCGGATAAAGGCATGCAAAGGGCCGCATTCGGCCCTGGGGCCGCAGTTTGGAGACCACTGGTATAGTGACTACACTTCCCTTCTTATGAGCACATTTTGTACTACTTTTTAGTGAGTAGCAATTTGGTTTTAATGAATTAATAAATTCCATATTATCAGACATACTGCACTTAGTAGGCGCATTATTTATTTTTGTTTTTGCTATCACAGAGTCTTGCTTCACTCTCAAGTGCTGCCACGGTGTATATGTCATTTTAAAAATGGAGCGTGTTTCCGCGCCAATGTGATAAGCAAAATTATTAAATAATTACATGAAATAAAAATACTTATGTAACAGGAGTGACTTTTGGGCACAGATTGAGCCAGGAGATGGGGTGGCAAGTGAATCATAATTCATGTTTGCAGGATGTCTTGAGATATCACAAGTTGTTGGCTATTCAATGTGGGGACACATTCTTTTGAAAGGTGTTAATTGCATCTACTCCTAGACATTTCATTGTCCCTTGTGTAAAGGTTATAAAGTAGGAGCCTCTGGGTAAAAATATGTAGATATAAATGTTGGAAGTACCATCATCCTGAAATCATATAGAATATTTTGGGTCTGAGGTCCCCGAACCAGAGAACCAAAGGGGGAAAAAATGGGCCAATTAGGACTATCGCGGTACAGGTACAAAAAGGGAACAATTAAGGGTACATTTTAAAAGACAAAAATACATTTTATTGAAGACATAAATAGACATGGTCACACAATTAAAATACTCATAACCTATGACAACACCATATTGAGAAACCCCCGATAAGGAGAAAGACACGATGGGTTGAGGGTTATGACGGTCTCTACTAGTTTCGCGGACAATTCCGCTTCCTCAGGAGAAGTTCTAAAAATTATTAAACAGTCAGTTAATAATTAAGATACATGTACCAATACAAGTACAATAACAGACATCTTTTAACCACTTAAGCCCCGGACCATATTGCTGCCTAAAGACCCAAGGGGTTTTTACAGTTCGGGACTGCGTCGCTTTAACAGACAATTGCGCGGTCGTGCGACGTGGCTCCCAAACAAAATTGGCGTCCTTTTTTCCCCACAAATAGAGCTTTCTTTTGGTGGTATTTGATCACCTCTGCGGTTTTTATTTTTTGCGCTATAAACAAAAATAGAGCGACAATTTTGAAAAAAATGCAATATTTTTTACTTTTTGCTGTAATAAATATCCCCCCAAAAACATATATAAAAAAACATTTTTCCTCAGTTTAGGCCGATACGTATTCTTCTACCTATTTTTGGTAAAAAAAATCGCAATAATCGTTTATCGGTTGGTTTGCGCAAAATTTATAGCGTTTACAAAATAGGGGATAGTTTTTTTGCATGTTTATTTTTTTTATTTTTTTTACTACTAATGGCGGCCATCAGCGATTTTTTTCGTGACTGCGACATTATGGCGGACACTTCGGACAATTTTGACACATTTTTGGGACAATTGTCATTTTCACAGCAAAAAATGCATTTAAATTGCATTCTTTATTGTGAAAATGACAGTTGCAGTTTGGGAGTTAACCACAGGGGGCGCTGTAGGAGTTAGGGTTTACTTTGTGTGTGTTTACTAGTGTAGGGGGGTGTGGCTGTAGGAATGACGTTATCGATCGCGTCATTCCCTTTATAGGGAAGACACGATCGATGCGCCGACACAGTGAAGCACGGGGAAGCCGTGTTTACACACGGCTCTCCCCGTTCTTCAGCTCCGGGGAGCGATCGCGACGGAGCGGCTATAAACAAATAGCCGCGCCGTCGTCCCGGATCGCTCCCCGAGCGGACCCGACCTCCGCATGTACCGGGGGGGGGTCCCGATCGGACCCCCCACCCACGTCTAGCAGAGGACGTACAGGTACGTACATGTGCCTGTCCGTGCCATTCTGCTGACGTATATGTACACGAGGAGGTCGGGAAGTGGTTAAATGGGGAGGTACCCTACAAGGTCCCATGTGGTAGCCGGGATGGACACATGGAGGGATTGTCCTGCTAGTCTGATATATATGATATAAAATATAAGTTAAGACTGCTGCGCTGGCCTGGTGCAGAAAGGGGAGTGGTTGTGGACACGCGTGAGAAATAAATAAAATCAAATGAAATGAAATTGTGTGAATGGTGGTGAAAGTGAGGTAGTGAGTGCAGTGAAGGAAAGGGAAGGGAAGAGCAATGAAGAACGGAGGGAGGAGCGGGGTGAGGGAGAGGGGGGGGGGGAATTATGAGGGGAGAGAAAAAGGAAAAAAGGGGTAGGAATGAAAGGAAAGGGAGAAGGGTGGGGGGGAGGGGATGGGGGATGACAAGAAGGATAAAAAGAAAAACCGGGGGGGAGGAGGAGGGGGGGAAAAGAGGAAAGAAAGGGGGGACAGGGGAAACAAGGAAAAGGAGGAAAAAGGAATTTGGAGAACAGAAAGAAAGGGAGGGAAAGGAAGCGAAGGAAAAGAAGAAAGTGGGAATAAACAGATGGAAGGGGCAAGGCTGGAGAGTGAAATAGGCAGAGAAAGGAGACGGGGGAGGGGGGGGAGGGAGGTGGGGGAGAAGAGGGGGGTGAAAAAGGGAATGGAACAGAGAAAAAAGAACGTGAAGGATAAGTGTAGGAGAGTTGGGGGTGTAAGTGAAGCACAAAAATAAGAAGGTGTTAATCCAGGTCTGCTCCCAGACCTCTAATTATGTATGCTAAATACTGTTTATGTGTGGAATGTACTTGTCGGAGACAGAGCGTCTGTCTGGGGATGTGGATTGGAAGGAGATCATTGTGTGCTGGTGTTTTGTTGTAGTTCTGTTACTGAAGGAATGTGCAGTGATTAGATCATGATAATTATAGGCCGGCGCCGACATGCCTAGAATGTTTAGTAATTAGCTCAAAGAATGTGATTGAAGCCCCCCCACGGTGTGATATGTGGGTGGGGAGTTTGATTGTTCATGTGCCTTGAAAACTGTATAAAATCTCAGAGTGAACCATTAAAGTGGTCTACTTGACCCTTCAAAACGTAGCCCCGTCTCGTTCTTGAAAGGGCATTCTATGGGACTATTCTGCTCTTTTTACAGCTGCACCTGACTCTCTCTCTCTAGATCTCGTGGATGGGATTATACCGGCTTCACTCGCATACAACAACTTGCCATGGAAAAGGACGTCTCCAACGACTGATACACCCTCACTACTGGGGTAGCCGTTACATTGGTTGGCTGCAGCGGGATGGTCCTTTTATCCAGACAGCAAGTTCTGAATGGAGTCGCAGTACGCCAGGCTGAAAAGATCCACACTAAAAGATTTATTGAAGAGTCATGGTAGGAGTGCCAGCAACAGACCACGGAGGGAGCTGATAGCTGACCTGCTGGAGCTGGACAAAATGGATGGATCCATGGAAGGAACGAAGCCCCTTGCACCGGTCAGTGAAGAAGATGTAATTACTGATATTGTACAGCGGAGATTATCCTTGTATCCAGAAACGTCCGTGGTCACTAATCAACCAGCTGTTCCGGGAAGCAAGGGAGGAGATACAAACTAAGAGGGGACAAGAACTGGAACTGGTAAGAGCGAGACAGCCCATTACACATGCAGTTCCTACTCCCCCACCTGCTGCTACAGGAAAGGAAATACTGTTCACTGCATTTAAAACTTTTGTAGAAAGTGAGGAGGAAATCGATGGATATTTGGCGGACTTTGAGAGGCAGTGCTCACTACACCAGGTACCACCAGACCAATGGGTCACTATTTTGTCTGGGAAATTGTCGGGCAAAGCCAATGAAGCCTTTCGGGCTCTTGCTCCAGAATATATTCTACAATATCAGCAAGTTAAAAAGGCGCTAATAACCCGATATGCCGTAACTCCAGAAGCCTACCGCCGTCGCTTCCGGGAGTCCAAGAAGAAGGCTGTGGACTCCCACATGGAATGGGCCAACCAGTTACAAAGGATGGCATCCCATTGGGTCCAAGGGTGCAAGGCCAACACCGGGGAGGAAGTATTGTTCTTAATGGAACATTTCTTCCAAGACCTGGCCGCAGACATACGCAGACATACAAGACACGCAGACATACAAGACTGGGTACGAGATCGCCGTCCCGCTAACTTAAACGAGGCGGCTCGGCTAGCAGATGAGTACGCGGAAACAAGGAAAGTAAGCCAGGGTACTACACGGCTGGCTCATAAGGGAGAACCGCGTACTCCAACCACCACCCCACGCCCAGAGTTTCGGGCTCCAGTCCCACCACGCCCTCAGGGGCCTAACAACTACCCCCGGGATTCGTCGAGGGTGACGTGCCACAACTGCAGCAACACGGGACATATTGCTCGTTATTGCCCTTTGAGAGCTACCAATAACAACTGGAGACGCACAACACCCAACACAGAGGTCACTCCATCACGTCCCTCAGCGGCCCACTGCCTAGAGACCGAGGGGGGCCCTGAGGAATGTCTGGGAATTTTGTACAAGCTGCCTCTCCAGATAACCGTCAGCATCACCGTCAGGAGGTACGGGTTAATGGACAAGTAGCACAAGGCCTAAGAGATACCGGGGCTACTATCACTTTGATTCAAAAACATCTGGTAAAGCCAGAGAACGTGTCTACTCGCACAGTTGCCGTCTGGGTCGCAGGGGGTGCTGTATTTCGCTTACCCACCGCTCGGGTGCACTTAGACTGGGGAGTCGGGTCAGGAAAGACCACAGTTGGTATCATGGACAACCAGCCTGCCGAGGTTGTGCTGGGCAACGACATTGGCCCTCTGACTTCGGCTTATTTACCTACACCTGCTGCTGCTTGTCCCGTGACCACCCGCTCACAGACCCGTATCACAGATGATCCTACAACAGGCCGAGAGACCCAGGTAAGCCAAGAACCGACAGTTAACCCCACTACGGTAGAGGGACCCATAGCATGGGACACCCCAGAGGAATTTGGGAGGGAAACTAGGGAGGACCCCACCCTCCAAAAGTATCGAGAATTATCCGACAGTGGAGGGGATGAGCGGGAACGTTTTATATGGGATGGTAACAGGTTATACAGATTGACCGAAGGCAGAAAGAGAGGCGGTGTCCCTTCGCAAAAGTGCCAACTAGTGGTACCCAGAAAGTACCGGTTGGAACTTCTCTGAATCGGTCACGACATTCCGTTGGCAGGTCACCTAGGGGGTAACCGCACCACCTACAGGATCACCCAGACCTTCTTTTGGCCGGGGATCTCAAAGGATGTGCGACGTTACTGCAGCACCTGTGACGTATGCCAATGGGTAGGGAAAAGAGGATATCACCCGAAAGCTCGACTGTCACCTATGCCTGTGATCGAGGAACCGTGTAGCAGGGTAGCAGTCAACCTAGTGGGACCTCTACCTAACCCCAGCCTTTCGGGTAAGAAATATATTCTTACCGTAGTGGACTATGCTACTCGCTACCCGGAGGCCGTCGCTCTGACGAATATCCAGGCGGACACAGGGCCAGATTCTCGTAGAATCTGCGGCGGCGTAGAGTAAGCCATTTACACCACGCCGCCGCAACTTACTGGAGCAAGTGCCGTATTCTCCAAGCACTTTTCCGTAATTTGCGGCGTAATTCAAAGGGGGCGGCTTGTATTCAAATTAAGCGCGCCCCCGTGCCGATTGAACTGCGCATGCGCCGGGCTGAAAAATAGCCCAGTGCGCATGCTCCAGCTCACGACGGAAAACGTCAATGACGCCGACGTGAGCGTCATTGACGTAAAGTCGTATTCAAGAACGACTTAGGAAAACGACGTAACCGACGGAAAAAGACGACGCGGACCCGACGCCATACTTAACATGGCATACGGCGGACTGGCGTAAGGTTACCCCTCATATAGCAGGGGTAACCTTGCGCTTACGGAAACGACGTAAGCGACGAGTACGCGACGCAAATTCGTTCGGGAATCGGCGTATCAGGCTCATTTGCATAGTCAAATGAGAACTGAACGTAAACGCCACCTAGTGGCCGGCGTTGCATTACATCTAAGATCCGACGGTGTAAGTGACTTACACCTGTCGGATCTTGGCCGTATCTATTCGAAAATGATTCTAGGAATCACTCGCATAGATACCGGGCTCAGAAACAGAGATACGACGGTGTTTCCTGAGATACACCGTCGTAACTCTTATGAGAATCTGGCCCACTGTTGCCAGTGCTCTCGTTGGGATATTCACCAGAGTGGGGTTTCCTCAGGAAATCCTATCCGACCGAGGGACCCAGTTTACCGCAGACCTAACCCAGCAGTTATGGAAGGTCTGCGGTATTAAGACCCTGCTTAGTTCACCGTACCACCCTCAGACTAACGGTCTCTGTGAACGCTTTAATGGTACCCTCAAGCAATTCCTGCAGACCTTTACGGCGGAATACAGAGACTGGGAGCGATTTTTGCCACACATCTTGTTTGCCTATCGAGAAGTACCACAGGGTTCTCCCCCTTCGAGCTGCTCTATGGACGGAGAGTGCGGGGCCCCCTCGACCTCATCCGCGAGCACTGGGAGGGCGAGACAGAACATGAAGGTGTCCCCATTGTGCCATATGTGCTGGAAATGCGGGACCACATGAAACATTTAGCCCGGATGGCCCGGGACCATCTTCAGGCGGCCCAGGGATGGCAGAAACACTGGTACGATCAGAGAATGTTCCAAGTGGGCCAGACGGTGCTGGTGCTTAGGCCTGTCAAAGGGAATATGCTCCAGACCTCATGGCAGGGCCCTTACAAAGTAGTAGCGCAAGTCTGCGATACTACATATGTAATTGCCAGCAGCCAAGATGAAAGGGTTCAAAAATCCGTTCATGTAAACTTACAGAAAGGCCAGAGGATGTAGCAGCCATATGTATTCCAGCCACTGAAGACCCTGACAGCTTACCCATCCCAGATCTATTAGCCGACTCGGAACCTAAAACTCTGCTCAATACGATACAGCTAGGGGAGCAGAAAAGGGACAGATGCAACAATTGCTAACTGAGAAAGGGCTGACATTTTCCCAGGAGCCCGGGTACACTCTCTTAGCGACTCACTACGTAGAGACCCCAGGACAAAACCCTCTCAGACAGACTCCCTACAGAATGCCGGAGGCAGTAAAGGAGGAGATGAGGAAGGAAATACAAGAAATGTTATGACTGGGGATTATAGAACCATCTGACAGCCCCTGGGCCTCGCCCGTTGTCCTAGTACCCAAAAAGGACGGAACAACCCGATTCTGTGTCGATTACCGACGCCTCAATGACAGAACCGTGACAGATGCCTACCCCATGCCCCAAGTAGACGAGCTATTAGATCGTATTGCCAGGGGACGTTATCTGACCACAATCGATTTGTGCAAAGGGTATTGGCAGATTCCCCTGGCCAAGGAGGATATCCCTAAGTCGGCATTTGTCACCCCATTTGGCTTATACCAGTTTAAGGTCATGCCCTTTGGGATGAAGAATGCCCCAGCCACATTTCAGCGCATAGTGGACCGCCTCCTTGATGGCTTCCAGGATTTCGCTTGCGCGTACCTGGATGACATTGCGATCTATAGTGAGACTTGGGGGGAACACTTGAGGCATGTTGAGGCTGTACTGGATCAAATTAGGGCCGCGGGCCTAACCCTGAAACCAGAAAAATGTAATTTCGGGATGGCAGAAGTCCAGTACTTGGGACACAGAGTGGGGTGTGGGAAACAACGACCCGAACCCGCTAAGGTTGAGGCTGTAGCCAATTGGCCAACTCCCCACACTAAGACCCAGGTACTGGCATTTTTAGGGACAGCGGGGTATTACAGAAAATTTGTCCCTGACTACAGTACCATTGCCAAACCCCTGACGGATTTGACCAAGAAGAATTTGCCTAGAGTAGTCCTGTGGTCTCCCACCTGTGAAACAGCATTCCAAACCTTAAAACAAGCATTGATCAACGCACCTGTCCTATCTGCCCCCGTCCCTAACAAAAGGTTTGTCGTTCATACAGATGCGTCCATGTACGGACTGGGGGCAGTTCTAAGCCAGATTGGGGAGGATGGAGGGGAACACCCTGTCGCGTACCTGAGTAGAAAACTATTACCCAGGGAAGTGAGCTACGCGGCCGTGGAAAAGGAATGTTTAGCCCTGGTTTGGGCTTTAAAGAAGCTCACACCCTACTGTAGTGATCAAATTTGTCCAATAAATGTAGTGATCATGTATAGTGTCCAGTACTCCGGTCAGATAATTAATATCTTAGATGTTAGTATAATGACCATAAATTACGTTGTTTCGCAGCGACACACCAGGCTCTCCAGAGAACGCAAAATTTAATTAACTTCCAATAACATACAAAGTCCAAAGTCCACAGACGATACAAGAATCCAACAGAGTATAATTCAGAATCCCATCTTTTCCTAGACCTGTGCTATATTCATCGTAGAGAGACAAGACTAGACTCCTTGAATGCCAGCTTGACTGCTTCAAATATTGGACTCACACTGGAAGTGGGGGGGGGGGTCAACCAAATGTTCCCATTGAATGAATATCCCACAAGTCTAATTACCATCAATAAACACTTCCTTATGTAAGGAAGTACCAGGCCACACACCTAGATTGTCTTAGATAAGATTAACACATCAAAGAGTCCTCTGTATCTTTTGATACGTGTCGTTTGACCACTAACCCCTTTGATGTGTAACCATGAATGCCTGTATGTAAACCTATATATACTGTGCCTTTCATATACCACAATATTTTACAATACCTACATATCTATATTAATATTACTACACCTACCTGTATGGTCAGGAATTCACCCTGATCACGGACCATAACCCACTAGTATGGCTGAACCGGGTAGCCGGGGATAATGGGCGCTTGCTAAGATGGAGCTTGGCCCTACAATTTTTCCATCCAATACCGCCCTGGCCGATTCAATGGGAATGCCGACGGACTGTCCAGGCAAACTGAACTTTTACCCTAACAGCAGACCGGACATCCCCATGTTGACCCGAAAAGGATCAAGCCGGGTCTGCCGGAGTGTTCCACAAGGAGGGAGCCATGTAACAGGAGTGACTTTTGGGCACAGATTGAGCCAGGAGATGGGGTGGCAAGTGAATCATAATTCATGTTTGCAGGATGTCTTGAGATATCACAAGTTGTTGGCTATTCAATGTGGGGACACATTCTTTTGAAAGGTGTTAATTGCATCTACTCCTAGACATTTCATTGTCCCTTGTGTAAAGGTGTTAATCCAGGTCTGCTCCCAGACCTCTAATTATGTATGCTAAATACTGTTTATGTGTGGAATGTACTTGTCGGAGACAGAGCGTCTGTCTGGGGATGTGGATTGGAAGGAGATCATTGTGTGATGGTGTTTTGTTGTAGTTCTGTTACTGAAGGAATGTGCAGTGATTAGATCATGATAATTATAGGCCGGCGCCGACATGTCTAGAATGTTTAGTAATTACCTTAAAGAATGTGATTGAAGCCCCCACATGGTGTGATATGTGGGTGGGGAGTTTGATTGTTCATGTGCCTTGAAAACTGTATAAAATCTCAGAGTGAACCATTAAAGTGGTCTACTTGACCCTTCAAAACGTAGCCCCGTCTCGTTCTTGAAAGGGCATTTGTGAAGGATGCTTCAGTTTAAATTCTCCCTGCTAAGTAATATTGTGTGTGTGTGTTAAGTGTAACAGGTGATTTCAGGTGTGACTCACCCCTCTGCTAACAGGCTTTTGAAATGTTAATGACCCTTCCTCAGCCAGTCCTATTTCAAAGGGTAATTGTGTGTGTGAAGGAGCCCTGTGGTTACTGTTTACTATGATTAGAAGGGGCTCATGTTAATTATTCTGATTGCTTCATTGTGGTAATTATCTCTTCTACATGTGGGGCCAAGCTGTCTAGATAACGTATTCTGTACAACTAGTAATTACCTTCACTGATGTCATTATCTAAAGAAAATGTGCTTTCAGGGTCAGCTCCAAAATGTCTGCCTATGATCTGTATGAGAGTCCCCACTGTGTGAAAGGGGTGGAGATTTGTCATTGTAACAGTTTGGAAATTACATATAAGCTGTGTGTTATACCATTAAAGTCTGTCTTGTTCCAGCAGTAGGCACTGACTCATGTGTGGCTTATTATGGCGATTCCAGGATGGGATGTTCTTTTATGGGAAGAAGGGAATCTTTGACGGGGATATCATTCTAATACCGTCACAATTGGTTGGCAGCAGCGGGATTTTCCCTTCTACTCTCCTTTACACCCGGATTCCAAGCAGACACTGGAAGAACTACTGGAAGTTTGTGGAAGGATTGCTAGCAACAAAACCAAGCGGGTCATCATAGCAGAATTAATGGAGCTAGGCCAGGAGAACTTGGTTGCAGCAACGCCAGCAGTACAAGAGATGGAGACACCAGTGATTCAGGAGGAGGAATCGCCAGCCAACAAAGTAATGAGAGAGAAGCTAGCATGGTTCGGTCCGAACCCAACGGCGGATGTGGTGCTGAAAGTGATGGACCTGTTAGTAAACGCAGAGCTACAGTTAAAACTGGCAGCAGTCCAACAAGCAGCCGCACATTCTCCAAACAGTGAGTACAGCACAGCAGACACAAGGAATATTCCGTTTAGCGCTTTTAAAGCTTTTGATGAAAAGGACTGTGAAATTGATAACTACCTGGCAGATTTTGAGCGACAATGTAACCTGCACCGAATAGCTAGAAGAGAGTGGGTTGCAATATTGTCAGGCAAACTGTCAGGCAAAGCTTCTGATGCTTTCCGGACCGTGCCAGATCAGGATATCCATAGCTACGCCCGGGTTAAAGAAGTGCTCCTGGCTCCTTACGCAGTAACCCCAGAGTCCCACCGACAGAAGTTCAGGGACTCACGCAAAACCACGAAAGACTCTTACGCGGAATGGGCATGCCAGTTATCCCTGTCGGCCTCTAACTGGGTTAACAGCAGCCAGGCCACCACCGCAGAGGACATTTTGCAACTAATGCTCCTGGAGCAATTTTACAATCACATTCAGACGGACGTCAAAGACTGGGTGAGAGATCGCAGGCCCATGACTCTACCAGAGGCCGCTAAGTTGGCGGATGAATATGCGGATACTCGCAAGACGAACCAGGTCACACCACAGGTACAACCTCCACGACCAACGGTGCCCTCACACCCACCAGCCGCTAGATACCAACCTCCTAACAGACCGATGACATCTAGCCCGTGCTATCCACGCCAGGAGGACAACGAACAACGCTGCTTCTGGTGCAAACAGCTGGGTCACTTCAAGCAGAATTGCCCCCTGAATGACAACACCAGGTCAAATTGGTCTCAACCTGGGTACCGCCCACCAGCAGCAGCCCATTGTGTAGACTCGGCTTGGGATCCCCAGGAGCTGGGTCAGGAAGAACCATTGGGCACCCCTTACGAAGCCCTCATGGTACAATCTGTTATTATGGACAACAGGGAACACCATTGTCAGCTGGTCATGGGCGACAGCCATGAGCCGGAGGGGCCCTGGAGGGAGCTGGGCAGAAAGAGGCACCGCCGGCCACCCTCCAAGAAGAAGAGGTCCTGGAAGCCGTATAACAAGCTGACCTGGGAGGAGAAGAAGCGACTGGAGGAGAGGGAGTCGCAGCGGGCGTCCCAGATGCGGGCCGAGATGTTCGCCAAGGGCCCACCGGTGGCCCCTTACACCACCACCCAGTTCCTGATGATGAAAGACCACGTGGAGAGCCTGCAGGACATGAGCAAGCAGGAGCTGATCCGTGCGTACCTAGAGCTGGAGGAGTGCATAAGCCGCATGGAGGAGGAGAACAACCACCTGAGGTCACAGCAGGCTGACCCCCCCCAGGCTCCATGAACTGGAGATGGAGCTGGAGAAGCTCAAAGAGGAGAACCGGCGGATGCGGAGGGAGCAGGGGGTGGCTGACCCTATGGGGCACTGATCCCCCCCCCCCCGGACTCTGAGCACCAGTGCTACAGCATTTCAACAAATATAACTTTTTCTTTTTTATGAATCTCCTGTGATTGTCACTTCAGAGCCATAACCTGCCCCCTCCCATAGCGGGACACCTAGACGGCGGCGCACAGACCCATTCGCCGTCTTCACACTGACTTCTGGTGACTCTGCAGATCGCACAAAGACTTGGGGACTGACCGGCGTGTGATCTGACGACCTGGTGACATACCTGAGTCGGAAGCAGTTGCCAAGGGAGGTCAGTCACGCCAAACGGAGTTAACCTCGGACTAAAAGCTCTGAACCCGTCAACCCTACTGGACCAGGGAAGGTCCAACCGGGTTGCCGGAGCAGGGAGAAAAAGGGGGGCCATTGTGAAGGATGCTTCAGTTTAAATTCTCCCTGCTAAGTAATATTGTGTGTGTGTGTTAAGTGTAACAGGTGATTTCAGGTGTGACTCACCCCTCTGCTAACAGGCTTTTGAAATGTTAATGACCCTTCCTCAGCCAGTCCTATTTCAAAGGGTAATTGTGTGTGTGAAGGTGCCCTGTGGTTACTGTTTACTATGATTAGAAGGGGCTCATGTTAATTATTCTGATTGCTTCGTTGTGGCAATTATCTCTTCTACATGCGGGGCCAAGCTGTCTAGATAACGTATTCTGTACAACTAGTAATTACCTTCACTGATGTCATTATCTAAAGAAAATGTGCTTTCAGGGTCGGCTCCAAAATGTCTGCCTATGATCTGTATGAGAGTCCCCACTGTGTGAGGAGGCGGAGATTTGCCATTGTAACAGTTTGGAAATTACATATAAGCTGTGTGTTATACCATTAAAGTCTGTCTTGTTCCAGGAGTAAGCACTGACTCATGGGTGGCTTATTATGGCGATTCCAGGATGGGATGTTCTTTTATGGGAAGGAGGGAATCTTTGACGGGGATATCATTCTAATACCGTCACAGCATTCTATGGGACTATTATTCTGCTCTTTTTACAGCTGCACCTGACTCTCTCTCTCTGGATCTCGTGGATGGGATTATACCGGCTTCACTCGCATACAACAACTTGCCAGGGAAAAGGACGTCTCCAAAGGCTGATACCCCCTCACTACTGGGGTAGCCGTTACAACTTATAATATCAATCTGCTCCTCTGAAAACAAAATATAGAAATATAAATATACTGTGCAATGGAATAGAGATGTGGGAGAGGGCGCTAGTGAGGTAAATCACCTGTAGTGAATAATCCTAACAATTGGGACACACCAGCTGGGAGGATCCCAAATGTCAGGGTGATAATACTATAATAAACACTCTATTGCATATGGATCCAACAATCAATAAATCTCTATCTAGAGATATCTTCAGTGTACACAAATATACCAACAGATTATCGTCCGTGAAAAAATACAACAAAATAATAGAAAAAAATGTGAGAAAAGAAAAAAAATTGAGAAATTTTGCGTCGCTTGATTAACACAATATGATAAACACAGTTCGTAGAGGATCGCCTTCACAGGATACTTCAATAAGTGATCATGCAATCAATCCTGGTGATAAATGCAGCCTCCACCATAAATTTCACCCGACGTGCTCTTAACAGGGAATGCGCTTACAAGATTTTGTGGACCACTTTAATGAAAAAGTAGGTCGGCAAGGCAGAACAGGTTTCAGTGCCTGTACACTATACACCAAACGCTGCCACTGCCACAATGCTGGTACTCATGATATCCCAGAATTGCATCCACAAAAAACAAGAAGAAGAGGTCTATAGTGTATTACCGCTTTAATAAAACATAATTTTAAAAACAAGCTGAATGGCCCCTTACTTGTATGAGTGCCTACCCGGCACTAGGACTGCATGCGTAACGTGTAGACTCAATCTCGATCGCACAGAGAGCCGTGTGACTAGATGTCCAAATCGTGACTGCAGGGACTGTAAGCGTGATCAGCTGGGGAACAGGTTTTTCTTTTCTCACATTTTTTTCTATTATTTTGTTGTATTTTTTCACGGACGATAATCTGTTGGTATATTTGTGTACACTGAAGATATCTCTAGATAGAGATTTATTGATTGTTGGATCCATATGCAATAGAGTGTTTATTATAGTATTATCACCCTGACATTTGGGATCCTCCCAGCTGGTGTGTCCCAATTGTTAGGATTATTCACTACAGGTGATTTACCTCACTAGCGCCCTCTCCCACATCTCTAAATGTCATTTTAAACTGTTTATATACAAACTTTATATTTGGACTTTCATTACCATCGTTTTTATTATTAAGCAGTTACTGGCCTTTTTGTTTCCCTTCCTCCCCTTCCCTTTTTATAAAAATTTTATTTATGCACTTTTTGTAGTATTGTGGTTCAAATCTCCCTCTTTTGCGCCATCATTGTATTTGTTTGTTTGTTTTTGTAATTTTCTCCTCCACCATTGAGTTGCACCAAGTCCATTTCAAAAAAGTTCTTGCCATCCTCAGAGCACATAAATTATATCTCAAGGCGGAAAAATGTGACTTTGAAAAAACTGTTGTGCAGTTCCTGGGGTTCATCATCTCCACCAACGGGGTTGCAATGGACCCACAAAAGGTCAAGGCAATTCAGGAGTGGCCAGCCCCAAGTGACAAGAAGGGAGTACAAAGGTGTATAGGTTTTTAGGTTTATAGGTTTAGGTTTTTAGGTTTATTACAGGCGATACATTATTGGCTTTTCAGCAATTGTGGCACCTATTACCCAACTCACACGCCAACACCACCGTTTCCAGTGGTCTCAGGAAGCCCAGGAAGCCTTTGCAAAACGAAAGACTGTTTATCTCTGCACCAATTTTACGGCACCCAGACTCAGCCCTGCCATTTGTACTGGAAGTTGACGCCTCCGAAACAGCCACGGGGCCATTCTTTCCCAGAGACACGGTCCCAAGGCCCTTTTACATCCCGTGGCTTTTGCATCTTGAAAATTAAGTTTGTCTAAAAGAAACTATGATGTTGTAGATCTTTACTGATCATAAAAACCTGGAGTACCTCAGGTCAGCCAAACGTTTAAGACCCAGACAAGCCCGCTGGGCTCTCTTCTTCTCCAGGTTCAATTTCCACATATCCTACAGACCCGGCTCCAAAAACGAAAAGGCAGACGCCCTCTCTCGGATGTTCCTGGAAACACCTCAGGTATCTGAACCTAGCACCATCTTGTCTCCGCAATTTTTTTTCTTAATCACCCACAATGATCTACTCTGGGCTCATGGCAAAAATTTAGTCCCACAGGAAGCAAGATTACTGACCCTAAAAACTTTCCATGATCACAAGTTGGCAGGCCACTTTAGAACCCAGAAGACTGCCAAATTCATCTCCCGTTCTTTCTGGTGGCCAGGTTGGAAACAGGACTGTAAGGAATTTGTCTCGTCTTGCACCCTTTGCCAACGCAGCAAGGGACCCAAAACCAAGACCTGGGGTTCACTTAAACCTTTATGTGTTCCGGAACGGCCATGGGCAGAAGTCTCCATGGACTTCATTGTCGACTTACCTCCTTCGGGGGGATTCACCACTATCCTGGTCGTTGTCGACCACCTTTCTAAAATGGCCCACTTTCTGCCCATGATGGGTACTCCCTTCGCTTCCAATGCCTTCTTCAGAGAAGCAGTAAGACTTCACGGTGTACCCAAGAGCATCGTTTGGGATAGAGGTGTCCAATTTACCTCCAAGTTTTGGAAATAAAGATTTGTCTCTCCTCAGCCCACCATCCTCAAAGCAACGTCCAGGCGGAGAGAACGAATCAGACGTTGGAGCAGTATCTCCGTTGTTTTTGTTCTGGCTCCCAAGACGACTGGTCTACTCTCCTGCCTTACGCTGAGTTTGCGTATAATAACTCTATTCGCACAGGTACCAACCAGTCACCCTTCTGGGTGAACTTCGGGTTCCATCCATTCTTTCTCCCCGACGCCTTCCCCGAGATATGTCCCTGCTGTACAGGACTGGATAGCTTCTATCCAGCAGAACTTTCTGAAGATTCAGGAAAACATGCACAAGTCCCAGGGCAACTACAAAAGGTATTATGACAAGGGTTGGTGAAGAAGTCTGGCTATCAGCCATCTCAGATTACCTCTCCTTCATGAAAGCAGGGACCAAGGTTCATAGGTCCCTTCAAAATCAAAAGGATGGTAAACCATGTGGCCTTCGAACTATTCTTGCCTAAGTCCTACAGAATACATCCAGGATTTCACGCAGCCTTACTAAAACCTGTCATCCCCAGTGCCTTCTCTGGGAGACAAGAACTACCTCGTCCTCCGGTCAAAGTGGACAGAGAAAATTAATTTGAGGTGGAGTCTATATTGAGTTTTAGAAAAAGGGGTACACAGCTCAAGTACTTAGTCAAATGGAAGGAGTATGCCCTGAAGACAACTCCTGGGAACCTTCTAGAAATTGTAACATCTCTGATGTTTCTGTTGGCAGAACGAGCGCAGCTGTGCCTTATAAAAGCAGCTGCGCTCTGTTCTGCAAGACATCTGCGCCACTTCCGGTGCGCGGACGCCTGCGTTCCATGCTGGAACGCGGAAGTGCGACTCAGTGTCCTTCCCCGTTTTCCCCGCGAATTCGGGGCTATTTAAATGCCTCAGAGATGATGGCAAGGTGTTCGGTTATTCTGTCGGATGCCTGCCGTCACCTGGGAACATCCAAACCGCACCTCCAAGCCCGGATCCACTGGAGACCTCTTCACCTGTCTCTTCCCAGCCCACGGATCTCTGTCTCCCTGAACCAACAGGCTGCAAGCCTGCACCCCTCTGCTCCCTGCCTCAGCCAAGCACGGAATCATCACTGTCTAGGAACCTGGGACTGTGCTACTTACATTCTGCAACCCCCAGACTGTGTACCACAACACCCAGCAGAACCGCAAGTATCTTGTTTAAACATATACCTATTGCATTGTGTTCTAATACCAATTTGCATACTAACTGCGGGGATTGTGATTGATGAAACCTCTTCCATTAAGATACCTCATCTAACATTCTGAAGGACTGTGCCTGTTTTAGTACTAAGCCTAATATTGTGATGTAACAATATGAATGCCAGATAATAAGTACTCTACCGCATACAGACCTGCCTCATAATTACTGCCTAGCAAGATACATAGTAAGAATTCCATTTCACTTGAGAGACTTTAACACTATTTCCTTTATGTTGTCATGCTTATGAGGTAATAAGCTAATTTTTGTTGGTACCGGATTGAGGTTGTGATGAGTTAACCCCAAACTTTCTGCTAATATAGAGAGTGAACTGGTGGTTAGACCTGAGAAGCCTCTGCAGCTGAGATCCAACAGTTCTAATTAGCATTCACAAGGTAGTATCATCACAGAAATGTACATGCTCCACGCCTGCTCCGAGCCTTTCATCAGGAACACCCAGAGATAATGGAGTGCACCCAGAGCTGCTTGGGGTGTTAAAGCAGGCATGTCCAAAGTCCGGCCTGTGGACCATTTGCGGCCCGTGTTCCGGTTTGATGTGGCCCCCACTTGAGATTTACATATACATTCTAATGTGGCCCCCCAAGTATATCCGTGTGTTATTTGTTTGTTTTTTTGTATACATCTTCAGCATGACAAATCCCGAGCACCGCTCTCATTGTTAGGATGTGTAACAGGGCGTGTAGCTGGGCATCTCTGCATCTGCAGTCTGCATCTGCAGAGCTCTGGAAATGTCACAGTACATATAATTGGCTCTGCATGCTGTCAGCTTCATAGCGGCTCTGGCAAATAGACTTGTGAACACGCCTAGCTACATGACCCGCTACACATCCTAACAATGATGCCGCGTACACACGATCATTTTTCGGCATGAAAAAAAAAACGTTCTGAAAAAATTTCGTTTTTCGGGTTGTAAAAAATGATCATGTGTGGGCAAAAACAATGTTTTAAACCCGCGCATGCCCAGAAGCAAGTTATGAGACGGGAGCGCTCGTTCAGGTAAAACTACCATTCATAATGGAGTAAGCACATTCATCACGCTGTAACAGACATAAAAGCACAAATCGTCTTTTACTAACAAGGAATCAGCTAAAAGCAGCCCAAAGGCAAATAGAACTTCCCTTTTAGAGTGCCGTCGTACATGTTGTACGTCACCGCGCTTTGTTCATAATTTTTCAAAAACGATGGCGTGTGGGCAACATCGTTTTTAATGATGAAGTTGGAAAAACTTTATTTTTTGGACATGCTGAAAAACTACGTTTTTTTTCATCCCGAAAAACGATTGTGTGTACGCGGCATGAAAGCGGCGTTTCATGCTGAAGGTGTATCCAAAAAATAAATAACACGCGGATATACTTGGGGGATCACATTAGAATGTATATGTAACTACACGCCCAACTACACGCCCGGCTACAGCCCCGCTCATCCTAACAATGAGAGCAGCGCTCGGCAAGCAGAGGCAGAGATTGGGGAAAATTTCACAGTGCCTGTGATTGTCATCTTCCTTGCGTGCTCGGGCACATCTACTTGTGAACACGCCGACCTTCCTTCCAGTCAGTGAGAGGGCTAAATAGCTAAGTAGACTTTGCTGCAAAAATACAAAAAAGTATATAAAACACCCAAGCTCATCTTTAGTGAGAGGCACTTGGAAGTCGGGATGACGCACTGCCTCGACTGATGGCAGTGACGTCAGCGGAGAGCGGACTTCAGATCGATCTCTGCTTAAAACTGGTCACAGGAGTGCAAAACAAATTGCACTCCTGTGACCCAGAGGAAAAGCCCAGCCTAAAAAGCTCAGGCTGGACTTCTCCTTTAAAGGGTATGTTAACCCATATATAAAAAACTATGCCAGTCCCTCTATTAGAGACTGGCATAGCACACTGTCACTAGTTTTACAAAACAAGTGCTGTAAATAACTAATATCAGCTGTCTTCAGGCTGCTGACATAAAAGCCCTGTCTTGGAGCTATAAAGTGGCCTGAAGACAGCTGATATTAGGTATTTACTATTGTGCTATGCCAGCCTCAAATAGAGAGGCTGGTAGTAAAAAATGTAATGATTTTAATTTACAAGCAATAGTGGTGGAAAGTGTGTGTGTGTGTGGGGGGGGGACAAATAACAGGGAGGAAGGAGGGGGTGAGGGGGAGAGAGAAGAGCAGAGAAGACAGCGTATAACGGAGGAACGCACTTAGACCACAGTGATCAGGAAGGGTATACCCTGGTTATCGTGGTCTATTTAGAGCGGGCATGCAGGAAGTGCAATATTCAGTTATTTTTACAGTTTAGAGGGGGCAGATTACACAGCACAAGCGCTGTGCTGTATAATCTGCTTAAAGGGACCAGAATATAATTTTTTGGGGGGGGTAAACACTTTAAGCATGGCTAGGATCTCCAACTTGTTCGTTTCAGATATGCACTCATCAGCCACTTTTAGGTACACCTGTTCAATTGCTTGGTAACACAAATTGCTAATCAGCCAATCACATGGCAATCACATGGCAGCAACCCAATGCATTTAGGCATCTAGACTTGGTGAAGATGACATGCTAAATTTCAAACATCAGAGCATCAGAATGGGGAAGAAAGGGGAATAATTTACTTTGAACGTGCCATAGTTGTTGACGGGCTGGTCTAAGTATTTAAAAAACTGCTGATCTACTAGGTCTTTAACGCACAGTCATCTCTAGGGTTATCAATTACCGTATATATAAAATATATATATATACAGAATGATCCCATTAGGGGTGCCTGGGACAGGTAGAACTCCCTGAGCGACAGACCCCTTAGTTCATTTCTATACCTCCCCTTCCCCTACTAACTAGCTCATAATCTTTCATTAATCAGCCCACTGTCGGGCTTCATAAAATCAAATGAGGCCTTGTTGCTGACACTATACTTATTTTGTTACATGTTATAATGATGTAGACCCAACCTTTTGTCATATTGTAATTGTATTCTGTCTGCTTCTGTATTTGAAAAATAAAAATCTATTGAACGTAAAATATGTATGTGTGTATATATATATATATATATATATATATATATATATATATATATATATATATATATATATATATATATATATATATATATATATATATATATATATATATATATATATATATATATATATATATGTATGTGTTTTACATTATAAAGCTTATACAGAAAATAGAAAACATATCCCCCTAATGGTAAAACTGTATTACCATCAGAAAAACGGCAAGATAATTTTGTAATGCAAAGAAAGAGATCCCAGGGACAACATCTGAGCTGGATCTAAAACTTGTATCAAACTTGTATCAAAATTCCCTTATGCCCTGTACACACGATTGGTTTTCCTGTCAGAGACCGTCAGATGAGAGCTTTTGTTTGGGAATCCCGACCGTGTGTATGCTCCATCTGACTTTTTCCAAGCAAAAAACTTCCAGAAAAAAATTGAGAGCTGGTTCTCTATTTTCCCAACGGAACAAATTCCTAGTGGAAAAACCGTTTGTCTGTATGGAATTCCGATGGGAAAAAAAATGCATGCTCGGAAAAAATTTGACGCATTTTCGGAAGCATTGAACTTGCCTCGTCGTAGTGTTGTACGTCAACGCATTCTTAATGCTCGAAAGTTCAGAGAACTTTTGTGTAACCGTGTATATGCAAGACAAGCTTGAGCGGAATTCCGTCAGTAAAACCATCCACCGCATAAAGTGTCAGCTTATGCAGACGATCTGTTGTTTTCGATGCCCAATCAACATGTCTCACTCCCTAACCTTGTGAGAGAGATCGAAAGCTATGGTAGGCTGTCAAACTTATGTAGCGCTCACCCCCAAAGGAGCCGCTGATTAGTTTGGGATCGGCGTATTAGGTTGCCCTCTTAATTTTGTCTAGGGGTGATACTTGTGAGTGTGGATAAAGAGCGAGTGTCCAGACATCAAATACGTTTCCAATGCTTTATTCCAAGGCCCAACACGGCCAACATCAACATGGCACACAATAGAGAAAGGTTGATGAGCATGGAGAGAACTTTAGTATCAGGCCTTGGATATGAAGGAGAGCAAACCTGCTCTCGGCAATAATTTAGCTCAACTCGTCGCCACTCCAGCTAGAGTGGGTAAAGTGCCCCCGGACAGGCGGTTGCCACGAGCCTGGCAGCCGGAGTGTCACTTGCAAATCACTGGGAGGAACAGGCCCCTGCCACAGGCTTAAAGATTTTAGGTATAAGGGATTGAATCCTCCCAGTTAGTTCAAATAAGGGTCACCAATTGACAGCTTTAGTGTACCTGTCATGCTACGTGGTGACCGGATCCTCGATGGTTCGTCCTGGCCTTCCGGACAACCTCTATCTCTAGGTTCTCCCCGAGCTGTTCTCCCACCGTACAGCTCCCAGCTTAGGATCCTCTCAGTGAAGGTCTGGGACCCAGAAAGTCACTGGGGCCCCTCTCAATGTCAGAGTGAAACTCTTGATGGCGCGAAGCTTCGGTCAAATAGGACACAGTGGCGGGGCCCATGGATGCGTGCACCTGGAATTGGGGCCCCGCACAGAACAGAACAGCTAATGGCGGTTGCCACAGATATACCCCCTCCCAGCATGCCCAACGAGGGAACCACTCCTCTGATTGGCTGCTGGGGAAAGGTGGGTCTGTCAGGACCCCTCTAGCGCCAACTGTCGCCCAGGGGTGGTAACGCACCCCTGGAGCGCAGACTGAACTACAGGACAGTTCTGAATTGACAACAGCCCGAATTTCAACAAATTGTGAATGGGGTTAACTAATCCTCCCATTCCCCACTAACTCTGGTGTAGTGCCCATACTGAAAGTAAGGTGGCGCTACACTTAAAAATAAACCATTCTAGAAGCGATGAGTGTGGCAATGCCCCTTCGATGTCTAATGCCGCGTACACACCATCACTTTATGTGATGAAAAAAAACGACACTTTCTGTGAAGTAAAAAATGACGTTTTTGAAACTTCAATTTTCAAAGACAAAGTTGCCTACACACAATCGTTTTCTCACAATGATCTTGCAAAGTGAGGTTACGTTCCACCACGTTTTACCATTGAAGCTTGCTTCATAAGTAGCTTCTGGGCATGCGTGGATGAAAAAACGTCTTAGAAAACGAAGTTTTTTGCAACACACGGTCAATTTCTGTGAAGTAAAAAGTGCACTTTTGAAAAACGACACATAAAATTGAAGCATGCTTCAATTTTTTTTGGTCGTTTTTTACAAGACATAAAACGACGTTTTCCCCCACACACAGTCAATTAAAGTGACGTTTTTAAAAACGTCATTTTTTTTCATCACATAAAGTGATGGTGTGTACGCGGCATAAGACTATAGAACTACATTTTGGATTTAAATGGAAGACTATGCTAAAGTACTTGGGTACACAGATTCCATCAAGCTTAAAGAACATTTTTCAAAACAAATTTCCCACCACTCTATAACTCAGTAAGAACACTTTTAGATAAATGGCAACATGGATTCATGGTTTGGACGGAATAATATAGTTAAAATTAGTATTTTGCCCAAAATTTGGTATTTGTTTCAGGCATTGCCGATAACCATCCTTACGGCTTTTCTTCGACAAATGAGTACCCTCCTTATGAAATTCATATGGGCAGGGAAACGACCAAGAATTAAGAAAGATTTGATGATGTTACCCAAGTGCTTTGGTGGGATGGCAGTCCCAGACATCGCTAAATACTATCGAGCGGTCCATCTGGCAAGGTTGGTAGATTGGTGCAGACATTTTGGGGCAGATCCACAAAGCGAGTACGCCGGCGTATCTACTGATACGCCGGTGTACTTTCAAATTTCCCGCGTCGTATCTTTGTTTTGAATCCTCAAAACAAGATACGACGGCATCTGGGTTAGATGCGACAGGCGTACGTCTTCGTACGCCTTCGGATCTAAGATGCAATTCTTCGGCGTCCGCTGGGTGGCGTTCCCGTCGTAATCCGCGTTGAGTATGCAAATTAGCTATTTCTGACGATCCACAAACGTACGAGCGGCCGTCGCATTCTTTTACGTCGTCTCTAGTCGGCTTTTTCCGGTGTATAGTTAAAGCTGTTGTTTGGTGGCGTATAGTCAAACCTGCTATGGCCTGCTATGGCCGTCGTTCCCGCGTTTAATTTGACATTTTTTTTTTGTTTGCGTAAGTGATGGACGTAATTTACGTCCACGTCAAAACAATGAGGTCCTTGCGACGTCATTTAGCGCAATGCACGGCGGGAAATTTAGGGACGGCGCATGCGCAGTTCGTTTGTCGCGGGGACGCGCTTCATTTAAATTAAACACGCCCCCCCTACTCTCCGATTTGAATTAGGCGCCGTTACGCAGCGAGAGATACACTACGCCGCAACACTATGGCGCAAATTCTTCCAGGATTCAAACCAAAAAAAGTAAGTTATGGCGGCGTAGCGTATCACAGATACGCTGCGACGGGGAAGATCGTTGTGGATCTGCCCCTTTGATTATAAACGTTGGGTTGACATGGAGCAACAGTTTAGTCTGGTCCCCTTACGTAGAGCACCTTGGTGCTATACAGTATTACCGAGCTTGCTGAAGAAACATCCTACAATTGGCCCAACGTTACGAATTGCGGCGAAGGTCTGCCGAAATTCAAAGTTCTCAACTGGCCAATCACCCCTGTTTCCCATTCTGGGGAATCCAGGCTTTATTCCAGGAATGGAGGCGGGGAGCATTTAATAAACTTAAAGAGAAGGGTATTGTTCAGGTGTCACATTTTTTACAATCAGAAACCTGGCCAACTATCGATTTACTAATGAAACCTGGGGGGACCTTTGAACTAAGTCTCTGGCAGGTGTTTCAAGTAAATCATTTTTTGAGATCCCTGAGGCCACCATTAAACTTCCGGCGACAATTAACAACGTTAGAAGCCTATTGTGAAGATGAGAAACCACTATCTCGAGTGGTTTCTAAGATGTACGGGTTGTTGAATACCCCCCAGGGGGACTTTGTGATGCCAGAAATGAGTGAGTGGGAAAGAGACCCGGGGAGGGCTTTCATGCCAACCCAGCGTAAACACATCATCTTTTTGGCATTGAATTCCTCGGTATGTACATGAACCCAAGAATCCAATTATAAACTCCTAACTCAATGGTATTACACCCCAGTAGGGCTGCATACATTTTCTAAAGAAACCCCAGAGTGCTGTTGGAGATGTGGAATGGAACGAGGAACTTTGCTGCATATATTCTGGTCTTGTGAAAAAGTGGCTAGAGGTCCAGAGAATCTCTCGAAAATTTACAGAGTTCCCTATACCAGATAATCCTTCTTTTTTCCTGCTCCATTGTTCACAGATCCTGGTGCTGACTTACAAAAAATAGGTGTTGTGCCATCTGATTAATGTGGCTAAAAGCGGAGTAACCTTACAGTGGAGAGATACTAGAACACCCTCCATCACGAGATGGCTCAATAGAGTACGAGAGATAGGAGCTATAGAAGACTTGGTCCTTTCAACTCAAAATAAAAGAGAACAGTATATTAAAACATGGACAGGATGGAATCTATGTACTCTGATGAGGGGAAGAGAGTGCTAGGTGGGGAAAGTATGGAGTGAGGAGTCCCCAATATGGGGCCCGTACCTGTACATGAGATATAATAAGAAGGTAGTCCCTCCATCTCTTGGTGGGGTTTGGGGGGGGGGGGGTTTTGGGGATTCCTTTTTTTTTTTTTCGGAGAGGGAGGGATGTGTGGGGTATGTAAGGAAGGGGAAATAAAGAGGTAAGGGTGAATGACAGAAATAAAAATAAAAGTAAATTTAGAGATGTGCGCAAGGTGGATTAAGAATTATTTTTAGTATAACTATTATAGGGGAAGATAAATATAGATATGTTCCTTGGGTTGTAATATGATTATGTATCCCCTCTTTTTCTTGATAATTCCTCTTTGTTTTCTTGGATATAAAAATAAAAATAAAAGATATGAAAAAAAAAGAAACCATCCAACTTTTTTCCGACGGGAAATCCGGTCGCGTGTACGGGGCATTAGTCTCTCTCTTCCACAGGATATAAATAATATGATAATATATACTGTATAATATTTATGTACTTTTTTTTTTAAATAGGTATGTGTAGGGATTAGGCTTAAAGTGGTAATTTTAATCACCTAAGGCCCCGTACACACGACCAAACATGTATGCTGAAACAGTTTCAGCATACATGTTTGGTCGTGTGTAGGCGCGAGCGGGCCGAATTCCAGCAAACATTTGCCCGCCGGGCCTTTTCCCAGCAGACAAATATTCCTGGACGTGTTTTAAAACCGTCCGCTGGAATCCTGCCCGCTCGGACATGTACGGTCGTCAGTACAGACCTAACGTACATGTCCGAGCGCCCGCCGTCCCTCGCATGCGTCGAATGACTTTGACGCATGCGTGGAAGCCTTTAAATGGCAGGCCCGCCCACGTCGCTGCGTCATCGTCGCGGCGACGACGCGGACACGCCCCGCGTATTGTTTACGCGCGGACTTCTGTACGATGGTTAGTACAGCCATCGTACAGAAGCCCTCTGGCAGACATGTATGGTGAAAACGGTCCGACGGACCGGTTTCATCGTACATGTTTGCTCGTTAGTACCCGGCCTAACTGTCCACCATTTTTTAAGAATTGCAGCCATTTTAAGTTTGATCTTATTATGTCTCAAAAGACAAAGTTCTGCTAATATAGAATTTACGTAGTCATTACAACTCTACTACGTGACAACTTACAAGAACATATGGGGCCCTTTTCCCTGGAACCCCACACCCTCAGGGCATATCTCAAGAAGAACAGATCTGACTTGTGCAACTTTTTACTTGCTAATGATGGTAAACATGATGTGTAAAAATGATAAAGCTGTACAATGAATTTTTGGGCAGTCTTTTGAATAGCAAGCAGACCCCCCACACGTGTGTACAGCGTGTGTTAAATAAATGTATTTGATTTTGACTACCACGGACATTGGTTATCCTAGACAAAATGTTGCGGTTCAGTCCAATGGTTTAAGCCTTGAACTTCCAGATCTTCCTAGCAACTTGAACTTTTCAAATAAGAGGCGCCTCAGTGACTATTTTATCACTATTATGTTTTGGAAATTCTGTGGTTGGGCAGGTATGGAACCTCAAGTCCATACACCATTCAAGAACCTCCTGTGAGTAGTTATTTGTTTCATGTTTTATCTGTCTATGTCTGAATTAACGTCCAACCAACTTTTTGAATGTGTTGGTTCCTAGAATTAGCTACCTGTAACGGAACCCGTCCAATGCTCTGCTTGAGTGCTTCTGTCGGTACACTGCTTCCTCCAGTCTGAACATCAGAGATCAGATATTATAGCTGATCGTAGAACTGATTGTTGTATGCGGCCCCCACTGCTAGGATCTGCGTGAATGGAGACCTCTCTGACTCTTTCACTTTGTTTAGAGGCACAAGACAGGGGTGTCCATTGTCACCCCTGTTGTTTGCATTGGCCCTTGAACCGCTGGCAGCTCTGATAAGATCGTCCCCATCGATCATTGGCTTCAGTAGGGGTTCAAGCATGGAAAAGGTTTCCCTTTACGCGGACGACACATTACTATACTTAGGGGATGTGAATACCTCCCTTACTGCAGCTATGGAGTTGATTAAACATTTTGGCTCCTTGTCAGGATTTTCAATTAATTGGAGTAAGTCTGTCCTTTTGCCTGTAGATGGCCCAATTGCTTTGCTGCCGGATGCTGCAAGGTCCCTGAAGGTAGTCTCTTCTTTTAAATATTTGGGGGTTCAGGTATTGGCTAATCCACTGACGTACCTAGAGGAGAATCTCCTGCCTCTTTTCAAAAGATTACAAATGACATGTAACACTTGGTGTAAACTCCCGCTTTCAGTTATAGGTAAGATAAATCTAATGAAAATGGTGTGGTGCCCTCAACTATTATACATCATGCACAATTCTCCTCAGTGGATACCCTGCAGATGGTAAACTTGAATACATACTCTATTTAGGTCTTTGATTTGGAAGAAAAAATGTGCCCGTATTAGGCTTTCAACATTACAATATGATAAAGATCAGGGAGGAGCTGCAGTCTCTAACCCCAAATTTTATTTTGTTGCTTCTCAGTTACTGCATTTGGGTGGGTTGGGGTATTTAAATTAATCTGACTATTGAAAATCTGTTACGAACAGGGTCTCGAACACTTTAGTGCTGGCGTGTTTGGAGGCGGGGTTTCCTCACCTGCCACAGGCGGCGCCTACTGTAGTCCTCCTTAAAGTGGTTGTAAACTTAAATGTTTTACTTTTACCTACAGGTATAAAGAATATCTCCTAAACCTGTACGGTTTAGGAGATATTCCCCCCGCAATGCGCCGCTGATTGCAGCGGCGCATGCGCAGCGGGGATTCTCGGCTAAAGGACCGGCAGCCGCCGGACCCTGCCAAATTGAAGTCTCCCGCGCGCATGTGCGGGAGTGACGTCATCGCCGCTCCAGCCAATCACAGCGCTGGAGCGGCGATACTCGGAAAAAACATGCCGAGTCAAGATGACATCTCGCTTGGCGTGGACCAGGTAAGTTCCTCTCACCTCGTTCCAAGGTAAGTATTTCATAATGAGCTAATATGCGGTGCATACTAGCTCATTATGGCTTTTGCCTTTTTAGGTGAAAAAAAAAAAATTAATCACGGTTTACAACCGCTTTAAGAAATTGTGGTCCATGATGAGGTCTAATTTGCGTATCTCAGGATTTATTGTGGATACACCGCTTTGGGACAATCCCAACTTAGTAGGAGTGTCTAAGTTAGACGGCTTCCTGTCCTGGAGACTGGCCGGTATCTACAATATTGCTCAATTATATAATCAAAATATACTTAAATCATTTCAGGGGGTGACTGCCGTTTTCCTTACAGGCAGTGAGTGCCTGTTGAGGTGTTCCTTCAATACTTTCCTGGACTCGTGGTGGATACTGTCTCCCTCTTTGGGATGAACAAGGCCTGGTTGAAGTCAGTCTTAGTTAAGAATTTGTATGAACCATGTTTCCTTTCTGGAATGACTGTTGTGACTTTTATTTGGGTTCAGTTTGAAGTGACACACAGAACATCTTGCTAAGTACATTTTATGTGGGTGAGAAATGTGCTGTTTTTGTTTCTTCTTTTGTTGTTCATCATGTATGTGCATATCATGTATGTGCAATATAAAACTCAATAAAATATAAAAAAAAATGCAGTCTCGCCAGCGCCCATCAAATGCAGCCTCACCAGCACCCATCAAATGCAGCCTCACCAGCACCCATCAAATGCAGCCTCACCAGCGCCCATCAAATGCAGCTTATCAGTGCCCACCCAATGCAGCCTACCTATGCCCACCAAATGCAGCCTACCAGTGCCATGAAATGCAAGCTAAATATCCCACTACATATACGTTTGATAGCTATGTCACAAGCTGGGAGTCTCAGGGATACATATAAACCTCAACACAATGATTTAGAAAATACTTCCAATACATCTGGTTTTGTATACACAGAGAATAGACAAAGAGCTTAAAATAGAGGATTATAAATGATCTGAGGAACCCAGGCTGGAGCCAAAGAATAAGTACTGCAGTATGACCCCTTAGGGAGAGAGAGAGAGAGAGGGGATAATCACTATGGTATAAGGAAGAATTATTGCACATCAAAGGCAGGAAGGATCACCGTGGTACATTTAAGGCAGGAAGGATCACTATGGTACATTTAAGGCAGGACAACTATGGCACCTGGAATACTATGACACATGAAAGGCTGGAAGACTATGGGACTTGGAAGGCAGGAAGACTGTGGCACATGGAAGACTATGGCAAATGGAGGGCTGGAAGGCTATGGCACATGGAAGGCTGGAAGGCTATGGCACATGAAAGGCTGGAAGGCTTTGGCACATGAAAGGCTATGGCTCATGGGAGGCTGAGAGGCTATGGCACATGGAAGGATGGAAGACTATGGCACATGGAAGGCTGGAAAACTATGGCACCTGGAAGGCTATGGAACATGGAAGGCTATGGCACATGGAAGACTATGGCACATGGAAGGCTATGGAACATGGAAGGCTGAAAGGCTTATGTTTCTGGTTACAGGTTATATTGTTAGGGTAATATGATCACGAGGGGGGGGGGTGTCCTCCTGGGTTGCACTTCTTTGTTTTGGTTGTTATTTTTAATTTGATGTTAATTTCACCATACAGCCTATTAATTCACTTGCACTTTGTGATACAGTGCTGCTCTTTTTACTTGTCCATTCTACCCGGGTCCAGTCTATCCCTCCCTGGTTATTCACACTGTCCGATCCTGTGAAGTGGTTGGCTATATGTCCCTATGTCTCAACTTAATATTCTCTTTTGGAATACAAGGGTGTTTGCACTCGCCTATAAAGCGATCCCTGGTATTCCAATTTCTAAAAATGCATGCCCCTCATATTTGTGTACTCCAAGAAACTCATCTGTTGGGTAGCAAGACCCTTAGCCTTAAAAAATGTTGATCAGGCACCAATACTGCTCAACTTACTCTAATTTCGCAAGAGTGTCCTAGTGTACAAATCACTGCCTTTTAAATTGTTGGATCTGATATTGTACCCAGATCGACATATGTCCTATTACATGCACAAATTGAATGCTCCATAATGATAATAGTTGGTCTGTATCTGCCTCCACCAGTTTCGCTCAAATTGCTACATAAGGTGAACTCCCTAATGGCTGAGTACACCATGAACAATATTATTGTACTGGGTGATTTTAACTTGGTCCCTGACCCGGGCATGGACAGGCTTACCACTGAGGGCCCTTACCACTCTTATTGCAAGCACCCCTATACCCGGGCCTATACATGCAACTCAGAATCTTATAAGACATTCTCACGTATTAACTTGGCCTTCGTGGGGGTACGGTCTGTCCTGCCCAGAGTCACGGAAGCCACGATTCTGCCAAAGGGGTTAGACATGTTGGGTGGCCCCTCAAATGGATTGTAGAGGCTCCCTAGATTTATGTTTAGACCCACAATTTAAGGAACATCTTGTGACTTATTGGAGTTTGAACACCGCCTCTGATGCAGTAGTGTGGGATGCCTTTAAGGCATTCATGAGTCGGCAGTACCAAACTATTATTGGCAAGGTATGGAAGATGTGTTAAATTGACCTAGTTCGGGCTGAGGCAGCGGCTAGCGATCAGAAGGTGTTGTATATCCGCACTAAAGACCCTCAACAGCATGCTCGATTACAAACCCTGACTAGAGAGGTTCTCCTCTTCTTAACAGCCCTGACAAAAAAAGCAACTGCTTCATCAATCCCAGCACATTTTTGAGCAGAGGGAGAGGAATGGGAAACTGTTGGCATTGCTGTCCAGAGAACATACTGCTGTGGCCAGTATATCGCAAATCCAATGCCATGATAACAGCATGCTCGATTACAAACCCTGACTAGAGAGGTTCTCCTCTTCTTAACAGCCCTGACAAAAAAAGCAACTGCTTCATCAATCCCAGCACATTTTTGAGCAGAGGGGGAGGAATGGGAAACTGTTGGCATTGCTGTCCAGAGAACATACTGCTGTGGCCAGTATATCGCAAATCCATTACCATGATGGGACCATGCTCCTCACCCTGACAGACATTAATAACTGTTTTGTCTCATACTATCAAAATCTAGTTCTCAAGTGCCATATGATGATAGCAAACTTAATTTCTACCTAGCGGACATAAATACTTCCTAAATCGTCACTTCTGTATATTGTGACAAATTGTACTCACCTATTACTCAGAAGCTGCAGAAGGCATTGGGGGCACTCTAATTGGGTAAGACTCCTGGTCCTGGTGGTATCCCAGTGGAATTCTATAAAAACTATGTGGAGGATTTACTAGTATACACTTCATGTTGGTAAAATCACTGGCAGTGGAGTTGCTTCCAGATTCCATGAGCGATGCAGTGATTGTTCTGATTCCTAAACCAGGAAAAGACCCTACATTGTGTTCCTCCTACCGCCCCATCTGTGTCAGGGAAATGTCTGCAGAAGGACTGGCAATGCTGCCCATATCCAGCATGGATGCCTATGAAGAACCTCTGTACGCACTGGTGCATGCATCGCAAACAATGTAAAAATGACACTGGCAGGGAAGAGGTTAACTGTGTTCCCTGGGTGTGTTCTAACTGTAGGGGGGATGGGCTGCCAGGGACATGACAGAGATCACTGTTCCCGATGACGGAGAACAGTGGATCTATGTTGTGTGCCCTGTCAGAACAGGGATTTGCCTTGTTTACAAAGGCAGATCCCCGTTCTGCCTCTGTACTAGGCGATCGTGGGCCTCTGGTGTACCCACAACTGTGCCTGTGCGAGTCGACATACTGCTACAGCGATTCATGCAGGAGTGACAACCTGCCACTGTATAACGATGTTGGCTGGTCGGCAAGCAGTTAAATTGCGCCTTTTTGAGAAATCGTGAAAATAAGGTACGCAAACGTTTCTTAGAAAATCTGGAGGTTTTCCTTTTTCCCTTACAGCTTTCAGAATTTGTAAAAGACCCATAAAAAACCATACATTTTTTGAAAGCACATGGCCAGTAGAATAAAAAGAAGGTGCTACTGATTTTTACGGCAGCGCAATATTTGCTCAAATGTTTATCAAATCAATATTTTCGCAAAAAATACACTAAAAACCTTACTAGTGGATTCATACATGGCAAAATGTACAAAATTCCTACTAAATTCCTAGTAAATCTAAAAGTTAAAACTGTATTGAGTTAATAAATAACACATATTTGTACATTTTAAATTGCAATTTTTTGAGAAGTTTTTGGTGAAAACTGATGGTACGCAAAACTGTAAATAATAACAATTTACTCAAAAAATCTGGAGGTTACCATTTTTCACTTACAGCTTTCAGAATTTGAAAAGACCCCTCGAACTAGACATTTTCTGAAAGCAAATGACCTGTCAGATAATACAAGGGGCTACTGATTTTGTGGGCCCCACAATAATTGTGCAAATATTCATCATTTTGCTATTTCCACTAAAAAAGACACTACAATCATTAATAGTGCACATAAAGACAACATAAGTTACAGATTTCCTGCTAAATTGCTTATAAAGCATCGTTCACATGTGGCATACTAAAGTGTACGTCCATGGAGGGTCATGTTTATCGCCATGTTTACCCACACAGGGATGCACAAGTTTTCCGTTTATCCCCGTACAGGCAGTACCATTTATCTCAATTGGGATGCAGCAGCTGCACAGGCATAGCTGCTGTTCTCAATCTGACATCCATGTGGGAGTGGGTACATGATCCTGAAAGCAGACAGTGTGTGCTGAGAGACATGCATGCAGACCTACATGGATGTAAAACTGGGAGCAACGGCTCTGTTCGTGCAGTTGCTACATCCCAAATTACATCAATGGGACTGCCTGCACAAAGATGCACGGAACACCTGTGAATCCCTGAAAAGGTACGCTGTGTATGCCCTGTGTGAACAAGGCCTTAGGACCCTTTCCCACAAGCACATCAATCGGGTCTAAAATCATATAAAACAAACAGTTCCATGATTGACATATTCACAAGTTTGTCACCGCTTTTATATTAATGATAGTTCACATGCTTTCTGTCTAGCCAGAGGGGTCTGGCCATACTATATATACTGTACTATATATTATACAATTTTATGGTTTAGGATTGAGGCTTGAGCCACATACCATAATGAGGCTTGAGGTGCAAGCCATAGGTGCCATCTTTACAAACAGGAAGTAGTTTGTTTATGTCTCTGGCAATAGTGGAGCTGGCTCTCATTAGGGGGTACCTCTATACCTATAAATACGCAGTGGACACAATGGACCAGCACCCCAGATGATGTCTTACTAGGAGAAACGCATTGGGAAGGGCTCTGCTGATGCCACTGCGTTATTTTTGATCCTATTTGCTTTTACTTGTCTTCTCAAATGCGAGTGAACATTTTATATTTTATTTAATAATTATTTTAAACGGAATTATACTATGTGGCCCAATTTCTCTCCTTAAAGTGGAGGTTCACCCTAAAAACAAGTATTTTCAATTTTGACCATATTTTAATTTTGTCTCTAATTCTGCCTACTAAGGGAGTGAGGTTAAGAGTGACATATTCGAGTGGCTGAGGGGTAACCCAGACACCCAAATATTTGAATTTAGTCGCCACCGGGATGTTCTGCAGCGTGGGGCCCGACGGATTCGCCGAGTCCAAAAGCATTATTGCGGACTTGGTCCAATTAATCAGTAGGCCAGAATAGGATCTGAAGGTCTGAACCACCGACATCGCCTCGCGAAGGGAACCCGACGTATCGCCCAATAACAACATGGTGTCGTCCGCGTAGAGCATAATCTTTTCATGCGTCAGTCCATACTTAAATCCTGTAATCAGAGGGTTGGAACGCACCAGAGCTGCCAACGGTTCTATGGCAACCGCGAACAACAAGAGTAACAGGGGGCACCCCTGCCGGGTCCCCCTATGCAGCGGGAAGGGAGAAGATACTCTGCCCTCCTCCCTAATGACTGCCAAGGGGGAGTCGTACAGGAGCCGCACCCAGGACTGGAACACCGGTCCGAATCCAAATCTGGTCAGTGTCGCCCACAGGAACTGCCATTCTATGCTATCAAAAGCTTTATGGGCATCTAAAGACAACAATGCTCTATCCCCCATATTATCCGCCGACGACTGCATATTAACGAACAGTCTCCTGAGATTAATAGCTGTAGATCTCTCCGGTATAAATCCTGACTGATCTGTGTGTATGATTGCAGCTATCACCTTATTCAACCTTGTTGCTAAGACCTTTGTTAGTATTTTTATATCGCTCTGCAGTAGCGAGATTGGCCTATAGGAGCCAGGATCTAGTGGATCCTTTCCAGGTTAAAGTAGTAGGACTATACTTGCTTGTCTCATGGAGTCCGGGAGCCGCTGTGACTCCCTGGCCGCGTTCAGAGTGTGAAGCAGTTTCGGGAGCACAACATTCCAATACTGTTTGTATACTTCGATCAGGATGCCGTCATCCCCTGGTGCCTTAGCATTAGGAAAAGAATTAGCCGCCTCTATCATCACCTCAATGGTAATAGGAGCCTCAAGGGACTCTGCCTGGGACTCCGTTAAACACGGTAGTTCTATCCCCTGCAGAAAATCCAGAGTCTCCTCCCCAGTGTGTGTTTTCTTCGATTCATACAGGTCAGCGTAGAATCTGACCAGTTCCCTCATCTCCCGATCAGGAGTGTTGACTAGTTTTCCTCCCTCTGCCCTAAGAGCTCCAATGGACGGGGACGTCTGTTGTGATTGGACTATCTTGGCCAGGAGTTTGCCCGTCTGTTCCCCCTCTTCATAGAAAGCCATTTTGGAAAAGAACCGTTTCCTGTCAGCCCTAGAGGCGTCAAGTCTAGTCAATGCGTCCTGTGCTGCTATCCATGCCTCCCGAGAGCCCTCCCCCGAGTTGGCAATATACTCTGCCTCCAAGCGCCTAACCATCTGTGCCATCTGATCCCTTTGTTCAGTTTTGTTGTGCTTAATGGCGTTTACCTCCGCAATGAAAATTCCTCTCAAAAAGGCCTTAAAAGCATCCCAGGCAGTGTCTGTACCAGGATGATCTGCATGTCTCTGCCAGTAGGCCACAATATCCTTTTAAATTTTTTTATGTGAGGGGAAGAGGTTAAGCCAAAAGGCATTAAGCTTCCACGGTGCACGCGGAAGGGTAGTAAGAGGCCTAACCCTCAGGGAGAGCAGGATGGGGGAATGATCCGAGATGCACCGAGGGAGATATTGTATATCCTCGACATACTGAGTTGCCGAGGATGAGCACACACATTGATCTTTCCTGGACAGAGACATATGCGTCTTGGAGAAGCAGGAAAACTGCTTCTCTAGGGGGTTCCTCAGTCTCCAGGGGTCCACCCATCCCACCTCCTCCATGAACTTCGCCATGGCCGTCCTTGTCGTCCCCGGGGCTCCCCCCGGGACAGGGTGTCTATCCAAGTATGGGTTCATAATCCCATTGAAATCCCCCACCACCACCAATGGGACACCAGGGTTACACAGCTGAAAGGTCAAGAGGGTACGCAATATTTGAGGGCTGAAAGGAGGAGGAACATATACTGCAGCAAGAATGAGCGTCAATTGGTATACTTTGCATAATAAGAACACATATCACCCCTCCTGATCAATCCTAGAGTCTATCAGCTGAAAGTCCAGGGACCTGTGTATCAATACACTCGCACCCCTTGAATATGAGGTGTGAGTGGAGTGATATGTCCAGCCTGCCCAAGCAAACCCCATCCATGACGTAGTATCTGGAGTCAAATGAGTCTCCTGTAGGACACATATAGCTGGAAAATGTTTCCTCGGGGAAGAGGATACCATAGTTTGTTTAAGTGGATCCCCTAGACCCCTTACATTCCATGAAATTACAGCAATCCCCGCCATCATGTCCCAGTTAAAATAGCATTACATGTCATATCAAACCTCCACCCGCAGCAAACAGCATATAATATTGCTAATGCAGAACAAGCGTCCTCCTGGGAGGTCAAAAACAATAATGCAAAACAGACAAAAAATAAAAAAAGTAATAGAGCATGGGTCGATAGCATCAAACAGTCAGACAAACCCCAATGTGTAGTGGTTATCAAAACCTCACCGCTTAGATCATGCATAGTCAGGGGAGCTTCAGTCCTGCGGTTGGGGACATGATTCTGAAGTAACAGTCCTTCTGGGTGTGAGAAGAGGAGAGTAGCATCCAAAAAACAAAGAAAAATCAGTAGAACCAAAAAAAACAAAAAACACAGCAACTTTGCAGCGCACTGCTGCTGGGCAAAACCTGTGCCCCTTTCCCGCCACAGACGCAATGTGCAGCCTGTGGCCCCCAATCCTGTGCCGTCTTGGGCACTTCGTATGCGATCCGAGTCGCATGTAGAACCAGGAAAGTCAGCAAGAGGAAACAAAAAAAAAAACAGTTCGCTCAATTCCTGGTTAGAAACAAATTTTGTATAAAACCCTTTTTCCTCTGCATATATTTTTCTCCCGGTCCTGCGACCATATGGACGATGGCAAAAGAAAACCCAACAGTCTTGGGTGAGAAACAGAAAAGTGAGCCGTCTTACCTCCACTCTACTCGGCCCATCAGATCAGGATAAATCAGTCCGCATCCGCCTCCGGTCCCTCCGCCTGGCGAATCAGATGCTCATTCATATCCAGCCACGATGAGGCATCCGCCGCCGATTCGAAAAACTGGGCCCTGCCACCTGCAATAATTCGGAGTTTAGCAGGGTAAAGCATTGCGTAGTTAGCTCGCAGGCGTTGCAATCTCCTCTTTACTTCTCCAAATTTGGCCCTGGGCCTCTGCACATCCGCCGAGAAGTCGGGGTAAAAGGACACCCTCACTCCATTAAATTGAATGTTGCGACGTTCTCTGGCCAGTCTCAGAATAATTTCCTTGTCCTTAAAGTTAAGTAGTTTGGCAAGCATGGTTCGTGGTGGGTTGCCAGGGGGGAGAGGTCTGGGTGGTACTCTGTGCGCCCTCTCCACTGAATAGAAGGGCGTAAAGGCATCTTTGCCAAAAACTTCTTGCAGCCAGGCTTCCACAAATGCGGTGGGGTCCCGGCCCTCCGTTTTTTCAGGGAGGCCCACTATGCGGACATTGCTCCTCCTCAAACGGTTCTCAATGTCTTCGTTACGGTTCTCATTAGCTATCACTGTTCTGGCCGTGACCTGCAGTTCCCTAATGAGGGGGGCCATTCTATCTTCCACCTTGCTAACACGGCTCTCCACCGCCGTGGTGCGGTCCCTGATTTTTTGGAAGTCATGGCGGATCAGCCCCACCTCCTCCTTCAATCCCCCAAAATGTTGCTGCAGAGTCTGCACCGAGGCTGTACACTTATTAACCGCTTTTAATATCTGAGCAAGCGTGGGTTGCTCCGCGCCCTCGTCCTCCTCCACCTCCCCTGTATGAACTTCAGGTGTAATTTAGGCTGAGGCCTGTTGTGAGGCCTGGGCAGAGCAAGGCCCCGGCATCAGTGCATGGAAGATGTCTGGCGTGGCATCCAGCTCCTCATCCGAGGGACGGTCTGCTAGGCTATTAAGCTTCTGTGCATAGTACACCATATCCTTAGGGACCTCCTTCCCCTGGGCTTTAGGTGTCTTGGGGGGGTTCTTACCCATGTCTCTCTTATCTTCTCGTGCTTTCCAGGCTGCCGCGGCGCCATTTTGCAAGTCCTGCAGCTCGTCTCCCTTGAGCTGTTTGCGGGTCATCATGCCGGTAATCGGGCGGACGAGCGTAGCGATGTGTTCCCTGAGTGCGGCGGTACTACCAGGCCGTGTTCGGTGCCGAAATCGAACAGTATTTCGGCCGGGAGAAGGATCACTGTCGGATCACTGTCAAAATTTCAAGCCCTGAGCTACTAGCCAGTCCTCAAGAGTTACTCGCCACCAGTTGCCCCACCTAATTTATACACTGCTCCACGCCTAATTGCGCCCCTTAACACGTCCTCGTAGATTATCTCATGGAATGACACTGTTAAATGTTTTATGCAGAATCAAGTTACACAATTAAATATTACCAAAAACAACTTTAACAAAATGGGACAGGGCACTGGGGACAGACCAGAGGGACAGGGCACTAAAACTGGATCTCTTCCCCATTCTCTTGCTGTCTCCTCTGCAACTCCCATTCATCAGGAAACAATTAGTCTGTTTAGTAAATAATTACAAGAAAGCTTGCTATAGAATGATCATAATTTGGCCAGTTCAGAAATGACCAGCCAAACTTTGATCACTGTGTGCCTGTCCCTGTTCTACAAAAGTCAATTATTTGACTGAATCTGTTAAAAAGCCCACTGGCGGAATGGAAAAAAAATATGCATCTATGGCCAGCTTAACCACTTGCTTACTGGGCACTTAAACCCCCCTCCTGCCCAGACCAATTTTCAGCTTTCAGCGCTGATGCACTTTCAATGACATTTGCACGGTCATACAACGCTGTACCCAAATGAAATTATTTAATTTTTTTCACACAAATAGAGCTTTCTTTTGGGGGTATTTATTTTTGCTAAACAAACAAAAAAGATGGAAAAAAAATAAATAAATCATGTTTCATATTTTGTTATAAAATTTTGCAAACAGGTAATGATGGGCACAGATAAGGCGGTACTGATGGGGACAGATAAGGCGATACTGATGGGCACAGATAAGGCAGCACTTATGGGCAACGATTAGGTGGCACTTATGGGCACAGATAAGATCGCACTGATGGGTGGCACTGAAATGCACTGATAGGTCTTTCTGATAGGGGGCACTGATGGGCACTGGTAGGTGACACTTATGAGGCATTGACTTGTGACATTGATAGGTGGCACTGTGGGCACTGATAGTTAGCACTGATGGGTGGAACTGGTAGGTGGCACTGTTGTGTATTGGTAGGTGGCACTGACAGGTGGCACACATGGGCACAGATGAGCTGTCCGCAGCTTGAGTGCGGGAGGATTTCTATTGACGGGCTTCCGGCAATTCAGGTCCGCACTGTAGCCGTCATTCGGCTATAGCGCAGAAGTGAAGAGGTTAAACTATAACTAAAAGGAAAACATTTTTTTCGTTTTGGAAAGAGTGCAGAGGGATTAGAATGCCTGTCTATTTTTATTGCTGTCTGTGCCCCTGTTAAGAAGATTTTCCCTATTTGTCATGTTTACCATTATCATTGAAAGTGCAAGTAAAGACATATCCCAAATTTTAGGTTGTCCTCAGAAAGACATAGAGGGGAAATCTCCCAATGGGGAAACTAGTTCTGGTAACCTAGGGGTCCCCAAGGAATTTCCTTAATTTGCAGGGATTTCCCCTCACTTCCTGTTTGGCTATAGGACAGAAAGTGAAGGGAAATCTCTGCAACTGGACACAAATGATGAAAAAATATCTCACAAGGGTTATAATCCTTCCTTGCTCTATCCAAAATAAAATAAAAATAGCCTATAGTTCTGTGTGTCATTAAACCCAATAACAGTTTATCATTCCCCAATCATAACTATATATGGCTTTGTTTTTTATAAAATGTTTCAGTATTGGACTTCTTTGTTCCTGGTGGCAATGATCTGCAGGCAGATCTGGCCTGTGCAGCATTGCCACCATGGTGTGCATGCACAGCATATGTCCCATTTAATCTCTCAGCAGTTCATGTCACAGGCATACTCTTAGCAATGTAGGAAGTACCGCCCCTGCTGAGATGGGAGTAACAACATGACTGATAGCAGTTCCTCCATCACACATCGACTACCATGGGAATTCTCCATTGATATTGGTAGACTCGATCAGAGCTGGCATTGGTCGCTCACTGTGGAAATTCACACATGCTTTCCAGGCTACAGCTGGAGCATCCAAGATGATCCCCCACACATTCCCCAGCCTAACAAACCAGTAATATTTTAGACAAGGATGAACTGTACAAACTATATGTATTCAGCACATAGTGGGCAGCACAGTGGTGCAGTGAGTAGCACTTTCGCCTAGCAGCAAAAAGGGTCGCTGGTTCGAATCCCGACCACGACACCATCTGCCTGGGGTTTGCATGTTCTCCCTGTGCATGCGTGGGTTTCCTCCCGGTACTCCAGTTTCCTCCCACATTCCAAAGACATGCTGGTAGGTAAATTGTATCTTGTCCAAATTGGCCCAGTATACATATGTATGACTGTGTGTCACGATCCTATGGGGTAAAATGACCGCACCAGCCAAGCAGAATCTGGCTGGAAAAAGCGCCCAGAGGCGATTCAGTTCGCATGAGTTGCGCTATAAAAGTCATTCATTCATTCAGTAAAAGTTTATGGTAAACATACCTTCTGTGATAACATGGACCTCATTTGACACAGCTGTGCCCAGTTCATTTCTGGCAGAGCAACGGTATTTTCCCTGGAAGTCCTTCATATTTCCATTGTAGTTGGAAATTATTAAAGTTCCAGAATCTTTTTTCTGTGTGACTCTTGTGTCATTTGGTTCAAACAGTACCCCATCCTTTTCCCACATATACCTAAAAAGGAAATGATAATAATAGAAATCCATTAAGAATGATGTAATAATGACATATTTTGTATTATTTAAATAACTAAATAGGCTTAATGACTTCATTATTAAATATTGATACTGTACAAAACAATGTTTAACAATGTTTTCAATGCCGCTGTCGGAATTTAGTTGCTACGTTTCCTTTTAGATTCTTTCTAAAAGTGCCCTATTGTGAAGAATCCAGAGCTTAGAAGTGAAAAGGCACTTTAAATCAGTTTTTTTATGCATTATTTTGTACCTCTATACTCACCTTGCATGTGCTCCTTCACTACACCTCTCTCCTCTGCAGCCAAAGAGAATACCCTGCTCTTCAGGGTGTGGTGGAGCATATGACCTACTCCCTTGCTCAGACAGTTTTATTTCCTTGCGCCAGACATGGCAGCATACATATGATATAGCTCCACCCCTATATCCACCCACAGGACCTGTTTAGCTCTATAAACGTCTGACTGAGAGCTACCTCCCCCATTCTCCTTTTTGTCGTCAAAAGGTCAACACCTACAGACTGTTAAACTCAGGATAAGTTCTTAACTGTTGATTATGTCGGATTCCGTCTGGGTTCAGCCTCTTCCAGTATGCAGTTCCACATCTTAGGCGGGTAAACACACCAACAAGGTGGGGAACCCCTTTTGGTGGTCTTTTGGGGTTGAGGTGTTCTCTAATCAGAGACGACAATCATCTTGTGGCATGCTTGCTTTAGAGTCTGGATCCAGCAGCTGGGACTGCATGATGTATTCTCTCCTATGGAACTCTTTCCAAGTCTGTCAATTTCTAAAAAACTTTTGTTTTATTTTTCTTGCTCTCATGTCTCTAAAAATCCCATACAACTTTTGTTGTCTGATTTCCTTTGGATTTGCCGGGACCATGTGGTGCAGGGGCCTGCCTGATTGCATAAAAATCGAGGCTCTTAAGGTTTGACCTCATGTTGTGTGGTTTTGGTAAATCTGAGGGAAAGAAATCTGCAGAGGATTATATCACGTGTAGCCAGCTTAAACATGTCCTTTTGTGTGGATGGGCGTTGGCCAGGGGCGTCGTTAGGGTGTAGCTTGGGGGGCTGGAGCCCCGAATGGGTCCCCAAAAAGGCCAGAGTCTATGCCGCATCTGATCACATTGTTAGCCCAGAGTCGAGCATCTGGGAGTCAGGACCTGATGCCGAAGGCCACTTTCGGCATCAGATTGGTCCTGACTCCCAGATGCTCGGCTCGGGGCTAACAATGTGATCGAATGCTGCCCTGCCTTCTGGAGCCTGCAGCGCCTATAGCGGGACGTGTGACGTCCATCATAGGCGCTGCAGGCTCTACGGCGGGAATTCCAATTCGGCCGCCTCACCACATCCCCGCTCAGGCGGGTGGCTCTCCTCGGCTCCTCTCTGACTGCCAGTGCCTGACCTGCTGTGACCGCACACCAAGGCTGAGGCTGCTAAGTGCTAAGGTAGGTCAGTGCACTGTGTGGAGTTGTTACTGATCTTTTTTTAAATTATATTACTTGTAAAAGCTCTTCATATAGGTTCACTGTGAACCTATATGGATAGCTTTTACAAGTAACATAAATTTAAAAAAAGATCACCTGTCTGTTCTTGGAAAATTCATATTCAGGTCAGGTAAGTGGGTCAGGTCAGTGGGTCGGGTCAGGTCAGTGGGTCAGGTCAGTGGGTCAGGTGAGGGAGTCAGGTGAGTGAGTCAGGTCAGGTTAGTAGGTTAGGTCAGTGTATGCAGGACAGGTCAGTGTATGTAGGTCAGGTCAGTGGGTCAGGTCAGTGTATGCAGGACAGGTCAGTGTATGCAGGACAGTTCAGTGTATGCAGGTCAGGTCAGTGGGTCAGGTCAGTGTATGCAGGACAGGTCAGTGTATGCAGGACAGGTCAGTGTATGTAGGTCAGGTCAGTGGGTCAGGTCAGTGTATGCAGGACAGGTCAGTGTATGCAGGACAGGTCAGTGGGTCAGGTCAGTGTATGCAGGACAGGTCAGTGTATGTAGGTCAGGTCAGTGGGTCAGGTCAGTGTATGCAGGACAGGTCAGTGTATGCAGGACAGGTCAGTGTATGCAGGACAGGTCAGTGTATGCAGGACAGGTCAGTGGGTCAGGTCAGTGTATGCAGGACAGGTCATTGTATGTAGGTCAGGTCAGTGTATGCAGGACAGGTCAGTGTATGCAGGACAGGTCAGTGTATGTAGGTCAGGTCAGTGTATGCAGGACAGGTCGGTGTATGCAGGACAGGTCAGTGGGTCAGGTCAGTGTATGCAGGACAGGTCAGTGTATGTAGGTCAGGTCAGTGGGTCAGGTCAGTGTATGTAGGTCAGGTCAGTGGGTCAGGTCAGTGTATGCAGGACAGGTCAGTGTATGCAGGTCAGGTCAGCGGGTCAGGTCAGTGGGTCAGGTCAGTGTATGCAGGACAGGTCAGTGTATGTAGGTCAGGTCAGTGGGTCAGGTCAGTGTATGCAGGACAGGTCAGTGGGTCAGGTCAGTGTATGCAGGACAGGTCAGTGTATGCAGGACAGGTCAGTGTATGCAGGACAGGTCAGTGTATGCAGGACAGGTCAGTGTATGCAGGACAGGTCAGTGTATGCAGGACAGGTCAGTGTATGCAGGTCAGTGTATGCAGGACAGGTCAGTGTATGCAGGTCAGGTCAGTGTATGCAGGACAGGTCAGTGTATGCAGGACAGGTCAGTGTATGTAGGTCAGGTCAGTGGGTCAGGTCAGTGTATGCAGGACAGGTCAGTGGGTCAGGTCAGTGTATGCAGGACAGGTCAGTGTATGCAGGACAGGTCAGTGTAAGCAGGACAGGTCAGTGTATGCAGGACAGGTCAGTGTATGCAGGACAGGTCAGTGGGTCAGGTCAGTGTATGCAGGACAGGTCATTGTATGTAGGTCAGGTCATTGTATGTAGGTCAGGTCAGTGTATGCAGGACAGGTCAGTGTATGCAGGTCAGGTCAGTGTATGCAGGACAGGTCAGTGTATGCAGGACAGGTCAGTGGGTCAGGTCAGTGTATGCAGGACAGGTCAGTGTATGTAGGTAAGGTCAGTGGGTCAGGTCAGTGTATGTAGGTCAGGTCAGTGGGTCAGGTCAGTGTATGTAGGACAGGTCAGTGTATGCATGACAGGTCAGTGTATGCAGGTCAGGTCAGTGGATCAGGTCAGTGTATGCAGGACAGGTCAGTGTATGCAGGACAGGTCAGTGGGTCAGGTCAGTGTATGCAGGACAGGTCAGTGTATGTAGGTCAGGTCAGTGGGTCAGGTCAGTGTATGCAGGACAGGTCAGTGGGTCAGGTCAGTGTATGCAGGACAGGTCAGTGTATGCAGGACAGGTCAGTGTATGCAGGACAGGTCAGTAGGTCAGTGTAAGCAGGACAGGTCAGTGTATGCAGGACAGGTCAGTGTATGCAGGACAGGTCAGTGGGTCAGGTCAGTGTATGTAGGTCAGGTCATTGTATGTAGGTCAGGTCAGTGTATGCAGGACAGGTCAGTGTATGCAGGACAGGTCAGTGTATGCAGGTCAGTGGGTCAGGTCAGTGTATGCAGGACAGGTCAGTGTATGTAGGTCAGTGTATGCAGGACAGGTCAGTGTATGCAGGATAGGTCAGTGTATGCAGGACAGGTCAGTGGGTCAGGTCAGTGTATGCAGGACAGGTCAGTGTATGTAGGTCAGGTCAGTGGGTCAGGTCAGTGTATGCAGGACAGGTCAGAGGGTCAGGTCAGTGTATGCAGGACAGGTCAGTGTATGTAGGTCAGGTCAGTGGGTCAGGTCAGTGTATGTAGGTCAGGTCAGTGGGTCAGGTCAGTGTATGCAGGTCATGTCAGTGTATGCAGGACAGGTCAGTGTATGCAGGACAGGTCAGTGGGTCAGATCAGTGTATGCAGGACAGGTCAGTGTATGCAGGACAGGTCAGTGTATGCAGGACAGGTCAGTGTATGCAGGTCAGGTCAGTGTATGCAAGACAGGTCAGTGGGTCAGGTCAGTGTATGCAGGACAGGTCAGTGCATGCAGGACAGGTCAGTGTATGTAGGTCAGGTCAGTGGGTCAGGTCAGTGTATGCAGGACAGGTCAGTGAGTCAGGTCAGTGTATGTAGGTCAGGTCAGTGGGTCAGGTCAGTGTATGCAGGTCATGTCAGTGTATGCAGGTCAGGTCAGTGTATGCAGGTCAGGTCAGTGTATGCAGGTCAGGTCAGTGTATGCAGGCACGGTCAGTGGGTCAGGTCAGTGTATACAGGACAGGTCAGTGGGTCAGGTCAGTGTGGTCAGGTCAGTGTATGCAGGACAGGTCAGGTCAGTGTATGCAGGACAGGTCAGGTCAGTGTATGCAGGACAGGACAGGTCAGTGTATGCAGGTCAGGTTAGTGTATGCAGGTCAGGTCAGTGTATGCAGGTCAGGTCAGTGTATGTAGGTCAGGTCAGTGTATGCAGGACAGGTCAGGTCAGTGTATGCGGGACAGGTCAGTGTATATAGGTCAGGTCAGTGGGTCAGGTCAGTGTATGCAGGACAGGTCAGAGGGTCAGGTCAGTGTATGCAGGACAGGTCAGTGTATGTAGGTCAGGTCAGTGGGTCAGGTCAGTGTATGTAGGTCAGGTCAGTGTATGCAGGTCATGTCAGTGTATGCAGGTCAGGTCAGTGTATGCAGGTCATGTCAGTGGGTCAGGTCAGTGTATGCAGGACAGGTCAGTGAGTCAGGTCAGTGTATGTAGGTCAGGTCAGTGGGTCAGGTCAGTGTATGTAGGTCAGGTCAGTGGGTCAGGTCAGTGTATGCAGGTCATGTCAGTGTATGCAGGTCAGGTCATTGTATGCAGGTCAGGTCATTGTATGCAGGTCAGGTCAGTGTATGCAGGACAGGTCAGTGGGTCAGGTCAGTGTATGCAGGACAGGTCAGTGTGGTCAGGTCAGTGTATGCAGGACAGGTCAGGTCAGTGTATGCAGGTCAGGTCAGTGTATGCAGGACAGGACAGGACAGGACAGGTCAGTGTACGCAGGACAGGTCAGTGGGTCAGGTCAGTGTATGCAGGTCAGGTCAGTGTATGCAGGACAGGTCAGTGTATGCAGGACAGGTCAGTGTATGCAGGTCAGGTCAGTGTATGCAGGTCAGGTCAGTGTATGCAGGTCAGGTCAGTGTATGCAGGTCAGGTCAGTGTATGTAGGTCAGGTCAGTGGGTCAGGTCAGTGTATGCAGGACAGGTCAGTGTATGCAGGACAGGTCAGGTCAGTGTATGCGGGACAGGTCAGTGTATGTAGGTCAGGTCAGTGGGTCAGGTCAGTGTATGCAGGACAGGTCAGTGTATGTAGGTCAGGTCAGTGGGTCAGGTCAGTGTATGCAGGTCAGGTCAGTGTATGCAGGACAGGTCAGGTCAGTGTATGTAGGTTATGTCAGTGTGTGTACACACACACGTAGGTCAGGGTATGTGTGTCAGGTAGGTCACAAAGCGCCACTCCACTGACCGCGCCCGAACCCCCCCCCCCCCCAGTGCCGGCTTGGCTTTGGGCTGAAGCCTCTGGTCTTTTTGGCACCTAGCAACGACCCTGGCGTTGGCTCTCCTAATTGTGCTTTATTTATTTTTTATTTGTACAGAGGTGAGAGTGGGCTGAGTCTCTCTCTCTCTCTCAGGTGCTCTATTTGCAGAGCACAAATGGCCAGGTAATGAATGCCTTTGCTATTCAGGCATCCATAGATGCAGCATCTCATTCTGAGGAATAGTCAATGACAGGTAAGTATTGCTATCCTAGTAATGGGGGATAGACTGGGGGGGGGGGGAGTAAGGAGCAATGTTGGGGTTTGCTCATATTTCCTTTATTTAAATGTGTTACTATTTGCAAAAAAAGGGGGTATATATTTATATTTTTCTCTCTCTTGCTTCCCTTATTTCTCTCTGTTGCCATGCAGTCCCCCTTGCACCTTTCGGTTCTTCCTCCAGCATGAGCCTAACATAACCAAGACCTCCGCAATACCAGGTAAGAGCCAACTTTTGGTAAGTAAGAAGATGCGGGAAAAAGAGTGGGTTCTGCCCTGACGAGCATGTCTTCCTGTCTATTGCAGTCCTGGTCGCTCACACACCTGCTCTAGGAGATCCAGAGGTCCTCTGGATCATCAGGATTTTTCCAGGGCAGAAAGTGACTCCTCCAGTCCTGGCAGACCCCAGTACAATGGGCGCAAATGTGTACATAAGTGTACTTAAGAGAACGCACACAGCCTATCCTGCGAGGGCTCAGCGCCCGAAAGGCAAATGTTGGTCATGTGGAGATGACCCTATGCCCGGAAAGCTACTTTGCAGCAGCTGCTTCAGGAAGCTTGCCAGAGACCAGGAGTATGAGAGTCAGCAGGTGTCTACCTTGCTCAAGAAAGTAGTCCCCAACTTCATGGCAGAATTTTCCAGTCATTTCGGGCAACCAGGAACAGAAGTGGACAAACAGTGTGGGCCCTGCACCAAGTCTAAACCAAGCCACTCAACCCTCTCTAAGGCTGCATTCACACCTGAGCGTAGCGTTTTTGATAGTTGTTTCCGACGTTTTGTCGCACGTATTCACACGTATTTGCGCATTTGCATACAGCGTTGTCCGACGTTTTTGAACTTCGTCGTTTTTTATTTTAGCCAATTGGAAAAATTATCATCTCTTTCATCATTTCTTGCCATGTTTTTAGATTTTTTTTAGCTTCTTCCTGGGTGAATATTTTATTTCACAGAACAGATAAAAGCGACAAAACGCCCATAGAAACGCTTGTTGTTGCGCTAGACGCTTGAATCAAGCGTTTTCATGGGAATACAAACGTTCAGAAATGCCCAAATCAGCCCAATTTGTGCAGGTCCAGAACTTGTTTGAGCTTTAGGTGTTCGGCTTCAGGCGTTTTGGAGTAGAGATGTGAACCATCTCCATTGATAATAATGGATTTTTTCCCCTCTAGCATTTTGGAGTTTCATGCTTCAGGCTACAAAACGCTCAGGTGTGAATGCACACTAAACTAGAGGGGTTCCAGGTACTTCAGGGGTGAATCCAGCCCAGCAGATTAGGCAGGCTGATTGCCCAGATCCAGTATTACAGTCAACTTTTCAGGCAGAGGGAGAAGATATTGCCTCGGCAGAGAATCATGAAGGTTCAGGCTTTGGTTTAGCGTTAATACCCCCATTCATTCTGGCAGTAAAAGCTGCACTGGAATAGGAGGATCCGGAACCTCCTCCAAAGAAGGAGAAAACCTATTATTAAACACCATACAATCTGATTTTAAATTGTGTGGCAATCGCTGCACAACACACATTAGGTGCCTTTATCCTTTCAGGACACCCCAAATGCCATGTGATTCTGCTGTGATAGTCACCTGGGAGAACGTGCCTTTAAAAACATTGGGGTAGATTCAAGTAGGGGAGTGCACTACTATGGCGGCGCAGCATACCGTTTTTACGCTACGCCTCCGTAAATTACTTGAGCTACGCTTCATTCACTAAGCATTTGCTCCGTAATTTGCGGGGGCGTTTCGTAAAAGTGGCCGGCGTAAGCGCGCGTAATTTAAATGATCCCGTAGGGGGCGTGGATCATTTAAATTAGGCGCGTTCCCACGCCGAACGTACTGCGCATGCTCCGTCGGGAAAATTTCCCGACGTGCATTGCGGTAAATGACGTCGCAAGGACGGCATTTGCTTCGACGTGAACGTAAATGGCGTCCAGCGCCATTCACGATTCACTTACGCAAATGACGTAAATTTCGAAAATCGCGAGGCGGGAACGACCTGTATACTTACCATTGGCTGCGCCTCCTAATAGCAGGAGCAGCCTTACGCAGAAAGCGACGAACGCAAACGACGTAAAACTCGAACGCCGGGTGCGCGTACGTTTGTGACTCGGCGTGAGTATGCAATTTGCATACTCTACGCTGACCACTACGGGAACGCCACCTAGCGGCCAGCGTAAGAATGCAGCCTAAGATACGACGGCATAAGAGCCTTATGCCAGTCATATCTTAGGCTACAGTCGGCGTATCGAGCTTTCTGAACAGTGGCGGCTGGTGAAGTTTTAGGATGGGGGGGCGCAATACCCCGCCCTTCCACATTTGGTCCCTCCCACTTCTCATAAGCCACACCCCTTATAGAATCCACCGCTCCGTCCCCTGTATTCCACTTGCTTCCACTCAATGTCAGGAGTATACAGCTCAGCGTCACAGCACAGAGTATACAGCCCCAGCATCACAAATCATGGTATATAGCGCAGCCTTACAGATCGGTGCAAACAAACTAAAATATGACACTGTTAGTAATGAAGGACTCGAAATGGGCAGGAGATTACTAGAGACTGCGGACATACTGCACAAGATTATCAGAAACTGCGGACATACTGCAAAAGATTAACAGAGACTGCGGACATACTGCACAAGATTACCAGAGACTGCGGACATACTGCACAAGATTACCAGAGACTGCGGACATACTGCAGGAGATTATCAGAAACTGCGGACATACTGCACAGGATTACCAGAGACTGCGGACATACTGCAGAAGATTACCAGAGACTGCGGACATACTGCAGGAGATTACCAGAGACTGCAGGCATACTGCAGGAGATTACCAGAGACTGCGGACATACTGCAGAAGATTACCAGAGACTGCGGACATACTGCAGGAGATTACCAGAGACTGCAGGCATACTGCTGGAGATTACCAGAGACTGCGGACATACTGCACAAGATTACCAGAGACTGCGGACATACTGCACAAGATTACCAGAGACTGCGGACATACTGCACAAGATTACCAGAGACTGCGGACATACTGCAGGAGATTACCAGAGACTGCGGACATACTGCACAAGATTACCAGAGACTGCGGACATACTGCAGGAGATTACCAGAGACTGCGGACATACTGCAGGAGATTACCAGAGACTGCGGACATACTGCACAAGATTACCAGAGACTGCGGACATACTGCACAAGATTACCAGAGACTGCAGACATACTGCACAAGATTACCAGAGACTGCAGGCATTACTTGTCCTGCGACTTGGGACTTAAACGTTGCATGACAAGTCGTACCCCATGATTTCCAATGAGAACCGTTCATATCTGTGCGACTTCAAAGTAGTCCCTGCATTACTTTGGTCCCACTTTGATGCAACTTGAGGTCCATAGACCTCCAGAATACACAGGCATTGCTTTAAATCGCATCAAAATTGCAGTAGAATTGTGCAACTTTCAGACTGCATTAGCCTGAAAGTCGCAAGATTCTGCCACAATTTTTTGGTGCGATTTTGCAGCGACTTGAAGCAATGCCTATGTATTCTGGAGGTCTATGGACCTCAAGTCACATCAAAGTGGGACAAAAGTAATGCAGGGACTACTTCAAAGTTGCACAGATATGAACAGTTCTCATTGGAAATCATCGGGTCCAACTCATCCTGCAACTTTCCAGTCCCAAGTCGCAGGACAATTTGCAAGCGGGGGGTGGTGTGGTGTTGACGGCCGATATTTTCCCTGCACATTAAGTATAAAAGTTTTTTTTAATAATGGGGTGGGGTAGTGTTACCGGCCGCTATTTGTGCTGTAATTAATTTTTACATAGAAAATAAGTGTTGTTAATAAGTGGGTAAATGAATTATAAAAAAAGTTGTTTTTAATAACCGGGGGGGGGGGGGGGGGCCCGGTTACTAAAAAAAAACTTTTTTTATAATTCATTTACCCACTTATTGCTAAATTGAATCAACTATTATAAAGAAACTATTAATAAGCTTAACTGTTAATAATATAACATTTAAAAAAAAAACATTGATTGGGGGGGGGGGGAGGGGGTTTTTGCCTGGCATTATTTTTGCTGAATATTAAATATAAAAAAAAAAAAATTTGGATTAAGCAGGGGGGGGGGGGGTGGAGGGTTTCAATTACATGCTAAAACTTTTTTTTAAATAAGCGGGGGGTGGGAGGGGGGTCCGGGTCCGCCGAATATTAGATAAAAAAAATTCTTGGAATAAGCGGGGGGTGGGGTGGGGGGGGCGGCCGTCAAATAGAAAAAAAAATGTGTTGAATAAGCGGGGGGGGAGGGGGGGTTGGATGCTGTCACCGAGGCATAGTACGCAGCTGGTGTTGTGTGTGGTGTTCCATACAACATCATAGCAGGCAGGCAGGCATAGCTCAGCTTACCTGCTCCTCTCCTCGGTCGGGCGCACTGAGCTCAAGCAGTCCCGACATCACTTCCTGTTTTGCCAGTGAGGTCAGAATGAGCACAGAGATGAGCGGGTGCACACTGAAAGCGGGTGCACCCGCTCGGCGATATCAATACTGTCCATCGCACCGGAAGCAAGTGGCGCGATGGAGAACGCCACAATGCCCATATTTTGGCTTCCAATGTAGCGCCGCGTCTGCAATCCCGTGATTGCACAGATGTGGTGCTACTCTTTCTGCACTGTGCCCGGCGTCCGGCTCGCGGACACAGTGCACATATGAGGCCCTTTTTTGGATTTTTTTTTTTTTTTAAAGGGACAGGTTTAAAAAAAATTTTTTTTTTTTTTTACTGACTGGGGGATGGGGGGCGGCGCCCGGGCGCCCCTATGGACGGGCTGCCACTGTTTCTGAATACAGAAAGTCGATACGCCGGCGCTACTTAGCAATTACGCTGCGTATCTATGGATACGCAGGCGTAATTGCTTGCTGAATCCACCCCAATGTGCAAAGGTGGTTGCCCCTAAATAGGAGCAAAAGTAGAACAACCAAGTAAATGGGCCACACCCATGCGAGTTGCAAAATTGTGTACATACAAATCGCTCTTTGAAAATCACATAGCAGGAACACTTGTCCCCTCTACGTGATAATATCAAATGCCTCTGAAAAGTGACCTAAGCACAGATTGCTTTTCAGTGCAATAGCAGATCCTGCTGCAAGTGTGAACAAGCCTTTAGGTTCCATAGGAGAACCTAAAGAAACAGGTAGCTACCTTTCCTCTTATGACAGAAATAAGAGGCCTGTTTCAGGAGGAATGGGGAAAAGGGGGAGAGAAAATCCTCCTCAACCAATAGGTTGCAGAAGTTGTATCCACTAACGGAGGAGGATGCGACTCCTTTATCTAATCCACCAATGGTGAATGCGGCAGTCGCCAGACTGGCCAAGAATGTGACACTTCCGATGGAAGACTCTTCCTCCTTTCATGATATCCTTGATTGATGCATTGACATGGACTTAAGAAAGTTTTACCTCACGGCAGGTGGTGCTTGTAAACCCATCATTGCTTTAACATCCGTAGCAAGTGCTATGCAAGTGTGGGCGCTGAACTTGGAGTATGCAATCAAAAACCAGCGGCTAAAGAAAAACCTCAGTTTTCCAACAAGGCTTCCTGATGCAGTGGAAGAGTTTGTCTATCCCAGCCAATCAGGATCACCAGCTGTAGGCACCAGTCTCTGGTGGTAGACTAAAAAAAAAGCTAAATGGCTTAATCCATTCGGGCCACAGCCATGGATCATTGTTACCACAGATGCCAGCACAGCAAGGTGGGGCCCACTTGTGAACAACTCAAGATCCAGGGCAGAGGGAAATTTCCCCCCCTAGTTTCCAATATTCTGGAACTCCAAGCAGCATTCATGGTGTTGCCCATCTTGCTGCCGCACATACAGGGTCACCCAGTCCTGCTCCATCTGGACAACACGGCAGCAGTGTCCTACATAAAGCGACAAGGTGGGGAGCACAGCCAATACCTCTTGAGAGAGGTGGAACCAATCATGACATTGGCAACAACAATATCTCCCTGATTTGAAGGCCATATATCTTCCAGGCTGTCAGAACTTGGAAGCAGATTGCCTATCCAGACAATTAATGGACCCCAACGAATGGTCCCTTCACCCCAAAGTGTTCAACACAGATCATCCACGAGTGGGGGTGTCTGCAAGATGGATATTTTTTCCTCCTCAACCATCTGCAAGGTGAGCCGGTTCCTCTCACGCTACCTCCATCCATTAGCGGAGGGGACGGATACCTTTACCTATTCTTGGGTTGGGAAACTGGCCTATGCCTTCCCTCCAATTTCTTTAATCCTGAAATTCCTGAGGAGATTTTTGACAGTCATCACAGGTTTTTCTTACAGGATTCACAGACCATGGGTCTCTCTGGCAATGGATCTTAGTGTGTGCACACCAATCACTCTGCCGGTGACTCCTCATCTCCTGTCTGAAAGAGATACCCTTCATCCGCAACCATCACGACTGACCTTAGCAGCCTGGAGATTGTAAAGCAGGGGTTACAAGACTTAGGATGTTCTCCAGAGGGTATTAGAACTTTACAGAGTTCCAGAAAGGGGTCAACCAATGCCATCTACTCCAGAATATGGAATAGGTTCATGAGCTTTGCAGCTGGACATCAGTCTGACCCTAGTGACCCAAATGTATCTCAAATCCTGTGTTTTCTGCATTCCGAATTTGGATTTGGGGCTCAGTTCGCTTAAGGTGCAAATTTCAGCCATCCTGGCTTTTACCCAAAATAAATGGGCAGCAAACCTGCTGGTGGAGCACTTCATGAAAAGATCCCAAGATAAATAGGTTCGCTCAATGGGACTGGCAGTAGTCCTCACAAACCGATAGATTGTTCATTATGGGATATCACCTTAAAATCGGATTTTCTATTGGCCATAACTTCAGGGGAAAGGGTGTCGGACTCCAAGAATTGGGGGTGGCAGAACCGTATTCCATGTTCTTCCCAGACAGGGTTGTGCTGAGACCATTGGATCATTTTGTCCCAAAAGTGGCATTGATATTTCATCTCTCCAGTGAAAGGGTGCCTCCAGCCTTCCCAGCGAAATCAGATGCTGAGTTGGACATTCCAAAAGTCCTCAAAGCCTATCTCCAGGCTACTTCTACATTCAGACGTTCTGACAGACTTTTTCATCATGAAAATTTAAAGGGAAAGAGGCCTCGACCAGAACCATCTCATCCTGGATAGTAAAAAATATTCACCAGGCATATAGAACCAGGAAGGATCCTCCAGAGGTGGTTAGAGCTCACTCAACCAGGGTGATGTCATCTTTTTGGGGGATACGGCCAGGATTGTCTCTGGAGATAGTCTGCAAAGAGGCTAGCTGGTCATCACATCATACGTTCTTAAAACACTACAGGGTGGATCCAGCAGCTCTTACTACAGTAGAGTTTGGGAGGAAAACCATCCAAGCTTTAAAGTCTATTGTCAAATAAAGACACAGGGCTAGATTCACGTACCTCGTCGCATCTTTATGCCGGCGTAGCGCATCGAAGATGCACTACGCCGACGAAATTTCAAGAGGCAAGCAGCATATTCCGGAAGTAAATGCGCACTGCGTTGAGCCAGCGTAACTTAAATTAGACGGCGTAACCGGATGTAATTAGAAGTGGGAAGGAAGTGGTGGTCCATTAAAATGAAGCGTGACCCCATGCAAATGAAGGGCCGAACGAACGGCGCATGCACCGTCACGTGATAGCATGTCCCACGTCCCTCTGCGCATGCGCACAACTACGCCTATCGTATCCCCCGAGATAAGCCGGCCCACCGTTTACGCCCCAGGGTATAAATACGCCCAGACATGCGCCCGTCGAGCGCAAAAGTACACCAGCAGCTTTGGTTGGTTTGGTGTGGCTACTTTTGGCTTGTTATTTCTTAAAAATGTCTGAAGCAGTGCCTAAGGAAAGGAGGCTTAAATTTTTTTCTAAAGAGGAGAAGGCTCTAATAATTGATGTCATGTCAAGGTACAACAAGTACCTCCACGGATCGGAGAGTGGCACGACCAGCAAGGTCCGTAAGGATAAGATATTGGCAGAGATTGCTTCGCAGGTCAGTGCCCTTGGCCAATGCGGAACAGACCCCTGACAAGATCGCCAAGAAAATAAACGACCTGCGGCGTCTCGTGAAGGAGAAGGTGGCCAAGATGAAGAGGCACAGAAGGGGCACCGGAGGTGGACCAGCCCTGAATATCACCCTGACACCTGATGAGAAGGTCATAGCCATGTGCTTGGAGAGGGAGCAGGTGGAGGGCCTGGAGGGATTTGAGTCTGTTGATCAACCCTTGAGGACACGTGAGTGTGTGTTATCTCTTATCTGGTGTGTAGCATGTGTGTGGGGGGGGAAGGGTACATGTGACAAGTATGTGGGTCCACCAACATGTGAATGTTTTGTGTCATCCACAGATGTGCAGGATGAAGCTCGGCTGCTGGGCAACCAACCACATCCCATGAGGACAGTGTCCATACCTCTCCTTTAGAGGAAGTAGAGGAGGAGCATGGGGACCTTGAGGATGGAATTTACCTGGGGGACGAGACCACCATCCCAGGACCCTCCCATACCTCCACCTCCATAGGGGATCACCCCCCAAGGGCCTCCACTCTTTCTGGAAGCCCCCCAAGGGCCTCCCCTATTTTGGGAAGCCCCCCATCCTCCTCCATAAGGGAAGTACCCTCAAGGGCATCCCCGTACAGTCGGCCCCAAGCCACACCTGCACCCAGGAAGGCTACTAGTAAGACGAAGGGTGATCCAGAGACCTTTGAGGCCACTTTGTTGAGGGACCAGGCCAAGCAGACCCACCATGTTGGTTGTGTGGTGTCTGACATGCACCGGGTGGCAGCCAGCCTGGCCTCCTTGGAGCAGACCCAGGCTGCTTACACTGCCGCCATCATAGAAAGTGTGCAGGAGGTCAGTGTAAACAGCTCTGCATTAATGACCTGCGTGAGTGACCTGGAGGCCACAAATTCAGGCCTTGTGGCAGAGGTGAGGAGCCTGGCAGTGGCCATACAGGCCAATACAGCTGCCATTGAGGCGGTGGGGACTCAAACAAATGTGGTCCTCACACGCATAGCCGTGGCTTTGGAGGAAAGCCAGGCAGTCAGGGATAGACTGGGGGATGTTCCTCCTCCCAACGACCCACCCCCCCACCCGCGGCTGCCACCAGGCAACAGAGGGTCAGGAGCCTTGGCACTAGGCGTAGTCCACGTAAGGCCAGATGATTGCCAGTTCTATTATTAACTTATTATACTCGATATGAGTCTTATTATTTTCTTATTATATTCGATATGAGTCTTATTATTTTCTTATTATACTCGATATGAGTCTTATTATTTTCTTATTATACTCGATATGAGTCTTAGTATTTTTTTTTCTTTAATAAACAGCAACATAATTGGAGCCTTGACGTGGCGTTGCTGCTCCTAAGTACCGTGCGGTGTACTTTGGTCTAATCCAATTTAATGGGGTTGTGGGGTGTGTGTGCTAGGGACCACAGTGGTGTGCATGCGTGCATTCTCATTGTGCCATGATGAATGTGTGTGTTTAATGTGAAAATAAGCCCTCTGTGAGGCATCTCCTGACTGCTCTTCCCTCAGCAGACGGGGTACCCTCAGTTAGAGGGGCATTGTGTGGTTGGGGGGTCAGGTCATCTCGTAGGTCAATCTGCAGGCCCCTTCTCATGGCAAAGTTGTGCAGAATACAACATGCACCGATGATCTGGCACACAAAGTTTGGGGAATACAACAGGGTACCCCCAGACTTATCCAGGCATCGGAAACGGGACTTTAGGAGGCCAAAGGTGCGTTCCACCACTGCACGGGTACGTGCGTGTGCTTCATTGTATTTTCTCTCTCCTCTGGTTTCAGGATTCCGGTATGGAGTCATGAGATGGGGTCCAAGTGCATATGCAGAGTCACCTGGAAGGGAAAAGGCAGAAGGATGTTAGTCATGCATGTGCCCCTCGTGATGTCTGCATCATTGGGGGGGACAGTCATGCCTGACACCCATGTCACTCACCAACCAGCCAGCTGTCCCCATACACGTTCTGTTCAAATTTTGTTGGGATGGTGCATTGACGGTATATGAAGCTGTCATGGCTGGACCCTGGGTGTTTGGCACGGAGGCATTGGGCATCGGCTATCACCTGTACATTGATTGAATGCCAGTGCTTCCGATTGCGGTATATGTGCTCTGTCTCACAGGGGGGCTGTAGTGTCACATGTGTGCAATCAATGGGCCCGATGGTGCATGGGAATCTGGCAATTCTGTAGAAATCTGTCATTGCCTTCATCCGTTGATGCTCCTGGGTGGGTCTGAAGATGTGGTGGGACATGCGTCTGAGGATTGCGGGGACAACCTGGTGCACACATCTGCTCATGGTGGTTTGTGACAAACCAGTCACAGCTCCACTTGTTCTTTGAAAAGATCCACTGGCCAGGAAATGCAGTGTTGCCATTACCTTGAGCAGTGGCTGCACTGCATGTGAGCGGTGTGTCTTGCTGGTGAGGTCATCCTGCAGGGTTCTGGCTATTTCCAGGATAGCATCAGTGTCAAATCTGAACATGCGATACACCTCCGAATCCCTGATGCCAAAGAGGTCCATGCGCGTTCGGTAGATCCTTTACCGTGCCCTCCTCCTCCTCCTACGTGCCCGTAGACGCAGTAGTGCTATGACCACGGCTGCCCCTGGCATGTTGGCACACAGATGTGTTGTCCTGCAAGTGTTGTTGCTCAGGTCGTCTGTCACGCTGCTGCTGTTGCTGCTCTCCAGCTGACCTGTGCAAGTCTGGTGCAAAGTTACCCCTGCTTTTATGAGGGGTAACTTTAGGCCGGGCGTACAGCTTACGCGCACCGCGCGTAGCCTGCGCTGGCCAAACGTACTCATGAGAATCGGCATATCTCCCTCATTTGCATAATTGAATAGGAAATCAATGGGAACGAAAGATGCGCCCAGCCTAAATATGCGCCTAAGTTCCGCCGGCGGAGGACAGTTACGTCGGACGGATGAAGCCTATTTTCGGGCGTATCTGCTTCTGTGGGTACGGCGCATAGATACGACAGCGCAAATTTACAATTACGCCGCGCATCTCGAAATACACCGTCGTATCTCTATGTGAATCTGGCCCTAAGTTTGTAGCATTAAACCCTCCCACTCAAAAGCTCATTATGTATCATATGTACAAACAAAAGAGCAGCGCACAATAGGTAAAATTATAATCACACTTTATAGTCTAAATGAAGAATAACAATTGACAGAGGTATATGCACAAACAAAATTTGGATAAAATTTCAAAATGGATAAAACAACCAGTCCACAATGAATCCACAAAGCAAGTCTTGTGATGGAATGATTAAATATAGTAGTCACGCTATGAATGGATAACCAGGTGCACACCAGAACAGTTGGCAAGTTACCAGAACAGTTGGCAAGTTGTTGTAGGGAAGGTTAATGTACAGTACCTCGAACGGGAAACACTCCAATGTCCAATCTGTAGATGGATACACCACTTCAGAGGGGATCAGCTGGCCAGAGGGAGCAGGTGGAGACACTGTCTGGCGGGGAACAATCCACACCGCCGCAGTGTATTAGGAGGTTAGACGTAGAGGGGGTACAAACTAATGCAGGGAGCCAGTGGGAGTGGAATCCCTGACACCGCCGCGATGTGAGCCGGCGGGGAAGCCCAGATACAGCACTGCTGGAGTTGTGAGTGACGCGGCCGCGTCAGCTGTTCAGATGGTGGGTGGGACACACGCAGCGTCACGGAAGGAGGATACAGTGTCCGGACGCTGACCTCCTGGAGTAACGTGAATCGTAACTCTGAATCTAAGCCGTCGTATATTTAAGTGTATTCTCAAAATGCGCCGTCATATCTTAGCTTTCTATTTAGGCCGGCCGCTAGGGGCGTGAACGCTGATTTACGCCTAGAATGCGTAAACCAGCGAGATACGCCTACTCACGAATGTACGCTTGCCCGTCGCAGTAAACATACGCCGTTTACGTAAGGCGTTTTCAGGCGTAAAGTTAGTCCAACAAAAAGCTGGCCTAGCCAATGTTAAGTTTGGACGTCGGTCCCACGTCGAATTTTTTAATTTTTACGTTGTTTGCGTAAGTCGTCCGTGAATGGGGCTGGGCGTAATTTCCGTTCACGTCTAAAGCAATAAGTCTTTGCGGCGTAATTTAGAGCATGCGCACTGGGATATGTCCACGGACGGCGCATGCGCCGTTCGTAAAAAACGTCAATAACGTCGGGTCACGATTCATTTGCAAAAAACACGCCCACCTCTTCACAATTTGAATTAGGCGTGCTTAGGCCGGCACATTTACGCTACGCCGCCGTAACTTAGGACGCAAGTGCTTTGTGAATACAGCACTTGCCTCTCTAACTTACGGCGGCATAGCATAAATACGATACACTGGCTCAAACATACCCCGCCCTACGTGAATCTAGCTATAAAAGTGTGTCTTCATGGCTTAGGAAGGATTGTTTTTCCCCATTAAAGTTTTTATAATTTTATAAGAATCTTTTGCATTCCTCTGAGTCAGCTCTGGCCCGGATTCTCAGACGACCTACGACGGCGCAGCGCTACGCCATCGTAAGTCCTAATCCGAGCCGTCGTATCTATGCGACTGATTCTTAGAATCAGTTATGGATAGATAACCATTAGATCCGACAGGCGCTAGGTGTTGCCGCCGTCGTTTTCCCCGTTGAGTATGCAAATTAGCTAGATACGCGAATTCCCAAACGTACGCGCTGCCGACGCAGTGAAGTTACAACGTTTACGTTAGGCTTGTCCTGGCGTAAAGTTGCCCCTGCTATATGAGGCGCAATCAATGTTAAGTATGGCCGTCGTTCCCGCGTCGAAATGTAAAAATTTACGTTGTTTGCGTAAGTCGTCCGTGAATGGGGCTGGACGCCATTTACGTTCACATCGAAACCAATGACGTCCTTGCGACGTCATTTAGCGCAATGCACGTCGGGAAATTTTAGGGACGGCGCATGCGCATTACGTTCGGCGCGGGAGCGCGCTTAATTTAAATGCTATACGCCCCCTACCCGCCTAATTTGAATTAGGCGGGCTTGCGCCGGGTGATTTACGCTACGCCGCCGCAACTTTACAGGCAAGTGCTTTGTGAATAAAGCACTTGCCCGTAAAAACTTGCGGCGGCATAACGTAAATGACATACGTTACGCCGCACAAGTCACCAATTCCTTTTTTTTTCAGCATTTGCTAGGGCAGAGTCTGCAGAGGGCACACATACTGGAGGGTCACCATCACCCACGGGAACCTCACAGGACGTCACCTCCCCTGGGTTCAACCTCTCTGCAGGCAGCTGTCCTACCACTTGACCTGTTCTGATGCCATCTGTATTTTTATCCACCTGAAGAGACAAGCTCTCGTCTGATCCACATACAATTTTTACCGCACTTCTTATCCGTTTGTCACCTAAACCAAACATTGGACTGGGGACCCCAGTCTCTTTAAACCCCTTCGGTTGAGCCCCAGTTAGGATTTCTGCTGCTTTATGGTCCACACTTGGCCCTTCCATCTCATGTGATAGTGCCACTGGTACAGCATACACGTCCTTCATTGACAACTGACCAGTACTACCTTGAACCATAGCAGCAGAAATGCCTTCTACGTGGCTGTTAGTTGGTGAAACCTCAGACCCTTTCTTTTCGCCAAAGCCTCTCCCATAAACTTCTTGTACAGGAATTAACCTATCAGCATACCTAGAGGCGACTTTTAACACTGGTAATTGTTAGATTTTAAATTTATTAATATTTTTATGTTTTAAATGTTTCTGAATCATTGGTTTAAACATGGTAGCTTTTAAGGACAAGGTCAGTTATAGGACGACACTACATCTGTCGTAGACCACATCTATTCTTGAAAGTACTACGTCAAAGTGGGTGGAGATGTTACTTAAAAATACATAAGTGGGTGTTATCGATCATCACAACCTTCCATGGAGCTAATCTATATATGAATTATGCTAAGTTTGGCTTTTAAACCTGTATAAGTATCCATGTGGTGAGTGTAGTGAAGTAGGAAGCCTTAGGGTCACGACCCTACAGAGAAGATGGGGGTTGGAACCCAACCTGCTAGAAGGGACTCTATCCAGCAGAGAAGATGTACCATCTATTTCCTCCTTCTGTAACTTTCTGAGATGCCACCCTGCAAATGATGTTTTACCAAGCTGTAACGATGTAAGCATAGACTGTCTGTTTGCTGTCATATCTGTGGAAGAATAAACATCGTATAATGAAGTAAACCTATGTCTGTATTTTGGGAACCAAGAACGCCTGGAGAAGGAGAGTTTGAAATATTGCATGACACGTGTTAGAGGAATATGTCCCCTCTGTCTTCTGTGTCCTCTGTGTTCTATCTATTTCTCTCCTTTCCCCCACATTCAACATTTGGCGGACCCCAGCCATATTGGTCATTTTTTTCCCTAAAAGCCTTGAAAAGGGGGAAATGGACATAAAGATGTTTTTTTCAAGTCTTGAAGAAAAATACGACCAAAGGACCTAGAAGCAAAGAGGCGATTGTGTTCCATCAGATGTGAGAAGGCTCAAAAACACAGGGTGAGTTTTTACGCTGTTTTGTTTTCTCACCTGTTAGAACGCTTGTAGTTTACGAGCAGAAGAAAAAAAAAACTTACACGAGGCTAACCAGCTATTTGGACAGATTGTTTCAAAGTATCATGGAAAATCCAGCTGAGGACTTTCTTGTTATGGAGAAAAATCATAAACGTTTACGTACGTGAAGACCTGCCAAGAAGATTCTAAAAAAGGTGAGAGTTCTCACAGAAGAAGTGTTGAAATAGAATCTAAAGATTCACGTTATTTTCAGAGGCCACCATTGTAGTTACACAGGCAGATGTACACTTTGGGTGAGCTATTATGAAAGTCGGGATTTTGATGTTTGAACGGTCCAAGAATACACTATACATTATACATTCCTTTCGCTACACAAAAAGGAGAAAGACATTATTTTTACGCACGCATCTTTACATTTGTTTACTTGAGGCTACTTTACAGCTTAACTAAACATTTACATTAACACGTGAGCCAAAAGGAACGAAAAAGGAACGAAAAAGGAACCAGGCGAGCCATGATCAAGACAAGAACTGATAGAAAATTAATTCTTCAAAGAAAATAAGGACATTATTCTTCCAAGATAAAGCAACAAATGAATATACAGCAACATGAAACTGCAACAAGAAAAATCACCAAAGACAATAAGAACGAAAGAAACTAATAAGACAAAGTTAAAGAACATTGCATCTCTTGTTTTTTAAGTGTCCACAGGAAAATCATTCTAAACAAGGGGTAAATATGTTTTTTATATAAGTGGTTTAACATGGGATGGTTAAAAACTCAGTTAAATGCTGCTTGTATATGTTTGGGAATATTTTAGGAATATTTTAGCCCTAAAACAACAGAAATGTGTTAATGCATGTCATTCAAAGCACAAACAGGGGCAGAAGTTTAAGGAAAAACTATTGATTACAATTATGTAAGAACTGTATACAATTCAGTTAATGGAAAACAACAAGGTATTTAGTAGTTAACAAAAATCCTACAGATTTGGTTGTAGAAAATAATAAATAAGGATTGAGCAATTTTTACAAAAGTTTCCAAACTTGGGTTTGGTTATTTAATTAAAAGTAGTAAATTGTTCTAAATTACTAAAGTTTACCCAGGAAAAATATTAAAATATGAAAGTTTTGTTCAATCCAAAATTAGCAATAATTGAAGAAAAAACTATTGTTAAAAGTTTTTTATAATTGAGTATTTCTGATAAAGAGTTGGTTGGAGTAATTATCTCGGGGAGACGCAGGTCGGTTCATGCGCAGGGGCCAATCTGGGTTTCATGAGATTTTTCCGCTAATTTTTTGTCATTATTATAATCAAAAGTCATATTATAGCATTATGTACATGATTTTCAGCAGATGTACAAACCAAATATATTTAAAATTTTTAAAAAAAGGTTAAAAATTGTAAAAACGATAAAATGAGATTGGTTAACAAATTGTATAGTGAATGGTAGCATAGTAGCTAAGACTGACAGTGACAGATCATGTAAAAGAATGTACTATTAACAGAGAAATGGAGGACGAGTTACAAAGCAGATGGTCAGTCATACCATGACAGTTTTTTCACCTCTATGGATATAAACACATTTTAGTGTTTAAATCTTTTTTCAGAAATCTGAAATAAAGGTTCATGGATGGGGAAAAAATATTTTAAAAAGGTATTACTAACTAAAGTAATTGTTTTAAAAAAACACGTGGGTTTTGCACCATTTGTTTTGAAAAACTAAAGGTGTTATTTTTAAACATGAGGTGTCAACACAAGGCCTTGATTAAGCTTTTGTCTAAGTGACAACTGGATGTTAAATAGTAAGCAGTCAGAAGTTTCTTTCTGAAATAAAATATTTAGGAAAACCCAACCTAAATGTTCTTTTGCAAAATTAAAGCAATTATAAGTAAAGAAAAATACAATAATCTGATAAAAATATTACTTTTACAAAATATAATTAGACACAGAAATAAAGTGAGGGACGATGAAAATTTTGTCTCAGTACAGACTGATAATGAAGATAAAATAAATTGTAAAAATAATTGATTCCAATGATAATGGATAGAGTTATTTTAAAATGAAAATATTTATTTTTGCATATCCAGGTACCTGACAGATTGACTTTTTTCAATTGATTTTTTTGTTTGAGCTAATGAAAGAAATTTTTAACTACTCATTATTAGAGCATTTTTGTCATCAAACTTCTGAATATTGTTTTATTGTGTTTATAGAGCAATTCAAAAGGCAAAGAGTGATCAGATACTATAAAGTATTGAGAGATTTGCAATCTATGTAGATTGAGTATATTAGATTTTTTCACCTGCTGAAGGAGTATACAAGTATGTTTTTTTCTTTTTAGTTATTTTTTTTGGTAAAATTAATTGAGATTATTCTAGAAAAATTAATATATTTTTAATGAAAACTAAGTTATGAACTTTTTCACATTCCATTGGGGTTGATTTCAAACCATGGAATCAGATGTTTTTTTTTTTTTTTTTTTTTTTTATAGGACAGGTGATGAAGGACATGTATGCAATTTTAGTATTTGATAAAGTTATTGTTTTTTTTATCATCTTTAGTACCCAGATATAATAGAACACTACAATAGTATTTTTTTAAAGTCTAAATAGGGTAAGATGATTTAATAAAAGGTAAATACTAGGGGCCAGATTCACAAAGGGGATACGACGGCGTATCTCCTGATACGCCATCATATCTCTGTTTCTATCTATGCGACTGATTCATTGAATCAGTTACGCATAGATATCCATAAGATCCGACAGGTGTTATTGTTTTACACTGTCGGATCTTAGGATGCAGTACCGCGGCCGCCGCTGGGGGAGTTTGCGTCGTAAACCAGCGTCGGTTATGCTAATTAGGAGTTACGGCGATCCACGACGGATATTCGCGTTCGCTACGTCGCCGCTAGTCTAGTTTCCCGTCGCAAATTTAGTCGTCGTTTTGGGTGCCCTAACTTTAGTCAGCAATCGTATTGCTGTCTAAAGTATGGCCGTCGTTCCCGCGTCGAAATTTAAAATTTAACATCGTTTGCGTAACACGTCCAGGAATACGGAAGTATGCTACGCGCGTCGCCGTTCGAAAAAATTACGTCACGGCGCGCAAAGCACGACGGGAATTGCGAGACGAAGCATGCGCAGTAGGTCCGGCGCGGGAGCGCGCCTAATTTAAATGGCACACGCCCATTTGAATTGGCCCGCCTTGCGCCGGAGGCCGCTGGCGTAGTTTTCATCGCAAGTGCTTTGTGAATCAGGCACTTGCGATGAAAACTTGCGGCGGTGTAACGTATCTACGTCACGTTACGCCGCTGCGATTCTACGTGAATCTGGCCGTAGGTGACTTATTTACCTGTTATATTTTTAGTTTAAAACCTTTTTTAAAGCAAGGGTTGGTTACATTTTTTGAGTTAATGACAGGATGAAGAATGTCTGTTCTTCTATGTTTTTTTAAAATTAGCATATATAGTTATTTGCAATCTGTTGCATAGGACAAAGTACAGGTATAGGAATTTCAGAAGTTTGTTCACAAAATATGGCTAGGCCTTTGCTAAATTTGAATAGAAATTATGTTTCATAATTTATTCCAGTAGCTAAAGTTATGGTTAGGAATTATAGACCTGAACGTACCAAGAATGTCAATAGGAATGCCAACTGAAATATCAGATTTCAATTGGGAAGGTTATTTTATTTTTTGGATTCTTTCATGACCATGAAACAAGCACAACTAAAATAAATTCTATTTTGGTTATTACTTCTAGTTTTTTCAAAATTATTTTTTGATTATGTTATCAAGGATCATCATTTTTGGATGAACTTCAATGATTTATTCATATGGACTTACATCAAAAGTGACATATTGATCAGTCGATCATTATGTGAGGGGGAGTTGGAATGTAATTCTAATATAGGAATTTTTTGAATTTTTTGAAGTATGGAAAAATAGTTGTTATATTTTGGTTTCTAAATCTTTTATAAGAATACATATTGATACACATAGAATTAATATTTCACATAGAATAATTAATTTTTATAAATTTTTATAGAACACATAACTTGGGAAAGTTGGATGGATAGTTTGTTATTACAAGAATGTATAACAAAGTATACATTTGAAGTATTAATATAGTTAAAAAGCATACAGGTTTGTGTGGATGAAAAGGATTTTAAAGTGTCTAAACAGAATTATTGTTGAATTAAATAATATGGAACATTGAAAAATAAATAAAAGAAAGAGTTGCTTGCTGGTCATGGATAGATAAATAAATTAAATGGATAGATAAAAAGATTAAAAAGATAGAAAAATAAATTAAAAGATAGAAAAATAAATAGAAAGATAGAATATATAAAAATATGACAATCAAATAATGGGAAAGTTATGTTTTTATGTATCCACAAACAAGTAGATTACGTATTATGGGCCAGATTCACGTAGAATCGCGGTGGCGTAACGTATCGTAGATGCGTAACGTATCGTAGATACGTTACACCGCCGCAAGTTTTCATCGCAAGTGCCTGATTCACAAAGCACTTGCGATGAAAACTACGCTGGCAGCCTCCGGCACAAGGCGGGCCAATTCAAATGGGCGTGTGCCATTTAAATTAGGCACGCTCCCGCGCCGGACCTACTGCGCATGCTCAGTTTCGCAATTCCCGACGTGATTTGCGCGCCGTGACGTCATTTTTTCGAACAGCGACGCGCGTAGCGTACTTCCGTATTCCCGGACGCGTTACGCAAACGACATTACATTTTAAAATTCGCCATTCAGGGGGACACCTAATGGTACTTCGCAGTACCAGACTGTCTGACTGTGGTGGAGACACCTCAGTATAGACTGGCTGTAAATCCCAAAGTTTAAGCATCTCCTTTAACACTTTTGTTAGAAACCATACCCTTTCCTTAGGATTGAAATCCTTCCTGGGGACTTTCTTGTTACTGGGAATGCAGACAGATTCACTTGCTGAGACGTGAGAGGTTGCAAGGTTTAATGGAACCTTCTCCCAGCTGGAGATGACCACAGCCTGGTGCTCTACCAGAGTGCTGCCAGGTGCTTGACTCATACCCAATTTCTCAGGTTCAGAGCCAATGAACTGCTTCACATTACCATTGACAACATCACTTTGACACGCCATGTCAGCATCATTTGTGTAGGTTACGGACAAAGTGTCTGCTGTGTGCTCACCCTTATATGGTCCATATTTCTCACAAGGGTTAACTCCTGCAGCAGCCACCGCGCCCTCAGGTATAAGCTGTTCTGCTGTCCCTCCTGCTGGCACAGCAGAAACTTTGTCCACCTTACTTTTATGCATGAAAGCCTCATCTATCAGGGACATTAGATTTCTATCCCAACTATCCCAATCTGTTGTAGCTGTGCTCCATTCATCTGCGCTCCTTAGCCCTGATCCATCTGCCCAAGCACACACATTAGAACAGATGGGTTTAGTTGCAGATTCATTACTCAAATTACAAATCATGGCAGACTTCGGTAACACATGTTTTAGCACCACAGGATGAAATACACCACAACCACCACCTTGCTCGAGTGGCGCTTTATAAGCCTCACACACCTTTGCATTTTTCACAGGTTGTGTTAACCCACCCTTTACTGCACATTTTTAGTACTAGCAGCTTGCACCAACACATTGCCATTACACTGTACAGTTCCACTCTGTGCCACCAGTTGTCCATGGCAACCTCCGACTCCAATACATGAAGTTCCCTGGAGATTTCTGGGGACAACTGTGCTGTCTTACCACCAGTTGCTACAGGCAACGGCCCATTTGTGACAACAACTTTTGCTCTAAAAGAACCTGTGATTTTCCCAACAGCAGCAAACATGTCATTAAAAGCAACACTTATAGCATTTTTATTTTTTTCAGGTTGACCTAGCCCACTGCCTACTTGAGGCTGGCAGACATTAGACACAACACTTGTAATCATCAACACAGGTTCTGTTTGGACTTTAACCCCTGCATTCATACTGGATAGGGAAAAGTCATTCTCAAGCGCACATTTAGTGGCCCCACTAACTGGGGTCACTCTCACATCATCATGGACAGTCTCGTAACCAGTTCTTTTATACCTGCAATCAGCAGTCCCAGCCATCATTTCATTAAAGACAGTCTTACCATTTTCAGTGGCTGGCATCATAGCCTTCACTTGAGTGCGCTGTCTCTCAGCTGTATCCCAGAATTTAGGGCAAGAAAATATGCCGTGCCCCAGCTGGCCACATTCCAGGCATGGTACTGGATGACTTTTCTCCAATGTGTTTCTCTCCTGATGATTCCCAGCTGGCAATAACACACAGGCCTCTTTGTGGGGATGTTGAGCCAAATCTCTCCTGCAGCTCCTCCCTCCAGACACAACTTCCACTCTTGTTGCCATGGGAGATCGCACTCTCCCAGCAGAGCCTTATTGGCTCTCTCCAACATGCTGTATTGGCTCCTCCGGAAGCCACTTACCACCACCCTTGGCAGGCACACCCCATGGTCCACAGACAGCCCGACTGGCCTCATCTGTGTTGCTATGGGCAACCACTCTCCGTCCTGGCCTTTGGTCAGCCTCCCTTCTGGCACACAACACAGGCTTCCCTCCGTTGCATCCTGTCTTAAGCTGTGTCACTTTCACACTTTTCGCAACAGCTGCTGGTTTAACTGCAGCAGCATTGCCAGGGACAACAACATCTCTCTCCCAGGTACGGACATCCGGCAGCTTTCTCTTTGTAGCAAAGGTTGGCTTGCCTTCCACTTTAGCTTGGTCCATTCCTGCCAGGTGCTGCTTGCACCAATCCACTGCAGATTCAAACGCTGGTGGACTTTCCACTTTAGCAGTCACATGTGCACTTATTGCAGCAGTGTTGTTAGGGACAACAGCAGCCCTCTTTTCCCTTGGAAAACTCTGGGCATGTATGGGTATCTATCAGGCAGTAACAACCCCTCCAGCCACAGAGCTCTATCTCTGGCATCAGCAAGGATCGCCTCCTTTTTCTGTTTTGACCGCCCCATCCTTGAGGTGTTGCACACAGAAACCGGTAACACAGTTCACAGCAGAGAGGGAAGAAAAAAAAATGTGATTCTCTTTTCACAGGTACACAACCTGCATGCAACACAGTCCATCAAACTTCTATGCAATGCTGTTCGCCTGGCTGCCACACACAGCTAGCAGCAGTTCCTGATGCGACTCACTACTGGAGCAAGGACCCGGATTCCACCGTCTAGATGCCCGCTGAATCCACCACTGTGACATAGGGGATTGTTAGCTCTCGTGGCAGATGCGTTTTCTTGTAGTGAGTCCACACTAAACAGGCATGTATGGGGGGCGTGACCGGATGCAGGTGTGCGGTGTGAGGAGTGTGAGAGGTGTGAGGAGGGCGGTGGACATGTGAGGACCTGCAAAATGTGGAAGGTCTCTTCTTCCCTACCTACCCCAGTATGCTAAACGGACTATGCACCTCATACACCCCGCTCTGAATGCTCTGCTCGCTCCAGCTTTCTGCTTCGTTTGCAATTTGAAGACCTCCGTTAGTTAAATCTTTTGCTGATGCTGTTGTTATCTGCGCGAACTGTGCAGATCGTTAGCCAGCGGCACCTACCGTGTTTTCCGGCATGAGGAATCTTGGCTCTCCCCCGTTCCTCCAGAGGTCTGTTGCGGCTGGTTCACTGAGCTGAGACGAGAGGACGCGATTGGGTGGCGGAGGCCAGCGGACGGGACCACGTGACTGGCTCAACCAATCCCACTACGCCGGAGTATCCGTGCAACCAAGCCAGCGAAGCCGGCGTGGATACTGGGGATCTCTGTCGGAGCTCCCCACATCGACCTCGCAACATACCCCACGCTTTCGGGAGGATACGGGCAAGAGTGGTAACCACAGACTATGTAAAGAGGAGCTCCACAGTGATATACACAGAACGAGTCCTACACCAGCAAACGCTGCCTAATAAAGAGAGACCTTGGACCAAGCAAGGGACGTGTGAGTAGTCCAATACAGCAGTGTGATTATTCATGGAACTGTGCTCTATTATACGGCTTGATTAACCGAGGGGAAGAGCTCACTGTATCTAGGCACTTTAGGACTCCTTTTTTTTATATTATCCTGCCTGCAATTGTGACATCTACAAACCCCTAAATAGAACTGGTGTGCCCTTGCGTGGTGTTGGCATAGGGTAGAGGGGGCTATAAAATTTGGGGGTAGCGTTTAAGCACGCAAGTATTCTAAGAAACTGCAGCATGTAATAAGCAAAAGTGGTGACAAAAAAAAAACCCTATAACCCCCAAGTGAGCAACACATGCTATCGTAAATGCACATCAGTGAATGAGTGACACTTTAAACTGACTGAATTGAATTATAGCTGCGCATAGCAGTTTGCACTTTGCACTTTATCTCCCAAAAGGACGGAGTGAGTAACATATGTTATGAGGTATGTACATCAGTGAAGGAGTGACATCTTAAACTGACTGAACTGAATTATAGCTTTGTATAGCAGTCTACAGTTTGCACTTTATCCCTAAAAAAAGACGGAGAGAGTAAATACATGCTATTGTGCATGCACACCAGTGAAAGAGAGACATCTCAAAACTGATTGAATTGTGAATAGAATTCCATAACAGCTTGCTAAAAGCCAATTAAAAAAAATTGCCTATTCCTCATGTTCACCATGTCCAAAAACGCGCCTAACGCAGAGGGGGCTCCCGTTACAAGGTCCGCCAAGGACAAGGATAAAGAGAAGGGTAGCCAGGTAGCAGCAGCCAAACTGGATCGTTTTTTTTCACCCCCCAAAGCCCACTACCCACTCCCCAGCTAAGGGGGGAGCGTCATCAGCGGCAGTGCATTTTAAGGGATCACTGGCTCCGTCAGCAGATAGGCGAAGTATGGGGTCAGCGTCAACGGTACCCCCTAAGACATCTAACCCAGCTAATTCTATTGGTTCCAGAAACCAACCCAATAAGGGCCCGGGTGGGGGGAGGAACGAGACTGAGGTAATACCAAACGAAGAGACCATCCTTGGATCTACCGTAAATACTGACCTAGAGTTAAACCAGGAACCCACAATAAAAGATGTTTTTGGAGCCGTGAATGACTGCAAAGCATTAATGGGCAGCTTTGATAACCAACTCAAGAGTTTGAAATATGAACTTGTACTTATACACCAGGACATGAGCAGCACCCTGGAAAGGGTGGTGACCTTGGAGGAGCGAACAAGTGCCCTCGAGGATAAGGTATACCCATTGGAGAACAAAGTAAGAGAGCTGCAGGAAAAAGTCCACTTTCAATCATCTAAATTAGATGAAATGGAAAATAGGCTCAGAAGGAGCAATATTCGGGTAATTGGTCTCCCAGAAAGGTGTGAAGGCGAAGACACTATAAAGTTTATGGAGAAATGGTTGAAGGAGATTTTTGACAATATTATTTTCTCACCCTTTTTCTCCATTAAAAGAGCGCATAGAGTTCCTTCAAAACCCCCGCAGCCAGGTGGAAGGCCTAGACCCATAATTTTTTAATTCTTCAACTTTGCTGATAAAGTCACCTTGCTCCAAAAAGCTAGGGAAAAGGGGGACATCAGCTATAATGGCTCCAGAGTATCATTTTACCCAGACTTTTCCCCTGAGCTTCAAAAACGAAGGTTTGAATACCTGCCCATTAAACGTATTCTGCAACAACACAAAGTGGGATATGCTCTACTATATCCGGCCCTTCTACGGGTAACAGCATTAGGCAGGACTTTTTTCTTCAATGCACCGGATGAAGCAACAAAATGTCTGGAAGATGTCCGAAAAGACCTATAAGACTCATATGATTCAAAAGCAGGACTGCCAAACCCCCCTTCTTTTTTGTTTTTTCCCCTCCCAGCCTCTCCTTCTAAAAACATTTTTTTTTTTTTTTGCACTAGTTTTTATTTAGTTTTGTCACAAGTAGGACACAAGTACAAGAGGGGGGGGATACAGTGCTTTTTGCCATTATTTTGGCCTTAGTATTCAAATTTTTTATTTTTTTTTGCCATAAGTAGGATGTAGATGGCGCCGGTTAAAAGCTAACAGGCTTGGGGAGGAAGCATATTTTTTTTTTTTCTCGGGTTTTGGTCTTTTTTTCAGGGGCGGAAGGGATGTCGGGTTGCGTGTTATAAGTTTTTGGCCCTAATAACTAATTAGCAATTAAGCATGTAGGTACATATGCACATTTAATATATTCTGCACTAGGTTTGGGGGTCTAATGGACCGAGGGTGGCCTTTTTTTTTTTTTTGCATTCCTCTCGGACCTCTTTGGGGTACACAATAAAAGAAAGACATTTTTATACACACAGGGTATATGGTTAATGGATTGTGTTTACTCTTTTGGTTTTTGATCAGGATATATACCTGTACTTTACACATTATTAATTGTTAAATGTTAAATGGATTTGCCCCTTCTGAAACTTGGGGTCAACTCTTCACGTTTTGCATGATCTTAAGTCTTGACACTTGATAGAAATGTATAAGAGAGACACATGCTTGCAAGTTGGTTTGGGGTTTACTTTGGTATATTTTTTTGTTCATTTATATATTATGGTAAAAAGGAGATGTAAATTTTGGTAGGGGATAGGAGAGGGGAGACCCTCAGCAGGGACAAAGGGGTAAGTAGGTGGTGGGATGACAGTAGTGCTGAGAGTGGGTATGAGTGGCAAGGTCACAGGAGAGGCCCCTATGGGGAGCCCCAATGGGCAGGAGGGGAAGAGGGGAGGGTGGGAGGGTGGGGCTTTGGCGGAGGGAGGGTGGGGGAGGGTCACTTTGGGGCAGGATATACTCCAGGTAGCTTAATTGTTAAAAGGCCAGATAGGGCTAGGAAGGAGAGTGGACGTTGCTTGCAAAGGCCGCCAAAAGGGGAGAGAGAAGATCAATACCATGTTAACCTCTATGTTTACGCTTTCATATTTTTTTCTTTTACTGTACATTAACTATGGCTTGGAGAATTAGGTCATGGAATAAGAGGGATGGGCGATCCAACTAAGAGAGCGTTGGTTCTGGCTTCAATGGAGGGGAGGGGACCAGGGATACTTTGTCTACAAGAGACTCATTTAACGAAAGATAGTATGAACCAATTGGGTATACGTAAGTTTCCGTACCGATATCATTCGGTACATTCTTCATACTCACGGGGGGTCAGTATACTGGTAAGCAGGGGTCTACTATTCTCCTGTGAACAGAGCTGGATAGACGAACAGGGACGCTATATCTTTCTGGCCTGCACAATAGACAATGAGCCTTATATATTAGCCAATATATATGTTCCCCCCCCCTTTAACTTTTTAGTATTACAGAAACTAATTGAGTTTATGATGGACAAGTCAGATATCCCCCTGATAGCAGTGGGAGACTACAACAAAGCCCCTGACAGAGTGCACGATAGATTCCCCGCGAGGCTGGACTCAAAGAACGAACGTGGAGGTTGTTTGGTTCAGTTTATGGAGGAGGCAGGGCTAAAGGATATCTGGCGTGTCCACCACCCAACGACCCGTCAGTATTCTTGCTTTTCCAGTTCTCATAACACATTATCCAGAATTAACTTGGCCTTGGGCAACTCAGTTTTAATAAACAGGGTCAAGGAAATAGAATACGGCCCGAGAGGGGTCTCAGACCATTCACCATTAGACTTAATAATCAGAAAAAAGGAGAGACCAACTCCAAAGGAGTGGAAAATCAGCCCCTATTCGCTTGAATTGATTGGGAAATCACAAGAGCTGGCGGACAGTCTGAGGGAATACACCCAGATCAACACTGGTACGGCAGAGGCTGATATGGTCTGGGACTCCCTGAAGGCATATCTAAGGGGCTTGTTAATACAAAAAGTTGCAAGATTACAGCGGGAATCCAGACAATGGGAAGAAGAGGCGAGGAATGCCGCGATGTTAGCCGAGCAAAGCTACATAGTAGATCCCTCCCTAAGTAGACAAGGGGAATGGCTTGAAAAACAACAGGCCTATAAAATGGTAATTAGGAGAAAGACCGCGAACCGCCAAATTTTCCAGAAGCAACTCCAATTTGGTGAACGGGAAAGGGCGGGGCGGGTGGTGTCGCTCCTGGTACAGACTAATTCTCCATCTTCCAATATTGGGGCCATTAGAAATCCAACAGGCGAAATTGTAAGATGTACGTTCCACGAATTCTATAAAAGCCTATATAAATCAAGGGGCGAGAATGAAAATATGGAGGCTTTTTTTCAGGGACTATCTTTTCCAACCTTGTTAGACAATGAGAAAAAAAAAACTAGAATCTCCACTTACGTTGGAAGAACTGCGATGTGCTGTGGCAGAGATGGCCAATCATAGATCACCAGGCCCTGATGGGCTCCCAACAGAAATTTTCAAACAATATGGAGATATATTACTACCTGAGTTATTGCACACTTTGAATCAGGCTTTCTCCAAAGGACACCTTCCTCCCTCTATGATGGAGGCAACAATCATCATAATCCATAAAGAGGGAAAAGATCAACTTGACCACGCTTCATACCGTCCAATTTCGCTACTTTGCATGGACGTAAAAATAGCACCTTATCCATTCTGACCAGTCGGGATTTATTCCTAACAGGTCAACAAGCCTTAATATAAGAAGGGTCTTCTTAAACATCCAGATTCCCACTGACAACGCGGCCCCTAGGGCATTGTTGGCGCTAGATGCTGCTAAAGCATTCGATAGCCTGGAGTGGACATACCTATGGCGGGTACTAGAAGGCTTTGGGTTCGGCCCGTCCTTCACTAGGTGGGTTAAGCTCCTATATAGTAAACCTTGTGCAAAAGTTAAGATTAATGGTGAAAGATCAGATCTGTTTGAGCTGGAGAGGGGAACGAGGCAGGGTTGTCCCCTGTCCCCACTTCTATTCGCGTTGGCCATGGAACCCCTAGCTATAAAAACTAGATGTAAGGAAGACATTTTGGGATTTAAAAGGGCCCTAGACGAAGATAGAATATCGTTGTTCGCAGACGACATCCTTTTTCCCCAGAGCGTCTTTCAGGACAGCACCTCGAGAGATAGTGGCTCCTCCCTCTCCAACAGGAAACACCTTCACTTCAAACTTTAAAGGGAGTCTCCTCCCAGCACACCTCAGTTTTTGTGTTTCCTCCGACCCGGAGGGAACATCTTCTAGGGAGTTATTGTAGGTCCAGGAAAGCCCTGGATTACTCCCGTTTTTTTCTTACCTTTTGCAGGCTAAACGCCTGGGAGACTCCGCTCCCCGAGCTACCCGTTCGGCGACGGTAGTAGCCGGGCTCCCCCTTCCACACATCCGGGGTTCCGGGTGTTACAGGCGGGCGAGGTGTGCTCAGTGGGGCCACGAGTAGCTGGGGATGGCGTCCGGCGGCCGCGCGCGCGATTCGCGCCATTCTGTTTAGTTTTCAGCGCGGGCGCTGGCCATATGCGTCATTTCCGGCGCGCCGGCTAGGAAGGGGCGGAGCGGGAGCTGGTGCCGATTTCCGGTCCGGCGCAACGGCGCTATAGGTCTCCGGAAGCCGGTCGGTGAAGCCACGGGTGAAGCGCTGGTATTCTGCGATGGAAACAGCAGAGAGTCCAGCGGTGGGGACAGGCACAGGCACCAGCAAGGCCTCGGCGGGAAGCAGCGCAGTGAGTGTTCTTCCTTATGAGTTCTACCTTTCTTCTTTTTTCTGTCAGGTGGATGGTCAGTCTCAAAATTATTTTTCTCCCCCCCCCCAGTGGCTTGGGGGCCTGTCTGGGCACTGGTTGGGCTTTACTTTTCCTAGTGCACCTTTTGTTGGGGTCCATAAGTGTGAACAGGGTTCTTTACTAAGGTCTCCCTGCCTTCTCTTCCCTGTTTTTTTTTTCCTTGCAGGCTAAGTCTGACACTAGAAGGAGATGCCCATCATGTAAAACAAAGATGAGTGACAGCTGGAAGAAGGCACTTTGTAAAAAATGCATTGATTCTTTGATACAGGAGGAGTCAGCCGCTATGCGGGATGATCTGATTTCCTCAGCAAAGAAAGAACTACTGTCCACATTTCAGTCCTTACGTGAGTCATTAGTTCCGCCTCCCACCCCTCTAGCCTCCACTTCTCAATCCTCTCAGGATTCAGTGTCAGTACCGGAACTGATTTTGGGAACAGGCGACATAGGTCCCAGAGAAGGGGGCTCTCGGGTACCAGACAGCGAGGACTCAGAGGAGTCAGAAGGGGAGTCAGTGGGACACCCCTCAAAGTTTAAACTATCCCTGGAGGAAGTGGACGGCTTAATCAGGGCTATCCATTTAACTTTAGGCCTGAGTGAGGAAAAAAGGGATCTAACCTTGCATGACCGCATGTATGCGGGTCTGGGTGAGTCAAAGGGGCGGGTCATTCCGGGCCATTCAGTGATTTCTGAGACCATAATTAGAGAATGGCAGGATCCAGAGAAAAAAAACTTTTTCCCTAAAGCACATAAGAGGCGCTTTCCCTTTCAGGAAGATCAAACAGCAGTTTGGAACAAAGTCCCAAAACTTGATGCGGCTTTCTCGCAAGTATCTAGGTCCACGGACCTGGCCTTTGAGGACATGGGTGTTCTTAAGGACCCCATGGACAAGCGCATGGATCTCCTCCTCAAAAGGTCTTGGCAGTCAATCATGAATGGTTTAAAGCCCGCCATGGCCACAACCTGTGTTGCCCGGAATCTAGAGTTCTAGACAAATCAGTTGAAGAATCATATTTCGGCTGATTCGTCGAAAGAAGAGATTCTGGAATCTTTTTCTACTCTAACCGCGGCAGTAGCCTACATTGCGGATGCCTCAGTGGAGGCCATTAAGATGTCAGCAAGGTCAGCGGCCCTGGCAAATTCGGCCAGGAGAGCGCTTTGGCTGAAAACCTGGCCAGGGGATGCGGCATCAAAGAACAAACTTTGCGGTATCCCTTTCTCAGGAGATTTCCTATTTGGTCCAGATTTAGATAGTATCCTGGACAGGACCGCAGATAGGAAGAAATCTTTCCCGGTCAAGAGAAAAAGGCAGCCCCCTAGACGTTTTTTTCGTCAGCAAAGGGCACAGGATAAGGGCAACAAACCCCAAGGGGACAGGAGAGGTTGGGTACAGAAAGCCAAAGAAAAAAAGGGAATCCTTTTCAATCCTCCTGCACAGTCCCAAAAAACGCAATGACTCCGCGACCCGGGTTGGCGGAAGATTACAAAAGTTTCTTCCGCGGTGGTCAGAGATAACCACCAATCAGTACATTCTGACCACCCTGTCCCGGGGTTACGAGATAGAGTTTTCAGACACTCCACCCCAAAGATTTCTGGTGACAAATTTCCCAAAGGATCCAGCAAAATCCCTGGCCATGAAATCCTCTTTAAGGGAGTTGAGGCAGCAGGGGGTAATAATAGAGGTACCTCAGGCAGAGCAAGGCCTGGGTTTCTACTCCCATATTTTCCTGGTAAAGAAACCTACAGGAAAATTCAGGATGATCCTAAACCTGAAACCCTTAAACAAGTCAGTCAGGTACAGGAGGTTCAAAATGGACTCTATTTTTTCAGTCCGGAATCTATTGACGCCAGGTTGCTTCATGGCGTCAATAGATTTGAGGGATGCCTATCTGCACATCCCGATCTCTCCGCAATCCCAAAGATACCTCAGGTTTGTGGTAAGGAGAGGGGGGATAGTTCAGCACCTGCAGTACAGGGCTCTGCCTTTCGGGCTCTCTTCCTCACCCCGGGTGTTTACCAAGGTGATGGCGGAAGCCTTGGCCCCGCTGCGTCTGCAGGGAGTGGCAGTGGTCCCATATCTAGACGACCTGTTATTTTTTGCCCCGTCAAGGGAAAAATTACTGATAGACCTGGCCAGGGCTCAAACTCACCTGGAGTCCCTGGGGTGGATCCTGAACCTTCAGAAGTCATCACTGGTACCTGCTCAGGAAATTCTGTTTCTAGGATTTCAGGTGAACTCTCTAAAGCCAAAGTATATTTCTACCCCAAGAAAAAAAGATCAAGGTCCAGGAGACCATCTCCCGACTTCAGTCCAATCAACCCATATCCATAAGGCAAATAATGGCAGCGTTAGGACTATTGACCTCAACCATGCCTGCAATCCAGTGGGCAAGGCTGCACTTTCGGTGCCTACAGAGTTTTATGTTAGGGTCATGGGATCACAACCTCAATTCCCTGGACAATCTAGTAAAGATTCCATCTCGGGTAAAGAGATCCCTATATTGGTGGAAGGACCAGAGGGTTCTCTCGAAGGGTCTGGAGTGGTCTTTTCCAGTGGGGAAAAGAATAACGACAGATGCCAGTGCCTGGGGATGGGGAGCCCACTTGGAAAAGAACTTCGTTCAGGGCCGATGGTCAAAGGAGGAGTCAGCTCGATCCTCGAACTGGAGGGAGTTGAGGGCAGTCACATTAGCTCTAGAGAGGTTTGCTCCGGATCTACTAGACCACCACGTTCAGGTGCTGACGGACAACGCTACGGCCGTAGCGTATCTAAACAGGCAGGGGGGCACCAGAAGCAAGCCCCTGAATCTGCGATCCCTCTCAGCGGTACACCTGAGGGGATCCCTGAATGGGGTGGCAGATTTTCTGAGCAGGCGTCAGGTTCGGGAGTCGGAGTGGTCACTAAACCCCGAAGTCTTTGCAGAAATCGTCAGCAGGTGGGGTCAACCAGAGGTGGACCTGTTTGCTTCGAGGGAAAACTCCCAGGTACCTCTGTTTTTTTCTCTAAACAGACTGGAGGGCTCCCTAGGGGTAGATGCCCTGGCGCATCCCTGGAGATTTCGCCTCTGCTTCGCTTTCCCCCCGTTCCAACTGATTCCATTAGTCCTGAGAAAGATTCAGAAGGAAGGAGTCCCAGTAATCCTGATCGCTCCATATTGGCCCAAGAGAGCATGGTTCTCAACACTCCTAGGTATGGCTACAAGACCATGTTGGCACCTACCTCGCAGGTCAGATCTTCTGAGTCAGGGTCCAGTGTGTCATCCGGACGTATTCAGGCTCTCCCTTTCAGCTTGGTTTCTGAAAGAAAGATCCTAGAGGATAAGGGGTTTTCAGATCGGTTAGTGTCTACCCTATTAAATAGCAGGAAGAAGGTCACAAGAGCCATCTACGCTAAGGTTTGGAGAGTATATACGTCCTGGTGTCACACTGCAAACATGGAACCTAGCAGCCTGAAGGCCATCCTAGAATTTTTGCAAAACGGAGCAGATATGGTGTTAGCGGTCAGCACTCTAAAAGTGCAAGTATCCGCCTTAGCAGTCTTTCTAGAAAGATCGATAGCCTCCGAACCGTTGGTGTCCAGGTTCTTTAGAGCCCTCTCGAGGGCTAGGCCACCACAGGTCAAGGGTTTCCCGAAGTGGGATTTGTCAATTGTATTGAAAGCTTTAGCTGAAAAGCCCTTTGAACCTTTGTGTGATGCTTCTCTTAGAGATGCTACCTTGAAGGTTCTTTTCCTGGTCGCTATCACCTCAGCTCGTAGGGTGAGCGAATTACAGGCCCTGTCAATAAGGGAACCGTATTTTTCTTTATTTTCGGATAGGGTTGTGCTTAGAACAGACCCCAAATTCTTACCGAAGGAAGCCTCAGCAGCCAATCGCGCTCAAGAGATTGTGCTACCTACGTTTTGTTCAAACCCCTCGGGGGAAAAAGAATCGTTTTTTCACATGTTAGATGTGAGAAGGGCTTTGTTATGCTACCTTAAAATAACAGAGTCCTTCAGACACTCAGATTCACTATTTGTTTTGTTTGGGGGCAAAAGAAGGGGCCATCCAGCCTCAAAGGGCACGATAGCCAGATGGTTAAAGCTAGCCGTCAGGGAGACCTATTTGCATGCAAAGATTGTCCCACCAGATGGGATCTGTGCCCATTCTACACGAGCGCTTGCGACCTCATGGGCAGAGAGAGCTGGTGCCACCCCGGAACAAATCTGCAAGGCGGCGACGTGGTCAAGCTTTAACACGTTTGTACGGCATTATGGGTTGGACCTTATTTCTGCCAAGGACCAAGCATTTGGCAGAAAGGTCCTGCAAGCTGTTGTCCCGCCCTAAGGTGGTAAGTCTCTGGTATCCTCTTGAGGTGCTGTCCTGAAAGACGCTCTGGGAAAAAGCAAGTTAGGCTTACCAGTAACTTGTTTTCCAGAAGTCTTTCAGGACAGCAGCAACCCGCCCGCTTGAGATACTTGTTAAATATGCCATGCTGTGACTAACCTATGTGTTTATATGTTCCAGCCGGGGCCGAAGGTTTCTCGGTAACAACTGAGGTGTGCTGGGAGGAGCCTCCCTTTAAAGTTTGAAGTGAAGGTGTTTCCTGTTGGAGAGGGAGGAGCCACTATCTCTCGAGGTGCTGTCCTGAAAGACTTCTGGAAAACAAGTTACCGGTAAGCCTAACTTGCTTTTTTTTATTGGAGATGTTAATAATTCATTAGCCCCAGTGGTCCAAATGGTTAGAGAATTCGGCAGGTTTTCTGGATTAACCATCAATTGGGACAAGTCGGCTTTGCTACCAATAGATATAGCAAGATATATTACATCAACCGACATGCCCCAATTGAAAACCCTGACGACATTTAAATATCTGGGGATTTGGATCACTCGTGACGTCAGCGAATACATTGGAATAAACTTGGCCCCCCTACTGTCTAAGCTCAAGCAAAAAAAAGATATTTGGGGGCGCCTCCCTCTCTCGGCGGCCGGGAGATGCAGCCTAATCAAAATGATCTGGCTCCCCCAGATACTATACATTCTCCACAATTCTCCAACCTGGATTAACCAAGGGTGGTTTAAGAGATTGGAAACTCTATTTCGCGAATTAATGTGGAAAGGTGGGCAGGCCAGAATTGGGTTGCAGACTATGCAGCTGCCGGTGGGGGGGGGGGGGAGGGGTGGCGGTTCCACACCCAAGAATTTACTTTCTGGCGTCTCAGCTCCAGCATATTGCAGGTTGCGGGAGCTTAGACCCCAGAAAAGATTGCTTTAGAATAATGTTGGCAGGGGCTCCACATAGAACGCTAATAGAAGTCCTGGAGGCAAATTCATTTGCATATAAGTGTCCGACTATAGATCTACTCAATAAGGTGTGGAGGACAACAAAGGCATTGCTGGGATATCTTGGAATATCTGAATTCGCTCCCCTTTGGTACAATAAAAACCTTCCAGAAGTGGAGGGGGTGGAGAGATGTAATATCTGGGAGAGACAGGGAATCACACGGTTGGTCCATTTGTACGAGGGGAATACTATGAAGTCGTTTTCAGATTTAAGACAAGAATTTAATATCCCAAATAATACTTTTTTGAAATACCTTCAGATCAGACATGCCATTCAGACCCAGTTCAAGTCCCACCCACTAACCAGGGCCCAGACCCCTGTTCTTAATAAAAAAGCCCAAAAAGCCTCAACAAAAGGGTTTATTTCAGAATTATATAATAATTTGGGGGACAGAGCCATAAATCAAAAGGGCATTCTTAGGAGTAAAGAAAGATGGGAACGAGACTTGGGACCGATAACGCATGAGAGATGGAACAGGATTCTGAGCAGAGGGGCTTTAGTATATATCGCCCCGGCACAGAGACTGTCTCACCTCTTCTTGCTGCATAGGGTCTATTATACCCCCAAAAAAATGCATCAATTTGGTTGGAAAACGAGCGATCAATGCCCTAGATGTAACGCCATAGGTGACCTTGTCCATATGTTTTGGAGATGTCCCAAACTTTTTAGATATTGGACAGAGGTCATTAATAAGCTCAACAATATTTTTGGGACCTCTTTGGTGCTAGAGGCTAGAACCTGTCTCCTGGGAGATATGGAAGACGATAGACTTGCTCCGGGTACACTGGAGGGTGTGCTGAGAGGCCTATTTCAGGCACGCAAATTAATCGCTCAGCGATGGCAGGCGCATGACCCTCCATCCGTCAGGAACTGGATTGGAACAATAAATAGGCTAATAGAGAGTGAGAGAGTGGCATTTATCAAACAAGGAAACCACAAAAGGCTTGAAAAAGTGTGGGGACCTTGGTTGAGATGCACAGGCCTCCCTTTGTAGAGGTAAAACGATTGGTGTCACTGGAAACTTTCCCCATCCATTGCAGCCAGGAATCCTCAAACAATTAAAAACTAAAACAAGCCGTATTCGATCTAGGTTCCTCTCTAAAAAAGCGACTATAACTTAGATTTGCATAGGGGGGACTCTCTCTCCCACTTTTGATTGCTTCTCTTCTTTCTTCCTTTTTTTTGGTCAGGATGACATGGGTGCTGCCTGGGGGGGGGGGTGGATGGGAACGGGAGGGGGGGTGACAGAGGGCTGGGGGGGAGGGTGGAGGGGAGATAGGATAAGATATTATATATACTTAGCATGATAATTGTCTTTTCGGCTGTATGTATCACACATCATTTATATAGATGCAAGGATTTTTTTTTGTAATACACTGTATTTTGGAAAGAAAGAAAGAAATACAAAATAAAAAAATTAATAATGAAAAAGAAAAAAAAAATATGGCAGATGTGAAAGCCCTAAAAAAAACAAAAAAAAAACAGGCATGTATCGTTAAGGGCGTGGTAGCCCACGTTTAATAAATGAGAAAAAACAAAACAAAAGTCCACTCAGGAATCCCACGCAGGGGTTTAAACGTCATTCAGAGATAACTGAAAATACAAGCCCACCTGGCTACTCTTCAACGGCTGCGCTATAACAAGTGACTATACGGAGATCCCTCTCCTATAGGGAAAATTGATATAAAAAAACAACAAGGGAAAGGATGAACAATGAAATTAAACCAGGTGATGGGTGTAAATAATATTATTTAAGTCCAGATATTAAGTCCAGATATTAAGTCCAGATCAGTGAAAGCCCAATGAATGGGTTTAAACTTAATAATAAATGCAAAAGGAAAACCTTCCACAGCAAAATAAAAATGAAACACAACAACCCAGTGACTTATGTGTTTATAAAGTCCAAAAGTTGAACAATCCACCAAGTAGCAGTGGCATCTCAGAACTGAGTAGATTCAGTGCAGGAAAAATCTACCAGCTTCCAGAAGAACGTGAGGAAAGGAAAGCCACCACCTTAAATAATACTGCCTCTTACCAGCTGGAATTGATCTCTGATTAGGAGATCACAAACGCATGAGACAGATAACCTCCCAACAGCTCTCCACCAGGGAACTCCTTGTTGTAGACTTTCACATGTGATGATATACCATGGTAAGAAAGACTCGCATAGTATAAAATCCAAGGTGACTTTTTAATGATAAATAAAAAATGCACACTTACAATTATTCAATTGTTTAGAGCATGGAATTAAAATCGAGCCAGCCGGCTCCTTGATGTGCCTGCCCGTGTCTTCCGGGTTCAGCTGGTGTCGCGGTGACGAAACGTCGCCTGCCCAACGTTTCATCGCAAATGGACGTGGTCATGTGTTTGTGATCTCCTAATCAGAGATCAATTCCATCTGGTAAGAGGCAGTATTATCTAAGGTGGTGGCTTTCCTTTCCTCATGTTCTTCTGGAAGTTAGGAGATTTTTTCCTGCACTAAATCCACTCAGTTCTGAGATGCCACTGCTACTTGGTGGATTGTTCAATTTTTGGACTTTATAAACACATAAGTCACTGGGTTGTTGTGTTTCATATTTATTTTTTATTTTGCTGTGGAAGGTTTTCTTTTGCATTTATTATTAAGTTTAAACCCATTCATTGGGCTTTCACTGATCTGGACTGTTAATATCTGGACTTAAATAATATCTGGACTTAAATAATATTATTTACACCCATCACCAGGGTTAATGTCATTGTTTATCCTTTCACTTTTTGTTTTTTTATATCAAATTTCCCTATAGGAGAGGGATCTCCGTATAGTCACTTGTTATAGCGCAGCTTTTTTGTATCCATTTCAGTTTTTTAGTGTAATATAACACCTATAGTTGCCTGCTGATAATTTTAATTTTGTTGGAGGAGCGCAGTATTTATTTCTACTACTCTTCAACGGCACTGCCGCTATAGGTACTGGTACCTTAAACCACCAGATCTTTCAGTCTCAGTCTTGGACGCACACAGCTTTGGGCTTCTTAAACGCACACAGCTTGAAGTCCCTTAATGCACACAGCTTCTGGCTCCTTGGACGCACACAGCTTGAAGCCCTTCAACGCACACAGCTTTGAACTTCTTAATGCACACAGCGCCTTTTCTCACACAGAGACTCTCACTAGCAGCCACTGCTCCAACTCAGCCTTCCTCTCTCTTCTGCTCTGATTAGTCCCTCATTATATGGGCTGTGTGCACCTGGGCACACACCCTGCAGGCTATCTATAAGATCTGTACACAGGGTTGGCGATCCCATCCCACCCATATCTCTGAGGAAACTAAAGAGCCTCTTTCAGAAATAGCAAGATCTGGAGAAAACTGCCACAGCAGTTTTCTCTGTTTCAAATCTACGCTCTGCAATCTGGCTATATGCAGACCCTGTGTCCATTTCAACAACATTTTCATAGGGACAGAGCCTCGCTCTGCCACACAGTGAACAGTACTATAAATATGCACTGATTACTGTATAAATGTGACTGGCAGGGAAGGGGTTAACACTAGGGGTGCGGAAGGGGTTAATGTGTGCCCTGCTAGGTGATTCTTACTGTGGGGGAGGGGACTGACTGGGGGAGGTGACCGATGGTTGTCACTATGTACAAGGGACACACCATCGGTCTCCTCTCCCTGACAAGACGTGGATTTCTGTGTGTAAACACAGAGATCCGGGGGCGTGTCTAGGATGGCGATCTGAGTAGTTGCACTTTCCGGAGCTCTGCTGGCTGGCCTAGTTTTTATTACTCTCCCGGCACCCTGCTCTGCCATCTGAGCTGGTGCTTAGCCTGATGAGACAGCGATCCGGTAAAGGAACCCCTGGCAGATATAAACAACTCCGCTTTCTGCCGCTGGACGAGACTCAGCCATCACTGTGGCCTGTGCGTTGCCTCATGGTAGAAGCAACCGCAATATGGCGTCCCAGATGGAGGAGGAGGCCTCGCACCCGCCGGGCTATGTGGCGGACATAATGTCAGCGATCGCCGTGTGTCAGGCTAACCTCACGACCAAGATCAAAGCAGTTCAGCTGGAAGTGGGCCTAATGAGGCAAGATGTGGATAAGCTCTGTTCCTGGGTAACTGAAGCAGAGCAGCGTGTGGGTGCAGCAGAAGACACGGTGGAGGAGCATTCCTCTGTCCTCCGTACCATCCAGTCTAAAATTAAAGCCCTGGAATACAAGGAGGATGATTCCGAAAACCAGGATAGAAGGAATAATCTGCGCATCGTGGGAATGGCGGAGGGTGCAGAGGGTAACAATCCCACGGTGTTTGTGGAAGATCTCCTGCGTAAACCTCCTTTCCGGACTGCAGATAGAGCAATACTTTGCAGAGAATGATCAGGGTGCTATCACAGTAGAGGGATGGGATGCATTTAAGGCGTGCCTTAGGGGCACTTTCATAGCGGAAATCACCTCTGTTAAACGCAATTCTGCTGCCCTTTTGGAACAGGTTGGGGATCAGGTACAGAGGTTGGAGCTGCAGTTTGTGACGGATCCCTCGGACTCCGCGCGGGAGGCTTGGATATCGGGCCAGGACTCTCTGGACCGGTTAAGGGCCTCCACCGCGGAAAAGAAGCGCTTTTTCACAAAGCAGGCCTATTATGAGGAGGGGGAGAAGACAGGCCGACTTTTGGCAAGGATTGCTAGGTCCCAACAGGCGTCCCCAGCCATAGGAGCAATCCGTGACTCTCAGGGACGGTTAGTGAATGACCCCGAGCAGATCGTTGCCACATTGGCATCTTTCTACTCAGACCTGTATAGGGCCCGGGACGATTATACTGACAGTGAACTACAGGCGTACGTGGATGCCGTGGCTCTCCCGACTTTGAGCGGGCGGGCCCGGGCGGAGATGGACGCCCCACTGACCCTTACTGAACTAATAGAGGCGGCAGCCTCCTTTCCCACCTGTAAGGCCCCGGGAGATGACGGGATCCCCATGGAGGTATACACCCAGTACGGAGGGGAAATCCTCCCCAGGTTGCTGAGAGCATTCAATGCCTCATTTGATCTGGGGAAACTTCCTATATCTATGACAAGGGCCAATATTATCCTATTGTTGAAACCTGGCAAGGACCCCCTCGATCCAGGCTCCTACAGGCCCATTTCCCTGCTGCAAAGCGATGTTAAAATCCTTGCAAAAGCGCTAGCCATGAGAGTAAACAAGGTCATCCTATCCATAATCCATCCTGACCAGGCAGGGTTTATGCCCCGCAGTTCCACGGCAACCAATCTTAGGCGCCTATACCTTAACATGCAGACTCCGTCGGATTCCGCCGGCCACCGGGCACTGTTGTCACTTGATGCCAATAAGGCCTTCGACAGTGTCGGCTGGCGGTATCTGTGGGCTGTATTGACCAGGTTCGGCTTTGGCCCCAACTTTCTTAGGTGGGTGAGACTACTATATGAAGCACCACAAGCGACCATGCGTTTATCAGACAGGATGTCCCAGCCCTTTGCTCTGGGCAGGGGGACCAGGCAGGGATGTCCCCTGTCCCCCCTGCTCTTTGCTCTGGCAATCGAGCCACTGGCGGCCCTGGTGCGGGATTGTCCTGCAGTCAGGGGCTTCCGCTACGGAGACATGCACGAAAAAATCATGCTTTACGCAGACGACATGCTCCTGTTTTTGGAGGATGCGGAGGAATCCTTGAGCCGGGTGATGTCCCTTGTGGAGAGGTTCGGCCATTTTTCGGGCCTCACCATCAACTGGACTAAGTCAGCCCTAATGTTTCTGGACGGGTCTCCCCCGTCCGACGTTGGTCTCACATGCCCTGTTGCCGTGGTGACCACCTTTAAATACTTGGGGGTATATGTCTCCCCTAGGGTGACCGACTACTGTAGCCTGAATGTCTTTCCCTTGCTGACTCGGTTTAGAGACAAAATCCATATATGGAATAGGCTGAAAATGTCCCTAGCGGGCAAGACCAACCTCATCAAGATGATTCTGATGCCGCAGTTATTGTACCTGCTCCACAATTCCCCAGTAGTCATTACCCTCAAAACGTTTAGAGTGGTCAATTCGCTTTTTAGGCAACTGCTTTGGCATGTTAAAACCCCCAGGATAAAACTGGTGTCACACTGCAAACATGGAACCTAGCAGCCTGAAGGCCATCCTAGAATTTTTGCAAAACGGAGCAGATATGGTGTTAGCGGTCAGCACTCTAAAAGTGCAAGTATCCGCCTTAGCAGTCTTTCTAGAAAGATCGATAGCCTCCGAACCGTTGGTGTCCAGGTTCTTTAGAGCCCTCTCGAGGGCTAGGCCACCACAGGTCAAGGGTTTCCCGAAGTGGGATTTGTCAATTGTATTGAAAGCTTTAGCTGAAAAGCCCTTTGAACCTTTGTGTGATGCTTCTCTTAGAGATGCTACCTTGAAGGTTCTTTTCCTGGTCGCTATCACCTCAGCTCGTAGGGTGAGCGAATTACAGGCCCTGTCAATAAGGGAACCGTATTTTTCTTTATTTTCGGATAGGGTTGTGCTTAGAACAGACCCCAAATTCTTACCGAAGGAAGCCTCAGCAGCCAATCGCGCTCAAGAGATTGTGCTACCTACGTTTTGTTCAAACCCCTCGGGGGAAAAAGAATCGTTTTTTCACATGTTAGATGTGAGAAGGGCTTTGTTATGCTACCTTAAAATAACAGAGTCCTTCAGACACTCAGATTCACTATTTGTTTTGTTTGGGGGCAAAAGAAGGGGCCATCCAGCCTCAAAGGGCACGATAGCCAGATGGTTAAAGCTAGCCGTCAGGGAGACCTATTTGCATGCAAAGATTGTCCCACCAGATGGGATCTGTGCCCATTCTACACGAGCGCTTGCGACCTCATGGGCAGAGAGAGCTGGTGCCACCCCGGAACAAATCTGCAAGGCGGCGACGTGGTCAAGCTTTAACACGTTTGTACGGCATTATGGGTTGGACCTTATTTCTGCCAAGGACCAAGCATTTGGCAGAAAGGTCCTGCAAGCTGTTGTCCCGCCCTAAGGTGGTAAGTCTCTGGTATCCTCTTGAGGTGCTGTCCTGAAAGACGCTCTGGGAAAAAGCAAGTTAGGCTTACCAGTAACTTGTTTTCCAGAAGTCTTTCAGGACAGCAGCAACCCGCCCGCTTGAGATACTTGTTAAATATGCCATGCTGTGACTAACCTATGTGTTTATATGTTCCAGCCGGGGCCGAAGGTTTCTCGGTAACAACTGAGGTGTGCTGGGAGGAGCCTCCCTTTAAAGTTTGAAGTGAAGGTGTTTCCTGTTGGAGAGGGAGGAGCCACTATCTCTCGAGGTGCTGTCCTGAAAGACTTCTGGAAAACAAGTTACCGGTAAGCCTAACTTGCTTTTTTTTATTGGAGATGTTAATAATTCATTAGCCCCAGTGGTCCAAATGGTTAGAGAATTCGGCAGGTTTTCTGGATTAACCATCAATTGGGACAAGTCGGCTTTGCTACCAATAGATATAGCAAGATATATTACATCAACCGACATGCCCCAATTGAAAACCCTGACGACATTTAAATATCTGGGGATTTGGATCACTCGTGACGTCAGCGAATACATTGGAATAAACTTGGCCCCCCTACTGTCTAAGCTCAAGCAAAAAAAAGATATTTGGGGGCGCCTCCCTCTCTCGGCGGCCGGGAGATGCAGCCTAATCAAAATGATCTGGCTCCCCCAGATACTATACATTCTCCACAATTCTCCAACCTGGATTAACCAAGGGTGGTTTAAGAGATTGGAAACTCTATTTCGCGAATTAATGTGGAAAGGTGGGCAGGCCAGAATTGGGTTGCAGACTATGCAGCTGCCGGTCGGGGGGGGGGGAGGGGTGGCGGTTCCACACCCAAGAATTTACTTTCTGGCGTCTCAGCTCCAGCATATTGCAGGTTGCGGGAGCTTAGACCCCAGAAAAGATTGCTTTAGAATAATGTTGGCAGGGGCTCCACATAGAACGCTAATAGAAGTCCTGGAGGCAAATTCATTTGCATATAAGTGTCCGACTATAGATCTACTCAATAAGGTGTGGAGGACAACAAAGGCATTGCTGGGATATCTTGGAATATCTGAATTCGCTCCCCTTTGGTACAATAAAAACCTTCCAGAAGTGGAGGGGGTGGAGAGATGTAATATCTGGGAGAGACAGGGAATCACACGGTTGGTCCATTTGTACGAGGGGAATACTATGAAGTCGTTTTCAGATTTAAGACAAGAATTTAATATCCCAAATAATACTTTTTTGAAATACCTTCAGATCAGACATGCCATTCAGACCCAGTTCAAGTCCCACCCACTAACCAGGGCCCAGACCCCTGTTCTTAATAAAAAAGCCCAAAAAGCCTCAACAAAAGGGTTTATTTCAGAATTATATAATAATTTGGGGGACAGAGCCATAAATCAAAAGGGCATTCTTAGGAGTAAAGAAAGATGGGAACGAGACTTGGGACCGATAACGCATGAGAGATGGAACAGGATTCTGAGCAGAGGGGCTTTAGTATATATCGCCCCGGCACAGAGACTGTCTCACCTCTTCTTGCTGCATAGGGTCTATTATACCCCCAAAAAAATGCATCAATTTGGTTGGAAAACGAGCGATCAATGCCCTAGATGTAACGCCATAGGTGACCTTGTCCATATGTTTTGGAGATGTCCCAAACTTTTTAGATATTGGACAGAGGTCATTAATAAGCTCAACAATATTTTTGGGACCTCTTTGGTGCTAGAGGCTAGAACCTGTCTCCTGGGAGATATGGAAGACGATAGACTTGCTCCGGGTACACTGGAGGGTGTGCTGAGAGGCCTATTTCAGGCACGCAAATTAATCGCTCAGCGATGGCAGGCGCATGACCCTCCATCCGTCAGGAACTGGATTGGAACAATAAATAGGCTAATAGAGAGTGAGAGAGTGGCATTTATCAAACAAGGAAACCACAAAAGGCTTGAAAAAGTGTGGGGACCTTGGTTGAGATGCACAGGCCTCCCTTTGTAGAGGTAAAACGATTGGTGTCACTGGAAACTTTCCCCATCCATTGCAGCCAGGAATCCTCAAACAATTAAAAACTAAAACAAGCCGTATTCGATCTAGGTTCCTCTCTAAAAAAGCGACTATAACTTAGATTTGCATAGGGGGGACTCTCTCTCCCACTTTTGATTGCTTCTCTTCTTTCTTCCTTTTTTTTGGTCAGGATGACATGGGTGCTGCCTGGGGGGGGGGGGTGGATGGGAACGGGAGGGGGGGTGACAGAGGGCTGGGGGGGAGGGTGGAGGGGAGATAGGATAAGATATTATATATACTTAGCATGATAATTGTCTTTTCGGCTGTATGTATCACACATCATTTATATAGATGCAAGGATTTTTTTTTGTAATACACTGTATTTTGGAAAGAAAGAAAGAAATACAAAATAAAAAAATTAATAATGAAAAAGAAAAAAAAAATATGGCAGATGTGAAAGCCCTAAAAAAAACAAAAAAAAAACAGGCATGTATCGTTAAGGGCGTGGTAGCCCACGTTTAATAAATGAGAAAAAACAAAACAAAAGTCCACTCAGGAATCCCACGCAGGGGTTTAAACGTCATTCAGAGATAACTGAAAATACAAGCCCACCTGGCTACTCTTCAACGGCTGCGCTATAACAAGTGACTATACGGAGATCCCTCTCCTATAGGGAAAATTGATATAAAAAAACAACAAGGGAAAGGATGAACAATGAAATTAAACCAGGTGATGGGTGTAAATAATATTATTTAAGTCCAGATATTAAGTCCAGATATTAAGTCCAGATCAGTGAAAGCCCAATGAATGGGTTTAAACTTAATAATAAATGCAAAAGGAAAACCTTCCACAGCAAAATAAAAATGAAACACAACAACCCAGTGACTTATGTGTTTATAAAGTCCAAAAGTTGAACAATCCACCAAGTAGCAGTGGCATCTCAGAACTGAGTAGATTCAGTGCAGGAAAAATCTACCAGCTTCCAGAAGAACGTGAGGAAAGGAAAGCCACCACCTTAAATAATACTGCCTCTTACCAGCTGGAATTGATCTCTGATTAGGAGATCACAAACGCATGAGACAGATAACCTCCCAACAGCTCTCCACCAGGGAACTCCTTGTTGTAGACTTTCACATGTGATGATATACCATGGTAAGAAAGACTCGCATAGTATAAAATCCAAGGTGACTTTTTAATGATAAATAAAAAATGCACACTTACAATTATTCAATTGTTTAGAGCATGGAATTAAAATCGAGCCAGCCGGCTCCTTGATGTGCCTGCCCGTGTCTTCCGGGTTCAGCTGGTGTCGCGGTGACGAAACGTCGCCTGCCCAACGTTTCATCGCAAATGGACGTGGTCATGTGTTTGTGATCTCCTAATCAGAGATCAATTCCATCTGGTAAGAGGCAGTATTATCTAAGGTGGTGGCTTTCCTTTCCTCATGTTCTTCTGGAAGTTAGGAGATTTTTTCCTGCACTAAATCCACTCAGTTCTGAGATGCCACTGCTACTTGGTGGATTGTTCAATTTTTGGACTTTATAAACACATAAGTCACTGGGTTGTTGTGTTTCATATTTATTTTTTATTTTGCTGTGGAAGGTTTTCTTTTGCATTTATTATTAAGTTTAAACCCATTCATTGGGCTTTCACTGATCTGGACTGTTAATATCTGGACTTAAATAATATCTGGACTTAAATAATATTATTTACACCCATCACCAGGGTTAATGTCATTGTTTATCCTTTCACTTTTTGTTTTTTTATATCAAATTTCCCTATAGGAGAGGGATCTCCGTATAGTCACTTGTTATAGCGCAGCTTTTTTGTATCCATTTCAGTTTTTTAGTGTAATATAACACCTATAGTTGCCTGCTGATAATTTTAATTTTGTTGGAGGAGCGCAGTATTTATTTCTACTACTCTTCAACGGCACTGCCGCTATAGGTACTGGTACCTTAAACCACCAGATCTTTCAGTCTCAGTCTTGGACGCACACAGCTTTGGGCTTCTTAAACGCACACAGCTTGAAGTCCCTTAATGCACACAGCTTCTGGCTCCTTGGACGCACACAGCTTGAAGCCCTTCAACGCACACAGCTTTGAACTTCTTAATGCACACAGCGCCTTTTCTCACACAGAGACTCTCACTAGCAGCCACTGCTCCAACTCAGCCTTCCTCTCTCTTCTGCTCTGATTAGTCCCTCATTATATGGGCTGTGTGCACCTGGGCACACACCCTGCAGGCTATCTATAAGATCTGTACACAGGGTTGGCGATCCCATCCCACCCATATCTCTGAGGAAACTAAAGAGCCTCTTTCAGAAATAGCAAGATCTGGAGAAAACTGCCACAGCAGTTTTCTCTGTTTCAAATCTACGCTCTGCAATCTGGCTATATGCAGACCCTGTGTCCATTTCAACAACATTTTCATAGGGACAGAGCCTCGCTCTGCCACACAGTGAACAGTACTATAAATATGCACTGATTACTGTATAAATGTGACTGGCAGGGAAGGGGTTAACACTAGGGGTGCGGAAGGGGTTAATGTGTGCCCTGCTAGGTGATTCTTACTGTGGGGGAGGGGACTGACTGGGGGAGGTGACCGATGGTTGTCACTATGTACAAGGGACACACCATCGGTCTCCTCTCCCTGACAAGACGTGGATTTCTGTGTGTAAACACAGAGATCCGGGGGCGTGTCTAGGATGGCGATCTGAGTAGTTGCACTTTCCGGAGCTCTGCTGGCTGGCCTAGTTTTTATTACTCTCCCGGCACCCTGCTCTGCCATCTGAGCTGGTGCTTAGCCTGATGAGACAGCGATCCGGTAAAGGAACCCCTGGCAGATATAAACAACTCCGCTTTCTGCCGCTGGACGAGACTCAGCCATCACTGTGGCCTGTGCGTTGCCTCATGGTAGAAGCAACCGCAATATGGCGTCCCAGATGGAGGAGGAGGCCTCGCACCCGCCGGGCTATGTGGCGGACATAATGTCAGCGATCGCCGTGTGTCAGGCTAACCTCACGACCAAGATCAAAGCAGTTCAGCTGGAAGTGGGCCTAATGAGGCAAGATGTGGATAAGCTCTGTTCCTGGGTAACTGAAGCAGAGCAGCGTGTGGGTGCAGCAGAAGACACGGTGGAGGAGCATTCCTCTGTCCTCCGTACCATCCAGTCTAAAATTAAAGCCCTGGAATACAAGGAGGATGATTCCGAAAACCAGGATAGAAGGAATAATCTGCGCATCGTGGGAATGGCGGAGGGTGCAGAGGGTAACAATCCCACGGTGTTTGTGGAAGATCTCCTGCGTAAACCTCCTTTCCGGACTGCAGATAGAGCAATACTTTGCAGAGAATGATCAGGGTGCTATCACAGTAGAGGGATGGGATGCATTTAAGGCGTGCCTTAGGGGCACTTTCATAGCGGAAATCACCTCTGTTAAACGCAATTCTGCTGCCCTTTTGGAACAGGTTGGGGATCAGGTACAGAGGTTGGAGCTGCAGTTTGTGACGGATCCCTCGGACTCCGCGCGGGAGGCTTGGATATCGGGCCAGGACTCTCTGGACCGGTTAAGGGCCTCCACCGCGGAAAAGAAGCGCTTTTTCACAAAGCAGGCCTATTATGAGGAGGGGGAGAAGACAGGCCGACTTTTGGCAAGGATTGCTAGGTCCCAACAGGCGTCCCCAGCCATAGGAGCAATCCGTGACTCTCAGGGACGGTTAGTGAATGACCCCGAGCAGATCGTTGCCACATTGGCATCTTTCTACTCAGACCTGTATAGGGCCCGGGACGATTATACTGACAGTGAACTACAGGCGTACGTGGATGCCGTGGCTCTCCCGACTTTGAGCGGGCGGGCCCGGGCGGAGATGGACGCCCCACTGACCCTTACTGAACTAATAGAGGCGGCAGCCTCCTTTCCCACCTGTAAGGCCCCGGGAGATGACGGGATCCCCATGGAGGTATACACCCAGTACGGAGGGGAAATCCTCCCCAGGTTGCTGAGAGCATTCAATGCCTCATTTGATCTGGGGAAACTTCCTATATCTATGACAAGGGCCAATATTATCCTATTGTTGAAACCTGGCAAGGACCCCCTCGATCCAGGCTCCTACAGGCCCATTTCCCTGCTGCAAAGCGATGTTAAAATCCTTGCAAAAGCGCTAGCCATGAGAGTAAACAAGGTCATCCTATCCATAATCCATCCTGACCAGGCAGGGTTTATGCCCCGCAGTTCCACGGCAACCAATCTTAGGCGCCTATACCTTAACATGCAGACTCCGTCGGATTCCGCCGGCCACCGGGCACTGTTGTCACTTGATGCCAATAAGGCCTTCGACAGTGTCGGCTGGCGGTATCTGTGGGCTGTATTGACCAGGTTCGGCTTTGGCCCCAACTTTCTTAGGTGGGTGAGACTACTATATGAAGCACCACAAGCGACCATGCGTTTATCAGACAGGATGTCCCAGCCCTTTGCTCTGGGCAGGGGGACCAGGCAGGGATGTCCCCTGTCCCCCCTGCTCTTTGCTCTGGCAATCGAGCCACTGGCGGCCCTGGTGCGGGATTGTCCTGCAGTCAGGGGCTTCCGCTACGGAGACATGCACGAAAAAATCATGCTTTACGCAGACGACATGCTCCTGTTTTTGGAGGATGCGGAGGAATCCTTGAGCCGGGTGATGTCCCTTGTGGAGAGGTTCGGCCATTTTTCGGGCCTCACCATCAACTGGACTAAGTCAGCCCTAATGTTTCTGGACGGGTCTCCCCCGTCCGACGTTGGTCTCACATGCCCTGTTGCCGTGGTGACCACCTTTAAATACTTGGGGGTATATGTCTCCCCTAGGGTGACCGACTACTGTAGCCTGAATGTCTTTCCCTTGCTGACTCGGTTTAGAGACAAAATCCATATATGGAATAGGCTGAAAATGTCCCTAGCGGGCAAGACCAACCTCATCAAGATGATTCTGATGCCGCAGTTATTGTACCTGCTCCACAATTCCCCAGTAGTCATTACCCTCAAAACGTTTAGAGTGGTCAATTCGCTTTTTAGGCAACTGCTTTGGCATGTTAAAACCCCCAGGATAAAACTGGAACAACTGCAGCGCCCCAAGGAGGGTGGGGGGCTGGCCCTTCCTAACCCATGGATCTACTATTTAGCAGCACAGCTACAGCACCTAATAGGTGCCATGTCCCCGGCTCCGGCTGGCTCCTCGGCTAGGCTTTTGCTGCTTGGCTCGGGGGCTACGTCGATACCAGAGGGACTTGAGGCCCAACAGTTTCAAAAACCTAATAAGAAAATGCCCACCTTCGCGCTTACCCAGAAGGTGTGGAATAAGGCGAGGCAGCTTCAGGGGGTCACAGGATTCACTGAATTCAGCCCGATTTGGGGGAACAATTCGTACCCCGAACTGGCCAAACTAGATCAGGGCCCAAGGTGGTGCCTTCAAGGCATAACGCTTCTCAAACAGATATTCCGAGGAGGCGCGCTGCTCCCGTTTGATACCCTCCGGTCCAGGTTTGCACTCCCCCAATCCATGTTCTTTTTCTACTTACAACTGCAGCATGCAATTAGAGCTCAGGGGGACGCGGTGGAGTGGGCTCAGTCCCCCACTCCGGTATTCCGCGTCTTGAGGGCCGCATCTGAGACTAAAGGTGTTATCTCGCAATGTTACAACATGCTGCTGGACACATTCTTAGAGGTGCACCCCAGGAAGGTGGCAGACCAGTGGGAGGCAGACGTGGGCCCGATGACAGGAGACATGTGGGAGGAAGCGTTGCTGGCGGTCAACAACTGCTCGCTTAATGTAGCACAGAAGGTATCCCAGTTATATATTTTATTGAGGGTCCACTTTACCCCGGTGAAACTCTTTAGGATGGGTGGGGTCACCGACCCAATGTGTAACAGATGTAAGGTAATGTCTGGTGATTTGATTCATCTGCTGTGGCGCTGCCCCAAGCTCCATAGGTTCTGGAGCGGGGTCCTGGAAACACTTAATTCTGTGTTCCAGGTCTCTGTCCCCCTGGAGCCGATACATTGTCTGCTTGGAGTACTGGAGGGAGTAATCACGGAGGAGCTGACTCGACTGGCTTTTAACAGAGCACTGTTCCAGGCCAGGAGGGCCATTCTCCTGAAATGGAAACTAGAGGCTCCCCCCACACTGAAATTTTGGTTGACACATATGGGCAAGATGCTGGTGATGGAGAAATATATTTTTCAACACAGAGGGAACGCGGGCAAATTTGACAGGCTGTGGGACGCGTGGCTGGCCACACCTGGCTTGAGCCCTATGGAACTAGTCCAGGGGAGACTGTTGGGCGGTAACTAGATTTGCCAGGTATGGGGAGGCGGGATTGGAGGGCATGCCATAGGTAATTGCTAAATATGTGCTAGATGTTGGAAGGAGAGGTTTGTGCAAAGTGTACTGTATATGCTACTACTGTCGTGTCATACTGTTTGTTTTCTATGTATGTTTTATGAGCAATAAAAACTTCTTTGATTTAAAAAAAAAAAAAAAAAAAAAAAAAAAACCTCCTTTCCAAATGGTCAATTCTCCCCTTGTTTCACGGTGGAGAGGGCACATAGTGTTCCGCCTAAGCCAGGGCCTGTCCTGTCCTCCCCCCCCGCATCTTCATCCTTCGCCTCCTCAATTCTAGGGATAGAGACAAGGGGCCATATTCTCAAAGAATTACACCGGCGTATCAGCAGATACGCCGACGTAAGTCCGATTCTAAGGCCGTCCTATGTTTAAGTGTATTCTCAAACTGAGATACACTTAAACATGCCTAAGATATGATGGCCAGCGCCGTTGTATCTTAGGCTGCAATATCTACGCTGACCGCTAGGTGGCGTTTCCTTTCCGGTCAGCATAGAATATGCAAATGGCTAGTCACGCCGATTCACGAACGTACGCTTGCCCGTCGTAGTGTTTTTACGTCGTTTCCGTAAGCGATACGCGGCGTAAAGATAAACATGCCCCCTAGGTGGCGTACTCAATGTTAAGTATGGCCATCGTTCCCGCGTCGCAATTTGAAAATTTAACGTTGTTTGCGTAAGTCGTCTGTGAATGGCGCTGGATGCCATTTACGTTACCGTCAAAACAAATGACGTCCGTGCGACGTCATTTAGCGCAATGCACGTCGGGTAATTTACCCGACGGAGCATGCGCAGTACGATCGGCGCGGGAGCGCGCCTAATTTAAATGATCTACGCCCCCTACCAGGATCATTTGAATTAGGAGTGCTTCCGCGGGTGGATTTTACGCTACGCCGCCGCAAGTTTACGGGTAAGTGATTTGGGAATCAGGCACTTGCCCGTTAAACTTGCGGCGGAGTAACGTAAACGAGATACGTTACGCCGCCGGATATCTTTGAGAATATGGCCCAAGGTGCTGAGGGCGGCTAGAGCGCAGGGAGATCTGCAGTTCCAGAATAATAAATTGCTAATTTTTCCGGACTATTCTCTGGAGACCCAGAAGCTGAGGTCATTTGATCACGTGAAGGCAGCATTGCGGGCCCGCAACATATGTTACAGCATGCTCTTTCCAGCACGTCTTCGGGTACAGGATACGGAGACGGTCCGGTTTTTAACTTCTCTACGGGAAGCTTCCTCCTGGATCGACACCTTACCACCTCATCGTTGATGCTGGATGCCTGCGTTGCCCCTGGAGGGGGTGATATCCTGTGCCTAACCCTTTTTTTAGTGTCATAGTGTGAACTGGCCACTGGAATTTATGTTTTACTGGGGGTATCTCCTGTGTTGTTGCTGTTTGGAGTCCCTGCGCTGTTCAGGTACTGTACTTGTTAAGATTTGTGCCCCTGCTTGCAGGAGAAAAGTCTGATGCAATGCTGTTTTTTCTACAACTCCCTTTTTGATATACTACGATTATTGGCAGGGGGGTCGGCTGTGTGTGTGCTTCCGATTCCCACCAGTACCCTATCACCTCTACGGCCGTGGAGAACGTTTATTATCCTGTTAGTGCATGCCATGCCATGTTATTGGCGCCCAGCATCTCCGGTGTGCTGCTGGAAATCGGCCCTGCATATAGACCCACCTTTTTCACGCCCTCTGGTTTGTTAATTGACTTCACAGACAGGTTGTCTGTTGTTTGGGGTTCCATGCACTCCATGATTGGGATGGGGATGCGGGGTGGGGGGAGGGTTGGTCTGATCCCCAGGATAAGAAAGGGGATGGGGGATGTGTTCAGTTTTAACTTGTTTAAGTTTTGTTTATTTGTTTTTTTTTTGCTTTTCTGTAAATTTGGTGCTTTATTTTCATTGCATTGTACTGATATGCTTCGGTGTACTGGGTCGAGATACAGTGTCTCGCCCCTCTTTAAAGGGTTGGTTGCCTGGGTATACCATCAGGTATGAGAATCTGTCTTCAATTTTTTTTTTATTTGCTTAATTGTTTTTTATTTGGTTTTAAAATGACTTGGTACAACAGGCAGATAATTAAACAGGTATCGATATTACAGCATACACGAATCCATATAAACCAAAGGGACAAAACGATAACAACCTACAGCCAGTACCGACCATGTTCCTAGCTTGTATAACCAAGGGTACCTGATGCCTGCTATATCTCCTAGCCATAAACCTAGTCTTTCCCCCCCCCCCATCCCCCACCTACCCCTATCTAAGGGAGCGTATTACCCCTTTAATTGGTCCAATGTGCAGGAAGGCTAGTAGATTAGGGAGGAGGCCACTACGTTTTTCTATTTTCTCAATGTGTTGGTGTGAGAGGTCAAGTTCCCCAGGGTGCAAAACACACCCTGGCAGCAATGGGTGCCAGCCATCGCTGCCGGGGGGGGGGGGGGGGCACGGTATCCTGGAGACATTTTCTCAAGTTCCCCTAGCCTATGTTCCCCGCCGTCCTCTGCCACGGCCCCCACATTCTTTCGAATTTCTCATAGTTCCCCTGTCTGGTAAAGTACACTCTTTCATTTGAAATTGTTAGTTTCATAGATGCTAGCCAGTTTACTACTGACGGCGGAGTCTGCGCCTGCCATTTTTGGGCTATCGTCTTGCGTGCCTGGAAGAGGCATCTCAGTATAGCTTCCCCGCTGCCTTGAGGGGCTCTTATGTCGTCTATGCACCCCAAGAGGCAAGTCCTAGCCACTGGTCCAAGGGATGTTCCAAATACCTTATTAATCCTCTCTACTATTTCCACCCAGTAGCTATAGAGTTTGGGGCACTTCCAGACCATGTGTATCAGATCCCCTTTGTCTTTACATCTCTGGCATTCGTTGTTTTGTCTCCACCCCAGTTTAAACATTTTGTGCAGTGTATGGTATACCCTGTGTAGTAAGAACAGATGGGACAGTCTTTGCGCGGGGGCAATTGAGACCAATGCACCTTGTTGGAGAATCCTATCCCACTGTTCGGGTGGTATTATTCCCAAATCTCTTTCCCAAGCTGCTTTACTCTTGGCCGGGCCCGCTCTGCTTATCGCACTAGCACTCAAACTGTTATATACTGCTGATATTAAGCCCTTGGCGATACTTGCATTGATTACCTTAAGAAGGACGGGAGTCCATATAATTAATTTGGAGCTAAACTGTGCTTGGATAGCATGGCGAACCTGCAAATATTTGTAAAATGTTTTATTTGAGATATTGAATTCCCTTGTTAAATCTAGAAATGTTTTTAGGGTGTTGCCCTCGAACAGGTGCTTTAGACGGGTTATACCTTGTCTCTTCCACTCACTTGATTCCTCTATACGCGTCACTTCCTGCAAGTTGTTGTTTTTCCATAGGGGTGAAAACTCCGTTAGACCAACATATCCCAGCAAAGTCTTTGTTATATGCCATACTTTAATAACTAGTTTTATTGTTAGGTGTTTATAGGGGAAAAAATCTGCCTCTAAAGCTTCCACCAGCAATTTGTGGGGGTTGCGTGTTAACATCAAGCGGCTGATGGAGCCATCTCTCTCAGTGGTTCCGCACCCTGCCAATTGTTGCAATTGTGACGCAATAAAATATAACTTTGGGTGTGGAACCGCCATACCCCCTTCTTTTACTGGTAGTTGAAGTGTTTGCAAACTTATCCTGGCTTGGCCTCCTCTCCATATAAGTTCTCTAAATAGTGATTCTATGGTTTTAAACCATGTGTATCCTAGCCAAAAGGGTGCGTTATGGAGCACGTATAATAGTTGTGGCTGCCACAACATTTTAATTAGGTTGCATCGTCCTGCTACGGACAGGGGAAGTCTTTTCCAAATATCACATTTATTTTTCCACTTTGATAGCAATGGGGCGAGATTTAAATTTGCATATTGGGTGACATCTTTCGTTATCCAAATCCCTAAGTATTTGAGTTTTGTGACCATGCTTAATTGAGAGGTGCCTGGCAAGAGCTGGAGATCAGCTGGATCCAGTGGTAGGAGGGCAGATTTTTCCCAGTTAATTGATAAACCTGAGAAATGACCAAAGTCAACTACCAGTTGCATCACTTTGTCTAGAGTGTATTCAACATCCCCTAGGAAAAACAAGATATCATCTGCGAATAGTGCAATCTTGTCTTCTCCTTGGTGTCTTCTAAACCCCATTATGTCTGACCTCGCCCTGGCCATTATTGCGAGTGGTTCCATAGCGAGGGCGAACAGAAGGGGGGATAGAGGACACCCCTGCCTCGTCCCTCGCTCCAACTGAAAAACTTCCGACGTCTCATTATTGATTTTTATTTTAGCTCTTGGCTCGCTGTATAGTAATTTAACCCATCCCATGTAGCGAGGTCCAATGCCAAATGTCTCCAATACTTCCCATAAGTAACTCCATTCGAGGCTATCGAATGCCTTAGCGGCATCAAGAGACAGCACCGCTCTAGGTCTTTCATTGTCCGTTGGTATTTGTATATTTAAAAAAGTTCTTCTTATATTAGTAGTTGTTGCCCTGCCTGGTATAAACCCTGATTGGTCTGGGTGAATGAGGCTACTAATAAATCTGTTTAGGCGTGTTGCTAAGATTTTAGCTAGGATCTTAACATCGGTGGTTAACAAAGAAATTGGGCGGTAGGATGAGGGGATCAATTTTTCTTTCCCCTCCTTGTGGATTACTATAATCGTTGCTTCCAACATTGATCGGGGGAGTGTACCTCCATTTTCAGCTCCCTCCAGAGCCTTCAACAACTCTGGAAGCAGCGGCTCGCCGAATTTCTTATATATCTCTATAGGTAACCCATCCGGGCCAGGGGATTTCTGGTTTGGCATCTCCGTTACTGCTTGTTGGATTTCGCTTAAAGTGATTGGTGCTTCTAGGGCCTGTCTGTCCTCCTCAGGTAGAGTGGGGACTGCTATTTTCTGAAAAAAGGCTTGCATAGCTTCTCTCCCAGCCCCCCCTTTAGATCTATACAATTCCTTGTAATATTCGCAAAACGTTTGTAGAATCGCTTAGCCGTCCGTAGAGATTTCTCCCGCTATTGTCCTTATTGCTAGAATATTTGACGAGGGGGAGTTAGTTCTGCTCAGGAGTGATAAGATCCGTCCTACCTTCTCTCCCTCGCCAAACTGGCATTGCCTTTGTAGAGTTCTCTTATTCTCGGCGCTTCTCAGAGTAGCTGTTCTATACTCTAGCTCAGGGCTCAAAATTTCAAGCCCTGAGCTACTAGCCAGGCCTCAAGAGTTACTCGCCACCAGTTGCCCCACCTAATTCATACACTGCTCCACCCCTAATTGCGCCCCTAAACACGCCCTCGTAGATTATCTCATGGAATGACACTGTTAAATATTTTATGCAGAATCAAGTTACACAATTAAATATTACCAAAAACAACTTTAACAAAATGGGACAGGGCACTGGGGACAGACCAGAGGCACAGGGCACTGGGGGCAGACCAGAGGGACAGGGCACTAGAACTGGATCTCTTCCCCATTCTCTTGCTGTCTCCTCTGCAACTCCCATCCATCCATCCTCTCTCTCCCTCTCCTATTCATCGCATCATCAGGAGCCTGTGTGTGCGGCTCCACGCTTGCATGTCCCCACTTCCCCCTTTTATTCAGGCTGGAAGTGAGGAGAGGAGCTGCAGCACAGCGGGAGGGAGTACAATCCAGCGCCGAGATCCACACAACTGCACAGCCGTTGACACCATAGCACAGCGCACATTGACACCGCACAGCACACATTGAGACCAGTCTGCTCACAGTGCTCAGGCTGAACTGCTGGACACCTACATACAGTAGAGCACAAGGAGAAGAAAACTGCACAAACTGGAAGGCTGCCACTCATGTCAGGGCAACTTTCAGTGAGCGCTGCACTGCCTACCTGGGACACCCGGAGTGGTAATTTTCGCAATCCTCCACCTGACTCATTACTTCCTGCTCCCTGCTCTCTGCTCTCCAGCTACATTGGTCGGGGAGGAGGGGGGCAGGCTCAGAGAGGTCATACTGTTAGGTCCCATGGCTTAATGAGAATTGTAAGGAGAGCACCTGTGTACTGCTCTGCCTGTGCGCGGCTCACCAGACTACTTTTTCCGAGCATGCACCTTTCCTCTTCGGCCGCCAATCGCATCGGGGCTCTAAGTGTAGGCACAGATTGAAGGGACATTAGTCATGCAGCCCTGTCAGCACTCGCCCCCAGCTTAAATCCACTCGCCAAATGCTAGCAGGCGAGTGGAAATTTTGAGGGCTGCTCTAGCTGTTTTGTCAACCATGCTTCCCGCGTGTCAGGAGTGGGCTGTTCGATAAATCTCAGTTCTGCTTGAGTGGACTCACGGGCCAATTTACCCTCCTGCTCTCTCCCTTCTCTTTTTACCCTGGCAACCTGCTGAATTAGTAGGCCTCGCATAAAGGCTTTCAGAGAGTCCCAGACTATTCCCGTCGGTGCAGATCCTGTATTAATATACATACTCTATTAGTTTAGCCTCCAGGGTTCCTAAGTCACCAATCAACTCCAACCAACCTGGGTTAAATTCCCATTTATTGCGGGAGACTTTAGTTCCAGTCTTTATTTTTAGCACCAGAGGGGAGTGGTCCGAGACCCCTCTGGGGCCGTAATATATTCTCTTTACCAGGGGTATTACATCCTCACTACCCACAGCCAAATCTATTCTGGAAAGTGTATGATGGGAGCTGGAGTAGCGCGAATATTGGCGGTCCGGTGGGAAATAAGTTCTCCATATATCCCTCAACCCTATTTCCTCCAGGAATCGAGCTAATCGCCCCTCCCCAGTTTTTTTTTTCCAGGAGGAAATCTATCCAGGCTTCTATCCAGGACCTCATTGTAATCCCCTACTGCTATAACAGGAACGGCTGTTTTATCAAGTATGAACTCGAGGAGCTTATGTAAGACATCTAGCTTAAATGGTGGGGGGATATACATATTGGCCAAAACATATGGGCTATTCTCGATTAAGCAGGAAAGAAATATATAACAACCTTGGTCATCTATCTGAGACTCAGTACAAGAAAATGTCACACCCCTCCCCACCAGTATGCTCACCCCCCTTGAGTAGGAGGAATGGACCGAGTGGAACTAGGATTGAAGTTCGCGACTATTCAGTACTGAAACTGAGTCCTTGGTCAAATGTGTCTCTTGCAAACATATCAATCCCGGTGTACTATCTTCCAGTAGTGACATAACTGATGATCTCTTGATTGGGTCCCCCATTCCTCGTACATTCCAAGAGGTGATGGCCAGTAACCTATCCTGCATCTAGGCAAATTGACATAATAATAGGGTACTCAACTTTAGTCCAGCAGCTTAGGTATATGGCCATCTCGCTCCTCACCATATGAACCTGGTCGCCCAATGGCCTCCCCTCACTCATCTATCCCGTTTCCACCCCCAGTAGCAACACAGTTTTGATTTGAGTAATATACGCTCCCTGACCCCTCTCTTTAACCCCTCCCCTACCCTCCCACCCCCCCTTCCTACCCGCCCTACTGGGCACCCTTCAGGGACTTGTCCAATGACCTCTCTACGCTCCCTCACACACATCCTGCAGGCATCCTGCAGGCATGCAAACGCATGTCTCTCCCTCTCTCCCCAGAGGCAAAATCAAAGCAACCAGCAAGCCTGGAAGAGACAAAGTAGTGACCGAGCCCCCCCCCCCCCCCCCTCCTTAACAGTATAGTACCTCCCCCCTATACTAAACCCCTGGTATACCCCTGGTATACAACCCTAAGAGAAGTAAAAACATTGCATCATAAATATGCATACAGTAGCTTAAAGAGCAAACATTAATACCACGTGTCAACATTTATGAAGCTTAACAGAAGGTGTTAAATTGCTACTTGCTAATTGTTTCTTACATATTGTTGGAGATACCCCCCTAAGTTTTAGTGTGAGTGTTTCTATTTATATGACAAATATTCCCCCAATCGAAAGCAAAGGGGGAGAAAGAGAAAAAAAAAAGGGGGAGGGGAAAGGGGAGAGGAGGTAAACCCCCCTCCCCCTCCCCTTGATAATACTTTGTTTCCCCACCTCCGTGAAAGTGAGGATATTAATACTGTGAGGTATAAAACTGTACATACTGTGCTTAGTGTCAAAAATAATTACCGCGCCCCTGTTTCTAATTAGTCTCTTACTGATAATATCGTCAGGGCCCTAATACCGAGCTTTATACGTCTCTATACACTGTGTCATCCTATTAAAACATGTGTGAATGTATATATAAGTACAGTACTTTATCATGGGTGTCGCCAAGTGTCGTCAAGTGTCATTAAATATCTCTAAAGTGAGAAAAAAAAGGGGGGAAAAAAAGAGGGGGGGAGAAGAGATGAACCCACCCCTTTCTAATAGTTTGTTTCCCCACCTCAGTGAGAGTAAGGGTACTAGTACCGTTGGGTATACAAATACGCTTACTGTGCTTAGTGTCAAGAATAATTACCACGCCCCTTTTATGATTAATAATGGTATTGACATTAGGGCCCCAGTACCGAGCTTTCGTAATCCTCTGTACCCTATGTCTACCCAGTGAAACATGTGTAAAATATATATAAATACGATACTTTAACATGAGTGTCACCAAGTGTCATTAGAAATTTCTAAAGTGGGAGGGAAAAAAAAAAGAGAGAGAGAAAAGAGAGAAAAGAGGAAAAAAAAAAGAGGCAAATATTCCACCTTTCCCTCCCCTATCCCCCTCCCCCCCAAAAAAAAGAACAGATATTCCACTTTTCCCTTTCCCCTCCCTTCTCCCCTCCCCCCAAAAAAAAATTCTGGGGGAGAGCAATAAGGATCTCAAAAACACCAGGACCTCCAGGCCACTCATATATTATTGAACCGTCCGTGGCCTGGTCCCTCTACTGGACTATCCTCTAAAGTCATGTGTTTGCTTTTTCGTCTCCTTCCCTTTGAGGAAGCCTTGTTTGACCTTTGAGCGTTGATTTAACTGGCAGGTTTTCGTCTCCTCCTTCCTCCCCCCTTTCTAGACAGTCAGTCCATAATGTCAGGAATAGTGTCCAAGACAACAAAAAAAAGGGGGGGGGAGGAAAAGTAGGGGGGATCACTCTTCTCCCCTTCTCCTCACTCCCTTCTTACTTATGTGGGCTTTCATCTTCCTCTTTCCTCGTTAGACCTAGCCCCCCCCTGTCTCTGGGGAGCTATAGAGCTGATTTATTTGCCTCCAGCCAATCGGAGGCTTCCCTTGGGTCATTGAAAAAGATAGTCCTGCCCAAAGCTACTACTCTCAGACGAGCCGGGTATAAAAGAGCATATGTGATTCTATATTTCTGAAGGGACTTTTTGATTGGTATAAACTCAGCTCTCCTTTTCTGTCGATCTGGTGAGAAATCGGGGTATATTGAAACTCTTGCTCTGTTATATGTAATGTCCCCCAGCTCTCTAGCTTTTTGTAGCATGATCATCTTATCGGTGTAATTAAGCAGCTTTAGTAGCATAGGCCTTGGATACTTTGCTTGTTGGAGTACCCTAGAGGGGACCCTATGGGCCCTCTCTATAGAAATAAAGGGTGAAAAACTATCAGAGCCAAAAATTTCGCTACACCAGTTCTCCATAAAAATTATAGGGTTTATGCCCTCACACTGCTCTGGCAGACCTACCACTCTCACATTGTTTCTCCGAAGTCTGTTTTCCATTGCGTCTAACTTGGCCGCTTGAAGGTCCGTTAACTCCTGTAGCCCTTTAAGTTCCCCCTGCATTGGAAACAGCATGTCTTCAACTGTGCTTAGCCTCTCTTCCAGAGCATTCGTTCTTGCAACAGTCCTATGTAACTCCTGACTCATGGATAACAATTCTACCTTTAAACTCTTTAACTGAGTGTCAAAATTGACCATATAGTCCTTGCGTGAATTAACCGTACAAAGAACCTCTCTTAAAGTGGGTTCCCCTTCTGTTGTCAGGCCAACTATGGGGGGGGCTGCTTCACCAGATGATGCGGTAATAATCGGTATGATTACAGTCTCAGGTGCCTCTCCCCCCGACCCTTTAGTACTCACGTTTCTGATGCTTGTTGTACTGGTAGTGCTAGTTGGTTTTACAGCTGTTTGACCCTGGCTCCTTCTGTCAAGTGGCGGCCCCATCTGCGGCTTGTGTTGAGCTGTGGTTGTAGATAGCTGGCCTTTAGCTGGTGAATTAGATGAAGATTGTACAGATCGCTCCAACTTTGCAGCAGATGCCTGGGTGTTTTTAGCTGATCTTGTAGACGACATTCCTTCCTGCAATTTAGGGGCGTTGGGCATAATAAACCTTTGTGTGTAGTAAGTACCAGCAAGTAACAAGTGATCCGCAAGTATTGCCAGCATGTATAATAGGGCCGCAGTATGATGAAATGTGATGTAGTATAGCCGCAGATAACAGGATCCCCAGTGGGCACCGCTATGGATTGGGATAATCGGGGGTCAATCTGCAGCCCTTGTTGTTTAGCACTTGGATCGGGGAGAGTAGCAGGCAAAACGCTGCAGAACGCTGTATTTTACTAGGTGGCAAATCCACGCTGCAGAGCCAGTAGGACGTATGGATAAGGCTCAAACCCCCTTATATAAACTTTACTGCAAACTTTACTGCAAGTTTATAGGCAAGGGGGTATAATCTGCAGGTTATACAGCTATTACAGCATGTCCTAAGAGATTGTCCTAAGAGATTGGCAGCAAAGGGAAGGACAGGTAAACTTTAGCCCAAAAAAAAGGACCTCTTGTAGCAGCTCTTATTGGCTCTTGTTAGCAGCTCTTGTTGGCAGCTCTTGTTGGGGGAAGCACACAGTGGGACAAGCAAAGTTTAGCCAAAACAAAAAAAAACAAAAAAAGGGGACCTCGTGTAGCAGCTCTTGTTAGCAGCTCTTATTGGGGAAAGCAGACAGTGGAGCGGTTAACCTACAGGGCCCCCCCCCCCCCCACTGTCCCACGCTCCGTCCAGAGCGCTGCTCCTTGCTAGTGCACGGGGAGCAGCTAGCAACCCGAGATCTCACGGCCTCCTGAGATCTCGCGAGATTTCCGGGTGTCTCCGTGCGTTATGGGGGTTGCTCCCCCCGCTTCCAGCCAGACATCTGGCCTCGCTCCGGCACCGCAATACGGGCCCCGCTGCCGCCGCACCTCCTCTCTACCAGTCCGCACCCGCTCTCAGGGTAAGAAGAGGGGGCCCATCCACACTGGAACAGGGAAAAAAAGAAAGCTGCAACGCTCGGCAGCAACCCACAACATACGGAGGGTCTCGGCGGGACACAGGACACGGGTGCAGCCAGGCTCCAAAACACTGGGTAAGGCTTCTATTGATACTGTGGGGAGGGTGGGAGATATCGCTCGGATCTTATGACCATCAGGCAGCGCTCATGCTTCCAGGCTTCCAGGTAAAGACAAGGTAGAGGAACGGGGAGAGAGAGCAGAGAGGTTCACACGCTCACTCACTCCACCATACTCTCCTACATCCGGTCACGCCCCTCCATGCCTCCCTCTTCAATTTTTGAATTCTGTTATCTGGTCAGTTATATGTCTAAGTGCACATGTCTGATATTACTATTGTTTCTTGGAACGTTAGAGGCCTTAACTTGGCGGTGAAGCGTTCATTGGTGTTCAAGTATCTCCAGAAGTATAACCCACATATTTGCATTTTGCAGGAGACACACCTCCAGGGCTCCAGGGTAAGGGGACTACACCGGCCTTGGGTCGGTTTACATTACCATGCTACATATTCTACCTAGGCCCGTGGGGTCAGTATCCTTATACGGCGGTCCCTGGCCCTGCAGGTCCTGGAGGTTCGTACGGACCCGTCTGGACGGTACGTTGTACTTCATGCCTCCATCTACGGTAGGAATGTGGTGCTGGTGGGTGTGTATGTTCCCCCTCCAGCCTCGGTTCACGTCTTAAATGAGATGATGCAGATTGTCCTGCAATTTGACACATCGGCCGTTCTCGTAATGGGAGACTTCAATATGGTTCCCTGTGTTATGATGGATAGGTTGCGTGGGGGAGAGTCTGCCTGGCGCACTGGGCCTCTACCTATGCTCTCACTGATGTGTGGCGATGTCTGTACCCGGGCATCAGGGAGTACACGTGTCATTCTAATTTGCACAAGACTTTGTCTCTTCTAGATTTAGCTTATGCCTCTTCGGAAGCCCTGCGATGGGTTACGGGGGCACGTGTGCTCCCTTGTGGGGTGTCGGATCATGCTCAGTCTGGCTATTTCTATCTCTTCGCCTTCCAATGCCAGGTTGTGGCATTTGTCGGGGCTCTGGGCCTCAGATGACAGGCTGCAGGAGCCTATGACAGAGTCCTTGGTCACTTACTGGAATTTGAATGCGGACACTGACTCCCCCCTGGTGCAATGGGATTCCTTTAAGGCCTGGGTTAGGGGAGCTTACATCTCCCGCATAGCGCAACTGCAACGGTAGTCCTCTCGGACTCTGAAGCAGTTGGAGGAGGAGGCTGCTGAGCGTGAGGCGGATTTCGTGTTGCTCCAAACCACAGATACACATAAATTATTTCAGAGGGCTCTCCGGCAACTGTCTCTTTATCAAGTTAAAAAAAAAAAAAAAAAAAGCTATGTTTTACACTCGGCAGAGAATTTTTGCATACGGTGACAAAAATGGGCATTTGTTGGCCTGGCTGGCTAAAACTCAACACCCCATGACTTATATTGCGAGCGTTAGGGACGTTGACGATTCCCTTCTTGTGACGCCTGAAAGTGTAAATGCTAGATTTATGCAATTCTTTAGAGACTTGTACCAATCTAGGGCTACATACTCTTTGACTGATCTGCTGGCGTTGCTAGACTCCATGACACTCCCGCTCCTGGCCACAGCTGATAGGGTCCGTCTGGAGAAGGACATTTCCCTAGAGGAGGTTCAAACTGCTATAGGCTGTTTGCAGGCAGGGAAAACCCCAGGTTCGGATGGCCTCTCGACAGAATTCTAATCTAATTTTGCAGAACTTGTGGCCCCTAAGCTTACATCCCTGTTCTCAGGGTTGGCCTCTCTGAATCAGCTCCCTGATTCTATGGAGGAGGCGGTAATTGTCTTAATTCCTAAACCCGGTAAGAATGCCCAAGATTACGCATTCTACATGCCTATTTCACTATTGAATGTAGATACGAAAATATTAGCGAAAATTCGGGCAAACTGCCTTGTTACTGTCATAGAGGATTTGATCCACGTAGACCAAACTGGCTTCATGCTGGGGAAGGGAACTGACATTAACCTGCGATGCCTTTTTTGGAACCTGTCCATTCCACACGATAATCCGGGCACTAGAGTTATCTCCTCTCTGGATGCAGAGAAGGCGTTTGACTCAGTGGAGTGGTCTTACCTCTGGGAGATCATGCGTCGTTATGGGTTTATTCCTAAGTTCTTGCATTGGCTTCAGCTGTTATATCGGGCTCCCAAAGCTAGGGTGCGTACTAATGATAGGTTATCTGACATGTTTGACCTGCATAGGGGCATGCGCCAGGGCTGTCCCCTGTCGCCCTCCCTATTTGCCCTAGCTCTCGAGCCTCTGGCGATCCTGATTAGGGAGTCATCGGAGGTCCGGGGCTTGCGGGTGGGGTGATTGGAGGAGAAATTGTCCCTTTATGCGGACGACGCTCTGCTGTACCTAAATGATGCGGGGCCGTCCCTTGCCGTCCCTGCAGATTTTTGATAGGGTTAGTTCTTTTTCGGGCATAAAAATTAATTGGTCAAAATCAATCCTTTTCCCAATTGACGGTGGGGTGGCTGCCCTGGGCTCCTCTACTCCGCTTCGCTGGGTGGTGGAGTTCAGGTACTTGGGGATACAGGTGACCAGACGAGCGACAGACTTTTTTGACCTTAATCTTCAACCCTTACTTACCTCACTTAAACGGAATTGCTCATCCTGGGCGGGGCTTCCACTGAATCTTTTGGGTCACATCAATCTTATCAAGATGATGCTTCTTCCGTGGTTCACCTATGTGTTCTGCAATTGTCCTATTCCTCTCTCAGCTGCCTTTTTTAAAGAAATAGATTCTTGCCTGCATTCTTTTATATGGAATTGAGCATCTTCCAGACTGGCCAGGGCGACCTTATCCTTACCGCAGAGGTTGGGGGGACTTGCGCTACCAGACTTTCGGGTATATTTCTGGGCTGCAGTTTTGGTCTCTGTGTTTTGGTGGTTTAGGGATCTAGATCAAATGCGGCTACCTGTTTGGAGGCCTCTTTTCTGGGATCCCTACAGGACCTCCGAAACTTGATTTACAGAGGCCTACGGGCAATCCGTCTTTACCGGGACCAACTCTTGCCACATGGAAGGTAGAAACTGAACGCTTTAGCCAGCCGGGCCAATTGTCACCTGCTCAGCCCCTGTGGGGTAACCCACACCTCCCTCATTTTCGCACCATTCCGGACCCTCGTGTGTGGGCTGGGTTTGGGTTCAAAACTCTAGGAGATATAATGCCTGCAGGGAATCTTATGACCTTCTCCCAGCTGTCCCAGAAATTTCAGTTGCCCGGGTGGATGTTCTTTAGATATCATCAATTACGGCACGCAGCTAGGGCCCAATTTCCCCGTCCTCCTACTATTGCGGTAGATCCTATTGACGAGTTAGTTGTCCATTTGGGGTAATGGAGAAACCCCTCTCCACCCTCTATGTTGCGCTTCTTTGCAAGAAATAGGTCAGATTGGGAAAACTGTGGGATTGCTGGCAGGCAGATATTCCTTCCTTAGATAGGGAGTCTTGGGAGGACAGTCTGGAGCTCGGCCCTAAACTTGTCATCTCATCTACGGACAAATTGATACAGGCTAAATTTATCCATAGGGTCTATTACACGCCTCGGAGACTTCAGAGGATGTTCCCGCACCGTAACCCTAAGGCCCTGTACAAACGATCAGTCCATCCGATGAGAACGGTCCGAAGGCTGATGGTCTGATGTGCCTACACACCATCAGTTTTAAAACCGATCGAGTCCAACGCGGTGACGTAAAACACAACGACGTGCTGAGAAAAATTAAGTTCAATGCTTCCAAGCATGTGTCGACTTGATTCTGAGCATGCGCGGGTTTGGAACCGATGCTTTTGCGTACTAACCATCGGTTTTGACCGATCGGTTAGGCGTCCATCGGATCAATTTTAAAGCAAGTTCTCAATTTTGCGACCGAAGGATAACGGACCGATGGGGCCTACACACAGTCGGTTTGGACCGATGAAACTGAACTTCAGTCCGTTTTTATCGGTTTCGTCCGACCGTGTGTACAAGGCCTAACTGCCCTCGATGTGACCTTACAGTAGGAACTTATATACACATGTTCTGGGAGTGTCCTGTTGTGGTGTCATATTGGCAAGCCGTTTTGAAGAAATTAATCTTAGGTTACAACTTAGTCTGACTCCTACCCCAGCTTTGGCCCTGCTGGGGATTCCCGATGATGAACAGCGTTCACATCACTCTAAGTTGCTTATAGCTTACCTATTGTACTATGCTAAAAAGGCAATCCTGCCTAACTGGGTTTCTTCATCTCCACCTACTGTTTCTGGTTGGGAGAAGTTGGTGGATGAGGCACTCCCGTTATACAGATTGACGTATTCAAATAGGGGGTGCGCCTGGAAGTATGACAAAGTATGGGCACCCTGGACAATGTTATGACGCCTCTGACTGGGTATTAGTGGGGGTGTGGGGGGTTCTCCTGGTTTGGGGGGTGTCCTTTCTGCCCTCCTGGCCCCTTGCACCCTCCATCGATGCATGCCGGCCGCTGTTGTTTTGGGTGTCGGTACTCTTTTCTTTCGTAAAGGGTTTGTTTGTCAATGTGATCATTTGTGTGCTGTTCTAGGTTGCTGGCTGCTCGTCTCGTTGGGCAGCCCGGGCTGTAGTCACTATTATTAAACACATCATTTTCATATTGTTGAGACCTTTTTATTTGCTTTTCAATGTATTTTTGGGAATTGACAATGTATGATCTATCTTATTTTTGTATGCAATTTTCTTCTGAAAAAAACAGAGATCCATGTCCCTGTCTCTGTGACTGCCGATCACGGGTGCCTGGCGGATATCGCCTCCGCCAGGCACGCGCATCCGCACCTGAGTGACGTGGTGGGCTTGCGCGTGCGCCGCAGTGGCTCGAAAGCCAGAGGCCGATATATAGACGGGCGGGTGGGAATTTTATTCACATTTGTAGCGCTATACAAGATACTCACACACTCATTCAGTTGATGAACAAATTGTGTTGTTTGACTGCTCTAACTTCTGTTACTTACCACTGGTGGACTGTGGGGGAATACTTCTGTATGGAAGACTTTCCTTTATTTACTTTATGGTTTAGAGATGTCCGCATTTTTTACTTTTGTTTTTCACAATTTGGGACTTTGGATGGACTTTATTTAAATAATTATGGCTTATTCAGTGGTGTCCACTGTTTTTTATAAACACAACTTTGCATTATATTTAATGTGTTAACATGCCGGTGTGCGCCTGTGACACGCCGCATTTCTGATCATGATACGAAGCCTCTGTCAGAGGCTTCTTACCACATGATCAGCTGTGACCAATCACAATCTTTTAGACCCCCGATCCCTCCATAAAGAGTACCTGTCACCACCTATTACTGTCACAAGGGCTGTTTACATTCCTAGTGACGGCAATAAAAGTGATAATTTTTTTTTCTAAGCACAATGTAGTAAAATAAAAACAAATAATAAATAAAACATTTTAAAAAATTAAAGCGCCCCCGTCCCTGTGAGCTCACACAACAAAGAAAGCACATACGTAAGTCGCACCCGCATATGTAAACGGTGTTCAAATCACACATGTGAGGTATCGCCGCGATCGTCAGAGCAAGAGCAATAATTCTAGCACTAGAACTCTAACCTGGTTAACCCTTTTTTTTTTTAGGGAGATTTTTAGGTACCGTAGTTTTTTGCCATTCCACGAGTGTGTGCAATTATATACCATCTTTCACATTATACAAAAAAAATGGGCTAACTTTACTGTTTATTTTTTTTATTTCATGAAAGTGTATTTTTTCCCCAAAAAAATGCGTTTGAAAGACCGCTGCACAAATACTGTGTGACATAAAATATTGCAACAATCGTCATTTTATTCTCTGGATTCTCTGCTAAAGAATTATATATAATGTTTGGGGGTTCTGAGTAATTTTATAGCAAAAAATATGTATTTTAACTTGTAAGCAACAAATATCAAAAATAGGCTTAGTCATGAAAGGGATAAACTATATGATATTTGGGCTAAAAGGTCCTTGCATTAAGGGTTCTTTGAGAGGGCATGGGAAAATGGTAAAAACAATTGCAGGGAATACACGCTGGCTGAAAGGGTCCAGAGGGACAGCATAGGTGGACAACCGTGTAGACAAGAGTCGGCTAATAAATCGCATCCACAAGAGATGCCCAATATTGAACCAGCAAGAAGATAATACTGTTTGAAAGGCCATAAAGGAGAGATTGTAAGAAATGTTTTTTAAATGAGTATAAACGCATACATAGTATGCTGTAACAGCAAAACAAGGGAATACGTTTCCCAAGATTGCCCAAATAAACTAGTGTATTACCTTTCACTGTGCTGATAGAGATGCAAACCTCAGGGTGGCAGTCCTTAAACTGAGAGATACCAGCTGAGTGTGAGTCAGCTGGTGAGAGAACCAATCCTCATGAGTTTGTGGATAGTGCTGGTTAATCTACCTAATTAGCTGCATGGGAAACAGCTGAGGACAGAACTCAGAACGTCTCTCAGACACAAGGGCGTGCGGCGTAGACCTGCCCCTTGGGGCGTGATGGCGTCATGCGCCAGCGTATCACTGGCAAGAGGGAGTTCCTTGCTCATGTTAGAGAAACACAGTAGGGACAGGTAGGAGCTCCTCCCTGCACACAAGGCTCAGATGGAGCCTGTATATACTTTATTACTTATCTTACTTTTTCTGCCTTAAAAGTCCAAGGGGGCGGCCCCTGATGCATTTGCTGCATGTTTACCTTCTTTTTACTGCAGTATTTTAAAGTGGGTCAGTGCAGTTTTACTGTGGATACAGAAAAAATGTTTATGGAAGGGACTTTTGGAAAGGTACCATTATGACAAATATATAAAAAAAATATACAAATCTAGTTTATATTAAATACAATCTTAAGACAATAATAAAATACATGCAACAGTGAACGCAAATTTTGCACAGAATAGGACTTTCTTCATAACAAGAAATGGCTCTAGATCCCAAAAATAATTGTGGGTACTCCTACGCGTTTGCGACGCAAGGGTCTTTGTCTGTGGATTCTCAAGAGCAACAGATTGGACAATACATATGACACAGAACGCATGCATGCAAGAGCACCAGGGCCCCTCCAAAGCTTCACAATTAGAAAACAGTTAAGGGACATAAACGTGCATTTCAAATTAGTGTGTCTGTTATGACGTGGATAATGGAAATTACCAACATTGTGCAGCATAGAGTGGAGAGACGAAGCAAGAGCACATTGCAGACATCTTGGAAGAGTACAGAGTAGCCACCCTATTCCATCAGATTGTGGAGCTGTTATCTCCCATTATAATTCCCACAGCTCAGCTGTCTGGGCCTTTTTTACCACATGTGCAAGTGATCGCAATTTGCAAACGTTGCCTAAAACAGATCATGGTTGGCAAAAACACCAGCCATTTGGGTACCACATGCTTGACAAGGCATTTAACCTCCCACCACACAGCCCATTGGCAAGAGCACATGAAAGCCACACAAAAGGGAAACAATTCTTCTTGTCCTCATTCCTCACCTTTCAGGTCTACCCCTGTTATATCTCATGACCTCTCAGCAGCCTCCACTGACAGGGATGATGGTTAAGTGAAGGGTGTCTCATCTCCTTGCAGTATGTCTGCCAGCAGCACACCACCAGATTGAAAGGTATAGCAGGAAAAATTCTTTGCCCCGGCTGCTGCAGATGAAAAAGAATACAGTCACTGCCACCCACATACCCATCGTCTAAATTCCAGCTTGTCCAAGCTGCTTGCTTTACAACTCCTTCGCAGAATTGCAGAATGTGTTGTACCACAATGGCAGGATCCCAGTCTCTATTTTTTTGCAAGGCCATTCCAGCTTTGTACCATCATGTGGAAGGCACTGTTGTGACATTGTTGGGCTAGTCAGTCATCAGCAAGGTCCCATTACTGCTGACACGTGGTCCAGCAAGCATGGTCATGGACGCTATATTTTGTTCACAGCACACTGGGTAGCTATGCTTGAAACTAGGAAGGATGCAGGACAGGGCTCAGTGCTGGAGCCTATTTTGCCACCATGTCTCTACGTGATGATGCAAGATTTGTCAGCTCCACCCCCTCCTCCTCCATGCCCTCCTCTGCTGAATTGTCCTATGAACCACAAGTACCTGCTGTTCAAGGGGCTATTCAACAAGTCAGGCTAAAAGATGCCATGCAGTGCTTCAGCTTGTCTGTCTAGGGGACAGGAGACACACAGAGATTCTTTCAGCTCTGGAGATGCAGGCCCAGAGGTGGTTCACACCACGATATCTTGAGTCAGGAATGGTGGTGTGCAATAATGGCACCAAGCTCCTGTCCGCCCTTCGACAGGGAAGGTTGACATGTGCTGTGTCTGGCACATGTCCTCAATTTGGTGGTGCAGTGTTTCTTTAACAGATACCCAGGGTTGCAAGATATTCTGAAGCAGGCCAGAGTAGTCCATTTGTTCAGTTGACTGAAATTCAGCTGGAATTCCCCCTGCCCATAATGTGTGACATGCCCAGCAGATGGAAATCAACTTTGGCAATGCTGCAGTGGTTGCACATGCAGCAGAGGGCCGTCAACAAGTACCTGTGAGTACGGCAGAACGACAGGCTATGGACAGCTCACCTTTTTCCCCCATAAGCCAATGACTGCTGATAAAGGATGCATGCACTGTACTGTCACCATTTGAGGAAGCGAAAATGATGGGGAGACGTAACAATGCATGCATCAGTGACACAACCCCTGTTGTAATCCTGCTGGAGAAGACTCTGCATGGCATTATGGACAGGGCACTGAAGGTAGAGCAGCAGGATGAAGAGGAGGACTTTCTTCCCTCTCAAGGCCGCTTTATGCAGGCACCATGCTTGTGATGACACAAAACACACAAGAGGAGAGGGAGGAGGAGGAGGAGGATTCGGACAGTTCTGGAGGCATTGAAGCAAAGGAAGACATACCTCAAACCTTAAAAGATGGCTTTCCATCCCTAGAACCCTTGGGAGTAGTACATGGCTGTGAGTTAGCAGTTCCAGATACTGTAATCCTCAGTGACTACTAGGATTCTGCTCCTCATGCCTCCGCAAACTTGCGGTGCATGAGCTCCCTTATTCTTCAAAGCCAGCGAAAGGACCCAAAAATGTGTGGCATCACAGAGAAGGATCATTATTGGTTGGCTACCCTCCTTGACCACCGTTACATGGGGAGAGACTCAGAACGCATCTTGTCCCCACAGAGGGGGCAGAAGATGAAATATCTTGAGGACACCTTAAAGATGAGTTTATGTAATGCCTTTCCAGACACTGGTAGGTTACATTCTCATGGAAAAGCTAGTATTAAAGGCATCTGTTGGTCAAAAGAATAGCAGTGGAGAAGGGGGTTGCCTCAGTGATGCATTTTTTTTAATTTTTATAGTTCTCGGCACCCAGGGCTGTTAGCTTCTATATCCCATCGGCAGCGTCTGCATCATATGGTGGGAGATTATCTAGGGCCGAAAACAGACATTGAGAGCTTTCCAGTCGATGATCCAATGGGTTACTGGGTCATGAGAATAGAACACTGGCCAGAACTTGCCCAGTATGCAATTCAGCTGCTAGACTGCCCTGCATACATCGTGTTTTCCAAACAACATTCACTGCTGCCGGAGGTTTTCTGACAGTCAAGAGCGTGTCTGTCCACAGACTCTGTTGACCCGCTGACATTTATCAAAATTAATCATTCCTCGATTAGCAACTGCTATCAGGCCCCTGATGCCAATGTCATCGATTTAAGTGTTTTTTGGCATGTGGGATCTCTGCAAGACTGTCTAGCTTTATGGGTGTTGATTTTATCTGGAAGAAACTGGTTTAGGTTTCATGGGCACAATTAACATCCAAGGACCAATTTGTCTGCACCTGTTTGACAGGTGCATATAATTTAAATTTTTTACAGCAAGGCCAATTCTTAATCTTGTTTCCTTTCTGTAGTTTATCCCACAGACAGAAAAGGTCCTTTCTATGATTTTAATATAATTATATGCATATTGATCTTAACATGTATGTTGTAAGTTTCATGGTTTCTGTTTGTACGCAGAAACTCCAGATTGGGGGTTAATTGGCATAATCAAACACCGGTCAGTTTCAGCTGTATACATACTATTTAAAGGTTATGCCCATCGGTGTTTGTTAGATTATGATTAAGCGAATTTTGATTTGTGAATGTCAAATGAAGGCGTTTTGATGGACTTTTATGTTCAATAAAGATACTACTATTGCTTCACACCTGTGAGTTTGGTCAACCTTTTCCTGTGTCAGTGGCTTCTCATTACGGACTCGCACCTAGGGGGTGGAGAGAAAGATTGTTCTCACCTGGAGCGGCTTAGCTCTGTTTCTTCATATGATAAGGCCAATTCTTGCTTTCATCAAGAGTACCTCTATAGGGTTACGGTGTGAAGGCACCACCAACACCCAAAGTCCAATATTGTTCGCCACTGTTTGACTGAGACATACAATTTAAATTTTTTACAGCAAGGCCAATAATTGCTTTTATAAAAAGTACCTCTATAAGGTTAGGGTGGGAGGGCACCACCAACACCCAAAACCCAATTTTTTTGCACCTTTTACTTCTACCCAAAGTCTGCGAAACAGACACCAGAATTTATCCAAAAAGTCTTGAATCTTGTTCTGATTGCACAAAATAAAGAAAGCTTGCAGGGAAAATGTTATATATTTTTTACTTTATAAGGCCCCTTTCACACATACGAACTGTTTGTCCGTTTTCCATCCATCCATTGGCGGATGAAAAACGGACATCAATGCATTCCTATGGAAAAACGGATGACAACTGATGATCATTCATTTGCATCCAGTTTCATCCGCTTCCATCAACATCTGTTTTTTTTTGTGGCTCAGCCAGCCAGTATCAATACTCTGGACATTTTTGTATTTTCCTTTGTTTGAACAGAGGGGAGAGACGAACTGATGAACTGAGAGATCTTACCAATTGATTAAACCTTGGAATGATTGAAAGAACCTAGGAATCAAACAATGATTGGGAAGACCTGAGAATTTAAGTCTAGCTCAAACGAGAAAAAGTGCTATATTCGGTAAGCAGCAAATATGGAATTTTTGGATTATTTAGCTAATGAAAGCAAATTGGAATATCAGGGGTTAGCGAGCCATGTGATTTTGTTTAACTCAATGTATGAGCAATGTTTGCAGGCTAATGTTGATATTGATAAGTCTAGATTTTCTTTACATCTCTCTCACTCTTGTGAGAGTTTGCCAGGAAAGGAGGGGGGATGAGTCATAAGAGGGCCAATGAGAGCTGCGGAGCTGGAGGCGTGCCTCTGTGTGTCTGTGTAAAATCAGCAAGTGAACAGGCAGCAGCTTCAGCTGCCCACAGTTAAAATTGATGCAGCCAGACTTAGTGGAGGGAGATTTCTGCAGCATATTTGGCAAGTACACAATCACAGTATATATAAAATAATATGCAAAGTGGTTGGAGGGAAGCTTTAGAATGGCAAAGATGTTTTTATTATAAATTATGTGAGCAGACTGCAGTTCCTCTTTAAAAATAGCAGACTTACTTGGCAGATCACTAGGTGAAAATAAAAGAAAAAAAAAAGTCTAAAAAGAAAACAAATGCATTCATCACATCTAATGCCGCGTACACACGATAATTTTTCAGCATGAAAAAAAAGTTGTTTTTAAAAAATGTCATTTAAAATGATCGTGTGTGGGCTTCACATAATTTTTCGGGTTCTGAAACCCGAAAAATTATTTTTTCGAACATGCTGCATTTTTTAACGACGTTTAAAACGATGTCGTTTTTCGGGTTGTAAAAAATGATCGTGTGTGGGCTATAACTACGTTAAAAACCCGCGCATGCTCAGAAGCAAGTTATGAGACGGGAGCGCTCATTCTGGTAAAACTACCATTCATCATGCTGTAACAGACAGAAAAGCGTGAATCGTCCTTTACGAACACAGAATCAGCTAAAGCAGCCCGAAGGGTGGCGTCATCCGCATGGAACTTCCCCTTTATAGTGCCATTGTACGTGGCCAAATTCCCAAAAACGTAGCCTAACTTAACTTTCAGCAGTTAAGTTACACAGGCGTTAAATTTCTACCTAAGTGCCCGATCTTCAAAGCACTTACCTAGAAATTACACGCCGTGTAACTTAAGTGCCTCCGTCGCAAGGCGGTCCTCCTCTCCGGGGGGCGATTACTACGATGTACCCCATATCCATTCACTTAGGGTGGGGGGCCGGTATCTGGGGGCCCCCTTATTTGAGGGGACTCCCAGATTCCGATAAGCCCCCCGCCCGCAGACCCCGACAACCAACGGCCAGGGTTGTCGGGAAGAGGTCCTGTCCTCATCAACATGGGGACAGGGTGCTCTGGGGTGGGGGGGCCCGCAGTGCGCCCCCCTGCCCCAGAGCACCCAACCCCCCATGTTGAGGGCATGCGGCCTGGTACGGCTCAGGAGGGGGGGGCGCTCGCTCGTCCCCACTCCCATTCCTGGCCGGCCGGGTAGCGTGCTTTGGATACGGGTCTGGTATGGATTGTAGGGGGACCCCCTACGTCGACCTAAGGGCCTGGTATGCTCCTGGGGGGGAACCCATGCCGGTTTTGATTTTACAAATTGCCGTGGAGTTCTCCCTCAGGAATGCATACCAAATGCCGTCGCTTGAATGGGCTTTTACATGGTGTTACTAACTTTCCACATTGTAAAACCAGCCCTAGTTTTGCGCAAGCAAATCGGAACTTACGCAGAAATGACAATGCTTAAAAGCTTTGTGGATCTGCTTAAGTCCTCATTTGCATACTCAAAGCGGCATTTCAATGAGAAATGCCCCCAGCGGCGGATGCGGTACTGCATCCTAAGATCTGACAGTGTAAGTGTCTTACACATGTCAGATCTTCTGCCTAACTTTGGAAAAAGCCTTTTGAGAATCGTTTCCAAAGTTAGGCACAGAGATACGCAGGCTGAACAGCAGTTCCGCCTGCGTATCTCTTTTGAGAATTTGGCACCTAGTTTATTTTTCATGCCGAAAAATGATCGTGTGTACGCAGCATTAGAATTGGTAAGCTGCAATATAATTAAGTGTTTGCTTTTGGGCTTAATACCACTTTAAACTTGCATTTATTATTAAACTTGGTGTTTCCATTATACTTTAGTAAAAATAACCTTTTATAGACTATAGGAACTAACTTCAAAATACTTTGTTTAAATATGAAATATCTAGCCCAGATGGGACTCACTCTCCGAGCTGAGAAATATATCTACCAGCGCAGGAAACGGGGGGGTAGGTTTGAGTTGCTGTGGGCCCCATGGTTAAATTCCCCGGGATTGGCCCCTCTTGAGCTGGTACTGGACAGGCTGCTCATGTAAAAGGCCGAGGGTGAAAAACTCGAGACTGGATCATTGGTGTACTATGGAAGGAGGAGGGGGAAAGGGACAGGGGAGTGGACCCAGTAATACACTGGAGGGGGATACGGAGTGTAAGAGCATGTCAGTACTCTTAAAGAGTGTATTAATGTATAATGCAAGGATTAGATGGGAGGAGAACGTAGCATTTCAGAAGTTCTTTCTTTTGTTGATTTATTTTTGATGTTTTATATTATTTCATTACCCTGAACGGTATAACATGGATGTATATAACCAAAAAAAAAAAAAAAAAAAAAAAAAAAAAAAAGCTATGTAACAGACAAGATGTATGTACCCATGTATTTTTGTCATATTTGTCAATAAACATCCTTTTTGAGAAAAAAAAAAAAAATATGAAATATCTGATCCTCCGCAGAGCTATGGACCTTGAGATATCACCAATATTAACTGATCATATTACCCGCCATGAGGTACCTCAGATATTCTCGTGTATAAAACTCTATTTTATTACTGTCTTGAGAGGCAAACATTTTAATGAACAGTCTAGGTGCTAACAGCATTAATAGAAAAAAAAGAAAAGAGGAACTGCTGAACATACCAAGCTCTGGAATTTTCTTTTGCTTCACATCTGAGCATGATATCATCATTAGGGTAGACCACATATGTTGGTGGAGGTTGTTCAGTGAAAACAGGAGGAAATAGTTGTGCTAAAAGGAAAACAGATATTATTTAACACACTCTATTAGCAGACTTTTATTTTTTTTCTTTACAGAAAAATGCAGTAATACACAATTACAATTCTGAGAAATGTTTACTGCTATATAAAAATAGAGTACAATACCTACAACAATTAGTGGCAGTGGGTGATACTCATAGGTGTGTGCAGCCTATTGTATTAGGGTGTGCACCCTAAAGCTCAAACACATGGTACCAATCACTGTGTTCATTTAGAAAGGTAAGGGGTTGGTAAATTACATTGCGACTTCACCCGCTCATCCTGAAACATCATCTGTGTGTGCCCGCAGCAGCAGATAGTGGTAGAGGATGGAAGCCGGTAGCGCTGCAGGAGGGGGTACTGAGCTGCATAGGGTAATTAGGATGTGCCTGGGCACACCTGGCACACCCTGTGCACACGCCTATGGTGACACTGATGAGCATAGACAGGTGGCATCATAAAGCTTTAATGACATAAGCATGACAGCATATATGTATGGGTACAGGCTCTGCCCCCTGCCCAATCACTGGACCAGTTATACTATATAAATGAGTCACCTCTCCGAAGGCAGCATTCTCCTTTTTTTCCCACTGCTCAGCCGGTTATGGAACTGTTTAAAGGAGAATTTTTACCCTCATCTTGCCTGATTCATCTGGTCTATCTGCATAGAACTCTGCCTCACTTACTACTGACCTTTTAGTCACTTCTGAGCTCTGCGTCACTTGCTAGTAAAGAGGTCAATAGTGACACAGGGCCAGATTCATGAAGCACTTACACCGTTTTTTTGGTAGATGCACGGTGTAAGTGCAGATTTGCGCCGGCGGATCGCTGCGCCTTACCCAGAGAACCAGATTACGCCTCCAAATAGACTTCATCGCCTCGGTGTAACCTTTCCACGCCGGCGCGGCGTTGGCGCAGATTTACGCTGGTCGGATCTGGCGCGGCCATGGTTTTTGTGTTTTAAATATGCAAATTAGGTTTTTGGGCCGATTCATCAACTTAAGCTTGACCGGCGCAGGCTACTCCCGGTGCGCGGAGCTGAAATTTCCGGTGCAAAGTTACACCTCATAAAAGCAGGGGTAACTTTGCACCAAACTTGCAGAGGTCAGCTGGAGAGCAGCTAAAGCAGCAGCGTTACAAACGAACTGAGCAACAACACTTGCTGGACAACACATAGAGGCGGTCCCCATGTTGGGAGAGGCCCTCAATAATTACAGCCCTCTCCTCTGGGCTGAAATTGGTCATCCGCCCACCTGAGGATTCCTCATCAGCCATAACTGCCCCACCACAATGCAAACGACCTAGCTTAGAAAAAAAAAAGCTTCAGTACATTTGCACCTGCAGGGCGGAAGTCTGGGCTGATTTATGGACTGGGCGTTGGTAGTGGGTCGGCGTAGCTCAGGGATCACGCCGGGGCGCAGTTCTGAGCATGTGCAGATTGGGGCATTTACCCCTGGATGTCACTGAGCATGTGCGGTCTAAGATGCGCCCCGGCGTGACCCCTGCGCCACGGTCGGCACTTCATTAGCATAGGGTGACTCCCAGTTGGCCTTACCCCGCCTTACGCCGTCTAAAATCCGCCCCGCTGGGGCATCGTAGACAAAAAAAGTTTCTTGAATCACCTCTCCGCGCTGGACCGGTGTAGTCTAAAAATGATGCACCACGCCGGTGCAAATCTGCACCATTGTTCATGAATCTGGCCCACAGAGTACAAAGTGCAGTAGTGACCCTCTCTCACTAATTTCTGCACTGCTTATTCTGTTGGACTCCCTGGACTCTTTGTAGTACTAAGGGTACTGCAGCTCTGGCTCTTTTCCCCTTCTCTTATTTACTGGTCATATAGGTGGAGCTAAATTACTCATAGCCCTGCCTACTGGACCTGGGAATAAGAGAGGGGGAGCTGGAGTTGCATTATCCTGTGTAATGTGAAAAGTCCAGGGAAAAAACAGAAGTCATTCCTATTTCTGTGTCTCCCCTACAACTGCGCATGTCACAGACAGCTATCGGGGTAACGTTGTTTGTTTATGTCAGGAAAGGGGTGGGTACTAATGGATAACACTGAGAGTATTGGGCGAGACGATGATCGCCGAATTTAGCAACCACCCTCTCCCTGTATAAAACCAATCGCAATCAAACATAGCCCTCCCTACTTCCTTTGCCTCCCTTTAGTACCTGCCCCCTCCCCGACATAAGCAAACAACGTTTCCCATGTAGCTGCCTATGAGAAGCACAGCTGCAGGGGAGACACAGAACAATGTTTCTCTGAAGCTATGCTAAGTGCCTCCAATACGGAGCATGTTCCGCCACTGGGACATGGCAGTTATGTGAACGGGTTGATTATGATGTGCCAAGGCACATCCTGTGCGTACGCCTATGTTCACTGGACTTCCTGTTGGCACATGAGGCATTCAGGTCGTAAGGCGCACCACATGGTGCACAAGACAATCGTTTTCAGGTTCTGTTATACTGTTACGAGTTGCCTACAAGTACAGTGCATCCGGAAAGTATTCACAGCCCTTCACTTTTTCCACATTTTATTACAGCCTTATTCCAAAATGGAATACATTTATTATTTTCCTCAGAATTCTACAAACAATATCCCATAATGACAACGTGAAAGAAGTTTGTTTGAAATCTTTGCAAATTTATTAGAAAAAAAAATTACATGTACATAAATATTCACAGCCTTGCAATGACACTCAAAATTGAGCTTAGGTGCATCCTGTTTCCACTGATCATGCTTGAGATGTTTCTACAACTTGAGTGGAGTCCACCTGTAGTAAATTCAGTTGATTGGACATGATTTGGAAAGGCAAACTACTGTTTATATAAAGTCCCACATGAAGTCAAAGAAATTGTCTGTAGACCTCCAAGACAGGATTGTATTGAGGCACAGATCTGGGGAAGGGTACAGAAAAATGTCTGCAGCATTAAAGGTCCCAATGAGCACAGTGGCATCCATCATCACCCCATGGTCACTAACAGAGCTCAAGAGTTTCTCTGTGGACAGAGAGGAGAACCTTCCAGAATTACAGCCATCTCTGCAGCATCTCTGCAACACTCCGCATCAGGCCTGTATGGTAGAGTGGCCAGACGGAAGCCACTCCTCAACAAAAGGCACATGACAGCCAGTCTGATGAAACAAAGATTGAACTCTTTGGCCTAAATGGCAAGCATCATGTCTGGAGGAAACCTGGCACCGCACATCACCTGGCCAATACTGTCCCTACAGTGAAGCATGGTGGTGGCAGCATCATGCTGTGGGGATGTTTTTCAGTGGCAAGAACTGGAAGACTAGTCAGGATTGAGGGAAAGATGAATGCAGCAATGTACATGAGACATCCTTGATTTAAACCTGCTGCAGAGTGCTCTGGACCTCAGGTTCATCTTCTAACAGGACAACAACCCTAACCATGCAGCCAGGATAACAAAGGAGTAGTTACAGGACAACTCTGTGAATGTCCTTGCATGGCCCAGCCAGAGCCTAGACTTGAACCCTATTTAAACATCTCTGGAGAGATCTGAAAATGGCTGTGCCCTGATGCTCCCTTCCCAACATGATGGAGCTTAGGAGGTCCTGCAAAGAAGAATGAGAGACCCTACCCAAAAATAAGTGTGCCAAGCTTGTAGCATCATACTCAAAAATACTTAAAGCTGTAATTGGTGCAAAAAGTGCTTTAACAAAGTATTGAGCAAAGGCTGTGAATACTTATTTACATGTGATTTTTGACATTCTTTAGGCCACTGTGCTCATTGGGACCTTTAATGCTGCAGACATTTTTCTGTACCCTACCCCAGATCTGTGCCTCAATACAATCCTGTATTGGAGGTCTACAGACAATTTCTTTGACTTCATGTGGGACTTTATATAGACAGTTGTTTGCCTTTCCAAATCATGTCCAATCAACTGAATTTACTACAGGTGGACTCCACTCAAGTTGTAGAAACATCTCAAGCTTGATCAGTGGAAACAGGATGCACCTAATCTCAATTTTGAGTGTCATTGCAAGGCTGTGAATAAAATACGGTGCGTGGGAATCCTACAATCCTGAATAAATCACGCATTGCCTTCACCCGCAGATGCTCCTGGGTGGGTCTGATGATTTGGTTGGCCAAGCGTCTCAGGATTGCGGGGACAACCTGGTGCACACATCTGCTAATGGAGGATTGTGCCATCCCAGCCACAACTCCACTTGTACGCTGAAACGAGCCACTGGCAAGGAAATGGAGTGTTGCCAGTACCTTGACTAGTGGCTCCACTGCATGTGCGCGGTGTGTCTGGCTGGTGATGTCATCTTTCAGGGTTGTGGTTAATTCCAGGATGTCAGTAGGGCTGAATCTGAAGATGCGATACACCTCAGAATCCACCATGCCAAAGACGTTTATGCGTGGTCGGTATATCCTCTCCCGTGCCCTCCTCCTCCGTGCCCTCCTCCTTCTACGCGCATCTAAAGCCAGTAGTATAGCTATGACCATAGATGCCCCTGGCATGTTGGCATACAGATTGTTGTCCTGCAAGTGTGGTTGCTCAGCTCGTCCCTAACGGTGCTGCTGAAGCTGACCTGCACATGTCTAGTGCAAAGTTAAAGCTGCTTTTATGAGGGGTAACTTTAGAACGGACGTACAGCTTACGCACACAGCGCGTAGCCTGCGCCGTACAAACGTAATTTCATGGATCACCGTATCTCCCTCATTTGCATATTTGCATAGCAAAACAATGGTGCGTCCAGCGTATTTTTGCGCCCACGATGCGCTGGTGTAGAAAAATTACGTCGGTCGGAAAAAACTATTTTTCAGGCGTATATCGTTTTGGGGATACGGCGCATATTTACACTTACGCCGCGCATCTCGAGATACGCCGGCGTAAGTGCTTTGTGGATCTGCCCCAATATTTTTTACTTTTTGCTATAATAAATAGCGCATAAAAAAAAATGTTTCTCTTTTTAGGCCGATACGTAATCGCAATAACCGTATAGTGACTGTTTTGCGCAAAAGTTATAGCGCCTACAAAATAATTATGATTTTTTTTTTTATGATTTTTTTTTTTACTAGGAATGGCGGTGATCTGCGGACACATCGGACACTTTTGACACATTTTTGGGACCATTCACATTTATACAGTGAACAGTGCTATAAACATGCACTGATAACTGTATAAATGTGACTGGCAGGGAAGGGGTTAACACTAGGGGCCGAGGAAGGGGTTAAATGTATAGCCTAGTGAGTGATTCTAACTGTAGGGGGAGGGGACTGACTGGGGAGGTGACCAATCTGTGTCCCTATGTACAAGGGACACAGCATCGGTCTCCTCTCCCTGACAGGACGTGGATCTCTGTGTTTACACACAGAGATCCACGGTCCTGCTCAGTTACTGGGCAATCGCAGGTGCCCGGCGGCCATCGCGGCTGCCAGGCACACACATCGTGTTCCCAGAAACGCGTCAGGGGGCGTGCGTGCACGCGCCCCCTAGCGGCTTTAAAAGACGAGGACATCATATGACGTCCTGTCAGAATAATTAGGCGCTGAGGAACTACAAGGACTTTTGCGGCCTTTCCCATTCCTTATCAATGAACTTGTCAAAAGAAAAGGACATATAAGGAAAAACCTTCACAGAGCGGTCTAATTTGTGTGCACAAAAAGACACAACCCTCAGAGGATACCTCCGCTGCACAATACAGCATAAGGGAGTTCCTTACAGCAATAATAAGCGCACTGACAAGTGCCTTGTCACTGACCCAAGTGAGGATTCCTCCTCACAATGAAGGTCCTGGTGCACTTAAACAGACAACACAGAACCAGGGACATGACAGCCAGGTCCCGGTCTGAGTTAGAGCAGTGCCCAGGGGATGGTGGGGGGAGGGGGCACTGTTCAACCCCCCCAACACACGCACAACAAAGTGTCCATGAACCGCAGGTGCAGGAGCCCCAGCTGCCACCTCTGGCATGTATTGGGGAGGAAGAACCAGACACTGACTCCATCTAGACAGCTCTCAGGGACCTATTTCAGACCTGAATAAATCCCACCCTCCTTGCTGTGCTGACCGGGGGTTACCCAGGGTACTCACCAATCACAGGAGGAGACCGTTCAGCGCCGCTGCCTACCCTCAGAACACAGCGTGTGTGGAGAAACGCTCTGAGGTAAAGCTGCGATCAAAAGTCATGAGGAGACCTGTGCTGCGCGCTGTATAAGCCTAGCACTAGAGGCCAAAACCACCTCCAAAACGGCCGCCGGATGCCTCAGAGCAGGAAACGGCCACAGTAAAATAGCCAACCGCAATAGTAAGCTGTGCCATAGCGGGACCACAACAAAATGGCCGCCAATGGGAATTCACAATGGCAACAGCAGGCTACAAAAAATGGCGCCAGGGGCTGCAAAAATGGTGGCAAAACGCTGCAAAGTGGATGAGAAGGCCTAATGAGGCCTTTCTGAAGCAAACACACCCCCACAGAAAAAACACAGGCCCAGACACCCCACAGTCCCCTGGTGGGAAAATGAGCCCCCCCACAGGCCCACCCCGGCAGCCATAGAACAGCAGAGGGAAATATGACAGAGATATTCTGTGGCCTTTCCCATTCCTTATCAATGAACTTGTCAAAAGAAAAGGACATATAAGGAAAAACTTTCACAGAGCGGTCTGATTTGTGTGCACAAAAAAGACAGAGCCCTCAGAGGATACCTCCGCTGCACAATACAGCATAAGGGAGTTCCTTACAGCAATAATAAGCGCACTGACAAGCGCCTTGTCACTGACCCAAGTGAGGAGTCCTGCTCACAATGAAGGTCCTGGTGCACTTACACAGACAACGCAGAACCAGGGACGTGAAAGCCAGGTCCCGGTCTGAGTCAGAGCAGTCCCCAGGGGATGGTGGGGGGAGGGGGCACTTTTCAACCCCCCCAACACCCGCACGCCGCTCCAACAAAGTGTCCATGAACCGCAGGTGCAGGAGCCCCAGCTACCACCTCTGGCATGTATTGGGGAGGAAGAACCAGACACTGACTCCATCTAGACAGCTCTCAGGGACCTATGTCAGACCTGAATAAATCCCACCCTCCTTGCTGCGCTGACCGGGGATTACACAGGGGACTCACCAATCACAGGAGGAGACCGTTCAGCACTAGAGGCCAAAACCATCTCCAAAATGGACGCCTCAGATAGAGCAGGAAATGGCCACAGTAAAATTGCCGACCGCAATAGTAAGCTGTGCCATAGCGGGACCACAACAAAATAGCCGCCAATGGGAATTCACAGGCCCAGACACCCCACAGCCCCCTGGTGGGAAAATGAGCCCCCCACAGGTCCACCCCGGCAGCCATAGAACAGCAGAGGGAAATATGACAGAGAGCAGGGAAGAGAGGAAAGGAAGACCCCCGAACTCCAGGGATGCTCAGCTGTACCGACCTGCCGAAGTGGGAAGGACTGTACTTACCCGTCCAAACAAGGACCCACTGATGCATTCCTGACAGGCATACACTGCGTAGGAGTAGCTGTCGGCCCGGTCCACTGTGAGTGAGACAACACCACAGCCCAGTCATATTTGGACCCTGGAGTCAAAGCTCACCGGCCACCCCAGGAGCCATGGAGTATGTCGTGGCAGACCCAGCCTCTTTGCAAAGGTATGCTCATGCTCGCTGACCGGACTGAGGAGACTACAAGGATCTATATATCCAGCCTGTCTTTCAGCCGACAGTTGATAGAAGATTCTTCAAGAAGAAAATAAAATAAGAAAAATTCCCTCAGGGCGCTGGGCTCAAAGGGAGCCATACGTCCTTCTCATTTGCTAGGCAGAAAGAAACTGAGGCTGCATACTGCAGGGAGGAGGGTTATTTCCGGAGGGACTGCCCCCTGGGCGGGGCTGTTCAACTCTGTTAAAGTGACATGTATTTTATTATCTAACATGTTTCTGCCTAGTCCTCTCCTGTGAACAGGAACATAACCCACTTGTCAAAATGTAAGGAGCTGTTTCCGTCCATGGACGATAAGAGAAATACCAATATATTATGACAAAAATTAAAATGAAGCGGTATTAAAGTGGTTGTAAAAGAACCTGCAAGACAAAAGCATGATGAGCTAGTATGCATTGCATACTAGCTCATTATGAAATACTTACCTTAGATTGAAGCTGTTGCAGCGGTCCTTGCACATGACATGTCTCCCGCAGTTATTTCTGGGTTTGCGGGCTCTGGCGCTGTGATTGGCCAGAGCCACAATGACGCATGTGCACGGGAGCCCCTGGTCACAGCACAGCTGAAGAAACGGTACGAGTGAGCCGTTTCTTCAGTGCGCGCAAACAACGTAAATTTTCAAATTTCGACGCGGGAACGACGGCCATTCTTAACATTGACTGTGCCTCATATACCCAGGGGCAACTTTACGCATCGCAAATCTTACATAAACGTCGTAACTTCACTGCGTCGGTTGGGCGTACGTTCGGGAATTCGCGTATTTTGCTAATTTGCATACTCGATCGGGAAAATGACGTCGGCGACACCTAGCGGCGAAAAAAAAATGCATTTAAGATCCGACAGCGTAAGAGACTTACGCCTGTCGGATCTAATGGTTATCTATGCGTAACTGATTCTATGAATCAGGCACATAGATACGACGGGCAGACATAGATACAACGGGCAGACTCAGAGATACGACGGCGTATCAGGCGATACGCCGGCGTATTTCTTTTGAGAATCTGGCCCTGAGTGCCTTTAGGGTCTTTATTATGATGTCGGGGAAAAAGTTTAGGCACACTGGGCCAGATTATCAAAGCACTTACGCCGGCGTATCTAGAGATGCCCGGCGTAATTGAAAAATGCGCCGTGCGTATCTATGCGCCGTATCCACAAAACGAGATACGCCTGAAAACCATTTTTTTTCGTCCGACGTAAAACGATTACACCGGCGCATTATGGGCGCAAAATACGCTAGACGCACCATTGATTTGCTAGTCAAATATGCAAATGAGGGAGATACGGCGATCCACAAAAGTATGCTTGTGCAGCGCAGGCTACGCCGTGTGCGCATCTGCTTTTTTCCCGGCGGAAAGTTACACCTTATAAAAGCTGCCTTAACTTTACACCAGACGTGTGCAGGTCAGCTAAAGCAACACCATTAGGGACGAGCTGAGCACACACACTTGCAGGACAACAATGCCTGGGGCATCCATGCTCATAGCTATACTAGTGACTTTAGAGGCACGCAGAAGGAGGAGGGAACAGAGGAGGAGGAGGAGGGCACAGGAGAGGATATACCGCAGAAGCCTAGATGTCTTTGGCATGCCTGCTTCTGAGGTGTATCGCAACTTCAGATTCACCCCTGTAGCTATCATGGAATTAACCACAACCCTGAAAGATGACATCACCAGCCCAACACACCACTCACATGCACTGGAGCCACTGGTCAAGGTGATAGCAACACTCCATTTCCTTGCCACTGGCTCTTTTCAGTGTACAAGTGGAGTGGTGGCTGGGATGGCACAATCCTCCATTAGCAGATGTGTGCACCAGGTTGTCCCTGCAATGCTGAGACGCATGGCCAACCAAATCATCAAACCCACCCAGGAGGACCTGCGGCTGAAGACAATGACAGATTTCTATAGAATTGCCAGATTTCCACGCACCGTGGTGGCCATTGATTGCACACATGTGGCACTACAGCCCCCCCCCCGTGAGACAGAGCACATGTACCACAATCGGAAGCATTGGCATTCAATCAATGTACAGGTGATAGACGATGCCCAATACCTCACATGGCATGTACGTGCCAAACACCCAGGTTCCAGCCATGACAGCTACATATTCCGTCAAAGCAACATCCCAAGAGAATTTGAACAGAACGTGTACAAGGACAGCTGGCTGGTTGGTGAGTGACATGGGTGTCAGGCATGACTGTCCCTCCCCCCATGATGCAGACATCACGAGGGGCACATGCATGACTAACATCCTCCTGTCTTTTCCCTTCCAGGTGACTCTGCATATGCACTTGGACCCCATCTCATGACTCCATTCCGGAACCCCCAAACCCCAGGAGAGGAAAGATACAATGCTGCACACATACGTACCCGTGCAGTGGTGGAACTGCACATTTGGCCTCCTGAAGTCCCGTTTTCGAAGCCTGGATAAGTCTGGGGGAACCCTGTTGTATTCCCCAAACTTTGTGTGCCAGATCATCGGTGCATGTTGCATGCTGCACAACTTCGCAGTGAGAAGGGGCCTGGAGATTGACATACGTGAGGACCTGACCCCCGAACCAGACATTAAAACCCTGACCAACTCTACCCGGTCTACTGAGGGAACAGCAGCCAGGAGACGCCTCGCAGAAGGCATCTTTGCACAGTAAACACACACATTAATCATGGCACAATGAGAATGCATGCATGCACACTCACTGTGGTCCCTAGCACACACACCCCACATCCTCATCGAATTGAATTAGACCGAAGTACACCGCACGGTACTAGGGAGCAGCAACGCCCCGCCAAGGCTCCAATTATGTCACTGTATATTCATACACCATTCACATGGACCTGGGATCACTTCTCCCTGGTCCTGGGGATCCCTACGCCACCAAAAATGAGGGTGACACCCCTTTTCTGGCAGGAATGTCAACCCCACATTCATACATCATTCACACACATAAAACAAATCATAATCACAGTACAAATCCCTACAAAAAAAAAATCAAAAGAACATCCAAAATTACCGACGGCGTGAGCTACGCCTGGGCCGGCCACGGGCCCTCAGGGGAGACTCATGGGGGGGGAAGCAGGGGAAGGAGGAGCCTCCCCTGGGCTCTGCCCACCTGCTGGCCTGCCCTCCAAGGCCACGGCTATTCTGTTCAGACCCACAGTGAGGGCTGCCGTATTGGCCTGGACAGCCTGGGTATTGGCCTGGACAGCCTGGGTCAGGGCATTCACCTCCAGGGCCACGCCTGCTGTGGCGGTCTGCAGGTCGCAAAGGCAAGTTATGTACGCCAATGAGTTGGTGCCCACATCATTGAGGGAGTCTTTTATGGAGACCAGGCTGTGCTCCATCTGGGCCAAAGTCCGGGTGACCTGACCCAGATGGTGGGTCTGACGGGCCTGGTCCCTCCTAAGATTTGCAGGCAGAAACTCGGCCACCCCCTGGTCTTCTGGGTGGCCTTCCTGCCTGCAGATGAGGCTTGGGGCCTGGGAGGAGGGGAGAGAGAGACACTTGGGGGGAGCCCTGTTGGGGGAGGAGTGGGAGGGGCTACCCCTGATGGAGGCCTGGCTGCTGCCAGCCACAAGGGGAGCATCATCCAAAAGCTGAAGTAGTTCACTGGCAATGTCCATTGGATCCTCCTCAACCTCCCCCCCTCATCCTCCTCCCCCTCAACCTCCTCATGAGGTGAGTTGTGGCCACTCCCCTGCCCTGAGGACTCCTGCCTTTCTTGGGGCTCTTCAGCAGCCTGATGTCCGGGGGATGGAGCAGACTGGCCAGATGGCCCAGCACTCTCCTGGCCATCTGTGGATGACACAAAACATACACAGGTTGGAGGATCCACACACTTGGCACATATTCCCTTCCCCCCCCCCACACATGCTACTCGCCAGATAAATTGATCTCATCAGTAATCTGCTGGAGGAACGCCTTCTTCCTGGCCGGGGTGATGTCCCGGCTCTCAGGGCCATGCAAAAATTGCCCATGTTGGGTGATTTCCCTAGCAAGTATTTGCTTCTCCCGAACCGAGAAGTTGAGCTTTCTTCTCTTTGGTGCTATAGCACAACACTCAGCACCAAACAGACACAAAAATCTGACAGAACAAACAGACACAAAAAGACACAGAACAGACAGACAGAAAAATCAGACAGCAAAAACCAGACACCAAAATCAAACAGCACAAACAAGACACCAAAATCAAACAGTACAAACAAACCGCTGATACAGACTCCAAAAACCACACAGAAAAAAAATACGCAAAAATACGCAAATACTCTGTGGATACGGGACGTACGTCACAAAATTGAGCCGTCGTAACGTAATAGACATGCGTTATGCCGATCTAAATATGCACCGCTCTACGTGAATCTGGCCCACTGTAATTAGTTGCTCCTTTCTTTATATTTGCTATATGCTCAATTACTGAAAATGGACGTATAGTCCGTCCAACATATTGGGCCAGATCCACAAAAGGGATACGACGGCGTATCTACTGATACGCTGTCGTATCCCTGTTTCTATCTTTGGAACTGATCCACAGAATCAAATCTAAAGTTTCCAATAGATAGGCAGAAGATCCGACATGTGTAAGGGACTTGTGGGTAGGTATCACATGGGTAGGTACAGAGCATGATGGGACTGTGAGGCCTATATAAATCCGACGCAAGCCGGGCACACGTCATTGCAGCGAGAAGAGCCGGCCGGCGTGTCAACATCTGGAGAAGACGGAAGACGAGAAGAGAAGAAGATGACGTTACAGAAGAGCGGACTGACCGCCGCCAGTATAGCGGCGGCCAGCCCTGAAGGAGAAGGAACCGGACAGCGGGAGGAAGAACCGGGGTGCGCCGAGTCGAGAGCGGCGAATATAGAAGAAGACCCCCCGGTGCACGTGAAGCACGCACGTCCGAGGGAGGAGCTGCCTGCGCGACGGATCCGACCTGGCGATGGCTGCGGGAGACGGAGGGATCTAGACCCGGCGGAGCTTCAGTGACGGCGGACGCGATGGGGAGAGGAAGTCCGCCGAGCGGTTAGTCCGTTCACCCCGCAGCCTACATCCGCCCCCGCCGCTCTCCGTGAGTTCCTCGTTCCCCCCCCCCCCCCCCACGCCCCCCCGGCGGCAGGTGATCTAAAGTGCAGAGGAATAGCAGGGAGGCTTCCATCCGTGGCGTGCCTGCTGGCCGCCCGCCCCCCCCCTCCTTGCTTGTACTGACCCCAGGACATCTCGGCACCAGGCTGAAAGAAAAAGACATGCCCAATAAGAAAACTCGGCAAAGAGGTAATATTAACCCTTTTTCTCTCTGTTACAAGACGGTATTGTAGCAATGTGTTGACCTGGGATCTGGCTCTAACAGTGAAGACAGGGTAAGAAAGCGGAGCATTACCTCTTTATATGCAATACTCTATGTGTTATAAGTGGACATATAAAAGTTTTATTTCTCTCTACTCCTCACATTGACCTAACTTGGACAAGCATTAATGGTCTACTTGATCTCACACTTGTACGAGGTGGATACTTACACTTATACCGTCTGTTGGGGATTGGTGGAAAAGCATTAGATACCCCCGTGCCACCGTACTTACCTTTGTTAATTATAGAGAAATCATTGAGGGCGTTTTTGCTCTGGAGTATAGGGGGCAAACATTAGATGCCTACTCACAATACGCCTAATCTACCCAGACCGGCTACTGGTTAAAAATAAATAATAATCAAATAAAAAGGGGGAAAAGTGTAACTGTGTCATATCAGGAGCCTAAGCTTACATGGAATATAACTTTTTGGACCATACACGCTGCCGAAAAAACCCCAGTGGCACGGGGGGAAAAGAACCAGCCATATAAGAGACACTATACCTACCTCCGCAGGTCTTTGTTAAAGTACTGGGGGACTGGACTGGAGCATTAGTGGCAATACCAGAGATGTCGCCACCTCACCAGGCCTAACCTAGATTTTCCTAGATTTTCTGCTGGGTGACCAGAGGACAATGTAGGGCATAGCGTGTAGCAGCCCCATTCTATCTAAAGGTTTTGCGTACCCCAAGGGGAAAGGGCGGGGAAAAAAAAAAATATATATATATGTATGTTTATGTATATGTATATATATGTATATATAAAGAGGACGCGGAAATACAGCCCCCCCAGGTTTTTCGCCCCCTAAAGACTCCTAGGTTCTTTACAGGGGAAAAATTCCAAAGACGGCCCCGAGTGTTTTTGGATGTGGACCCCCCTCTAAATTAGAGGGTACGCAATCCTCCTTTTACGCATACACCTTAACGTACTGGGCAGTTCACCGAAACCTTTAAGGATCCCTGGAAATACCGGGGGCCAGACATCTTTTTGGCTTTCGGAAGGAACCAACACCCCCCCTAGTATTCTCAACTAGCCCCCCAGTGAGCTTTAAAAAAAAAAAAAACTACAAAAAAAAAAAGGGGGGGAGGTGGAGACCTGCCCACTTCTGCTCAAACTGGGGAAACGAATTAGATCGACAAAGAAATATAATATGAATAGGTCAACAAGGGGGGCTGCCCCGAAAATACCCAAAGAGACCTCTTCCACGAGTACGATCAGACACTATATGACCCCGGACGGGAGTTCTAAGAGCCCAGGTCTGATAAAAAAAGTGGAAAAAACTGGGACAAATAAGAAGAGTGTGGGGGGGACGGCAACCCTTATTGCTGATATTTCAACAGAATCTGAGCATGTATCTAACCAAATGGATGACCCTAGCCTGGACTCTCATGTCCCCACCACGGGGGAAATGGACGTAATGTTAAAGAGGGTGGAGAATGTAATAAGGGAGGAAATCAGCACATTAAGAACGGACCTATTTCACATGTTAGAACGAGTAGAGGAAGCAGAGAAAAAAATAGAAAAGCAGGACCTCGACCTTATTGAATTAAAAAATCAACATTTGACTATGAAACAAAATCAGAGGCGGTTGCAATACCGTTTAGAAGATCAAGAGAACCGTAATAGAAGGCAAAATTTAAGAATACGATCGGTTAAGGAGGAGAAGGGAGAAGACTTGAGAAAAATTCTCAATGATTTGTTCCTGCCCCTTCTCGACAATGGCTCGGAAGGTCCCCTCAAATTGGAACGAGTACACCGTGTGGGGAAGATCAGGGAGGGAGGAGGCAATTGGCACAGGGACATTATTGCTAGGTTCAGACATTTCGAACATAAAGAGGAGATCTGGCTAAAATTGAGAAGGAAGCCTCCCTTATCCTATGCCGGGATGGAGATCCAGATCTTCATGGATCTGGCATGGGAAACCCTGGCCAGAAGAAGACTCCAAAAACCCTTACTGGAACAGATGCGATTATATAATATAAATTATAAGTGGGGGTTCCCGGCCTGTCTGATAGGCCACAAAGAAGGGGTGTCAGCAAAATTAATATTTCCTGAAGACCTGGCAGGGTTCTGCCGCAGATTGGATATGCCAGTTGTGGACATACCCGGATGGGTTGAATAGCTCGCGGAAGATTGCCTGGCCCTCGGGGTGGTCCGGAGTAACGCAATTGGGCGTTGTGGGGGGATGAGGGGGGGAGGGGGAGGGGAGGACTAGGGAGGGGAATGGGGAGGTTTGATCCGTTACCCCACCCATATATGATCTAGTCCCCGAAAATTTCCTGGGGAAAAGGGGTGGGAGGGGCGCAGTGGTGCTTCACCTCATCCATAAGAACCGACGGGTAGGGGGTACCAAGGATCCCTACGGTTCAGAGGCGATGCATAGGCCTGGGCAAGGGGGTGGGAGGGGGGAGGGGGGAGGTGGGGTGGTGGGTGGGTGGGTTTGGAAGGGGAGAGGGAATCTCCTCCTTCAAAATAGGGAGGGAAAAGGGATTATGGCTCCCAAGGAATCTCTTGGAAAACTCAGTAGGAAATGACCTAGCTATGGAAAATGACAGAAGTAAAATTTTTATCTTATAATGTAAAGGGATTAAATTCAGCCGTTAAAAGACTCAAGGTTCTCGCAGAGATTGAACAACTTAGAGCGGATGTTGTATACATCCAGGAATCCCACTTAACCTTAGACGCAAATATCAAGCTTTACTCCCCTGCATACCCCACTTGGTTCTATGGGGATTCCATCTCAAAACGCGCTAGGGGCGTGGCAATTGGGTTCACAAGGGGGTTTGGGTTTACCCTCGAGGCAAGGATGACAGACCCAGAAGGGAGATTTATATTTCTTAGGGTAAGGATTGATAATATCGTCTATACCTTAGCAAATATCTATGCCCCAAATGTACACCAAACCCAATATTTAGGTAAAATCCTGGGAAAACTGAATAATTTCGCGGAGGGATATATAATCCTGATGGGTGATTTAAACTTTGTCTTAGATCCGAAAGAAGATAGTACGTTCCGTGGGAAGGAGACCAAAAATGGGCACTTACAGAGAATTAAACAAAAGATTCATGACCACCAACTAGTGGATGTTTGGCGGATTTTTCACCCAAATGAACACGATTACACGTTTTTTTCTCCTCCCCACGGAACATACTCTAGAATTGACTACATCCTGGCGGATCATAGGCTGCTGGACTCTATAACGGAGACGGTTATAGGAATCATGACTGTGTCAGATCATGCTCCAATCTCTATGAAAATCAAATTATCCACACAAAAGAGACAGCGGCCGTTGTGGCGCCTAGATGATGGCCTGATTCGTGACGAAGGAGGGGCAAATAGGGTGGAGGCGGAATTAAAAAAAAATTTCCTGATCAACGATACAGAAGGGATTACCAGCGCTACCCTTTGGGAGACGCACAAAGCTTATATTAGAGGAATCTTAATCGCAGAGGGAGCTAAAAAAATAAAAGAGAGGAAAAATAAAGCAAACACCCTGATTAAGATTCACCACAATTTAATTATAAAAAGAGATGCTCTCAAGGAGATTATGGAACAGGAAGCGAGATACAAACTAAACTGTATTTCCAAAGAGAGATATCTATGGGGTAACAAACCAAGCAAGCTCCTAGCTAAGATGGCCCAAAAAAAGAAAGCTAGGAACTATATTGATAAAATTAAAAGGAAAGATGGGAACATGGTTTACGCAACCAGGGAAATTGCGGATACATTTAAAAAATATTACGAGGAATTATACACATTAAAACATCCAGGGGGGCAGGTAGGGGAAAGGGAGGGAAAGATCCGAGATTTCCTTGACAGGGCAGGACTCCCTAGATTAGAAGAGATAGAAAGTTTGAACATGGACCGCCCTATAACTGAGGAAGAAATAAAAATAGCCCTAAATAACACCCCGGGCGGAAAGAGCCCGGGGCCGGACGGGTTCTCCAACCTGTACTACAAGAGATATAGCAACATTTTGATACCGAGGCTGTGTAAATACTTCAATGGGCTGGGGTCTGAATTTGAAACTAGCAGGGAAGCTATAGCGGCGGTGGTTACAATAATCTTGAAAGAAGGCAAAGATAGCTCTCTCTGTTCGGGATACAGACCTATCTCTCTGTTAAATACAGACATTAAGCTTTTTGCTAAAATTCTTGCGGGGCGCCTAAAAGGGGTCATGCACTCCTTGGTACACCCCGATCAGGTAGGTTTTGTGCCCAACAGAGAGGGCAAAGATAATAGTCTTAGGGCAATCCTTCTGCTACAGACCATAAGGCAGAATGAGCCCCCAGGACTATTCCTGTCAGTTGATGCTGAAAAAGCTTTTGACAGGGTAGACTGGGGGCTCATGATGGAGACGCTTAATGCCATGGGATTAGGAAACAGGATGGCCCGGTGGATTAAAACACTGTACTATCATCCCACTGCAAAAATTAAAATTAATGCTACGCTATCTGAGCCCTTCGAGATGAAAAATGGGACAAGACAAGGGTGCCCCTTGTCTCCCCTCCTCTTCATTTTGTCCTTAGAGCCTCTATTGGCCACTATTCGTAATGACCCCGACATAAACGGAGTGAGAGTTGAAGGGGAGGAACATAAATTATCGGCTTTTGCCGACGATATTCTGTTCTATTTAACCAACCCGGTCAAGTCGATCCCCAAGCTCACTAGAGTTTTGCAACAATATGGCGCCATTTCAAACTTTAAAATCAACGTAACCAAATCAGAAATTTTGAATATTAATTTAAATAAAAAGGAGGTATGCCGTGTTAAGGAAATCTGCGCGTTCCCATGGACCAAAGAACTAAAGTACCTAGGTATCAAATTGGCTAACACAGAGCAGAAGATGTATAAAATAAATTATGTCCCCTTATTAAATGAGATCAAGAGCGAATTAAAAAGAACGGTTAATAAACCTATATCATGGATCGGACGCATCAATATGCTGAAGATGGTGGTAGTCCCAAAAATTCTTTATAAATTTTCATTAGTTCCTATAGCCCTCCCCCAGCAATTTTTGAGAATCCTTAATGCCTTGTTATTAAACTATGTCTGGAAAAATAAGAAGCATAGAATATCTCTTTCCACCCTAAAGCAGGGTAAGTCATTTGGCGGCCTGGCAGTTCCGGATATCAAAAGGCGGCGGTACTATCGCGGGCAGTTGAATGGGCACGGGATAGGACTGACAAAAGGTGGGTGCAAATTGAGAAAGCACTAACAAGCAAACATTTGAAAAATATTATTTGGATTCCCGCACAACATAGAGCACTAGATCACAAAATACACGATTTAACACGGGACACTTTAAAAATGTGGGATAGGACCCAGACACAATTAGAAGGGAAATTTAACTCCCCACTAATGAATTTAAAAGAAAATCCTTATTTTGCACCAGGGGAAGATAAAATTGGCGGGAATTGGATTAAGGATGACACTGTTCACTTAGGAGATATCATTAAAGATGGAGAGATAAGGACCTATGAAGATCTGAGATCCAAAACGGATTATTGGAATCTGGATAGGTGGCATTATTCCCAGCTGCACCACTTTGTTCGGCACCTCCCCCGCCCATTACGGACGGAGGCGGAGCTAACTCCACTTGAAAAGATTTGCAAAACACAGAACTCAAAGGGCACTATCACTAAATTATACGGGATATTGGTAAAGATAGGCTCTCGGAGTGAAGCACCCTTCATAGATAAATGGGAAAGAGAGTTAGGAATCACAAGAGGGACAAATACTTATAAAAGGATCATGCACCTAACACATTCATCTGCTATCGACACACGAACTGCCGAAACAAATTATAAGTGTATTTCAGGGTGGTACATCACCCCGGACAAAGCTAACAAATTTAAAGCAGATCAGACCGCAGAGTGTTGGCGGGGCTGCTTAGAAAGAGGCACAATGGCCCATCTTTGGTGGTTATGCCCAAAAATTCAAACCTATTGGGACATAATTCTGAGTCAAATTAAAGCTATCACGGGCGAAGAGTTAAAGAAGGACCCCTGGGTCGTGCTCTTTCATTGCAGCCAAGAGGGGGTAAAAAAATATAAGCAGTCTCTACTTCCACATCTTCTAAATGCAGCTAAGAGACTCATACCCAAAAAGTGGCAGGAGACGGAAAGCCCACACGTCTGGAATTGGATAGACGAAGTGGAGGAAACGTATAGGCTTGAAGAGTTAAAGGATGGTCATCTAGTGACAACAGGCGAATACAAGGAAAAATGGGAAAAATGGAAGGAATACAAAAAAACATGGAGTTATGCTGAGAGAGTCAGGATGAACTTTTGAGTTTTTCCCTCTATTTGGGGAAAAGTTAGGAGATTCCTGGGAGCCATGAGGGGGAGGGGGGTGTTATTTAAAAAAAAAAAAAAAAATCGAAAGCTGGCCATATGGCAATCGGCTTGACCACTCAAGCTGGGAGGAGGGGGGACGGAAGGGGGGTCATGACCTCACTGTCCCAGTGGGTGGCCGTTATAGAAATGGTTATATTTATGAACAATTTAAAGAGTACAAAACAACAACAAAAAAAAAAAAAAAAAAAAAAAAAAAAAGAAAAGGGGAGCACAGAAATTATACCACACATGATGCAAACCACAAACCGAGACGTAAGAAGCATCAAATCATGAGCTGGTCTCTAGAATTTGGTAAAAGCTGAGGTGGTCAAAAAAAAAAAAAAAAGAAGAAGACCCCCCCAGAGCTGAGAAGACCCCCGGAGCGGAGAAGAAGTCACAGAAGAGCTGAGAAGACCCCCGGAGCGGAGAAGACGTCACAGAAGAGCTGAGAAGACCCCCGGAGCGGAGAAGACGTCACAGAAGAGCGGTGAAGACCCCGGAGAGCAGGAGAAGACCCCCGGAAATCGGAAGAAGAAGCCTACCCTGGTAAAAGAGCTAAAGAAGACAGGGGAGGCCTCCGGAGCAGACTAATAAAATATTTTAATACCCTGTGTGGTTTATTTGTGTTTTTACCACTTTTCTTGCAGGTGAATGGGTAGGGGTACGATGTACCCCATACTCATTCACTTAGGGTGGGGGGCCGGTATCTGGGGGCCCCCTTATTAAAGGGGGCTCCCAGATTCCGATAAGCCTCCCGCCCGCATACCCCGACAACCAATGGCCAGGGTTGTCGGGAAGGGGCCCTGTCCTCATCAACATGGGGACAGGGTGCTCTGAGGTGGGGGGGCCGCAGTGCGCCCCCCTGCCCCAGAGCACCCAACCCCCCCATGTTGAGGGCATGCAGCCTGGTACGGCTCAGGAGGGGGGGGGGCGCTCGCTCGTCCCCACTCCCTGGCCGGCCGGGTAGCGTGCTTTGGATACGGGTCTGGTATGGATTGTAGGGGGACCCCCTACGCCGTTTTTTTCCCATGACAGACCTAAGGGCCCGGTATGCTCCTGAGGGGGGAACCCATGCCGGATTTTTATTTAAAATCCGGCGGGGACTTCCCCCTCAGGATTCATAACAAACGCCACACACGTGTAGAATTGGCGGGAATCCAAGTCGGATCTCCCGTCGCTTCTATGACGCGCTTGCTGGGATGTGCTGTCACTATTCCAGTGAGTGTGAGATGTCGGCGAGATCTCGGCACCATGTCGCCGAGAATCAGCGCGATGCTGTCGTGCTAAAAACACAATATCACAAACACCTACTGTACCTCACAAACAGCTGTTGAAGATGAAGCAAGGAGCTGAATCTTTTCCTGTACTTTTCTTTTAAGCTTATTGCTAATTATCTGTTGTTTTACTACATCAAGCTGTATGAATATTTGAACTTTGTATGTATTCACAAGTTGATGCCAAGTAAGATATAAATAAAACTCACATTTTGAGTAAGCCTGGCTTATTGAACTTTTGAGCGAAACGTCCTGAGAAATGCCATTTGACATAACACGTGTCAAAAATCACGCTTTTACACACCCCAAATCGGGCCCTCCAATCAACTAATCAGAACCTCCCCCACATCCCAAAGTCTCGCTACAAATCTAAAGGAGAACTAAGATTCGCAGTCCAAGAACCACGGCTATGAAACGCTCTACCTACAGACATTCGGATAGAAGAAAACCATCGGGCCTTCAGAAAAAAACTTAAGACCCACCTATTCTGAAGCATGGCTGGACGACGACATTGGATACAGCGCCTTGAGGCGATTTAGTTATACAAGTTACTCGCTCACTCCAAAGAGGCAACATGTTCCTTCAACAGTGACAAATCCTCTTTAACAGTGAAGGAACCGCTATGCATTCTAGGCATGCAAAAAAGGATAAAATGGCTGCACTCCAAGATGATGAGTATTAGTGCTTTATTGATCCATCCAAGTGACACACCACAAGAAAAATACACTCAAGGCATCAAGGCAGACATGTTTCACACAGTATCGTGTGTGTGTGAAACATGTCTGCCTTGATTGTCGTTTTTTTCCTGTGGTGTGTCACGTGGATGGATCAATAAAGGACCCATTGTCACGATCAGGCGTCAGGCTTGAAGACCAGTTGCTATAGTAGTTGCAGAACTACCACCGACCAGAGGGAAGGGTGCACAGGCAGTCATCCTGGCAGATGACACAGGCTCACCTGAGGTGTGAAGTCTAAGTACTAGCCGGTGTTCACCAAAGCTCCTGAGGGTGGAGATGGATTTAGCTGCATGCTAGTACCAGGTCACAGTTTGCCCCACAAGGGTGTGAGCAAGTAGCAGATGAGCCGATAAGGATCAAACGGCAGCACGGTCAATAAACAAGCCAAAAGATCAGTAACAAGTAGTTGCAGGTTGGAATCAGGCAGTAGAGTAGTCAAGGGTCAATCACGAGTGGTAGCAAAATACAGACGGCAGCAGAAAAAAACAAGAGCAAGGCACTGTCTGAAAAGGCACATTAACCTGGCAAAGAGGAAGTGCTGAGACAAGGCTTAAATAGGAAGTTCGTGGGAGGAGCAAGGAGTTCAAGGTTCAACAGCAATCAAGACACAAGGCAGGGTTGTCCAATGGATCAGATAGGATTGTCCAATAGATCAGGCAGGGAGCTGTCAAGCATCCCAGATAGCTCAGTGGGAGGAGTCAATGCCGGACAAGAGGTCCCAAATTCAAGTCAAGGTCCTGACACCCATATTCATCTTGGAATGCAGCCGTTTCTTCATTTTTAGAGAAAGAAAGTGTTGACTGTGCTAACTACTGGATATACAGTGGGGATCGAAAGTTTGGGCACCCCAGGTAAAAATTTGTATTAATGTGTATAACAAAGCCAAGGAAAGATGGAAAAATCTCCAAAAGGCATCAAATTACAGATTAGACATTCTTATAATATTAAAAAAAAAGTTAGATTTTTTTTCCATAATTTTTTTAGATAAGCCAAGCATCTGCCCCTGAAGAGTGTTATACACACGAAACGCGTCGGGCCAATACGGATGCTACACATACTTTATGACAATATTCTAATTGATCCGATTATATTTTATACATGCTTTTACCAGTCGTTTTTACCTTAACATATTCGCTAAGACTGTTATCTTGACATCTGTACATATGTATATTCACCCTATGCACTCATTAATCCATGCGGATGATCATGTGACATCCGGTCAAGCATTGTTGTATCTCTGCTACCCCCACTGTATCTGCACATACTATGTGCTCTAATATGTGGTAATGTCTTTTATTTTTGAAATGTATGTTTTTCATTTACATGATCTCGGGATGTTGATATGTGTTTTGCAAATGTGTGACCAATAAATTTGTATGTTTTTGATTACCCGCACCATGTCTGCAGCCTCATTCAAAGTCCCAAACATTTTCCTGCCCTATTTTTTCACATACGTTGTTAGGGATGGAGGTGCTATACTCATAGACCTCATTTAAAGTCCCAAAGTCCCCTTCCTATTCTCTCGCTCAGGATTGGAGGCTTGCCAGACAGGATTGGCAGTGTTCCCCTGCCATCCCAGTGCTGGGCGGCTTAGTTCTATGCGTTTTTTCTCATCAGGCTTAGACTGAGCACACTAAGGATTTTTTCTTGAGAGCTAACAGTTATGCGTTTCTGTCATGGGTCTGGTATGTGATGTGGTTACATGTCCATGGCCTTTCACTGTCTGCCAATTGGGAGCTGCGACGCGCTCTGCGTGCTGCCTCCTGTCCGCCCCTCTCTCTGCCCAGTGTGGGCGGGGGGCTGCTCGGACTTAGGGAGGCGGTGCACGCGGCGCGTCGGCGCCACGCATCCCGCCCAGCCTGGGACGTCAGTTCTGACGTCACTACACTGTGCGTGTGTTTTCCATCTCAGCTGAGGTTGCCAGGACTACAGGGTGGACGCTGTGGGCGGTTCCCACCCGTGGCGGCACCCTCCTATGGTGTACCTCCAGCCCACGTGACGCTGACGGCACGCTGGCGTGCACAGCTGTGAGGCGGCTATTTAAAGGTCCTCCCTATATATCCCAATGCCTATGAGCTGTAACAAGCTATACCACATTATCTCTCCTGCTGGTTATCCGGGAATCTTTGACGCCTCTACTAGGTTACTATACCTATCCATTTATTTGGGCTGGCTGCCTCCCGATTTGTTCTTATACTCACTAATTGGCTGTCATTATTATTATTATAGATTCCAGCTGGCTATTCCTAGTGGTTTTTGCTCTCGCTGTATATGCCATACATGCTCAACCCTATGTTATTTGCTTTGGGAGGATTCCTTGCTGCCCCTTCTTGTGTGTGCTTTACTGCCGCCTCAGCTCCCGTGACGGACATATCCCCTTGGCCGTGGCTCCATATATACCGCATTCATTTATTCTTGATTTCATGTGAGTACTTCAGGTGGACATCGTTTCCACCTTATACTGGTTTAAATAAATGTTATTGACTTATTGTACCCTACCCTTAATCTTTATATATTTTTAGATAAGCCAAGCATCTGCCCCTGAAGAGTGTTATACACACGAAACGCGTCGGGCCAATACGGATGCTACACATACTTTATGACAATATTCTAATTGATCCGATTATATTTTATACATGCTTTTACCAGTCGTTTTCACCTTTACATATTCGCTAAGACTGTTATCTTGACATCTGTACATATGTATATTCACATTATGCACTCATTAATCCATGCGGATGATCATGTGACATCCGGTCAAGCATTGTTGTATCTCTGCTACCCCCACTGTATCTGCACATACTATGTGCTCTAATATGTGGTAATGTCTTTTATTTTTGAAATGTATGTTTTTCATTTACATGATCTCGGGATGTTGATATGTGTTTTGCAAATGTGTGACCAATAAATTTGTACGTTTTTATTACCCGCACCATGTCTGCAGCCTCATTCAAAGTCCCAAACATTTTCCTGCCCTATTTTTTCACATACGTTGTTAGGGATGGAGGTGCTATACTCATAGACCTCATTTAAAGTCCCAAAGTCCCCTTCCTATTCCATCATTTACAATTTCAAAATTACAGAAAACAAAAAAATGGCATCTGCAAAAGTTTGGGAACCCTGCAGAGTTAATATCTCGTACTGCCCCCTTTGGCAAGTATCACAGCCTGTAAACACTTTTTGTAGCCAGCCAAGAATCTTTCAATTCTTGTTTGAGGTATCTTTGCCCATTCTTCCTTACAAAAGTCTTCCAGTTCTTTGAGATATCAGGGCTGTCTGTCACGCACTGCTCTTTTAAGGTCTATCCATAGATTTTCAATTATGTTGAGGTCAGGAGATTGTGAAGGCCATGGCAAAACCTTCAGTTTATGCCTCTTGATGTAATCCCCCGTGGATTTTGAGGTGTGTTTAGGATCATTATCCATTTGTAGAAGCCATCCTCTCTTTAACTTCAGCTTTTTCACAGATGGCATCAAGTTACCATCCAAAATTTGCTGAAATTTTATTGAATCCATTTTTCCTTCTACTCGTGAAATGTTCCCTGTGCCACTGGCTGCAATACAACCCCAAAGCATGATTGATCCACCCCCATGCTTAACAGTTGGACAGAGGTTCTTTTCATTCAATTCTGTGCCCTTTCTTCTCCAAATGTACCTTTGCTCATTCCGGCCAAAAAGTTCTATTTTAACCTCATCGATCCACGGAACTTGTTTCCAAAATGCATCAGGCTTGTCTATATGTTCATTTGCAAAGTTCAAACGCTGATTTTTGTCGTGAGGACGTAGAAGAGGTTTTCTTCTGATGACTCTTCCATGAAGACCATATTTGTACAAGTATCTCTTTATAGTGGAATAGTGTACCACAACTCCAGTGTCTGCCAGATCTTTCTGGAGGGATTGTGCAGTCAAACGTGGGTTTTGAATTGCTTTTCTCACAATCCTGCGAGCTGTTCTGTCTGAAATTTTTCTTGGTCTTCCAGATCTTGCTTTAACTTTCACTGTTCCTGATGACTGCCATTTCTTAATTGCATTCCGAACAGAGGATATTGACATCTGAAAACGCTTTGCTATCTTCTCATAGCCTTCTCCAGCTTTGTGAGCGTCAACTATTTTCAGTTTCAGTTTTCTAGACAACTGCTTAGAAGAACCCATGGTGCTGATTGTTGGGGCCAGGGCCGGACTTTGGGGAGTGCGAACTGTGCGCCCGCACAGGGCGCCATAGGTGACAGGGGAGTCGTGCCGGTTGACCTGGTTTTGACACATGTGCCCAGGTTTCTACCCGCTGGAAACCCGGGCACACTTTACACCATCCTGTGGCAAGTAGCAGCCATATCATGCGGGCGGTGCACATGATTCTGTACAGTACTCGCTATCGCTGTGTGCCTGATGCGCTCTAAACCTGTGGGTGCCCTGCCTGTGATTGGCCCGAACGGGCCATGTGCGATGTGCGGGGCGGCCCGGGAAGCAGAGATGAGGGTCTGTGAATGGCCCTGCGGAGCTGGTCATGTGTGGAGGCGGGTCGGGGCGATTTGTATCTCCCGAGGGCTCATCTGCTCGGTCAGCTTACCCCCTCCTCTGTGTCACCCCCCCCCTCTGTGTCACCCCCCTCCTCTGTGTCAGGTCACCCCCCTCCTCTGTGTCACCCCCCCTCTGTGTCACCCCCCCTCCTCTGTGTCAGGTCACCCCCCTCCTCTGTATCACCCCCCCTCCTCTGTGTCACCCCCCCTCCTCTGTGTCAGGTCACCCCCCTCCTCTCTGTCAGGTCACCCCCCTCCTCTCTGTCAGGTCACCCCCCTCCTCAGTGTCAGGTCACCCCCCCTCCTCAGTGTCAGGTCACCCCCTCCTCTGTGGCAGGTCACCCCCCTCCTCTGTGTCACCCCCCCTCCTCTGTGTCAGGTCACCCCCCTCCTCTGTGTCACCCCCCCTCCTCTGTGTCAGGTCACCCCCCTCCTCTGTGTCAGGTCACACTCCTCCTCTGTCACCCCCCTCCTGTGTCAGGTCACCCCCCCTCCTCTGTGTCAGGTCACCCTCCTCCTCTGTGTCACCCCCACCTCCTCTGTGTCAGGTCACCCCCCTCCTCTTTGGGGGTCTGTGAATGGCCCTGCGGAGCTGGTCATGTGTGGAGGGGGGGGCGGGGCTGCACTGTGGATTCGATGATCGTGCCTGCTTGCTCCCGGAGTCCTGCTTCTCGATTTGTGTCTCCTGAGGGCTCATCTGCTCGGTCAGCTTACCCCCCTCCTCTGTGTCACCCCCCCTCTTTGTGTCACCCCCCTCCTCTGTGTCAGGTCAGCCCCATCCTCTGTGTCACCCCCTCCTCTGTGTCACCCCCCCTCCTCTGTGTCACCCCCCCTCCTCTGTGTCAGGTCACCCCCCTCCTCTGTGTCAGGTCACCCCACTCCTCTGTGTCAGGTCACCCCCCTCCTCTGTGTCAGGTCACCCCCCTCCTCTGTGTCAGGTCACCCCACTCCTCTGTGTCAGGTCACCCCCCTCCTCTCTGTCAGGTCATCCCCCCTCCTCTGTGTCAGGTCACCCCCCCTCCTCAGTGTCAGGTCACCCCCCTCCTCTGTCACCCCCCCTCCTCTGTGTCAGGTCACCCCCCTCCTCTGTGTCACCCCCCTCCTCTGTGTTAGGTCACCCCCCCTCCTCTGTGTCACCCCCCTCCTCTGTGTCAGGTCACCCTCCTCTGTGTCACCCCCCCTCCTCTGTGTCAGGTCACCCCCCCTCCTCTGTGTCAGGTCACCCCCCCTCCTCTGTGTCAGGTCACCCCCCTCCTCTGTGTCAGGTCACCCCCCCTCCTCTGTGTCAGGTCACCCTCCTCCTCTGTGTCACCCCCCCTCCTCTGTGTCAGGTCACCCCCCTCCTCTTTGGGGGTCTGTGAATGGCCCTGCGGAGCTGGTCATGTGTGGAGGCAGGGGCGGGGCTGCACTGTGGATTCGATGATTGTGCCTGCTTGCTCCCGGAGTCCTGCTTCTCGATTTGTGTCTCCTGAGGGCTCATCTGCTCGGTCAGCTTACCCCCCTCCTCTGTGTCACCCCCCCTCTGTGTCACCCCCTTTGTGTCACCCCCCCCTCCTCTGTGTCACCCCCCCTCTGTGTTACCCCCCCTCCTCTGTGTCACCCCCTCCTCTGTGTCAGGTCACCCCCCTCCTCTGTGTCACCCCCCCTCCTCTGTGTCACCCTCCCTCCTCTGTGTCAGGTCAGCCCCCCTCCTCTGTGTCACCCCCCCCTCCTCTGTGTCAGGTCACCCCCTCCTCTGTGTCACCCCCCTCCTCTGTGTCAGGTCACCCCCCTTCTCTGTGTCAGGTCACCCCCCTCCTCTGTGTCACCCCCTCCTCTGTGTCACCCCCCTCCTCTGTGTCAGGTCACCCCCCTCCTCTGTGTCAGGCCACCCCCCTCCTCTGTGTCAGGTCACCCCCCTCCTCTGTGTCACCCCCCCTCCTCTGTGTCACCCCCCCTCCTCTGTGTCAGCTTACCCCCTTCCTCACTCTCTCACTTAGCCCCTCTCTCACCTCCTCTCTCCCACCCACCACTCTTTCTCTAATCCCCCTCTCTCTCTCATCCTCACCCCACACCCTCTCACCTCCTCCTCTCTCCCACCCGCCCCTGGCGCCCTGTGATTGGGTCAAGTGGTCATGTGCGGCGCGGGGCTGCACTGTGGATTCGATGATCGTGCCTGCTTGCTCCCGGAGTCCTGCTTCTCGATTTGTGTCTCCTGAGGGCTCATCTGCTCGGTCAGCTTACCCCCCTCCTCTGTGTCACCCCCCCTCTTTGTGTCACCCCCCTCCATTGTGTCAGGTCAGCCCCATCCTCTGTGTCACCCCCTCCTCTGTGTCACCCCCCCTCCTCTGTGTCAGGTCACCCCCCTCCTCTGTGTCAGGTCACCCCACTCCTCTGTGTCAGGTCACCCCCCTCCTCTGTGTCAGGTCACCCCCCTCCTCTGTGTCAGGTCACCCCCCTCCTCTCTGTCAGGTCATCCCCCCTCCTCTGTGTCAGGTCACCCCCCCTCCTCAGTGTCAGGTCACCCCCCTCCTCTGTTTCAGGTCACCCCCCTCCTCTGTGTCACCCCCCCTCCTCTGTGTCACCCCCCTCCTCTGTGTCAGGTCACCCTCCTCTGTGTCACCCCCCCCTCCTCTGTGTCAGGTCACCCCCCCTCCTCTGTGTCAGGTCACCCCCCTCCTCTGTGTCAGGTCACCCCCCCTCCTCTGTGTCAGGTCACCCTCCTCCTCTGTGTCACCCCCCCTCCTCTGTGTCAGGTCACCCCCCTCCTCTTTGGGGGTCTGTGAATGGCCCTGCGGAGCTGGTCATGTGTGGAGGCAGGGGCGGGGCTGCACTGTGGATTCGATGATTGTGCCTGCTTGCTCCCGGAGTCCTGCTTCTCGATTTGTGTCTCCTGAGGGCTCATCTGCTCGGTCAGCTTACCCCCCTCCTCTGTGTCACCCCCCCTCTGTGTCACCCCCCTTTGTGTCACCCCCCCTCCTCTGTGTCACCCCCCCCTCTGTGTTACCCCCCTCCTCTGTGTCAGGTCACCCCCCTTCTCTGTGTCACCCCCTCCTCTGTGTCAGGTCACCCCCCTCCTCTGTGTCACCCCACCTCCTCTGTGTCAGGTCACCCCCTCCTCTGTGTCACCCCCCTCCTCTGTGTCAGGTCACCCCCCTTCTCTGTGTCAGGTCACCCCCCTCCTCTGTGTCACCCCCTCCTCTGTGTCACCCCCCCTCCTCTGTGTCAGGTCACCCCCCTCCTCTGTGTCAGGCCACCCCCCCTCCTCTGTGTCAGGTCACCCCCCTCCTCTGTGTCACCCCCCCTCCTCTGTGTCACCCCCCTCCTCTGTGTCAGCTTACACCCTTCCTCACTCTCTCACTTAGCCCCTCTCTCACCTCCTCTCTCCCACCCACCACTCTTTCTCTAATCCCCCTCTCTCTCTCATCCTCACCCCACACCCTCTCACCTCCTCCTCTCTCCCACCCGCCCCTGGCGCCCTGTGATTGGGTCAAGTGGTCATGTGCGGCGCGGGGAGCGGGGCTGGCGTTCGCTGCAAGCTGTGTACGACTGTACACTCGCAGTCTTCTCCTCCTCCTCAGGCTCTCCAGCGGAATGGATCCATGAACATGTCCCCGTCGGGGCGGCCCGGGCGTCCAGTGTGACAGGCGTCGGCAGTAGGAAGTAAAAAAGGTAAGACTCGTCTCCCTCGTGAGTTCTAGCTGCTGGCCTGGGGGAGTAGGTATCGGTCTGGGAAGAGGGGGGGAGCAGCCAGAAAGTCAGTGTGTAATGTGTTATGCCTCCTATAGTAAAATGCTGGGCCTTGTAGTCCACCAAGGCCTCCTATAGTAAAATGCTGGGCCTTTTAGTCCCACCAATGCCTCCTATAGTAAAATTCTATGGCTTTTACTATAGGAGGCATTGGTGGACTACAAGGCCCAGCATTTTACTATAGGAGGCATTGGTGGACTACAAGGCCCAGCATTTTACTCTAGGAGGCATTGGTGGACTACAAGGCCCAGCATTTTACTATAGAGGCATTGGTGGACTACAAGGCGCAGCATTTTACTATAGGAGGCATTGGTGGGACTAAAATGCTGGGCATTGTAGTCCACCAATGCCTCCTATAGTAAAATGCACCAATGCTGTAGTGTCAGTATGTATTGTGTAGTGGTCTATGTGTGGTGGCCAGTGTGTATTGTGTAGTGGTCTGTGTGTGGTGGCCAGTGTGTATTGTGTAGTGGTCTGTGGGTAGTATATTGTGTAGCGGTCTGGGGGGGGCGCCACAGGGTTAGCTCGCACAGGGCGCATGAACACCTAAGGCCGGCCCTGGTTGGGGCTAGGTCAGATGAGTCTGGGCATTTAAAACCTTTGAGATTGACATCACCTGATCTTCCCAGACGATGATTGAGAACAATCCATGACACTGGCAGGTCTCAGCTTTGCAAAGGGGGCAGTGCATGCTATAAATTCTGCAGGGTGCCCAAACTTTTGCAGACGCCATTTTTTTGTTTTCTGCAATTTTGAAAGTGTAAATGATGGAAATAAAATCTAACTTTTTTTGACATATTATAAGAATGTCTAATCTGTAATTTGATGACTTTTGGAGATTTTTCCATCTTTCCGATTTCCGATTTCTGCTTCGATATGCACATTAATATGCACATTAATACAAATTTTTACCTGGGGTGCCCAAACTTTCGATCCCCACTGTATGTGTTAGACCACTCTTGTTGTAACGGTGAAAAATATCTATTAACTAATTGTTGTGAAGGGTTATCACCAAATACCTTCCATATTGCTATTCAGTGATAACAATTTATATGTGTCCCAAACATCAGCCACCAAACAATTCACCCAAAAAATTTTTATTTGAAATGTACACTGCAATCAGTGTAAAAAGTAAAAAATAAATAAATAAATATATATATATATATATATATATATATATATATATATGAAACCATTCAAATATACCGTGCTAATAGAAGATCAGAATAAACCAACAATGTCAGTATAATTGACTTAAAAAGAAAAGAAAAAGGAGGGCGCACCGACCTAGTGTATTACCGTTTAAAAAGGATTTTATTGTATGAATTAAAACAATGGTCATACTCACAAAATTAGTTGTAAAACAGCGCTTAACAACCAATACAGCTAGTACACAGCATCGCCAAAGGAACACGATGACAACACGGATCAGATGGTATCAGACCGGTGATATGGCTGACGCGTTTCAGAGGCGAACCCCTTTCATCAGAGCCTTGGTGGTCCATAGTTGTTCCCTCATACCAGGAGCTCTCAGATACTTATACACACAGGTGAGCATGTGCGGAGATGCCTGACCGTAGTCCAACCCCAATTTGCCAGACCTACCCATCTCCCCCTTGGCCAATCCTATCACCAAGGCTCTGATGAAAGGGGTTCGCCTCTGAAACGCGTCAGCCATATCACCGGTCTGATACATCTGATCCGTGTTGTCATCGTGTTCGTTTGGCGATGCTGTGTACTAGCTGTATTGGTTGTTAAGCGCTGTTTTACAACTCATTTTGTGAATATGACCATTGTTTTAGTTCATACAATAAAATCCTTTTTAAACGGTAATACACTAGGTCGGTGCGCCCTCCTTTTTCTTTTTTAGCTCTATGAATTCCCATGATTCTGAGGAGGACTGCAAGACCATAGAATTTACCCTGTAATTGGATCACGTTGCCCTATAGCAGAAAACACCAGAGCGCAGGAGAATTTGTTGTGTAGTATAATTGACTTCTCATGTTCTATCAATGTCTAATAAATAAAATGTTAAACAACAATCATTGCATAGTATGTCTACTGTTTATTTGTAAAAAAAATTAAAAGGCTGTTGCCCTCACAATTTTGTGTGCTCACAAGTCGGCACCAAGCCTATCCAGCTGTGTATATGGGGTAAAGAGTATCAGCGTGCGCTTCCCCTGTGTTGGCGTGCGTCCCAGGCCTCGCCATTAGGAAGTTTCCTGATGACGCAATCCTATTTGCGAAATGTGTAGAGGCTGCTGGGAAAATTACTGCGTCACTTCCTGCCGAGGGAGGGCGAGGCCTGGGACACACGCCAACACAGGGGAACACAGGGGAAGCGCACGCCGATACTCTTTACCCCATATACACTGCTAAATAGGCTTCATGCCGGCTTGTGGGTACACAAAATTGTGAGTTTAATAGCCTTTAAAAAAATTTACCAATAAACAGTACACATACTACGCAATGATTGCTGTTTAATATTTTTTTATGAGACATTGATATAACATGAGAAGTCAATTAGACTGATATGCTGCCTGGGAAAAGTGCAGAATGGTTATCCCATTGATGAACCAAAGGCGTATATATATTTACTTCTGGTCAGTGGCCAATCTATGAGGTGATGGTGTTGTCACAAATTGGTGGAATCAGTTGCACAGAGCTACGGATAAGGGATGAATACACAGGAATAAGTTGATTTACACTGAAGATATTCACTGGGACTTGATAAACATATTATTCACTTTTTTTTATTTCACGTTGTTGGTTTATTCTGATCTTCTATTAGCACTGTATATTTGAATGGTTTCATATATATATTTATTTACTTTTTACCGTGATTGCAGTGTAAATTTCAAATAAAAAATGTTTTGTTATGTTTTTTTTGCGAATTGTTTGGCGGCTGATGTTTGGGACACATATTAATTTGTATCACTGAATAGCAATATGGAGGGTATTTGATGATAACTCTTCACAACAATTAGTTAATAGATATCTTTCACTGTTACAACAAGAGTGGTCTATCCAGTAGTTAGCGCAGCCAACACTTTCTTTCTCTATATCTAACATTCCACTTTAGGGTGGAATGTATTTTTGACTGCAGCAAACATAATAATTCATGCAATATTGTTTTTTTGCGCCGGTGACTCACATCTTTTACATTGTTTCTTCCTTTTTGCAGTTTGTATGGTGGGCGAGCCGTGGCTAGCACTCTCGAGAGGAGTCCTTCAATTCACTTTACTCACCTATCTGGATTCACCCACCTGAGCGATGTTACTTCTTTCTTCCCATTCTAGGCACTGCCAGGAGAGGCAGACTAAAAGAAGTCCCACTACAATGATCATCCTGGGCAGTTTTGGGCTTGCGGTTAGCTGTCTTACCTGCCAACATGGTATGCCAAGTTGCATATCAGAGGCAGCAGTGAATAAGGAGGCAAAGAAGGCACATGTTTTGACTTTGATCAGACTGAATGCAAAGATTTATAGTCACCAATTGTCAGATACTAAGCCCAACAGCTACGTTTGCTTAAAGGCCACCTCTGCCTCAGACGCTATTGGTCAAGGAGTCTTTGTCAGACTGGCCAGGTGTGTCATCCTCGGCTAGTGGTAGCTGGCTTTCCTGGGAAGTTGTATGCCAGGTTTGTATATCAGAGGCAGCAGTGGACCAGGAGGCAAGAAGCAGATGCTTTGACCGGAGCTACTGCTATAATGCTTTGCCTGGAGCTACTGCTATCATGCTTATGCATCAGGAAAGAAAAATTACCGTCAGGTAAGTATACAGTTTTCCATTATGGATATGCTTATCTTCTCTCTTTGCAGAAATTTTTCAATTGGACACGAGAGAGTATATTTCTGTTGACTGGTGTAAACATTAAACCCACTTTTATTTATTGTGCTATGACATAAAAATTGCCCCCAGGTGGTTGGAGCAGAAAGGATCTGGTGGGGACAGGGAGAGTACCCTACTTGTTGAAATGTTTTCCAGTGTAAGTATAATTTACAATTCCACATTGCTATAGAATGTTAAAACAATAATGTAAGAGCCTAGTTCAGTTTATTAATGAAGCCTGTGCTTGTACAATATACCATAGATAGCTGGCAGAGGTATTGCATATATTTCTGTGAATATAGCTTAATACCCCTTTCACACTGAAACGTTTTTACAGCGTTTTAGCGTTAAAAATAGCACTATTAAAACGCTCATAAAATGCTCTCCCTGCATCTCAATGAACCCTTTCACACTGAGTCCTGCAAGCAGCATCTTTGGAGCAGCTTTTGGGCGCTGAAAAAAACACTCCAAAAATGCCCCTCTCTATTGAAATGAATTGAAAGTGCTGTAAAAACGCCTTACCCTTTCACACTGAGGCGTTGCACTGGCGGGGAGTTGAGAAAAGTCCTGCAAGCAGCATCTTTGGAGCAGCTTTTGGGCGCTAAAAAAAATGCTCAAAAAACGCCCCTCTCCATTGAAATGAATTGAAAGCGCTGTAAAAACGCCTTACCCTTTCACACTGAAGCACTGCAAAAACACCCTAAAACGTTAGGGTCTTAGCGGTGCATTACCAGCACATTGGGATTGCAGATGAGGCTTCGCTCCAATAACGCTCGAATAACACTCAAAAAACGCTTGAATAACGCTCGAATAACGCCCCAGTGTGAAAGGGGCCTAAATAAAGAATTTGTCCCTTTTGAGATTTTTATGTTACATTGTCATAGCACAATAAAAAAAAGTGGGTTTAATGTTTACACCAGTCAACTGTTAGATTTTGAATTTATTACTATTTTAAGTGATATATTTCTTTCATCTTCATTGAAACATGTTAATTTTGAAGGTTGCTGAGGATAAGAGGAAGGTCATTTGCTGTACGTTACATCTATTTTTGAAGTTCTATGTCAAGACAATGGGTGGAGTTATGTTACTTAATATACACAAGTGGGTGTTACTTTTGTGACAGTAGCATCATCACCTTCCTTGGAGCTATGCTAAAAGTAAATATGCTTAGCTTTAAGAACAGTATAAGAAACCATGTGGTTTGACTAGCGAGGTAGGAAGATGGAAGGTCGGGGGAAGGGACCCGTTACCTTATTCCTCCTTCTGAAGCTACCATCTTACCACATGTTACCAGCTGTCATTATGTAAGCATTGTCTTTTGCTTGTCTTTCTTGAAAACAAGCATTGTATACTTACCTGACGGTAATTTTCCTTTCCTGATGCATAAGCATGATAGCAGTAGCTCTGCCCCCTGCCCAATCATTGCAACTCCTCATCTATGGCCAATTAAAAAACTTTTTGGTTGGCTGCTTTTATGCAAAAGACTACAAGACGATGGATCCTGAAGAAGCCTCTACCAGGCGAAACGTGTCAATCCATAGTTCCTTTACTTCCTTGCACCTAAATGTATAATCATTTGTGCAGCTGTTGACCATTGTTTTTATATATATGAAGGAATATTTGATTGTTAGAATCATTTTTACTTTTTACGTACATGTAGAATTATTTTGTTGTGTCCTTTTAGTGGTATTTTAGGCACATTAAAATTCCTATTCTCACTGTCCCTTGTGTGTTGAGGCTACATGTGGCCAATTACACATTAGTGAAGTTAGTATTTATGCAGAGTTCTTAAGAAACCTGTTTGTCATCTAAAAAAAAAAGACAAGCAATGGCAGCTGTTGGTACATTTCATGTGTGTTAATGCGGTTTTTCATGGTATGATTTTTTTTGTTTGTGAATTATCTCTAAGGCGAGTCAACACTGGTTTGGCTGCAGCGCAAGCTTATGTGCAGTTTGCGTGCATTTTACCCATGGCCCCATAGTTCTTATAGGTTGTACATTTTTGCCATGTTTTGTGAAAGTGCATCAGAGATGCAGCATGCAGCACTCTTTCAGAAAATATGTGTCCTAATAGAAGTCTATGGGACCGTGGCTAAAGAGGGGGTAAAACGCACAAAAAACATGCATACACCCGTGCTATGGCCAAACCGCAGCACACCAGTGACTGCTGTATATTGTCTAATGATTTATTTATCCTTGGTATTAACAATTACAATAGGCAGTGTGTTTGTTAATTAAATAGAAGATTAGACTTACTGGCCGGAAATTCATCTGTTGGTTCCAGTTAAAGCAGCAAAAGAAAGAGAGGGAGAAAGAAAGAAAAAGCTGGTTTATATCACACATGATTCGAAATCAGCAAGAGTCGGCACAGGAACTATATAAAACATACACTTAGCGTTGCTGTTTTAGCACAATTAAATGACAGTTATTTAAAGTATAACTAAAGGTAACCCTTTTTTTTTAGTTTTGGACAGAGTGGAGATGGATTAAAGTAGACCTATAGGCAAAGCTTTTCCTTTTAATTTTGGATGGAGTAGGGGAAACCCCTGTCCCATTTTGGAGATTTCCCTTCACTTATTGTGCCATAGCCAAACAGGAAGTGAGAGGAAATCTCTGCAAATTAAGTGAATTCCCTGGGGACCCCCAAGTCACCAGAACTAGTGTCCCCTGGGAAGATTTCCCTTCTATTACTTTTTTGGGGATAACCCAAAATTTGTGATTTTTCTTTTACTTTCACTTTCAATATTAATGGTAAACAGGAAAAATAGAGAGGGGGAACATAATGGGGACGCAGACAGCAATAAAAACATGACAGGGGTTCTAACCCCTCTTTAATCTATCCAAAACCTAAAAAAAGATTTTGCATTTAGTTATATTTTAAAACACTTGTCAAGTTTTAACACTCTGTATATGTCATGTTAACTGTTCTCATTGAAAGTGAAAGTAAAAGAAAATCCCAAATTTTGGGTTGTCCCAAGAACAGCAATAAAGGGGAAATCTTCCAATGAAGACACTAGTTCTGGTAACCCTGCTGACAACCGGGGAGTTTTACTCGAACAGCCTGTTTTGACTCGGGGACAGGAAGTGAATGGAAATCTCCCTAGTGGGACACAGATGGCAAAAACTGAGTTATAACCCTCCCTTACTCCACTCGGCAAAAAAAAAAAAAAAATGGAAGGAAACAGGGGAGTAGTGCTTTCATAATTTAAAGAGTATTTTAGAGGCAGTTTTATTTTTTTGTTGTGTGGAGTTTTGAAGGCTAAATTTCATGGTCTTACTACGGTCTGTGTCCTTGCTGGGTAAATTTACCCCTCCATTTGTCCTGGTGCTCACCATTAAAGACAAAAATGTGATCAATATTCTAAAAAAAAATAGGAAAATTCCCCAATTGGGACACCTATTCTGTTCCCTTGGGGCTGGGTTCTCATCTAATCATATCCACTTTTGTGTTCTTTTTAGGTGCATTTTTTAACATGCCTTGTGCATTTTACATGTGTTTTCATTAATCTATTTAGCATTACAGAACTTAAAAATGCACAGAAAATTGGACATGCCTCATTACTATTACTCAAAGCAGCACAACACAGCACACAAATGTGAATGGATTGACACAATGCAATTTTGTGCCTTCCAAAATGCACAGGTGTGAACCAGGCCTCAGAGATTTACTCTAAGTCCCTGCTGCTTCTCCAAGAAATTAAGTGGGATCTCCCCAGCAGGAAACATTTGGCAAAAAAAATGAGATTTTAGTGCTTTCCCACTAAAACTATAAAAACGTTTGGCTAGTTACATTCTGTAGGAATTTCAACATGGAATGTGGATTGGAATGCTTTCTCCACCATTTCTTCTTGTTTATATCTACTCAGACTTCTGAAACGTCATATTCTCTTAAAACAGAGCTCCACCCATAAGTGGAAGCCCTGCCTGTTTTTGACAGGTATCTGTTCCCACTTCTTGGTGACTTTGCCACAACAAAGTCACTCGGAAGTTCGGCCCCCCTCCTCCTTTCCCTGCTGTCAGGCAATCACAAAGCACAGCGTGCTTCGTGCCTGCACAGTAGGGAACTGGTTGTGAAGTCGCAATAACTGTCATTCTTGCAATGCCTCATTGGACTTGTAGTTTTGCAACAGCTGGAGGGCCTCCAGTTTGAGACGCCTGCCTTACAAGAAATGACAGCATCAGCACCCAAGGGCCAACTGAAAAACTGCCTGGGGTGCCGACATAGCAGGATCCCTGGACAGGTAAGTGTCCTACTATTTATTATTTGTAACTGCTGACTTTGAATTTGTTGGTGGAGGGGGGGCTGGAGCTCTGCTTTAAGATTATTGTTTCTAAAGCCCCGTACACACGGTCGGACTTTTGGCCAACCAACTTCAAAATCGGACACTTTTCGTATTTGTCCGACCGTGTGTACGTTCCATCGGACCAACTTTTTTGGCTTCCATCGGACAAAAAGTTGGGTCTGTGAACGGACCAACTTTATGTTCAGAAAAGTCCGATGGTGCAAAGTGCGACCGTGTGTACAGAAATCAATCGGACTTTCCGAAAAAGTCAAAATGCGCATGCCCCGAAGTAAAGAGCACCCGGAAGCCATCTGTCTAGTAAAACTAGCGTTCGTATTAGAAAATGCTCATTCGTCACGCGGCAAGTTTCGAAATCTCAAAAAGCAGCGCATATTCTCTTTTTCTTTATAATGTCATAATATGTACATCTGCTTTGCTGGTGATACGGACGGATTAAAACCAAATGTATTTATATTGGATTAGTGTATTTTCTTGATATGAATCCAGTAAATTTCTCTATTCTTTTCTGTCAAATTCAAAAAAAAACATTATCCCCAATTCTTTATGCTGGGCAAAGTAATAACTACTCTATTTGTGTCCCTTCAATTTTAGCAAAGGGCCTGCCTACTCACAAACTGACATTTGACTTTCCACACATAATCCAAGAGTTTTTAACATCATCCTTTCATTTTTCAAAAAATGGAAAAAAGAATGACAGATACAAAACAACAGGAAGGCAGCAATTGAAGAACTGGTTGACTTGGCAAAGCCTCTGTACCCCAGGGCATACATAAATTATGTTAGAATCTCCAAACTTGGGGACCTGAGCATGAACTTAAATATAAGGAGCCCAAGAAGATTGTGGTCTCCAAAAGATGGGGAGCAGCAGCAGCAGACATATCTGTGCCCAGGCTGTGGTACTTCAACAGGCTGATAATTAAAAAAAAAAAACTGAACCACGACCAACACTCTCCACACTTCAATCCCCATCAGCTGAGGCCTTTTTTTTTTGCACTCCCAACACAATACAAAAACCAATAATATCTTAAAAATAAATATTTTCTGCCATTAATCTGCCATTTTTAGAAAGCCAAACCAAAAATTACACACTCAAATTAAAATACTTAAAAAAATATGTTCCAAATCATATTGGTGTAAAAATGAGTATCCCCTAAAATCTGGGCTCTGAGTTGGCCACTGACCCCCATGCTGCTGGGGTGGGTTGGCTTGCTGGGGTGGGTGGGCTTGCTGGGGTGGGTAGGTTGGCTGGGGTGGGTGGGTAGGTTGGCTGGTGTGGGTAGGCTGGCTGGTGTGGGTAGGTTGGCTGGTGTGGGTAGGCTGGGTGGGCTTGGAAGCTTGTCTGGGGTTGGTAGGCTGTCTGTGGTTGGTAGGCCTGTTGTAGATTGGCTGGAGGTGCATGATCTAAATCACAGACATGTGAATAAGGGTTTAGCTCCCGTTTCCTGGCCTTGCTAAGGAGCTGTACCATGATCCCCTCACATAGCTCCCTTTGATCGGCATCAATTTCCCATAGTTTATTGGCTATAAAACAGCCAAACCCTTCTGCACTATCGGGTGCTGTGGTGATGACCGATGTGGCCCTACTCAAGAATTCGGCTGTTGCATCATCTAGGTGTTGCCTCTTCTTGGTCCTTTTTCTAGGAGGGTTCAGTGTAGGGATTCTGCATTGTGTGGACTGTCTGCTGGGCCCAGCCTCTTCTTGGCTGACAACGTCCTGTGTCTGAAAAAGGAGCATCATTTATTTTTTCTTGCCATCATAACAACACATTAACATCATAGTATATTTGAATGCCCATATTTTCAATAATACTATACCTGTGTCAAGCTGAGCTCCTCCTCCTCCTCCTCCTCATCCTGAGTTGGTTCAGCCTCAGTATCTGTGGCCTCTGCTGATGCGGATGCAAGTGTGGAAAGATGTTGGCGTGGCTCAGTTTGGTCCTTTAAAAACATCAGGCTGCTGAAGTACCATAGCTTGGGCACATACACATCATCTGCTGCAGCTCCCGATCTTTTGGAACCCTCAATCTTCTTGAGCTCCCTCAGAAAAGTTCTCCTCAGGCTCCCAATTTTGGCTTTGATTTGTGTCTCGTTGGCCCTGGGGTACATAGTCTTTGCTTCTGCCACCAGTTCATCAATTGCTGCCTGCCTTTTATTTTTATTTGAGTAGTCTTTATTGGTGACCTGCCACAGACAGGTGTGAGATCTATAGAGCTCAATAAAAGATGTGATGAAGGCTTTTGAATTAAGCTTTCCACCCTTTGCTTTCGGCATGTTTTTTTAGGAGATATCTGCAATAAAGGATACAATACAACCAATAAGTGCTTGCTTTAACTTCCTAACCTGCTTATACAATCTCTGTTTGGTTCTATAACGGGTATATGCAATTAGTGGACCTCCAGCTGTTGCTGAACTACAAATCCCATGAGGCATAGCAAGGCTTTGACAGCCACGAGCATGACACCCAGAGGCAGAGGCATGATGGGATTTGTAGTTTGGCAACATCTGGAGATTCGCTAATTGCATATCCCTGTTCTTTAAGCTAAATCATGCAGTAACCACTAGTGTCACAATGTATTCACCTACCTTCGTTCCGCGTATACCTTCGGCTGCACGTAGAGTCGTTCCGCTGGCTTCGTGCATGCGTCCGTGACATCGAGCGCTCGTTCTTGATTTATATAGCCTGTGCATGCGTGAAGCTCCGCTCTACGTGCGTCATGACGCTGGGGCGGTACCACATTCTTTTTTCTGCATGCGACATTCTGGGATGTGTGAGGGAGAACGTGATGGCGGAAACCACGAAAACGAACAGGCCCCGCAGTGGAGGCGTTTATAGAAAGCACAAGGCCACCCCCATGAGCAAGGGGGAGATGGTGGAGATGGTGCGCATCTTTGATAAGTACGATTACGATTGTAAACTCGAAAACTATGATAGGCCCAACAGCCATAAAGACTGGGTTCTGGAGAAGGTCCTCGCGGTGTTGGAAGGAGATTATGGGGTACAACGAACGAAAGACCAAATCCGCAAACGATGGTCAGATTTGAAGCACAGAGAGCAAGAACATTTTGACTCCATTCACCGCACCATTATCAAAAGAAGTAAGTACATGTAATTCGATAATTATTTCTCTGTACATTATAGATGGATGAAATTTAATGGTGTTTTTTTAGGGTGTGGCCTACAGAAGAAGTTAATGCCAGTTTTCATGCAGTTCATTATAATTGTAAAGTTGTTCTTCTGTCTTGGCTACTTTTGTCAAATACTTCATATACTGTATTCTAATGTTTTCCACAGGACAAAGGCACAGAGACAAACACCACAGGGGACAAAGGGAGGCTTCCCTTGGCCGGGCTCCAACAGGGGAGAGAACAGGGGAGACAACAGGCCCAAAATCTGCCCCAAAACGTAAGTTAATAATAATACTAATGTGCTTTTGCCAGTGACAGGGGTGTTTATAGGTAGGACAAAGGCCATGGGCTCAGGGCGGAACTTAATGGGTACATTACACTTTATGTTAGATGCGTGGCTCATCACTGACCAATAATGACACCTTTGCAGGGTAGACATGGGTAGAGGAGAGGCCCTGGGGATCAGAGTCACACAGAGTCACGCCTGCTACATTTCAGATCATATATCCCATATTGCCATAGCAAACAAGAGTGATGGGTGTCATCTGCCTGAGTTGTTTAATGTGGCCTATATATAGACATGTATTCACACATTTTAAATGACATCATACTCCTGTTCCCTAGCATTGCGTTTATTTTAATAATGCAAAGTGTAGTGCACTAGTGTGGAGCAAACTGGTTCACCAGGGCAAGGTTGTTGTACTTTAAAAGCAGCACATGTGATTATGTTAATATAATGTAATTTTGGCGAGGATTCATAGATGATTTATTATTTCATTTTAGAGGATCGTGAGTGTGCTCAGCACCAACCTTTGCAGGATTTGGAGGATAGCGCCGGACACAGCAAAGAGCCACCAGTCGACAGCACATCCCCAGACACCAGATATGCTGAGGGTGAAGGAGTGCAAGAAATGCAAGATGAGCCTTTGGAGGTTGTTGTTTGCCCCAGTAAGTTTTTTGAACATGTGCCTTGCAAAATCAACACCTGTTTATTGTTTAGATGTCCACACCAAACACGCCCACAACACAGTAGCAAATTATGTAGTGTATTCAACATTTGATCATGTAGAAGGGAGAGGTGGCAGAGTTGTTTAGGTAGATGCATGTGAAGACACATGGATATGCACCTGGCCCAAGATTTACAGAGTATTATCTGTAGTGTGTACATTCCCTAGTAGTGTAGGTGTATTTGAAGAGAAAAAAGGTTGCAAGCAAGAATTTAGTGTCTAGGTTTAGGTAAGTATTTTCAGAAACTAGCCCTGAATAATAATGTGCTCCTTTTTTGATTGCCTCAGTCACTTGACCATCAAACCCATTAAAATGTTTTATCTTCTTCAAAGGCCACCAACTACCAGGATGCACTATTGGTCGGATCAGTGCTGATATGCTGCAGGCAATGACAGAGCTGGAAAATCTAAAGGAGGCTGCCACTGGTTTTAGGAGACGAATCAGGGATTATTACGACCTGTTAGCAAAATTTTAGTTTTTTTTTGTTGGACATTTCTAGTTTCACATGTTCCCTCGTGTTCATTTTTTTTCAAGGAAATTAGTGCAATTAGCCTTGGTTGCACATGCTCAGTTTGTGAGAATTCAAATAATTTGCACTACTTCTCTTTGCAATACGCACATTTTTGTACATGTGAATTTTTTGGACAATACAATACTTTAATTGGTTGGTCATTACCACAAAATGACAATCTTTATGTGTGATTTCTGTGTCTTAGCTCAGTGTTTATCCACTCCTCTTCTCCTGGTGCCTAAAAATGTATTTTTTCGATATTTTAAGGGCTAGACCTTAAAATATGGAAAAGATGCACATCAAAGAATGCACAATGTATCTAGGTCAAAAGTGGAACAACTTGTCAATATGACCCTGGGATTGCACCAGGAGAAGGAGAGTTGAGAAAGACTGTGCTAAGGGTCAGTTCGCATCAGACGCAGTTCCATTCATTTTGGTGTGCATTTTTGTGTGCGACAAAGATGCAGGCACAGTGTTTGACATGCACTCCATTATGGTTCAGGTCGGCTCTAGCTCACAACATGGTAGTCAGTTTCCGGTGATAAGGATGACTACATGTTGTGAGCTACAGCCAACCAGAACCCACGGAGCACATGGAGACCACTGTGCATGCCTTTTTGCCCCACGAAAAAATGCTACACAGAATGAACAGAAATGCATCTGGTCAGACATTTACATTAGTAAATTATATTTTGGTGCGTGAATAAAGCAGAAAATGTTAACATTTCTTCTGAAAACACTTGGCAATGTCTATGGCTCGGTTTTAAAAGATGCATGTTTAGCATTTAGAAAAAACAACACAATTGTGTTATTCCTGAACTACCAATGGTTTTGTATTTTGTAAAATGACAAAAAGTCACATTGGATTGTGCAGGATTGAACAATTATATTTTTGCAAAAAAGGTGTGGCTTCTTATTTATCTGATCACTATTACCAGTATATTTGCATATTTGTCTAGGGAAAGTGACAGTGTATTATTGGAGAAGGGGTGTAGCAGAAACACAACGCATAATAATACTACACATAGCTGTTTACAACTTTAGAAAGGCAAAATTCAACATTGGCTTGGTTCTAAATATTTAATGCAAATCACAGCAAACTTGGACAAATATGTAAAATAATATTACAAAACACAGATAACAGCAGATGGAAATTAGGCTTTTCAACAGGAACATCAGAAATATTTAAATAAATCTACAGGACATTTTGCTGCCAAGGCACTGCCCCTCTACCCACAAAATATTCCATATACTGCTCCCGCACCAGACGGGCATTCTGGGAGGAGACAGCAGGTCTAGTTAGTTGCAGGGCTGGCATCACTGCGTCTTCAGCTGGCCGTCCACCTGAGGGGTCATCAGTATGGCCGGAACCAATGTAGTTAGCAGCATTCCTCCGTAGAAAATTATGGAGGATGCAGCAGCACAACACCACATGGTTCAGTTTGTATTCCGCCAAGTGAATGGCAGTCAGAAAAAGCCGAAAACGACAGGACAAAATGCCGAAGGCGTTTTCAACCACCCTTCTGGCACGAGAAAGTCTATAGTTATAGATCCGTTGCTCAGGGGTGAGGTTCCTCATTGGAAAGGGCTTCAAAAGATGTTCCCCAAGAGTAAACGCCTCATCTGCCACAAATACAAAGTTGAGTCCCTCCACGTTGTCCTGCGCAGGTGGCAAATGTAAGGTGCCAGTCGTAAAACGCTGATAGAATTCGGTATGAGCCATGACACCTCCATCAGAATGACGACCATTCATACCAACATCAACATATAGAAACTCATAATTGGCCGAAACTACAGCAAGCAGAACTATGCTGCTAAAGCCCTTATAATTAAAAAAATAAGAGCCTGAGGCCGGTGGAGGAACAATTCGGACATGTTTGTCATCAATGGCACCCCCACAGTTTGGAAAATTCCACTGATTGGCAAACTGGGCCGCAACATCCTGCCATTCCTCAGGGTTTGAAGGAAACTGTGGAGTCAAGCAAAGAAAAACTAGTTAATACTTAAACAGAAAATATTACCAAAAATTTTAAAAAATACATTATAGGGGCAAGAGAACACTAAAAAATACCCAAACAGTCAACAAAGCCATCCCATTCTATAAGGCAACTTACTTGAATAGAGGGGCTTTGACCAAGTTTGATAAGGTATGGGGGGGCTGGATGGCCTCTGTGGATACAGTGTCAGATTAAGCTGGATGGGTAGGAGGCATGCGGGGTCTGACGGCTGAGGGGGTCAGGGAAATTGTGGGTAGGGGCGCAGGATATGTCTCATGACGACTGTGCACTTTGAAGAGGGTACTTGTTACTATGCAACTATGGAGGGGTTCGGTCCTCCATGATGGAGTGCGAGCATCCGTCTCTTAGCTCGGTACTGGGGTCAAGGGTCGGCAAGAAGGCGTTATTTATACTGTGTAAGGGGGAACGGTCAAGCTTGGACTTCACTGCATTATAATCCATCTCATTACATTTGACAGGTGTTGAATATGTCTAATGCAAGCATTTGTCCCCCCCCCCCTTTTTTTTTTTTTTTTTTTTTTTCTTTTCCTCTTCTCCCCCTCGCCCCCCCCCTTTGCCCCCTTTTCTCTTGGTTGGGTTTTGGTTTGTACACCGGTCTCTGTGTCATGACCGGTAACTGTTGGTCGCGTCTGTGGCCTGTTATTGTGTATGTGTCTTGAAAAATTCAATAAAAATAATTTTACAAAAAAAAAAAAAAATACCCAAACATTTGTTGACTAAAAATTGACAATCAGAGCTATCAATATGCTTCCTGACTCCCTCTGGTGGCAGATTAAATACATTTTGGGGAGATGATGTTGAATGCTTAAAGTTTGGCAAGTGTTAAGAACTCTCTCCTTTTCCATGGGACCAATATGGTGAAACAATGAAGGATCAGGTTGCAACCCACTTGGGTTTTTGTGATTGTTACACCAGAGGGTAGACAATAACATAATATATACAAAAAATACAAAGTACAAATAAAATATTTTAGATAAATCATGAAGTGTATCAAATGTGAGATCAAAGAAAAAAACTTACCCGAATATAGTCCTTCTGCAGGACTTGAATAATGGCACAGCAAGTGTCCGGAATTATGTGTCCCAGAGCCTGGGGAGAGATCCCAGTGGTGAACTTGATGTCCTGGAGGCTTCTCCCTGTGGCCAAATAACGCAAAGTGGCTATGAGCCGTTGCTCTGCAGGAATGGCAGGCCTCATACAGGTGTCCTTCTTGCTAATATATGGGGACAGCAAGTCTAGAAGACGCTGGAAGCAGGCATCTGACATCCGAAGATAGTTCCGAAAATCATTCGGATTGTTTTCTTGCAGCTCCCTGAGCAATGTCATATGTGAAAATTGGTCCCGATGAAGCAACCAATTTTTGGTCCAAACAGTCCTCCTCTTCCTGGTACGGGTCCGGGCTTGAGTGTTAGCCAGAACTCCAAGACCATAAACTGCACGCTCTCTCGCCGGATTCCGCAACATTTCGTAATACAGCGAACGCACGCAATGGAACGAGCAAAAAGGCACGAACTGGAAATCGGGAAAGCACTCACACGAAACGTCAACTAACTATATAGTAGCTGATGGAACGCAACGGGTGACGTCCAAAAATTGAACTTCCTCTTTGAATCTCGCGGCAGTACGTTGAAACGTCACTACGTTCATGTTGGTTGCCGAAAAAGTCAGAGTGTGTGTATGCTATGGGTGTGATCGGACAAATCAGTTAAGTAAAAAATCCAAGGGAAATTTTGTTGGCTGTCCGACCGTGTGTACGAACCTTTAGAAGAAATTTTCTATCCTACACTATCCTCCTTCCAAACCATTTCAACTGGCACTTAAATTACGTCCTTCTCTTTTTCACTCTCAAAAGTAAATGTAAATGTTAATGCTGATATCTCTGGTCTCTCTGTAGAGAGTCCACAATGCAACCATAAACAGAGGTATTATTCAGCCAGCATCCAGCAGGAAAAACAGAGGGGGTGAAAACAATCCCAACCCTATAAACCTTTGTGGTTTTTTTCAACAATAACAAGCATGTCATACTTACCTGCTCAACAGCCCCATTCCTCCTTTTCTGGGGTCAACAACAAGGGAAGAGGCGCCTCTGGGTGTAGTAGTTTAAAACAATTTTAATAGTAAAACATAGGTAATGGTCACTCACATTTTTGAAGTGACAAATAGGCATGTAGAAAATAATCCCGAGGAGGGGAGAGGTGTCATCCGGCCGTCACTGTCATCCAGGGTCTGCTTGAAAAAGGAGTGCGGTAGCCACGTCATTCGCTGCCTGTCCACTCAGAAACGCGTTGCATACCCGGTGACGCCATCATCCCTCGACTGCTGTCCACCTGCGCTCCAAGCCTCGGTTTCAGGATCCTCCATCGCAGCCGGCTATCTCCATTAGCGGTGAAAGTGAAACCTCCCCACACAGCGCTCCAGCAGACCCTGGATGAGTGACGGCCGAATGACACCTCTCCCCTCCTCGGGATTATTTTCTACATGCCTATTTGTCACTTCAAAAATGTGAGTGACCATTACCTATGTTTTACTATTCAAATTGTTTTAAACTACTATTCCCAGAGGTGCCTCTTCCCTTGTTGTTTTCCTATAGAATTGGAACATGGTTTCTGTTCCCCTCTGATGGCAGCCCTGAGAGTGTGTACCCTCATCAAAAACCTACAGACTCTAATTACCCACCTTTGTCAGCTAATGTAAACTATTACCTACTGACTCTGCCCCTTATCTCATATGGTGCTGACTTGATACCTGAGAGATTGTTTATTTGCGCATTTTTTACTTGTATTGTCCTTTTCTGGGGTCACCCAGCCCCTCCTCTTCGGCGAGTGCTTCCAGGGAAAGCCACTTTCCCTGGGGGCACTCATGCTTGCTCACTTCTCAGCCGCCCAGTTTGTCTATTGACACAGACCGGCGACTCGGCCCCCGCCACAACAGTTGATTGACAGCAGTCTGCCCAAAAGGAGACAGTGGCAAGTCGCTGGATCAGATCGTGCTTAGGTAAGAATAAAGGGGCTCCTATAGTACAGAAGGCTTTTTACCTTAATGCATAGAATGCATTAAGGTAAAAAACCTTGAGGCTTTAGAACCACTTTAAAATTTAAGGTTGATAAAAAAAAGCTCTAACTTCATTGCAAAAAAAAACAACAATTTAGTGCTAAAGCCACTAGATAACCACTAGACCACTGTGTAATGCTAGCAACCTGTCTGCAGATTCTAAGAAAAAATTTGGTATAGACTGGTATATCTCCAAAACAGTTATACCAATCAGTATAAGAACATTATCAGTGAGGCCCATCACCAAGGCAAGACAAAGATACCTGGCAATACTTAAATGTCAAGGAACCCCCCCCCCCCATAAAAAAAAAAAAACATTTTATGCACTACCAAAGGTTCATAAGTGTCTCACCAACCCTCCTGGACATCCTATCATATCCAGGTGTATAACCTTGACAGAGAATGCATGTCACTTGGTCGATGACTATTAGCATGTAAAAATTTAAATGTTGTACATTAAAGACACTATTTGTTAATAACTGAAGGATTCCAATCCCCCGAAAGATGCATGGTTAGTAGCGATCAACGTAGAATGTTTGTACAATTCAATCCCTCGTGACAAAGGACTTGAGGTGGTCCAATTCACCTTTTGTCTTTTTAGGTTTATTTTAACATGGAACATATTTATGTTCAAGTGCTTCCACTACCTCCAGAGGGTGGCGATGGGGATAGGGTGTGCCGCATCGTATGCCAACCTTTGCCTATGTTGTGGGAGTGTTAATGTTTTGCACATGAGAATATTGTTGACAGCCTAAACCATGTTATAACTATATCCTATGGATTTGGTCAGGCACCCATGACAAATTGTCTATGTTTATGGACATTATTAGTAAGAACGATTACAATTCAAACTTTACTATGACAAGTCACCAGTCAACAATTACCTTTTTGGATGTTCAAATTTTCATCAACCCTGATAGTTCCTTGGGCTCCTCTCTATATAGGAAACTGTCTACGGGAAATACAATTCTCCATGCTTCAAATTGTCATCCTAAATTTCTTGTTTCAAGCATTCCATACAGTCATTACCTCAGACTAAGGAGGAACTGCAGTAGTGAAAAGGATTTTCAAATTGAAGCAACAGATTTATGCACATGAGTATGCCATAGGGGCAATAGTCACACTTGTTTGAAAAATCCTACAATCATGCTAATACACAAAATTCCTTGTATTTGAAACGCAAGCTAAATCAGAAACACAATCAGTTTGCCTAATTACAAGTTTCTCAAAACAACACAAACAAATGAGATAGAAAAATATTGTACCTTGTCCAAAAATTATTTTCCCTAAATCTCTAAAGGATAACTTAGTAAAAAGTCATTACTCTGTGCAAGAGGGAACATCCACTTTACAAACAGGTACATTTACATGCCATTTCAATGGGCCGAACACCCCACCGGTTAGGTTCGCACCACAACACCTCGAACAGACAAAAAGTTCTAGCGAACATGCAAAGTCTATGGGGCACGAACATGAAAAAGTCCTAATTTTAAAGGCTTATATGCAAGTTATTGCCATAAAAAGTGTATGGGGACCTATGTACTGCCCAGGGGACATGTATCAATGCAAAAACAATTTTTAAAACTATTCCTATTTTTTGCGCTATAAACAAAAGAAGAGCGTCAATTTTGAAAAAAAGCAATATTTTTTACTTTTTGCTATAATAAATATCCCCAAAAATGTATATAAAAAACTAAATTTTTCCTTAGTTTAGGCCAATATGTATTCTTCTACATATTTTTGGTAAAAAAAATAAAAATATTGCAATGAGCTTATATTGATTGGTTTGCGCAAAAGTTATAGCGTCTACAAAATAGGGTATAGATTTACGCCATTTTTATTAATATTTTTTTTTACTAGTAATGCCGGCGATCTGCAATTTTTATTGTAACTGCGACATTATGGCAGACACATCGGACACTTTTGACACTATTTTGGGACCATTGTCATTTATACAGCGATCAGTCTATAAAAATGCACTGATTACTGTGTAAATGACACTGGCAAGGGGTTAAACACTAGGGGGTGATCAAGGGGTTAAGTGTATCCTAGGGAGAGATTCTAACTGTGGGGGGGTGGGCAACTACTGACATGACAGCGATCACTGCTCCCAATGACAGGGAGCAGTAGATCCCTGTCATGTCACTAGACAGAACAAGGAAATGCCTTTTTTAAATCCCGTTGCCTCTCCGTGTCACGATCACGGGCCGCCGACGAACATTGAGTTTACCACTCCCGCTGGCACGGTCACGAGGTACACGCCGTGCATGTGCCCACTAACAGCAAAATTGAAGGGGACGTACCTGTACTTCCATTTGCCCACCACTGCCATTGTGCCAACGTATATCAGCAAGTGGTTAAGGGGGAAAATCTTCCAGGGTTGTTGGGAAGAAGCCCTTGGCACCCCAAAGCACCCTCCCCATGTTGAGGGACTGCACTATATACTCTGCACTGAGTTATATATTCTACACTGACTTCACTATATACTCTAAACTGGGTTATATACACTATACCAGGGGTACTGAATTAAAATTCACTGAGGCCCAGGCAGTAAAATTTTCTTAAAGCGGATCTCCACTCTAAAGTGGAGTCCCGCTGATCGGCACCCTCCCCCCCTCCGGTGTCACATTTGACACCTTTCAGGGGGGAGGGGGGTGCAGATACCTGTCTACAGACAGGTATCTGCACCCACTTCCGGCCCTACGATACGGGCAAAAGACGGGTTTTTTCTCTGCTTCCCGTCCGTCCCCCGTTGTATGCTGGGAACACTCGGCTCCCAGCACACAGCGGGAGCCAATCGGCGGGCACAGCGCGACTCGCGCATGCGCCGTAGGGAACCGGGCAGTGAAGCCGGAGCGCTTCACTTCCTGGTTCCCTCACCGTGGATGGAGGGGGGAGCAGCAGAGAGACAAGCGATCGCTCGTCATCTGCTGCGATCGGCGCTGGACTCCAGGACAGGTAAGTGTCCTTATATTAAAAGTCAGCAGCTGCAGTATTTGTAGCTGCTGGCTTTTAATATATTTTTTTAGTGGCACATCCGCTTTAAAGCAGAGGTCCAAACATCATCTTGGTACCCATGGTGCTTGGTGCGGCACGCTTTTGGAAAAAAATGTATTTTTTCTCCATGTTTCTTGTGGGTAATGCAGCCCACCTAATGCACATACACAGATCTAAACCCATTCTTACATCAGGATCCTCAGTCCCCACTGCACATCACTCCCCTCAACCCCTTTCAAGGTAATGTTCTCACACTTTGACATCAACCCCCCCAATAGTACTGCCCTCTACCCCTATTTACATTATCCCCCCGCAATACTGTCCTCAGTCCCCCCCATCCCAACATTACAGTGCTCAGCCATACCACATTACTGTCTTAAGCCCCCTTCACATTACTGTCCTCATTGCCCCCCCCCCACATTGCATTTCTAAGTCCTCCCCATCACCTAGCTCAGCTATGGGTTACAGTGGTGGGGCAGTAGAAAAAAGGGGGTACATTGGTGGGGCAAATGAGAAAGGGGGTACATTGGTGGGGCAGATGAGAAAGGGGGTACATTGGTGGGGCAGATGAGCAGGGTAGTACAGTGGTGGGGCAGATGTACAGGGGGTTACATTGGTGGGACAGATGAGCAGGGCGGTACAGTGGTGGGGCAGATGAGCAGGGGATACAGTGGTTGGGTAGATGAGCAGGGGGTACAGTGGTGGGGAAGATGAGCAGGGGGTACAGTGGTGGGGAAGATGAGCAGGGGGTACAGTGGTGGGGCAGATGAGCAGGGGGGTACAGTGGTGGAGCAGATGTACAGTGGTGGGGCCGATGTGCAGGGGGTTACAGTGGTGGGGCAAATGAACAGGGGGGTACAGTGGTGAAACAGATTTGCAGGGGGGACAGTGATCTAAGGCATACCTCCCAACATTTAAAAAATCCTCTGCGGGACATTCTTGTTGAGCGGGGGGGGGGGGTCGAAGTTGTTGAGGGGGGGGTCGAGTGAAGTCAGGTCAAAGTTGTTGAGCGTGGGGTGGGTTGCTGTGGATTGATGCAGTTGTAGCCTCTCACCTGTGCACAGCGTGTTGGTTCTCATCTTCCCTTCAGCTGCCGCAGTCCACACATCGCTACGGTCAGCATGTCTCCCCTTAGACTTTTTTCTTCTGCTTCAGTGCTTCCTGTGTGGGAAAATTAACCCCTTTGCGGGACTGCGGGAACATGCAGTCTGTGCGGGGAGTTCCCGCAGAATCCGTGCAGGTTGGGAGGTATGATCTAAGTTGTGAAGGTGCATGAATTGGGGATGATCTGAGGCATGAGAGTGCAGGATGTTAATTGCAGGATGTTAATTTCTCACTACTAAATTTGTTTACTTTTAAAAAAATCTTTTTTTTTGTTATAAAATCGGCACACTCGATTTCTTTGAAAAATATTACGGCACATTGTTCAAAGGGTTGCCTATACCTGATCTAGTATTTCATAGAACACCAATCTATGTTCTGTATTCCTCTGGGCCTAGTGCTCTCCACTTTGTTGTTCTAGTACTTGAATCATTGTAACCCCTGCTTTTCTATGATTTTTTTTTTTTATCTTGGAATTGTCATAATAAAAAAACAGGGATATCCATGCTTCATGGTAAGGCCTCGTGCCCACGGACATTTTTACAGCCACTTTATAAGCGTTTTTTGCAGCTTAAAAACGGCTCTCCATGTTAGCCTATGGCCTCATGCTCACCATGAAGTTTTTGAGCTGTAAATGGCTGAGCCATTTTTAAGCTGTAAATAAAACCCAGGACCAGTGCGTTCTGAAGCTCCAGCGTTAGAGCTGTAAAGACGTCAGACGCCAGCAAAGGGTGCTAAACGCGATTTAACAAGGCTTAACCCTGTGTTAAGCTTTGTCCAGCTTTCTCTATTCAAAATCAATTGAATAGAGGTCGCACCAGAAGTCGGATCAAGATGATCCGACTTGCGGGGCGACTCGTGTGCTGAGAATCTTGAAGGGGAACCCCACGAAAATTTTAAAAAAAATTGCGTGAGGTTCCCTGCCAGGATGATACCAGACCCTTTGCTCTGGTATGGATCTTAAGGGATCACCCGGTGACCCCACCCCTTATGGCATCACAGTCCCGGGGCATTAATGGGACTGTGATGCTATAAGGGGCACAGTCACCGGGTGACCACGCCCCATGCCTATATAAATCATTGCGCACCGCACACCCAGCATTACAGCGGGAGAGATCATCGAGTCAACATCGGAAGAAGAGAAGAGGGGAGAACATGATGGAGTAGACCGGGCCTCCTCTAGTAAAAGAGCTGGAAGAAGATAGCGGAGGAGTCCAGCAGAAGGCACCAGAGAGCGGGAGAAGACGCCAGAGAGATCGTAGAAGTCGGAAGAAGACCCCCGAAATCGGAAGAAGACCCCCGGAGTCTGAAGAAGACCACCAGAGCTGCCCAATAAATTACCGTATATACTCGAGCATAAGCCGACCCGAGTATAAGCCGAGGCACCTAATTTTACCACAAAAAACTGGGAAAACGTATTGACTCGAGTATAAGCCTAGGGTGTCCATCTGCATGCCTCACTGTGCCTCACTTTGCCTCTATGTGTCCATGTGCATGCCTCACTGTGTCCATGCCTCACTGTGCCCATGCCTCAACTGACGTTTAACATGGGAGTCTGTGGAAGGAGTGCCCGGCTTTAAAAAATTGGTCCTCCCCAGCCGTAGGTCTTACTTTGTACACTTGTAGAGGAGAAATGGGGCTACATGTGTGCCAAATTTCCGGGTCCAGGGGACCTATGACCGGCCGCTACCGGGTCCCCAAATTCACTGGAGAAATTACCTTTTAACATGGGAGTCTATAGAAGGGGGGCCCGGCTTTGAAAAATCGTTGCTCCCCAGCCGTAGGTCCCCCGGACAAAAAACTTTGCACACTTGTAGAGGAAGAGTGGGGCTACAAGTGTGCCAAGATTGGTACTGGGAGATCAGGTGCAAAAGGGTGATATGAGTATAAGTCGAGGGGGGCATTTTCAGCACAAAAAAATATGTGCTGAAAAACTCGGCTTATACTCGAGTATAAACGGTACTCTATGACAGCATACATTTGGAAACTAATTAGCCCAAAAAAGCAAGGGTGGGATCCCCAAAAAAAGTAAGGTTCTAATCATAATCACATCTCTACAATGACACCTTATTCCTTGCAGTGAGTGATCAGTTGCAGGATGGAAATGGCTGCTAGACCAGTGTTTCCCAACTCCATTCCTCAAGTAACCCCAACAGGTCTTACTATTATTTTTGCACAGGTGATTTGATCAGTTTCACTGCCTTAGTAATTGCCAAGTCTCCCAAATTCCAGGAGATTAGGCGCAAAAAGGTGACTCGAGTATAAGCCGAGGGGGCATTTTCAGCACAAAAAAATCTGCTGAAAAACTACTTTTTCCCCCAGTGGGTAGGGGTATGATGTACCCCATACTCATTCACATACAGTGGGGGGCCGGTATCCGGGGATCTCCCAGATTCTGATAAGCCCCCTGCCCGCAGACCCCGACAACCAACGGCCAGGGTTGTTGGGAAGAGGCCCTTGTCCTCATCAACATGGGGACAATGTGCTTTGGAGCAGGGGGGGCAGTGCCCCCCCTGCCCCAAAGCACCAACCCCCCCATGTTGGGGGCACATGGCTTGGTACGGTCAGCAAATAAGATCAGTCAGAAAGGCTGCAGCTTACAGCGTGCTTGGGTCATTGGTTAGGTCCCGCCTAAAATGTCTCGTCATCAAGTAGACATCATCAGAGGCATGGCCTACTGACGCAAGCACGCCCTTATTTACACAGAGATCAGAAATTACTATAGAGACCAATTTATACATACATATACACACAAATTAGTACACCCCTCACATTTTTGTAAATATTTTATTATATCTTTTCATGTGACAACACTGAAGAAATTACACTTTGTTACAATGAAAAGTAGTAAGTGTACAGCTGGTATAACAGTGTAAATTTGCTGTCCCCTCAAAAAAAAGAAACACACAGCCATTAATGTCTAAACCGCTGTCAACAAATGTGAGTACACCCCTAAGTGCAAATGTCCATATTGGGCCCAAAGTGTCAATATTTTGTGTGGCCACCATTATTATGAGCACTGCCTTATCGCTCTTGGGCATGGAGTTCACCAGAGCTTCACAGGTTTCCACTGGAGTCCTCTTCCACTCATCCATGATGACATCACGGAGCTGGTGGATGTTAGAGACCTTGCGCTCCTCCACCTTCCATTTGAGGATGCCCCGCAGATGCTCAACAGGGTTTAGGTCTGGAGACATGCTTGGCCAGTCCATTACCTTTTCCCTCAGCTTCTTTAGCAAGGCAGTTGTCTTGGAGGTGTGTTTGGGGTTGTTATCTCTGAAGGGAGGGCATCATGCTCTGCTTCAGTACATGTTGGCATTCATGGTTTCCTCAATGAACTGTAGCTCCCCAGTGCTGGCAGCACTCATGCAGCCCCAGACCATGACACTCCCACCACCATGCTTGACTGTAGGAAAAACACTTGTCTTTGTACTCTCACCTGGTTGCCACCACACACGCTTGACACCAGGTTCCAGTAATCCATGTCCTTAGTCTTCTTGTCTTCTTCAGCAAACTGTTTGCAGGCTTTCTTTTGCATCATCTTTAGAAGAGGCTTCCTTCTGGGGTGACAGCCAAGCAGACCAATTTGATGCAGTGTGCGGCGTATGGTTCACAGGCTGAACCCTCACCCCTTCAACCTCTGCAGCAATGCTGGCAGCACTCATACGTCTATTTCCCAAAGACAACCTCTGCATATGATGCTGAGCACAAGCACTCAACTTCTTTAATCGACCATGGCAAAGCCTGTTCTGAGTGGAAGCTGTCCTGTTAAACCACTGTATGGTTTTGGCCACCGTACTGCACCTCAGTTTCAGGGTCTTGGCAATCTTCTTATAGCCTAGGCCATCTTTATGTAGAGCAACAATTCATTTTTTCAGATCCTCAGAAAGTTCTTTGCCATGAGGTGCCATGCTGAACTTCCAGTGACCAGTATGAGAGAATGAGAGCGATAAACACTTCACACCCGAGACCTTGTAAAACTAACTAGTCACATGACAGCGGGAGGGAAAATTGTTATTGGGCCCAATTTGGACATTTTCACTTAGGGGTGTACTCACTTTTGTTGCCACTGGTTTGGAAATGAATGGCTGTGTGTTGAGTTATTTTGAGGGGGCAGAAAATGTACACAATAAACTGTACACTCACTACTTTACATTGTAGTAAAGTGTAATTTCTTCAGTGTTGTCACATGAAAAGGTATAATAATAGGATTTTAATAACAGTTTACCTGTAAAATCACGGGACACAGAGTCTAGTAATTACTAAGTGGGTTATATTCCACCTTCAGGTGCTGGACACTGGTGTAATCAATTAGACAGAAAGTTTCCTCCCAATATAACCCCTCCCATACTGGGAGCACCTCAGTTTTTGTAGCAAAGCAATAAGTGTCCCAATATCCCCAAACAAGAGGGGCGGGAGCTCTGTGTCCCGTGATGTACTCCAAGAAAAGGATTTTACAGGTAAGCTGTTATAAAAATCATATTTTCTTTATCGTACATCACAGGACACAGAGTCTAGTAATTACTAAGTGGGACGTCCCAAAGCAATGCCTACTGAGGGGAGGGAGACACAAAACGCAGACCGGCATCAGACGGACCTATACTGCTGCCTGCAGCATCCTGCACCAAAAAGTGGCATCCTCTTGCCGTTTAAAGCCCTGTACACACGATCAGTCTATCCGATGAGAACGGTCCGAAGGAGTGTTCTCATCGGTTAACAGATGACGCTGACTGATGGTCTGATGTGCCTACACACCATAGGTTAACTAACCGATTGGGTCAGAATGCGGACACGTAAACCACGTACGATGTCACTATAAAGGGGAAGGCCAAAGCCTTGGGCGCCACCCTTGCCTCTGCTTTTGCTAATTCCGTGTTACCGCGTGTTAGTGAAAGTTTGGTTAGAGCCGATTCACGCTTTTTAGTCTCCGTGCTTTGCAGATCGTATTCTCGGGTTCAGTTTGTTCTTGTGGGTTCGTATTTGGTATTCAGTGCTTGGGGTCGGGTCGTTTCTGTTTTTCAGAGCCTTCCTGTCCGCTTGCATCTGTTTTTCAAGTGCGTTCTTTACAGGTCTTGCTGGATTTGGCTTGCTTTCTGTTTCAAGTGCGTTCTGACCGGCCGACCGGTTTGAAGCCATGTTGGAGGCACGTTCTCATGCTCGAGTTTGTGCTGCGTATGGGCTGTCTTCTGGAGTTCATAATGTTGCTCGATCTTTGGCTGGGAAAAGGAGGAGGAGGAGATTATTGGCCAAGAATTGGTTGCGCCAGCGTGACCAATTCTCTCATATGCCTCTGCTTAGGGAAATCCAGGAGAATAATCCTGAAGACTTCAGGAACTTTCTCCGTATGACGGACCCCGTTTTCCACCGTATATTGGATCTTCTGTCCCCCTTTATGGCTTGGCGCATCACAGTGTCCTGCCTCGTTAGGCAGGACACTGTGATGCGCCAAGCCATCACGGCCGAGCAGAGGCTTATTGCCACGTTGCGGTACCTGGCGACTGGGAGGAGCCTGCAGGTCATCAGGGAAGCATCTGCAATCATGCGGGCCCCCTTAACCCAGTTGAGAGCTACAGTTCCTACCTTGCCCACAAGCTGCAAGCTTTAGGGAGGGACAACGGGGCCTGGCCCAAGACATGATGGCATCTGTGATACAGTGGGCAAGAAGGGACCAGCTGACTAGGACCACAATATTGTGGGACCCGGCCGCGGCTCCTCCTCCTCCTGCCACATTGTCACCACCCGCAAGGGGCGGTGGACGGGGCCGTGGAAGTAACGCTGCAAGGCAGCCTGGAAGGAAGGCTGTAAGGAAGACCAGAAAGTGATTCCCTGGCTTCAAGCTGATTTGGCCCCAAACTGAGGTTGTTGTAGTACCACAGCTTGGGGTCATGTATGACATCTGCTGCTGCTTATGATTTCTGGGATTTGGGGAGCACATTGTCCTGATGTTGTTGCTTTTGTTCTGGATCATGGGGGAATGTGCTTTTGGTATCCAAAGTCTGCAGATATTTGGCAGATTGGGCAAGTGTTGCCTTTCATGTTTTTGTTTTTTTTAAATGCCAGAATAAATGGATATTTAATTGAAGTAAAATACTTGTCTATTGTGTTTTTCTGGGGAATAGCCATCAACCATTTCAGAAATACAATGTGTAATTAACAAAGGACACAACCTCCTTGAGGCGGGGTGAAAAACTTGACAAAAAAAAAAAATACGAATTTCACCAAAATAATAAAAAAATGTTGGTGTGATAACTTGACAAAAAAAAAAAGAATTTCACCAAAAAAATAAAAAAATATGTGGAGTCCAAATAATTATTTTGGAGATCTGTCTTTCTAAAAAATCATAATTAAAAATGAGATCACAAGCAAAAAAGAAAAGAAGTCAGTATGGGAGAACTCTGTCTAAATAGCATCAGCAAAACAACGTGTTTATTTTAGCAAGAGAACGAAGAAAAAAATGCGCTACAATAAACGAGACACTAATTTTAAAAATGTATGCAAGTTTTACAAGAACGAGCGCTCCCGTCCACTCATTTAGTCTGAGCATGCGTGGACTTTTAACCTTCAGTCCGTTTCCATCGGGTTTTGACCGACCGTGTGTACGCGGCCTTACATTCACCTGATAGAAATTAGTGAACGTAAGCACCGACGACCAAGTTGCAGCCTTGCAAATCTGAGTCATAAAGGCTTGGTAATGCACTGCTTACTATCCTGGTAGGGTGCACTCTAAAAGAAACAGGGGCAACACTCTCTATAAACCACAAGCCTGAATAATAACCTGATAAATAAATATTGGAAACGTTTATTTAGATGCTGCCTGCTCTTTCCTGGGGCCTCCTGGTAGCGCAACAACATCAGTTTTCCATATCTGAGCAGCCGCTTCAGATAGGCCTTAACTGTTCTCACTCTAACGAGAGTGTAACCATTTTAATAGCTGATCTGAACACTGCCTGCATATTTCTAGGGTCTTCTGGCAGCACAACAAAATGTCAGGTTCCTATATCTGAAACCTTCAGATAGATTTTTAACTGCTCTCATCTATATTGAGAGAAACAAGGTTCTGGAAAAAAGGAAGGCAAGAATATCTTGATTCAAATGAAAACTAGATCCTTCTAGGAAATAAGGCTCGGTGAGTATTTAACATCACCCTATCCTTAAAGCGGGGGTTCACCCTAAAACTACTTTCTAGTATTACAATGTCCCGACACATTACAATAGAATTATGCCTATTTTTTTTTATGCTGTACATACCTCGGTACAGCTAGTTCACCCGCGGCTTCCGGGTTGCGAATCCCGCGGGAGTGGGCGTTCCTAACTTGCTGGTGATGGACGTGATGACCAAAAACGAGCTCCTCCCCATCGCGTAAGCTGCGTCACGATTGCCGAAAGGAGCCGAACGGCGGTGCGCAGGCACAGTATAGCGCCAAATCGCTGTTCGGCTTCTTTCGGCAATCGTGACGCAGCTTATGCGACGGGGGGAGCTAGTTTTTGGTCATCACGTCAATCACCAGTAAGTTAGGAACGCCCACTCCCGCGGGATTCGCAACCCGGAAGCTGCGGGTGAACTAGCTGTACCGAGGTATGTACAGCATAAAAAATAAAAAAAATAGGCATAATTGTATTGTAATGTGTCGGGACATTGTAATACTAGAAAGTAGTTTTAGGGTGAACCCCCGCTTTAAGAATAATTAAGTATGGCTCTATACAAACAAAGGTGCCAATACTGAAACTCTCTTGCGGAGGCTACAGCAACCAAGAACACCAATTACCTTGTTAGAAGGATGAAGATAAATATGGTGCATCGCCCAAGGTGCTGACTTTGTAAGCCGACAAAACTAGACTTAATCCTCCGAGCACAAAGGCGACCTAACTGGCGGACTTATACGTGTTACCCCTTGTATAAAGATCCGGATCAAAGAGTGCGAAGCAAGTGACCTTTAAAAATACTGACAAGGCCGAGATCGGAACCTTAATGGAACTTAAGGCTAGCTCCATCTCCTTTACTAATGTGGGAAGGCAAGAATTTTACCTATGACATACTTCCAAGGATGCCACCCCTTATTTTCACATCAGGAACATGGGCCTTCCAGATCCTATGATACATGGTCCTGGAGGCCAGCTCTCCTGTATGAATCAAGGTAATTTGCCGCTGATTTTGAAAGCCCCGATCCTGAAGAATGCGGGCTATAACAACCAGACCATTATTTCTCATGTTTGCAAGACGGGATAAAATACCCCCTTGTAAAGTAGGTCTGGACAAGATGTAAGGGACCCTGGGTCCTTTACTACCACCCTTACTATTCCTGCACAGTAAGGTTGTCTGGGTCATGCCGGCGCAATTAGGCTGTCTTCCGTTCCCCTCTGGTGTTGCATAGAAGCCACAGAAGCCGTGGCACTGGGGGGAGAGAACGCATAAACCAGTGACAACTGGTCCCACGGGGTCACTAACGCATCTGTTCCACATGCGAGTGGATCCTTTGTCCTTGACACAAAGCTGTCCAACTTCTTGTTGAACCTGGATGCCAATACATTTTATGTACAGGGTACCCTTTCTCTGGCATATCGACAATCTTTATTTCATGGAATGCTGAACTGGTTCTCTGGAGCCGTCAACAATTGTTCCAGGGAGAATGACCTCTACACCCCGACTTTTTTCTGACCAAATGCCAGAGAAAGAGTACCCTGTACATAAAATGTATTGGCGTCCAGGTTCAACAAGAAGTTGCACAGCTTTGTGTCAAGGACAAAGGATCCACTTGCATGAGGAACAGATGCGTTAGTGACCCCGTGGGACCATTTGTCACTGGTCATTCTCCCTGGAACAATTGTTGACGGCTCCAGAGAACCAATTCAGCATTCCATGAAATGAAGATTGTCGATAGGCAAGGCACAAGCTCCTCTGCCCAAGCCAGAACATGGCATACTACCCTCTGGCTGCGTGACTTCTAGTGCCTCTTTGGTAAACCAAGTAAATTACTTGTGTGGCATTGTCGGATTGTACTTTGACAGAACAATCCTGTAACCTAAACGTCCAGGCCCTTAAACCAGATGCTCCATCCGTAGCTCTAGAATGCTGATGCAAAAGGCTCACTTGGAGCTTGACCACTTCCCCTGGGCAGTGGTCTCTTCCAGACCTGGCCTCCATCCCTAGAGGCCAGCCTTCGTAGCCACCAACTCCCAGGTAACGGGCATGAAAGATCTTCCTCCCTGCCAATCTCTTGGTTAAGAACCACCAACTGAAACTCCAGCGTATACCTGGAACCAGACTCTTTGAGTAATACTAGGTTAGGATCTACTTGTTCCAGGCAGACAGAATAAAGTTTATATCAGCCTCGAATGAGACTGAGCATAGGGAACCACTTTGAATGAAGCCACCATCTTCCCTAGCACCTTAAGCAAAAGGCAAATGTAAGGAACTGAATTTTTTTTAAAAAATATATGGAAAAGACACACATAGCAGAGACGAAAGAGCTGCACACCCCGCAAACGAATGAAAATGGAAAATTTCCCCAGTGGAGCTTTAGACAGCAATGTAACAAGATCAGAAATTTCAATAATAAAAGGAGTTGTTTATTGGAAGAATAATCCAGTAGCATGAATAAAATACAGTAGAATTGAATCTGGTCCAATGAAACAGTATATGTACAGTACAAGTGTGCGATCCCCAACGCGTTTCGACCTCTGTTCAGTCTCCTCAGGGGGACAATTGGCTCTTAAAGATATATACATACATTACATTACATATATTTAAAGTTTAGAAAACATCATACATGTTGTTAAATTAATCATTATGGTATATTTACCACTCAAAGGTGAAATAACTATTCATGTGGCCAGAGATAATAATGCTGTTGAAGAATCCAGGGGGCTGGATTGCCATCCACATCCCCCCCAAAAACACCACCGAAGGGAAAGGGGGGCCGCCCCAAGGGGCTTGCAAGGAGCCACACAGAAAACGTCCACTGAAAAGAGTCGGCACCTGTGAAAACCACCCAAATAATAACTATGTGTTAATAAAAAGATTAAAAGAGTAGACTCATAGCATATTAAGCCAGAGTATAGTTGTAAACATTACTGAATGTTTGTATGCCCATTTAAGTATATGTAGGGTCTAACGGCGAATTGAAATTTGCCGATATGCTAAATCCTCTAGGTGTCATTGGCGTCCCATTAGGGATAACTAGCCAATGTTAGAAGTAGTTGGTTAAAGTAATATAGTGGTAGGTGGTCCAAGAAGTGGTATAAATAAATGATCATGTAAATGAATCTAGTGGTAAACAAAAGGTGCAATAATAACAATATTCAGTCAGACAAAGCACTGTGTGCTCAGTGATGTTGAGGGTTGAGAAAATACCTGAAGGTAATTAAAACATATATTCTAATGTCAGGGTGTGCACCAGCTATTTGCTGGTGAATGACCAAAATTAGTGTTATCAAAAACTGAAACAAAAGTAAGGGTGTGTTGAGAGATAATAGAATTTACCTGTGCAATAGTATAGTAGTAATATAGTTTTGTTTGGTGTTGTAGGGTTCCTTTGTATTTGGAGACCTCATTGTAATTATGCAGGAAAAGATTCGGATGCCATTAGGGAATAAATGCAGTAATGTTCATACTGGCCTGCTTGGAATCATCTAGGAGTCTCAAGCATCCATCTTATATGGGCTAGTAGGTCTAATGATAGGGATGATCACACACAAGGTGCCAGTGAACTCCCCTCCCCCACAGGAAAGACGTGCAGGCTGCTGAGAAAAAAAAAAAAAAAAACAAAGAAAAAAAGACCCAAACAGCCCACGCGTGGCTCCCTCGGCATCCCGGAAGGCTGTGGGGAGCCCCAAACGCCGTTGTCAACTCCGCCGCAATAAGCGTGACGTCATGGCGATGTGTGCACATAGCATGAAGCGCATGCGCACAACGCCACAGGCGATCCGGAGGTGAACACGGGACGCCGCCGGCAGGGTGGAGAGTCACCACTCAGTCGTCGACTGGAGCAAACAATGGGGGGACACAATGTCTCATGCCCCCTGCCCTGCCGGGAAGCCGCAAGGGGTCGGAACCAAATCCCTTAGGGGGGAGGGGGGGAAAGGAGCACAACCCAAACCCCACAGGATACCAACAGCCATGGGTCAGAATAACATAATGTTGAAGTCATGTCTGTATGGTTGGTAATTGATCATAGGATCACAAAGTGCAAAAAAGAAAACTGGATATAGTACTTCAATGGATTTATACAGGAGCTGTGTGTTTTTTTTTCTCAGCAGCCTGCACATCTTTCCTGTGGGGGAGGGGGAGTTCACTGGCACCTATGTGTGATCATCCCTATCATTAGACCTACTAGCCCATATAAGACTGGATGCTTGGGACTCCTAGATGATTCCAAGCAGGCCAGTATGGACGTTACTGCAGGGCCGATCCTAGGCAGGGTGCACAGGGTGCATTGCACCCAGGCACCTGCAGAGGTGGGGGCGCCGAAGTGCCAAAGTTCTCCCCTCCCTCCTTCTCTACTTGTTTGTATTTGTCCAGAACTAGTGTTCTAAGCATAGGTGTGTGTTCGTCCAGAACTGATGTGTGAGCATAGGGTAGCCCATCCAGCCTGGTAGTGCTCGGGGGAGGGGCCGCTCCTCTTTCTGACATGAGAGTTCTAGTTTTCAGTGGCTGCTGAGTGCTGATGTGCAGGAATGAATTCCTCACACTGGGATCCTGGGATCCCGCACTGTCTCCACCAACTCCAGTTGGAATGCCTCCCCCTCCCATCTCTATCTCGGGCTGCACAGAGAGAGAACCAAGGTGAGTCACAGTGTTCAGTGTGCTCTGTGCTGGGGGATGGCATCCCCAGCATTCCTTTACACATGCTCTGGGCTGCCCCTGCTCTAGATGTTTTATGGCATGATAGATAGGATACACAGCCCCTGCCCATTCCTGCACCTAATCAATCTACAGATGTGATGTACAGTATAATGAGATGTACCAAGAGCCCTTTCCTACTGACAGTGCTGGAGCATCGGCTGTAAAGCCCTGCTAGTTTTAGCGGCGCTTTACGACAATTTTAGAGGTACATTTAACCCCCCACTAGCGGCCAAATAAAGGGTTCAAAGGCGCCAGTGCCAAAGCGATTTGCAGGCACTGTACATTGATTTCAATGAGCAGGGGCGCTTTAGGAGCAGTGTATACACCGCTCCTAAGGTGCCTCAAAGAAGCTACTTGCAGGAATTTTTTGGACCATGGGATTGCTGTGAGATCATGTAAGGATCCCAGGTTAATGAAGACTTTGTGGGGGAGCATATCTGTGGTTGAGTCATTGCCATAGAAACATTTGTAAGGAGTTAGGAGTTAGTACTCCCATGTGGGGGCGCTAGAAATATTTCTGCACCCAGGCACCTGTGACCGTCTGTGACCCTGCGTTACTGCATTTATTCCCTAGTGGCATCCAAATCTTTTCCAGCATAATTGCAATGAGGTCTCCAAACACAAAGGAACCCTACAAGACTATATTACTACTATACTATTGCACAAGTAAATTCTATTATCTCTCACCACACCCTTACTTTTGTTTCAGTTTTTGATAACACTAATTTTGGTCATTTACCAGCAAATAGCTGGTGCACACCCTGACATTAGAATATATGTTTTAATTACCTTCAGTTATTTTCTCAACCCTCAACGTCACTGAGCAAACAGTGCTTTGTCTGACTGCATATTGTCAGTCTCCTTGACACATTATTGCACCTTTTGTTTACCACTAGATTCATTCACATGATCATTTATTAATACCATTTCTTGGACCACCTTACCACTATATTACTTTAACCAACTACTTCTAACATTGGCTAGTTATCCCTAATGGGACGTCGATGACACCTAGAGGATTTAGCATATCGGCAATTTCAATTCGCCGTTAGACCCTACATATACTTAAATGGGCATACAAACATTCAGTAATGTTTACAACTATACTCTGGCTTAATATGCTATGAGTCTACTCTTTTAATCTTTTTATTAACACATGGTTATTATTTGGGTGGTCTTCACAGGTGCCGACTCCTATTTTTTTCAGTGGACGTTTTCTGTGTGGCTCCTTGCAAGCCCCTTGGGGCGGCCCCCCTTTCCCTTCGGTGGTGTTTTTGGGGGGGATGTGGATGGCAATTCAGCCCCCTGGATTCTTCAACAGCATTATTATCTCTGGTCACATAAATAGTTATTTCACCTTTGAGTGGTAAAAATACCATAATGATTTATTTAACAACATGTACAATGTTTTCTAAACTTTAAATATATGTAATGTATCTATATATCTTTTAGAGCCAATTGTCCCCCTGAGGAGACCGAACAGAGGTCGAAACGCGTCGGGACTCGCACACCCCATAGCATATGCGATGTAACTATGTGCACAATTATGTTCTTTTATTGCATTAAATTGTATTTGTACTGTACATATACTGTATCATTGGACCAGATTAAATTCTACTGTATTTTATTAATGCTACTGGATTATTCTTCCAATAAACAACTCCTTTTATTATTTGAATTTCTGATCTTGTTACATTGCTGTCTAAAGCCCCGATGGGGAAATTTTCCATTTTCAATGTAAGGAACTGTTCCTTGCCTAGACCACATAGACCAGCTTTTTCATAGCGCTGATCTTGTCTGAGGCAAAAAACTCTCCTTTTTGGACTGTGTCCCAAATATTCCAAGCTTCTTACCAAACAAAAGAATGTACTTTTATACTGGGATCCTAACCAAGGAGTTCCAGATAATTGACCATGCTGGGCGCACTTAGGTCCAGCCATGCTACTGACTGATCTATCAGCAGCAGATTGCGTCAGTATGGCATTACTGCTATACCCTGGGCCTTTAGACGTGCTAGAGGCGGGCCCTAGCACCCTGTAAACCCGTATATATAAATCTGTGGAATATTGAAAAAATATAAAATAAATATAAAATAAAAATAAAAATACAACCCTTTTCTTGCAAACTCAAGAGCGCTTATGCGCTAACAATTAGTGGTATTTGTGTAAATACAAAATCTATAACCAATCTAGTATTTATATAAAAACTATAACCAATCTATATAGTCCAGTGTGGTCATGCATATATGCAAAATAGTCCTCAGAGTGTGTTTTCAATATGTGCAGGAATTTTGTGCCTTGCTGCAAAGAAATCCGTGACTTTTCCACCTTAAATGTGGTGGTGACACTTACATTTAAGGTGGAAAGGTCACAGATTTCTTTATAGATTGGTTATAGTTTTTATATAAATACTAGATTGGTTATAGATTTTGTATTTACACAAATACCACTAATTGTTAGCGCATAAGCGCTCTTGAGTTTGCAAGAAAAGGGTTGTATTTTTATTTTATATTTATTTTATATTTTTTCAATATTCCACAGATTTATATATATGAGATTGCAGCACAATATACGTTTGAGGGATAACGTTTTGTATGGCATAATAGATTGTTGATGGTTGTCACGTGTGGTATAATCACATATTTACTTTTATATTCATTTATATTTATTTATATATTTTTTGATGTCAGCGCATTAGTACAACTGTACAAACACCCATAATAAAACATAAAAAGGACATGCTCTATACACGCATACATATAGCATGCATGTTATGGAACTGGCATCTTGCAAGCAAGTATGAGTTTATGAATGTGTTATGCAACATTGCGTAACATGTACCCATGCAGACACAAGGAATTCCGTATAATTAAGGAAATTTAAATGATCATACTTCATTATGCAACCATGCAAAATCTAGGCAAACATGCAACTTTAAGCGATCATGCATCTTTATGCGATTCAGCATTTTTCATGCGATCAAACATCTGATGCATTTTAAGCATTACTGTGCGGACAAGTACCCTTGTGTGACCAAGGACTCTTGTGTGATCAAGCACCCATATGCGATCCAGCATCTTTATGCAATCAAGCATTTTTATGCGATTTTAGGTATTTCTGTGAAAACAAGCCTCTCTGTGTGACCAAGTATCCTTGGGTAATCAAGGACTGGTGTGATTTGGCAACCTTGTGTGATCCAGCATCTTTATGCAATCAAGCATTTTTATGCGATTTTAGGCATTTCTGTGAAAACAAGCATCTCTGTGTGACCAAGTATCCTTGAGTAATCAAGGACATGTGTGATCAGGCAACCTTGTGTGATCCAGCATCTTTATGCAGTCAAGCATTTTTAATGCGATTTTAGGCATTTCTGTGAAAACAAGCCTCTCTGTGTGACCAAGTATCCTTGGGTAATCAAGGACTCATGTGATCAGGCAACCTTGTGTGATCCAGCATCTTTATGCAGTCAAGCATTTTTAATGCGATTTTAGGCATTTCTGTGAAAACAAGCCTCTCTGTGTGACCAAGTATCCTTGGGTAATCAAGGACTCATGTGATCAGGCAACCTTGTGTGATCCAGCATCTTTATGCAACTATGTAAAAAACATGTAAATCCATACAAACACTGCCCCAAAATACAGGCCTTCTGGTCCCAGATTGTAAGGTTCTTACATGACACAATGGGATCCCCTATAACACTAGAACCGAAACCGTGTCTTTTGGCAATTTTCCCTGACCCAGACATTAATACATTTTCTAAACTGTTTCTACATGAGACGCTTTTCTCTGCACGTAAGGTTGTTGCTAGAGTGTGGATGAGACCTACTCCTCCGACTGTTTCGCGCTGGATTGCAGAGGTTAACGCAGTATTACCGTACAAAAGATTGATATATTCCCACAGAGGCTGTCCCTCTAAATATGAAAAAGTTTGGGACAGGTGGCTTAGGGCCGCTGACACCTGTGTATAACTAAATGGGCTGTGGTCTATTTCTTTTGGATCTTGTCTGCTGATTGGCGGGAGATGTGTGTGACGAGTCGAAGGGGGGGGCCCCAGGCGGCACGTAATGTCTATATCCTGACATAACCGACTGTTATTGGTATTGATTATGAAGTTTCAAGTTCGCGTTTATACTGTTAAGGAATGAAACCATACTTTATTGTCAAGAGATAATGCAAGCCGTATTTGACGGTTGTCATGATGTCTTTCTGTGTGTATTGTCTCTCTTGCTTGATAAAAAAGACTTTGATAAAAAAAAAAAATCCATACAAACAGAAACATGTATCTTTTTGTGATCAACAATAAACATGTTCTGTTACATGTTTTTACTCCATATGCATTTTGAACATTCCAAACTCATTTATTTTATGCAAACATGTGGACTGGTAAAGAGGAAGTTATCCTCTGCAGACGTGCATTTCCGCAATTATGCGATATAGCTGTTGTGCGTTAGCAATGTACACCCGTAACTGTGCATCCCACAGTTGTGCGTTTGGTTAGCCTGAAGCCAGCACCAGGATGAGGACCCTGTGGAGGCTTTTCTAGCAACTTATACGCCTTGGCGAGAGTCTTTAGGAGGAGAAAAAATAGGATTTTTGTACTCACCGTAAAATCCATTTCTCTGAGTTCATGGACGGACACAGCAGCCTTTGACCTTAGGGTTATATCCGCTTCCTTCCAGGAGAGTTAGGCAGAAAAAAAGCACTTTAAGTGTTAACAACACTTTCCTCAGTGCAGCTCCTCCCAGGGGGCGTGGCTCCCCGGGTATAACCCACACCCTGCTCTAGCAGCCTAATTTCGAACAAGCAGTACAAAGGAGGGGTGGGTGCTGTGTCCGTCTTTGAACTCAGAGAAATGGATATTTTCTCTTTAGTTCGTGGATGGACACAGCAGCCTTTGACCTTAGGGACGTCCCCAAGCAGTGTCAAAAATTTAGAGGGGTGGGAAAAACAACACAGCAACCAAGCTTACACCCCAAACAAAACCGGAGTTACTCAACGGAGGAACTCCAACTTTAAACTGCCCCATGTAACACCTTGCGGCCGAAGGAGGCATCAGAAGAAGCACTCACATCCACCTTGAAAAACCTTGAAAAAGCGTGGACCGACGACCAGGTCGCTGCCCTACCTCCTGTAACACAGAGGCTTGATGTCGGAAAGCCCAAGAGGCACCGATCGCCCTGGTCGAATGCGCCGTAACCTAAAAGGGAGGCGCCCGCACCATCAGGGCATAGGCCTGAAGCACAACCTGTCGGATCCACCTAGGAATGGTGGCCGACGAGACTGCCAGACCTCTTTTAGGACCAGACACTGACACAAACAGTGAGTCCGACTTCCAGAACGGAACCGTAGCAGTTGTCTGCACTCGAAGAGCCCGAACCACATCCAGGAAATGTAAAGTGGTCTCCTTTGGGTTCCTCGGCCGAGGACATAAGGATGGAAGAACAATGTCCATATTAAAGTGAAAAGCCAAAAAGACCTTCGGGAGAAAAGAAGGCTGCGGTCGCAGCACCACCTCATCCTCATGGATGACTAAGTAGGGAGCCTTGCAGGACAAAGCCACCAGTTCAGAAACCCGTCTGATCAATGTAATAGCAACCAGAAAAAACACCTATTGTGACAGCAAAGGGATCTTCTGAATGTCCTCAAAGGGAGCATCTTGAAGCACCGAGAGGACCAAATCCAAGTCCCATGGGAGCAGTGGAGGGCGCACAGGAGGGGCCACATGTCGGGCCCCCTGCACAAACGAGCGCACCAAGGGGTGCGCTGCCAATGGCCACTGAAAGTAAACAGACAGAGCCGAAATCTGACGCATAACCGCACTCAAGGCGAGAGCCTGATCCACTCCCTGTTGTAAAAACAGCAGAATCCGGGACACCACGTATGTACAGGGGTGCCACTTTATCTCCTCACACATAGAGATGTAGGCCTACCACGTACGATGGTAAATCCTCCGTGAAGTAGGAACTTCCGTGCACGCAGCATGGTAGAAGCCACTGAGCCTGACAGGCCCCGGACCTCCAACACCAGGCTCACAACAGTCACGCCGTTAAAGCCAGCGACCGTAAAGCAGGACGGAAGATCGGACCCTGCGACAGAAGATCTTCTCTCAGGGGTAGACGCCAGGTGGCAGACGCACCAGGTCCGTGTACCAGGAACGACACGGCCAGTCTGGGGCGAACAGGATTGTCGGAATCCCTTCGGCTTCCACTCTGCGCAGCAGGCGAGGAAGAAGCTTCAGAGGAGGGAAGGTGTGAATCAGGCGATAGTGACCCCCAAAGTGCCACCAACGCGTCCGACGCGTCCGCCCACTCTCTCAAACACCTCCGGTTGAAGTGACCACTCTCCTTGGTCCAGAGTTTGGCGACTTAGGTAGTCGGCTTGCCAATTCTGTACACCCGGAATGTACACAGCCGACAGAGCCGGAACGGACCTTTCGGCCCACCGGAGGATGTGCGCGACCTCCGTCGCTGCAGCTGAGCTCCGTGTGCCTCCCTGATGATTGACGCACGCCACGGCCGTGGCGTTGTCGGACTGGATCCTGACCGGTCGGTCCTGCAGATCCAGGGACCACCCGGCAAGGCACAGCTTGATTGCTCGGAGCTCCGGAATATTGCTCGGCAGGCGGGACTTCTCCTGAGTCCAGCGCCCCTGGGCTGACTGGGTGCCCCAAACGCCCTCCAGCCGGAGAGGCTGGCATCCGTCGTGACCACTGTCTAGCGACACGATAGAAAAGACTTCCCGGTCCGAAGCACCGGAGATGTCAGCCACCACACCAGGGAAGACATGACCAGATGGCTCAACTGAATCTGGTAATCCAGAGAAGACGGGAGCTTGTCCCAACGTGACAGAATTACCTTCTGTAGCTCCCTGGTGTGGAATTGGGCATAAGGAACTGCCTCGAAAGAGGCCACCATCAGACCCAGAACCCTCATGCAGAATCGAAGAGACGACCACTTCTGGGTCAACAACTGCTGCACCGCAGAATGCAGTGTCTGGAGTCTCTCCGTTGGGAGAAAAACTCTCGCCTCCGCGGAATCCAGGACTAGCCCTAGGTATTCCAGACGCAGAGACGGAACCAACACAGACTTCTGGATATTCAGAAGCCAGCCGAACTCTTGGAGAGTCTGACACGTGATAGACACGTCCTCTTCTAATTCCGAGCCTGAGGAAGCTCTGAGGAGAAGGTCATCCAGATATCCCACGATAGCGATCCCTCGGTGTCTCAGTAGGGCCAGTATCGGGGCGAGTACTTTGGTGAAAACCTATGGTGCCGACACCAAGCCGAACGGGAGGGCCACAAATTGAAAATGCTCCTCCCCGACCGCAAAGCGCAGAAATCTCTGGTGCTTTGAGCACATGGGAACATGCAGGTAGGCGTCCATGACATCCAAGGACGCCAGAAAGTCCCCCTGATGGAGCGCCGCTATTACAGAGCGAATCGACACCATCCTGAATTTTTGCACTTTGACAAAACAATTGAGGGCCTTTAGGTCCAGGATTGAACGGACCCCAACCTTCTTGGGAACTACAAACAGAATGGAGTAAAACCCCTGAAACCGTTCCATCGAGGGAACCCGCACAATCACTCCCCTGTCCAGTAGATCCTGGACAGCCCCTGACAGATCCTTCCGGCGATCCGGAGGAAGCTGGAGGTTGGAAGGAAAAAATCTGTTTGGTGGACAAGAGAGAATCACTATCATGTACCCCGAGGAAACTACTTCGCAAACCTAACGGTCGGAAAGAAGGGACATCCACCGAGCTGCGAATTCGCGAAGCCGAACCCCCCCCCCACCCAAGACACGGGTGGGGGCAGACCTTCACGCGGAAGCAGGTTTGTCCGCAGGCTTGTTAGGATTGCGGTACCAGGTGCGCTTCTGCCCCGCAGCAGGGGCACAGCACCTTGCAAACTTTTACTCGCCGCACTGGGCGCACAAAAAACGCTTGGGGACAGTAAAAGAGGGCCCTCGCTTACGGAGAGGCTCTTTGCCCTTCCCAGACTGTGGGAGCAGTATGCCCCCACCACCTGTTGCATCCTCAGTGATGCCATCCAGGGATGCCTCAAAAAGCCGTTCACCCTAGAAGGGTAAATCCACCAAGGCCTTCTATTAGGACTGGTCCGCAGCCCAGCATTTCAGCCACACAAGGCGGCGCAGTACCACCGCATAGGCAGAAGCCCTGGAAAGCAAGGGGAGCGTATCCAGGGCCGACTCACAGACAAACTTTAGACCCTGAACCAATTGTTCAGCCAGCTCCTCACCGGTCTCGGAAGCACCCTGTGCTTTTAGATCCTGCAGCAAAAAAGCTTTGCCCTACCAGTCAGAGTCTGTGACACCAGAGTCCCAGCCAAAACCAGTCTCACAGCCGAACCCACTACTGCGATGATGGAGCGGGCCACAGCCTCCACTCTCCCATCCGCGGGGTCTTTAAAGGCAGGAGCCCCATCCACAGGCAACGTGGTGGCATTGCTCAAACTGGACACGGGAGGGTCCACAGACGGAGGAGAGACCCACTTTTCTAAAAAAGTCCTCCTCAAAGGGATAACGGACCGCAAAGGCAAAAACAGTCTGCGGTGTATCCCATTTCTTGTACAACAAACTGCGGGACCCAAAAGGAACTGGCACATCAGGTGTCCCCGCCATATCCTCAAGTGTCTGAGAATCACGCCCGCAGAAATAATAGCTCCAACAATTCCTATCAGCAACCGACCCTGAAGCAGAGTCGTCCTCACTGTCCGTGTGGGTGCATCATCTGACAATACAGACCAGAGACAGATGTCAGAGATATCCCCCGAAGCAGGCCAGGGAGGGGGCGCTTTTATACCCCCCATCTGGCCACTAGCCGCTTCAAACCTGGTGAGAAACGCCACCAGGACAGCCGACACCAAGGGGAGGGGCACCAAGGGTTAACTCAGGCATCGCAAAGACAGAAGTACCCGTTCAGGCACCACAATGCCCCACCGCTGAGTCACCCTGAACTGCCAGGCAGAACCACCCACCGGTCACCTCCAGGCTGTTACAATAGAGACAGGGGCCCCCAGGGAACTAAAAGGGAGAAAGAAAGGCGCACCAGCCTCGTGTACAACCGTTTGACAAATTTTAATGAAATAACAAAATAATGAAAACTACTCACAAACAAAGAATGATAAAAGGCTTGTCAAACGATAATTGAAATACCCCTCGAACCACACTCCAGAATGTAGGGGGGGTGGCGAGGTGAGGTGCGTTGCTGCTGTCTGACGCGTTTCGAGGTGACAGAGACCTCTTCCTCAGAGCCCAGCAGTGAGGGATGACAGAGTTTCGAGGTGACAGAGACCTCTTCCTCAGAGCCCCAGGGAACTCACCACCCCACCCGGTGCAGCGCGAGCTATGACAGGTCCTACGTGTGCACTGGAGCTGGCTGCGCAGCGTCTGTCATCCCAGGGAGATTCGTGGTCTTCGAGCAGCGCTAAAACGACCGCACGAGGCCAAACGAAATCCAAGATGACCACCGTATGAGGAAAAAACACCACAGGACTACAGGAAAATGGCCGCCGAGCCATAGAAAGCACGACCACAATACTCAGAGTAACACAGCACAGCACCCAGCGCAGCACCCAGTACACACAGTGCTACAAAAAACCTGTTGCAAAACACACACACAGCCCCCGCTGTACACACAGGCCCCGATGGTAATAAAGAGACCCCAGAAGGCCCCCCTCACAGCCGTTACCCCAAGGGGGAAGGAGGGAGAGGAATGAAAGGAGAGAGGAAAGCAGGGAAAACCATCAGTCGACCTCCCAGGGGAAAATTCCAGCCATACCACCTTACCTGAGCAAGGGGCCACTACTTACCCGTCCTGCGACCACCAGCTGGAGGTATCCCAGACAGAACCAAAGTCCGCTAAACGGCATGGCTGTCGGCCAGACACACTGTGACAAGGCCATAGAGTCTGGTCATATGTGTGCCCTAGAACAAGACGTTCCCCGGCCACCCCTGGAGCAATGGGGCCTGTCGTGGACGACCCAGAGCTGAGCTGAGGGCCGGCTCACGCTCAATGGCCGAACATGGGGGGACTACAAGAGTCTAGACCCAGCCTGTCACCCAGTCGGCAGTTGATAGACGAATCACAGGATCCAAAAATGCAGGAACAAAATAACAAAAAGCAACGCCCCCTGGGCGCCCCCTGGGAGGAGCTGCACTGAGGAAAGTGTTGTTAACACTTAAAGTGCTTTTTTTCTGCCTAACTCTCCTGGAAGGAAGCAGATATAACCCTAAGGTCAAAGGCTACTGTGTCCGTCCATGAACGGAAGAGAAAAAACAGCTTATGCGCGTGCCTGACCAGCAGAAATAAACTGTTGCAGTAATGGATGGGGTGGGAAGGTACAAGCAACCTATGGGAATTAATTTTTTTCCCTGTCCTCAGACGGTGAACTTTCATCCTCAGGTCTTTTAATCCTCTTGTTTGAGGATTTAGAGCAGGGAAAGGGGCACACACCGGTATCTGCTTCTTGTGAGGATGCTGCGAATATAGCAATTAACCTCTTATAGACCAACAAATGCAAGGCAAAAAATGTCCAAACTCACATATGCAGGGTGGCTGAAATGTTGCGGGAGGCTGCAATGCCTGACAGGGCCGATGGCTCAACCTGCGGGCTGCCTCAAGTCTCTACAGGGGAGGATGGTATCATGCAAGCATGATTAGGGCCAGCAGATTTAGGTGGCGATACCCTGGTGCCCTTATATATTCCTGCCCCTAAACCTTTTATACAGGGTGACAAAGTCCTAAGCTAAAAGCAGAGATCAACACAGGTGCATCAACAGCTGAACTTAGTTTAGCAAAAAATAATGCCTGCTAATCTGCACCACGCTGTAACAGGGAGGACGGGCTCTGTACTTGCCGGTCGGCAAACAACTTTTTATGCTGTTTCTAAATGAATAAATGTAAGTGTATTTATTTTTATATAAAAACTTTTTATCTACGGTATCACACGATGGTCTATGTTATTCCTTTCCCATCCTGAGCCATTGCATCGATCGTATTTGTGAGCGGAAGGAATCTAACATTCATTTGCTGCTCTTAACCGGGTGTAGCGAACAGATTAAAGGCCTTTTGGTAAGCTTACATCTAATTACGGTGGTGGGCACCCTTCAGCATTTGTGTGGCACCGGGTGTTATCCAAAGAGGGACCTCTTATAGTTGAATTATCCGCAATTAACCCCTCAGAGACTTTTTTGTGGACTTATGCTGATATATTTTTCTTTGCTTAGATTTTTATTGGCTGGGACCTTTGTTAGTCAATTCACAGGGTTTAGTTTGTGCATTTCGTATTAATATTTTTTGGCATCATCGCAAACATATATATATATTTTTTTACTCACCTCTATTATTTCTAGGTGGATTCTGTTGTTATTACTAACACTGGCCCGGATTCAGGTACGACTTGCGCATTATTTGCGGAGGCACAGGGCAACGATTTTGCCCTACGCCCCCGCAAATAATTTGCGCTGCCCTCGATTCACGGAGCAGTTGCTCCGTAAATTGCGAGGGCGCGGGAATCATTTAAATTAGGCGCGCTCCCACGGCGAGCGTACAGCGCATGCTCCGTCGGGAAACTTTCCCGATGTGCATTGCGGCAAATGACGTCGCAAGGACGTCATTTGCTTCAAAGTGAACGTGAATGGCGTCCAGCGCCATTCACGATTCACTTACGCAAACGACGTAAAATTTGAACGTTGTGACGTGGGAACGCCGGGTATCCTATAGCATTGGCTGCGCCTGCTATTAGGATGTGTAACCTTACGCGAAACCCGACGTACGCAAACTACGTAATTTGCGTACGCAGGGCTCGCGCAACGTTGTGAATCGGTGTTAGTATGCAATTTGCATACTATACACAGATCACAATGGGAGCGCCCCCTAGCGGTCATCGCTAGAATGCAGCCTAAAATCTGCGTGGCATAAGAGCCTTATGCTACGCAGATTTTAGGCTGCAGTCGGCGTAACGAGTTCTCTGAATCAGGAGAACTCGTTATGCCGGCGCAAGTCAGCAATTGCGCTGCGTAACTATGATTACGCAGGCGCAATTGCTACCTGAATCTGGGCCACTGTTCTTTTTATGGGACTTTTTGGTGTTTTTTCACCTTGTATTGTGTTTGGCATATCAGACTCTGGTTGACAACCTTCAGTAGACTTATCTACATTCATTATATTCTTTGGACTATAGGTTGATATATGGTCATATTTATTGGTGCAGTTATCTATTTGTGTGTTATTCCACCAGTGCTGCTGCCTTTGCTTTTAATTTTTCATCTATGCGCAGTTTTTTGTGGTTTATATCTGCACAGCCAGATGCTGAGTAGGCAGGCGTCTTAGGTATGTCTGTATCCAACACACACAAGGTGCTTACGTGCTCCAAGCTGCTGTGTCCCTCTGGCTTTACAGCGCCCTGACATCTGGGCTTTTTTTGAAGGGCCCGCCCTACACCATGAGCCAGCGTGTTCACGCGTGACAGCAGCAACCACATCATCCCCCTCCCGCCTACAAAAGTGCGCCCCCCTCACGCAAGCGTGCATAGGGAAATGTGAAGGCGGGGGGAGAGAGAGATATCTCCCAAGGAGCGCCATGGACCCGGACTACGAGGGACTCCCCCACACAACTGTGGCAGAGCCTGAAGCCTTAAGGTATTTACCTAGGATTGTCTTCACTTACCTTATCCTTGTCGCAGGATACTGCTGAGCACAGACAGACCCAATCTTCACCCATCACGGCGGGTTAAGTCAACAGACCTTCAGGGACCGGGATCCTAGACAGGGTTTCCACTCCCCTGGACCTGTACCGCATCCTGCCAGAAAATCTTTGGTATGTGGTTATAACAAAAGTACTGAAACCCAGGATCCAGCCCTCCGAAGAGAGGCATTACAGGCAAAAACCTTGTGCTTCGAATACGAGGCCCCAGGTACCATCCACTTTGGCCCAAGGCACTTTGGATGGATCTGGTCTTTATGGAGGCTATTTAAATCCTGCATGGATCCCTCCAGTGGAGCTCCTCAGAGCACATCTTTACTTGTGACCAACACCTTAGACACTGGTAAAAAAAAATTAGGTGCTCCCAGTATGGGAGGGCTTAAATTGGGAGGAAACTTCCTGTCTAATTGATTATACCAGTGTCCAGCACCTGAAGGTGGAATATGCTTAAAAGTAAGTAATTACTAGACTCTGTGTCCCGTTATGTACGATAAAGAAAAAATATTTACAAAAATGTGAGGGGTGTACTCAATTTTGTGAGATACTGTGTGTATATATTATATATATATATATATATACACATACACACACAGTTGTGCTCAAAAGTTTGCATACCATAGGTGTGCGTAGCCTATTGCATTAGGGTGTGCACCCCAAAGCCCAAACACACACTACCGATCACTCACAATATTCATTCAGAAAGGGAAGGGGCCGGTAAATTACATATTTACTGGCCCCTTCCCCACTCATAAAACATCCCAGGAGCAACAGCCGATAGGAAAGGAAGGAAGCTGGCAGTGCTGCAGGGGGAAAGATGCGAGCCAGGGAAGTAGGGGGAATGTGTGCTGCTCAGGGTGATTAGGGTGTGCCTTAGCACACCAGGCACACCCTGTGCGCACGCCTATGTTGCATACCATGGCAGAAATTGTGAAATTTTGTCATTAATATTTATTATAACATATGTAGTGGGGGGGCCTGTGAAACAAACTAAAATGACAGGAAAAGTAATTGATAGGATATATGTTCCTCCACGGATTCTTAGAGTTAAAATCTAAGATAATACCAGCAAAGACTTCAGGGTAAAGAAGGATAGTTCTGATGGCAAGATGCCATTTTTCTTCTGTTTAGAAATATCCTGTGCATTAAACATGGTGTTTTCCTAAAGAGACTGTGAGTTTGTCCCTGCATTGAGTCTGATCCCCCTACTCATCATTTTTTGGATCCTTTTTAAATCATAATAATAGAGAAATGGCCCTGATAAAAAGTTTACATACCCGGGAATGTTTGGCCTTGGTACAGACACAGAAGGTGGCACACACACAGGTTAAAATTGCAATTAAAGGTTAATTTCCCACATTTGTGGCTTTTTAGCGCACCCGTGCCACTTTACCGACGTATATCGACATGAGCCGGTCGGCAAGTGGTTAAATGAAAGACAGGCTTTTTTTGCATGATCAGTCATATTTTCAATATTAATGCCAAAATTTCTAAATTTCTGCCAGGGTATGCAAACTTTTGAGCATGACTGTATACCCATAATGGTACATGGACAAGGCTAAAGAAGGACGTAACAAAAAAAAAAATTCTCCATCTAGTGGACATATTAGATAATGACTTGCAAATAAAATCCTTCCTAAACAAATTGTAAGGGAGACATGTATACAAATCAATCAATATATCAATACTAATTACACATATTAAAATGAATCATAATACGATTAATCGAGATGTACGAAAAAGTATATTTGGCAAAAAGATTAAGTCAATACTACCCCTTTAATTAATAAAAAAAAAAGTAAATGTTTTATTAAGAACAAAAAAAAATGGACTTGCTTCAACTATTAATAAAACAGTTTATTCACGTCCCACTCGACATTCAGTCCGCATGGGACATAAGATTTCAGGTCATAAATACAGCGAGTCTCCATTCGGGAAATTTGCCGTCCAATGTGGAGTGAATTTGTCAATGGCAAGAAATGTAGTGACAGGATTTTTAGTATGACACTGCAGATAGTGTTTCGAGACACTGTGCCCTGGAAATCCCTTCTTAATATTTGCTATATGCTCCTCACACTCATAGCCCTAATTGTGCGGCCCACATACTGTAGGCCACATGGACAAATAAGCAGGTACAGTAAACAACAATAAGCGATAAACAGGTGATAAATGTCCTAATATTATAAGATTTGTATCTAACTAATGAACTAAATTTACACACCAATCTCTCCTGTATCTTGTTTAGGCCACAAACCGCACAACCTGCAGCATGGAAAATAGCCATTCAAGTCCTGGAAAAAAATTGTTCTATTAGGAGTCTTAATGGTACTCCCCCATGAAAAGTAACTTGAGGGAAATCTGGGATCGAGAATCCAAGTAGTCAATCATTCTTCAACACTTTCCAATGTCTCGACATTTGTACGTCTTGACAAAGGAAACATTTTAATCCCTGATGGCATTTTTTATATTAGAAGCACCTCGCAAGATGGTATCTCTATATAAGCTGCCTACATTTAATATGAGTTTGTCCAACTCCTCTTCCTTATACCCCTTATCAACAAATCTGGTTTCAAGTGTAATAACCTGTCCAATATAATCATCCTTGATGGTACAATTCTGCCTCAAATTAATAAACTGGCTTTTGGGGACTGACCATCTCCTATGGTCTGTGCCCTCTGCTCTCTCTCTTGGTTCTCCGCCCCTTTTTATTTTTTGGGACCCTTTGTGGAATTGTCATACTGATTAATCTAAATAAAGAATAGAAATAAATAAAAATTGACCGCAACATCAGGATCTGCTACAAAACCATGTATTGCACACACATTTGGGAGTATCAAGCATTTGAGCGGTAATGTATTCCATTGGCTAGAACATAAAATGAATTTGCCCACTGGAGTGCATTTACGCTCAAATTCTCCTAAATGCACCTAGCGTTTACATGCACTTAGGAGCATCAAGTGTTCTGTCTGCTCAAAGCTCCTCTCCTGATCATGCTGTTGATGTTTTTTTCAGCCTGTAAATGCTCCTCTTTCAAAAACCTGTAAATGCCAATGTGTGCATTGCGTGTTACATTAAAACTGCAGTGCTTATTACATATACAGTATTTAATTAAAAGGCATGGTCAGGATTTTGATAAAATCCTATTCACACATACAGTAAATGTAAACTAACTGAGCCACATTTAGAGCTCCATTTATAAAGCAGCAACATGGCCTTACTAATATGTAAAAATAAATGTAAAAAAACAGACAAGAGAGCGCTATCACCTGACCTGTCAAAACCAGGTGTTCAATCTATCTGCCAATCAGGGAGCACTCTCTGCCTCATTAACTAGAAAAAACCCTGTGAAGTACTGTAGACTCCTCACCACGGACCTCATGGGCTTCAGGGAGAAGTAATTTTGCAAGTGTAATATTTACTTACCACTATGACTCTTACAGTGGCTTGAAAAAGTATTCATACCACTTGAAATTTTCCACATTTGCTCATGATACAACCAAAATCTTTTGGATTTAGGTCTGGACTTTGACAGGGCCATTCTAACACATAAATATGCTTTGATCTAAACCATGCCATTGTAGCTCTGGATGTATGTTTATGTCCGTTGTTCTGCTGGAAGGTGAACCTCCACCTCAAGTCTTTTGCAGACCTAACAGCCTTTCTTCTAAGATTGCCCTGTACTTGGCTCCATCCATCTTCCCATCAACTCTAATCAGCTTCCCTGCCCCTGCTAAAGAAAATCATCCCCACAACACGTGTGTGTGTCCATGGTGATGTGCAGTGTTAGTTTTCTGCCACACATATAGGTAGATTCAGGTAGATAGGATTAAACTTGCGGCGGCGTAGCTTAGCCTTTTTAGGCTACGCCGCCGTAAATTAGCTAGGCTAGTAATGATTCTAAATCAACTTACCTGCTAATCTACGGCGGCGTAGCCTAAAACGAGCGGGCGTAAGGGGGCCTAATTCAAATTGGTTGGAGGGGGGCGTGTTGTATGGAAATGAGGCTTGACCTCACGTTTTTTGACGTTTTCGGCTACTGCGCATGCGCCGGGCGCCTACATTTCCCAGTGCGCATTGCGGATAAGTACGCCGTACGGGCCTATTGATTTCGACGTGGACGTAAACGACGTAACTCCCGATTCGCGGCCGACTTACGCAAACGACGTAACAAATTCGAACCTCGCGGCGGGAACGGCGGACATACTTTAACATTGTTATTCCACCTCATAGGTGGAATAACTTTAGGCTGCCTAAGGCCTTACGGAAACAACGTGATGCGACTGCGGCGGGCTGGCGTACGTTCGGGAATCGGCGTACAAGCTCATTTACATAATCTACGCCGGCCGCAATGGAAGCGCCACCTAGCGGCCATCCGAAAAATTGCAAGCTAGGATAGAACGGCGCAAGCCGTCCTATCTTAGCTTTGTTTAAGCGTATGTCTGTTTGAGCATACGCTTAAACATACGGCAGCGTAGATTCGGAGTTAGGTCGGCTTATCTACTGATAAGCCGGCCTAACTCTTTGTGAATCTACCTAATAGAGTTTAGCTTTTAGGCCAAAAAGTTACATTTTCATCTGATCAGAATACCTTCTTCCACATGATTGCTGTGTCCCCCACATGGCTTCTCACAAACTGGACTGCTTATGGCTTTCTTTCAAAAATGGCCTTCTTCCATAAAGGTCATATTTGTGTGGTGCATGACTAATAGTTGTCCTGTGGACATATTCTCCCACCTGAGCTGTGGATCTCTGCAGCTCCTCCAGGGTTACCAAAGGCCTCTTGCCTGCTTCTCTGATTAATGCTCTCCTTGCCCGGCCTGTCAGTTTAGGTGGACTGCCATGTCTTGGGAGGTTTGCAGTTGTGCCATACTCTTTCTATTTTCGGATGATGCTCTGTGCTCAGTGCTCTGTGAGATGTTCAAAGCTTGGGATATTTTTTGATAACCTAACCCTGCTTTAAACTTCTCCACAACTTTATTCCTGACCTGTCCGGCATGTTCCTTGGCCTTCATGATGCTGTTTGTTCACTAAGATTCTCTACCAAACCCATGAGGGCTTTACAGAACAGCTGTATTCTTACTGAGATTAAATTACACACAGGTGGACTCTATTTACTAGTTAGGTGATTTTTTAAGGCAATTGGTTCCACTAGATTGGTTAGGGGTATCAGAGTAAAGGGGACTGAATACAAATGCACGCCACACTTTTCAGATTTTTATTTGTAAAAATTTTGAAAACCATTTATCATTTTCCTTCCACTTCACCATTATGTGCCACTTTGTGTTGGTCTATCACATAAAATCCCAATAAAATACATTTACGTTTTGGTTTTAACGTGACAAAATGTGGAACATTTCAAGGGGTATGAATACTTTTTTAAGGCACTGTAGGCTGAGTTCACACATGTGCAATGCCAGACATCACATGTGATTTGAATCGCATTGCTGTGCACATTACATGCAATGTCTGTGCGATTCAAATTCAGCCATACAGTATGTATGGCTGAAATCACATTGTATTTGCACAAAAATGGGGCAGCACCCTTTTTTGGTCCGAACTGGAATCGGGTCACATGAGTTTTCACACCCATGAGATCCGATTCCACAGTTCACACTGTGTTCTGAGAAACGATTTGGGAGTGTCATTAACTTTCTATTGACACCCTCAGCAGGTTCACAGAGAGCAGTGTGAACTGCCTGCAAGTTAGATGCGATGCAGGAACTTACATAGGAATCGCGCTGGTTCAAGCTTTGCATATGTGAATCAAGACTTACGTTTGTTGTTGGGGGCGTGTCCGGATGTGAGCAAGGGAAGACGTGTGCTGTGAGAGCTCCACAGTGATCCGCTCTAACCATCCGTTTATTGGAGCTTTGCTGCCCGATTTTTCACCACAGCTGCCCGGATACTGGTGGGGGAACCTCCGGACATGCGAAAGGGGGCGGCGAAATCCGGAATCCAGACCCCAAAGTGCCAGCGCCAGACCCGCTCTGCACGAGGCTCAGACGCGGGCCTGCACGCCGCCGCCATCTTGCCTAATCCTCCCTCCTCGAGGAGTGCACGGAGGCTAGCTAAGGAGATGGCACACGTTGAGGGGAACGCACAGGACATCAGTGCAGGTGAAACACAGCCAGTCCCTCCGGCTCAGGATGCAGCCCAAGAGGCAATCACGCGCCCGATCCTGGAGGCCATAACTGCCAGCAAGGCCGCGGTCATGGTAAGCATAGACCACCTCACTACAGAAATTACCCTGATAAGGCATGATCTGGACAAGATTAGGGGGAGGATGACTGAGGCAGAGGAGAGGATCTCCAGTGTGGAGGATGAGACTCATATACAGGGCAACCAATTGTCTGAATTGCAAGAGGTGGTGAGACTGTTACAAGACCGCGCTAATGATGCTGAAGACAGACAAAGGAGGAATAATGTCCGCGTGGTGGGGCTACCGGAGGGGGCAGAGGGCTCACAGGCCACCACTTTTGCTGAGGACTTCTTTATTAAGCTGCTTGCTTTGGGGGAGAGCCCCCCGACATATGTGGTGGAACGGGCCCACAGAGTACCCATGGGCAGGAGGCCTCCAGGTGAATATCCGCGTCCCTTCCTAGTAAAATTCCTGAACTACAGGGATAGGGACATGATATTGTCGGCATCCAGGAGGGCCCAAGAGCTGAAGTATGAGAATGCCAAAATAATGCTCTTTCCAGACTTCTCGGCGGAAACACAGAGAAGAAGAAGATCTTTCAATGATGTCAAGAGGAGGCTGCGTGACAAGAATGTACAGTACAGCATGCTTTACCCCAGCAAATTGCGAGTTCAACATCAAGGCAATGTAAAAAATTTTGACAACCCAAGAGATGCCTGCGACTGGTTGGATAGGAATCCCTGAATTGCCTTCACCGCAAGCTGAGTATTGAGTTTTGATGTCCTATAGTTTTTTTTTTTCTTTCTCCTCCTTTGTTTTATTATTATTGAGTGGAACTCCGCTTTTTGCCATTTTATTTGATTTTCAATCTACTGACGTTGTAGGCAACGGTGCTTTTAGGAAGCACCTTGACTAATGAGGTGAAGGCAATAGATCTGTGTATTTTGCCTTCCTTTAAAAGTATCTTACATGAGGTTTTTTCTTCTTTTTTCCAGTTGCCTATCAATATAGGCCCCATGGTCATATCTTTTTTATTTGAATTTTGCGCTGTACTTTACCTATTGCCCCCAGCTTTGAGACAGGCCTGTCAGGGCGTCTCATCATTTTGTTTTATTAAGCTGTGCTCTCTCATACACTATTCAAAGCTGCATATTCATTCTGGTCATACTAGTTATGAAACCACTAGATGGCGGTGGTGCGCTGTCCTTCTTATATTTTTCTTCAGGCCATCTCTGTATAGCTCCAATTTGAAACCTGTTGAAGTGGAGCTCTCTGGAACTCAGGAAGACTTTTAGTACACGGTTGGACAGGAGATCTTTCGGAGCAACTTCCAGAATCATCTAATTTTTGGGTGTTAAAAGGTTTTTGGGTTTTGAAGCCGCATACCAGACAATGGGTGTTTTTGAAGCCTTTTTGCTTCAAGGTTCTAATTTTTTTTTCTCTTTTTTATTTTTTTGTTTCTGGTATAATGGCAGGGGGGGTGGGTTGTTGGGAGGAAAGGGAGGGGGGATGGGTTTCTTTGTACATACCTACTACTCAGTTCCCGTTCCTCGGTTAGCGGGGGCTTCATGTCAGATATTATTGCTGTGTCCTGATTTAGACTTTCGGGTCTGTATGAGATGCACCTGGGAGTTATTTTGTGCTGGGGAATATGGCTAATGTGATTAAGTTTGTGTCTTGGAATGTTCGGGGCTTGAATAGCAAATTTAAAAGGGCCTCAATGTTCCAATACTTAAAAGTAGTTCGGCCGCATGTGGTCCTCTTGCAGGAGACTCACCTGGATGGAAATAGAATTTTGGCCCTACGAAAGCACTGGATTCAAAAGGCTTTCCACGCCACCTACTCCACATTTGCACGGGGCGTGTCTATACTTGTAAGCAAGGCACTCCCTTGTAAGATCCACCAGGTGATAACTGATCCGGGGGGGCGGTATGCGGCAGTAGTAATGGATATAGCCAATCGAAAAATCTTATTGGTAAATGTATATGTGCCACCTCCGTTTAATGTACAAATGTTATATGACTTATATGTGAAACTGACCCCGCATGCTCATTTACCGCTTCTATTGATGGGGATTTTAATGCTACACTTAGCGATCTGGACTCGTCCAACCCAGGGAGGGGAGGTTCGCAGGACTTGTTGTCATGGGTTCTATGGCTGGTTTATCTGAAATATGGAGAGCTAAGCATCCACCACCACGTGCTATTCCCATCTTTCACAGACGCATCGCTCATCGGCTAGAATAGACCTAGCATTTGCCAACCAGGCTATGTTACCTTATGTAGGGGGAGCGGACTACTTGGCAGGAGGGCTCTCAGATCATAACCCACTCTCTATCTCGTGCTCTTCCCGGCGGGTGGGGGGGCAGGAGTTGGAGACTGTCACCGGGATGGTTACAGGAGGAGCAGGTTTCCAATCACCTACTGGAAGCAGTTGACAACTACTGGACACAGAACGTGGACTCGGCTGATCCACTAGTAGTATGGGATGCGTTTAAGGCTGTGATACGGGGGGAATCAATAACTGCCATTAAGAGGGTCAGAGTAGATCAGAATGCGACCATTCAAGAACTTCAGGACAGGGAAAGGGAATGCGCGTCTGTACACGCTACGGACCGGACGGATGTTTCTTATTCTGCCCTGTTGGAGGCGAGACGTAGACTTTCAATGCACTGTAATGATCTTGCACATACGGAGGCTGCACACAGAGCTAATTCACTGTTTTCTGAAGGGGACAAGAATGGGAAGCTTTTGGCTAGGTTGGTGGCGGAGCAAAACCACATAGAACACATATCGGTAGTGAGGGGACGTGATGGAGAACTGGTCGGGGACCCGACGGAAGTTCTAGCGGAGTTCCAGGCATTCTTTTCAACCCTGTATGCTCCGATACCACCGTATGACAAAGAGGCTCTGAATAATTTGCTAGGGGGCCTATCCCTTCCCAAGTTGTCGGAGGACGATAGTATAGCATTAGATGCTAAAATTACGAACAAAGAAGTAGTATCGGCGATATTTGCATTCCCACCTAATAAAGCGCCGGGTCCGGATGGCTTCCCGGCTGACTTTTACAAGGCGTATGTTGACCAATTGGCCCCTAGGTTATCGACGTTATTTGAATGCTGTCTGAAGGAAAAAGTGCTCCCAACCTCCATGCTTGATGCATACATTATCCTTTTACTTAAACCAGGTAAAGATTCCCTAGAATGCTCATCGTATAGACCCATAGCGCTGCTTAACATGGACCTTAAGATTCTGACGAAAGTTTTAGCAAAGAGGCTGGCGCTGGTCATTTCATCCCTGGTGGATGTAGACCAGACAGGTTTTATGCCAGGAAAATCCACTGATACTAACTTGAGAAGGCTTTTTACACATTTACAGCTCCTAATGTAGATTCGGCAGACAGGGTAATAGTCTCTATTGATATAGAGAAGGCCTTTGACTCGGTGGACTGGAACTTTATGCATACAGTTCTTGAGTACATGGGGTTTGGTCAATCTTTCAGACAGTGGATTGCACTTTTGTATAGTACGCCTAGAACAGCCATTCGCATGGGGGGATCCACTTCTGAGTATTTTTCGATTGGGAGGGGTACTAGGCAGGGGTGCCCCTTGTCACCATTCTTATTTGCCCTTATGATGGAGCCCCTTGCAGTGGCGCTGAGGGCGTCGGAGGGAGTAAAAGCAATTCGGGTGGGTAGTATAAATGAAGGGCTGGCGTTATACGCAGACGACCTTCTGTTGTTTCTCAGAGATCCGGGGGAGTCGTTGGTCACTGCTCTGGGTATCATGAACACCTTTACTACGTACTCAGGGTTGAAAGTGAACTGGGGCAAATCGTCCATTTTACCCTTAGATAAGGGGGCTAGTGAAAAAGCGGATCCCAACTTACCACTAAAGTGGGTTACACAGATAACTTACCTGGGTGTGAAGGTAACAGCGAATGCGTTGGATTACATGTCTCTTAACCTGCTCCCCCTTTTGACATTCTTTAAGCAGAAAGCATTGACTTGGCAAAAACTCCCTCTATCTCTGATTGGCAAGGTTAATCTTCTAAAGATGAAGATTCTCCCAGTCATTCTATATTTTCTGAGGAATGCTCCGGTATGGATACCGAAGTCCTTCTTCAAGAAATTGGACAGCATCACGACCACATTTCTCTGGGCACCAAAATCACCTAGGCTGGGTTTGAAGGTTCTACAGGAACCATGGGGACAGGGAGGGCTGGCAGTGCCTGATTGGCGCAAATACTATTTGGCGGGGCAACTAGTTTTCATACATAGATGGTTAAGTTCAGATGCGGGAGATTCAGCTACTATACTGGAGGCAGCCCATTTAGGCTCTTATGAGACCCTTCGGTTAGCAATACACCGAGGTACAGGAAAGGACCTCCCGCTGACAGAATCTATGAAGGCCACAGTTAGGGCATGGGTGGAGGTGGAAAAATTGGCCTGTCCCAGCTACACAGGGGTCTCACCTTCGACTCCCCTGTGGATGAACCCGAAGCTCCAACAATTCTATAAATTTGACGATGCTGTAGGTTGGGCGAGCAAGGGGATCAAACTACTTAAGGACATTACGCGCGATGGGGTACTTTTAACGTTTGACCAGTTAAAGGTCAAACATGACCTTCCTAACACACAATTCTTCCGGTATTTGAGACTGAGACACGCATTCCAGACACAGTTTGAAACACAGACGGTTGCATCCTTTCCTTCAAGATTAGAAGACCTCCTAATGACTGAAGATTTGCCCAAAACTCTATCAGTGACATACAAAGAATTGTTTAAAATTAGTCCTAAGGCCTTGGTAAAATGCAGAGAGCGATGGGCAAATGAGGTCCCTGGTATACAAGGGGAGGAGTGGGATGACATGTGGGATCGTCCGTTCAAATATCTGGTGGCGGCTCGAGACAGACTCATTCAGTTCAAATTTCTGCACAGAAGCTACTACACTCCAGCCAGGCTGGCAGTGATTTATCCGTCGGTGCCACCTGAATGTTGGAGGTGCACTTTTTCGCCAGCAGACACACACCACGTGTTTTGGGATTGCCCACAGATTCGGCAGTTCTGGACAGGGGTCACGTCCTGCATAGAGGGAGTGCTGGGGGTACCCATACCTAGAGAAATCAGTGTTTGTCTGTTGGGCTTGGTGGAGGAGGTGGTCCCATCTAGGGCGCATAGAACGTTACTTAGCATACTCCTATTTTACGGGAAAAAAGCTATTTTGCTCAAATGGAAGAGTCCCGGGGGCCACCAGAGATAGCATTTGGAAAGGGCTGGTGAATGCTATGCTCCCATATTACAAGGCAACATACCTGTCTCGGGGCTGTGTGGGTAAATTTGAAAAGGTATGGAGGGCCTGGTACGAATCTGATCAGACGGTTGGATAGTGTGAATAGGTAAATAAAGTCTGAATTCTGCATACATTTCTATACCTGCAATTGACTGACTTCCGGTGCATCGGGAATATGAATGGGGATGAACTCTCAGCAAGGTGTGCATCTCTTTTTCTTGCAGAGGAGCCCTGCGCTGATGTGTCGCAGGGGGAGGGAACTGAGTAGTAGGGGGGAGGGAGGGAGGGAGTTTCAATTGGGTTTTGCCATCTGTGATGGCCTTGTAGTATGCACATGGTCATGTTGACCAACGGTTTACTTGGTGTTTTACCAAGAAATGTATGTTTTGTTATGTCAACAAAAACTTTCAATAAAAAGAAATTTTCAAAAAAAAGACTTACGTTTGTTGAGGTGCTGTGTATCATAAACCACTGCTGTTTTTTCTTAATAAAATACTTGTTTAAACCTTAATCCCCATCTGTTGCATCTTAGGCCCCATACACACGATAGAATCCATCCGCAGATAAATCCCAGCAAATGGGTTTCTGCGGATAGATCCTATGGTGTGTACACGCCAGCGGATCTGTTTCCGCGGAGAAATCTCCTCTGGGATGGATTCCAGCAGATCGGATATTTGCTGACATGCACAACAAATCCATCTGCTGGAATCCATTCCAACGGATGGATCCGCTCGTCTGTACAGACTTACCGGATCCATCCGTCCAAAGGGATTCCCCGCACGCGTCGTAATGATTTGACGCATGCGTGAAATTCCTTATATGACAGCGTCGCGCCCGTCGCCGCGTCATAATAGCGGCGACGGCGCGACACGTCATCGCCAGAGGATTTCAGCGCGGATTTCAATGCGATGGTGTGTACACGCCATCGCATAGAAATCTTCTGAAATCCTCGAGAGGATTTATCCGCGGATACGGTCCGCTGGACCGTATCTGCGGATAAATCCTCTCGTGTGTATGGGGCCTTAGTGTTACTGATCTACTGCAGTTTTTTTGTGACATCTTCATGTGTACTTGCAAGTTCCCAGTGATGGCTGCATATCATTTTCCTGACAGGAACACAATCAGGAGACAAAGACAGATAGCTAGATTCAGAGAGACTTAGGCTGGTGTATCAGTAGATACGCCAGCCTAAGTCTGAATTTGCATCGGCGCTAATTTAAGCGTATTCTGGTAACCAGATACGCTTAAATTAGGCTCAGATACGAGCGGCGTAAGTGTCTTACACCGTTGTATCCTAAAGTGTAATTTTTAGGGCTGACCGCTAGGTGGCGCTTCCATTGCGGTCAGCGTAGAATATGTAAATGAGTAGATACGCCTATTCACGAAAGTACGCCCGGCCGACGCAGTACAGATACGCCGTTTACGTAACGCATTATCAGGCCTAAAGTTATTCCATCAAATAGCTGGAATAGTAATGTTAAGTATGGCCGCCGTTCCCGCGTCGAAATTTGAAAATTGTACGTCGTTTGCGTAAGTCATCCGTGAATAGGGTTTTACGTCATTTACGTCCACGTCGAAATCAATAGGACCGTGCGGCGTACTTTGCCGCAATGCACACTGGGATATGTAGGCGGACGGCGCATGAGCCGTTTGTAAAATACGTTAATCACGTCAGGTCAAGCCCCATTAACATAAAACATGCCGCCTCAGCCTATTTTGAATTAAGCGCCCTTACGCCCGCTCCCTTTAGGCTACGCCGCCGTAACTTAGCAGGCAAGTACTTTGTGAATCATGTACTTGCCTCGCTAACTTACGGCAGCGTAGTGTAAACACGATACGCTACTCCGCCGCAAAGTTAGGACGCCCTTTCTGAATCTACCCCAGAGATTTCACCCTATAACCAGAAGTGCCTAAACAAGGACCTTAAACTTATTTTTTTTATAAAATGTGCATATTTTAAAATATTGAAAATGGCCTTTGAAACTACATTAACATGTTAAAATTTACTTCAGTAAGATTACATATACCTAAATAGTTAATTTATTAATCATAAAAATCCAGCCTGCTAGTGAGAGTAACTAGGAATTCACTGAGGCATGAAAGCCTGCCTCACTATACACAGCTGCTACCTTCCTGAGGAGCTGTTCATTGTGCTGAAGCAAAGCACTATTACAGCTCACGGCTTAAAACCCTCAGTAAACAGACAGCTGCATGCTATGCAGTAAATATACAAGTGGCTGAGGAAAAATATATTAATATTAATTTTATAACCAAGAACCCATGTACATTGAGAAATGGTAGTATATACAGATAGCTAGCAATTAGGCACGGCTTAAAATTACAGTGGTTATGAATAAAGCACATAGAGGAGGGAGCATGTGGTTTACTTACAGTCTTTAGGTAAATCCAGTGCATGGATGTTGAATGCACACAGGAAGATGGGAAAAAACCCAAGCACACATGCTCTGGGTGAAAGGGACATGTCGGAAAATCGGCGTCTTGCCAGACGGAGGAAGACACAAGAAGAGAATCCACCTTTTAAGGAGGAGAAAAAAAGATCACCATGAGTGGCACAATCACAGCAGTTTCAAACCCTCCTTTTCATTGCAACCTTGACTCTTTTGACAGGAGATACTGACTACTATACTTTTTACTATAAACAAACTCTTTTTTTATAGTAAAAGCTAGGCTGAAATTTGCATATCAGTGTCACAGACAATTTAACCACTTCCCTACCGGGCCAATTCTGGCACTTCGCTCCTTCATGTAAAAATCCCATTTTTTTTGCTAGAAAATTATTCAGAACCCTCAAACATTATATTTTTTTAACAGACACCCTGGGGAATAAATTGGAGCTCAATGCTATTTTTCCTGGCACTGTATGTGCGCAATCATTTTTCAAACGCCATTTTTTTGGGAATAAAAACATAACAAAACAGTAAAGTTAGCCCAATTTTTTTTTGTATAATGTGAAAGATGATGTTACGCCGAGTAAATAGATATCTAACTTGTCACGCTTTAAAAATGCACACACACATGGAATGGTGCCAAACTTCGGTACTTAAAAATCTCCATATGCAAAGCTTTAATTTTCTTTTACAGGTTACCAGTTTATAGTTACAGAGGAGGTCTAGTGCTAGAATTGTTGCATGCGCTCTATCGCATGCGGCGATACCTCACATGTATGGTTTGAACACTGATTACATATGTGGGCTGGACTTACGTGTGTTCGCTTCTGAGCGCAAGCTACCGGGGACAGGGGCATTTACATTTATTTAATTTTTTTTACACTTTATTTTACTTTTTTTTTTTATCACTTTTATTCTTATTACAAGGAATGTAAACATGCCTTGTAATAGGAATTGTTAGTGACAGGCCCTGTTTATGGAGAGATGCAGGATCAAAAAGAACCCACATCTCTCCTGCAGGCTGGAAAGCATGAGATTGGGAAAAAAAATTCACAGATCTCATGCTGACAGCCGCAATTGCGACTTTGTTTACTTCTGGGTACCCGGGCGTGATGTCATAATATCGCGCCCGGGCCTCCGACGGTCATAGAGATGACTGGTGATCATCCGGTCACCGGAAATCTCTATGGTCCTCATCCGACCGGTTCGTTCTCCGGGCCCCCGATGGCACAGGAGAGCCCAGAGAAGCAATGGATGGCGGCGGGGATGTCCCCTCCAGCCGCCTATAAGAATGATCAAGCGACGAAACTGTCGCTTTGATCGTTCCTATGGTGCACAGAATCGCCGGCAGAAGAGAACGATATCTGAATGATGCCAGTAGCTGCAGGCATCATTCAGATATCTAAAACCAAGTCCCCTATCTAATATAGGGAATCAAATCCATATAGGGAATCAAATCCAAAGCATTCCCCATATATAATTCCAGTGACGGTATATACAACTGACTAGCTAGGATATACCTCCCTAAAGAAAGGAGACAAATAAAGCAGCATGCACACCCACCCTCCCCCAAAATACAAACACCCCCAAATACACCCAAGCAATGACCGAGCCACTATCTTAATAAGATATCATTAAATGTTCCTACATAGGGCAGTGTATCCCTGATCCCAGATGTATTACACTGTCCATAGGTGGAACCCATGAGCTGGAGTGAGCACATGAATACAACGGGCCAAATTCTCAAAAAGCTGTGCAAATTTAGTATTACCTAACTTATGTCATTTAAGTTACGGCGCCCTAAGTTGGTGTCGTAAGTGCCGTATCCACAGCGCATTTGCGCACAAAATTGCGCCATCCTTAACCTAAATTCCGAGGCGTAAGGCGTGGTCATGGAAAGTGGGAATGAAGTGGGCGTGCTTCATTGTAATGAGCCGTGACCCCATGCAAATGAAGGGCCGGCTGTACTGTGCATGCGCGCACGAATCTGGACCTCACTGGGCATGTGCAGAACTTTGCTCATCGCAATCAGTGAGATAGGTAAAAGGCCAAGCGTACTTAGTTTGAGGATCGCCCTGTGTCTAAATAGCCCCAGTCAAACACACTTCCCTTGCAAAAGTATTTCCCTGTGTTCCCTTCCTAAAGCAAGTTGCTTCTGCTTTGAACGTTTGTCAGTGTTTGTTGGTAAGATTTGTTTGTGAGAAAAGTTGTTGAGGAGTTGTAGAGTATAGTTGGTGTTTGTTTTTGATAATTTGTTATTTGTTTTGATTTTTTGCCTGTTTGTTTTTGATAAGTGTTTTTTTTTTGGTGTGTGATTGTTTTTTGTTTCCCTTTTTTGCCTGTTTGTTTTTGAATTTATAGTAGCTGTCTGTTTGTGTTTTTTTTTTTTTAGCTGTGTTTTTTTTTCTTTGTTGTGTGTGTATTGTTGATTGTTTTTTGGGTGAGTTTCCTGTTGCTGGGTGGTGTCTGTGATGGCCACCAAGTGCAGGAAGCTAAATTTTTCAGTGGCAGAGAAGCATATTCTTGCTCAGGGCATCATAAATATGGCGCTTTCTCCATGCCCTGAGAGCCACAACACACCCCGGCCAGGAGGAAGGAGATCCTTAAAAAGATCACCGATCGGATCAATGCGGGCGGGGGGGGGGGAGACCAGGACCATCGCTGGAATCCAAAAAAAAATAAACGATTTGAAGAGCGTGTCCCGGAACAAGCTGGCAACGCTGCATGCCCATACCAGGGGCACTGGAGGAGGGGGACCCTGCCCAGTCAGGATGAGTGTGAGGAGGAATGGGCAGTGGCCCAGTGTTTACACCCACAGCAGGTGTATGGGCCTGCCTGGCTTTGACTCTGATGCTCCCTGTGAGGACAGGTAGTGTTTTTATTTTTTCTATCTGGTGATTAGCATGTGGGTGGGGGGAAGGGAAGATGTGCCAAGTGTGTGGATCCACCAACCTGTGATTGTTTTGTGTCCTCCCCAGATGGCCAGGAGGTTGCAGCCCCATCAGCCCAGGAGGTTGCTGGGTCATCAGCCCAGGAGGTGGCAGCCCCATCAGCCCAGGAGGTTGCTGGGTCATCAGCCCAGGAGGTTGCTGGGTCATCAGCCCAGGAGGTGGCAGCCCCATCAGCCCAGGAGGTTGCTGGCCCATCAGGGCAGGCTGCTGCACCACCCCCAAGACAGGCTGATGCTGAGTCCCAAGAAGGGCAGGATTCGCCATGGGAGGGGAGTGCCCACAACTCCCGCTAATTTGGATGTTGAGTGGGAGGAGGATGAGGGGGAGGAAGATGAAAATATTGTTATTGCCCAGCAAATCCTGATGGGCCAAGATAGGACCTTTGAGTCATCCCCTGAGGGTACCCCAGAGGCTCCCAGCAGTCAGGCCACCATCAGGGGTGGCCCCTCCCAACGCCTCCTCCAACATGCAGCAGCCCCCATGGGTCACTCCAACCCCTCCTCCAAGGCCACAAGCCTCAGGGGCAAGTAGGAGGCCGACCCCGGAAACCAGGGGGGGGTTTGAGCGTCTGCCGGTCAGTCTGCTGAGGGACAATGCCCGGCAGACCCGCAGTCTGGGTGAAATTAAAAAAACAATGACCAAGGTGGAGCACAGCCTGGGTTTAATGAGGGATTCACTGGGTGACGTGGCCACCAACTCAGTGGGGGTCATCACCTGTTTGTGGGACCTGAGGAACGCCACAACAGGCGTGGCCCAGGAGGTGACTGCCCTGACCCAGGCTGTGCAGGCCAATACCCGGGCTGTGCAGGCCAATACCCGGGCTGGCCAGGCTAATACGGCTGACATCACTGCCTGTCTGACAAGGATAGCCGTGGCCTTGGAGGGCAGGCCAGCAGGAGGACAGACACCAGGGGAGGCTCCTTCTTCCCCTGCACAGACCCCCCCCGTGAAGATACTCCCTCCCCTGCACAGACCCCCCCCCCGTGAAGATCCCCCAGTTGGCCGTGGCCGTGCCCGTGGTCAGCCCAGAAGGAGCACTCGGCAACATCACTAAGTTGCAGGGGTACTTTTGGTATTTTTTTTCCCTTTTTTTTATTAAACTGATTTGGTTTATGTGTGTGAATGATGTGTGAATGTGGGGGGGGGGGGCATTCCTGATAACATAAGGGTGTCACCCTCAGTTTTGGTGGAGTAGGGATCCCCAGGACCAGGGAGAAGTCATCCCAGGTTCCTGAATGGTGTATGAATGCACAGTGACATAATTGGAGCCATGGCGGGGCGTTACTGCTCCCAAGTACCAAAGGGGGGGGTACTTGGATCTAATCCAATTCGATGTGCATGTGATGTGTCTGTGCTAGGGACCACAGTGGCGTGCATTCATGCATTCTCATTGTGAGGTAAAAAAAGACATTCTCATTGTCATATAAGTAATGTGCATTTTATGTGCAAAGTAAATGTTTAAAGGTCACATAATCTCTGTGAGTTTTTGTTGTCAAACCAAAAAAAAAGATAATTAAGGTCCATTTACTGGGCAAAGATGCCTTCAGCCAGTTGTCTCCTTATTGCCTGGCCCTCAGCAAACTGGGTAGAGGTGGTTGGGAGGGGGGGATTGCCTGGGTGGGGGGTTAGGTCAGGACATATCTCAACATGCAGGCCCCTTCTCAGAGCAAAATTATGGAGGATGCAACATGCCCCAATAATTTGACAGACAAAGTCTGGGGAATACAAGAGTGTACCCCCAGTCTTGTCAAGGCATCTGAATCTGGACTTGAGAAGGCCAAATGTCCGCTCTACTATTGACTGGGTGTGGATGTGCCCCTCGTTGAATTTGCGTTCTCCGGGTGTTTGGGGGTTCCTAAAAGGGGTCATGAGATGGGGTCCCAACGCATATCCAGAGTCACCTGTAAGGGAAAAGACAGGAGGATATTAGTCATGCATGTGCCCCTTGTGATGTCTGCATCATGGGGGGGGCATACCTGACACCAATGTCACTCACCAATCAGCCAGCTGTCTCCATAAACGTTCATCTCCAAGTCTTGGTAGATCTTGGTCTGCCGTAGAATAAAACTGCCGTGGCACGACCCTGGAAACTTGGCACAAACGTGCCAGATGAGGCCATGGGCATCTACAATCATCTGGACGTTGATGGAATGCCACCCTTTTCTGTTTCTGAACAGGTGTTCAGTTTCAATGGGGGGCTGTAGGTGCCACATGCGTGCAATCTATCTCCGCCCGATGGTCCTTGGGAAGCCAGCAATGCTGTAAATAGTCAGGCATGGCTTGCAGACGCTGCCTCCTCCTGGGGGGCTTGAACAAATTGGTTGGTCATGCGCCGCAGTATGGCAGGGACCACCTGATGGACACATCGGCTCATTGTCGACTGCACCATCCCAGCCAGACCTCCAGATGCCGCTGGAATGAGCCTGTAGATAAAAAATGGCTGGTTGCCATAACTTTATATGTAGAGGGTGGCAGGGCATGGAGCGTCTGGTTGGGGTGATAAGATCCTCCATAAGTAGTTGGGTGAGCTCCAGGATGGCTTCCCTATCAAACCTGAAGTTGCCATACACTTCATAATCTGGCATTTGAAACAGATCACGCCGTGGCCGATAAACTCTCTCCTGTGCCCTCATCCTCCTCCTCTGTGCCCTCCTCCTCCTTTGTGCCTGTAAGGTGGCAAGTGCCGTCAGAATCATTGATGTCCCAGGCATTTTTCCAGACAGATCCTTCACAAGTATAGCTCTAGTCACTACCTTCAGCAAACCCTTCCACGGCATGTGTAAAATTAGGGCTGCTTTTATAATGTGGAAATTTGCACAGGGAAACTAACAGGTGCGCACAGGGCGGAAAATACGCCGCACACACTTAATTTTGAGGATCGCCCTAACTCCCTCATTTGCATCTTTGCCTATCAAAAACAGCGGCGAGACCAGGGCTCAAGTCCTGTGGGAACGCGTGGGAACGGAGTTCCTGCACTTTTTTCACAGCAGGAACGCAGTTCCCTTTGCAGGACTAGAGCAGTCGAGAGCAGCCAAGCCACCCGAGCCAATCCTTCACTAAGCGGCGATGCCCAGCTGGAGTCACTGTCAGGGGCAGGCGAACCTTAGTAATCCTTTATGTTACTGGCCGCTTCCTGTATATGGATTCATCGGGTAGTGTGCGGGTATTCCGGCACTTCCTCGATGCTGCAATGTCTCCTGGGAGCTTTTGTCATTGTTCCCAGGAGACATTGCGGAGGTCTGCCGCGAATTATCACGGGATTTAGAAACTTGCTTTAAGTTCTTTCTAAATCCCGCGATAACTCGCGGCAGACCTCCGCAATGTCTTCTGGGAACAATGACAAAAGCTCCCAGGAGACAATGCGGCATCGAGGAAGTGACGGAATACTCCCACACTACCCGATGAATCCATATACAGGAAGCGGACAGTAACATAAAGGATTACTAGGGTTCAGTGGATAGAAAAAAAAAAACATGCGGTTTAGTAATTATGCATATGAGCGTATCATTTATTTATTTTTTGGTGGGGGAGAGGATCTTGGGTGGGAGTTCCCACACTTTTTTCCCCAGGACTTGACCCCTGGGCGAGACTAGCGTAATTTGCGCCCGGGGATGCGCAGGTGTAACTATTTTAGGTAGGACGGAAAATCCGGAAATCTAGGCTTAACTCGTTTTGAAGATCGGGCGCAAAGATACGCGCCGTGTAAATTTAGAAAACTTTAGTTAAGTCCGCGTATCTCTTTTGAGAATTTGGCCCAACATTTCTGGAAATATATATCAGCCATCAATTTCAAGCAGTAGGAGAAAAAGTGGGAGGTCAGTCACAACTCCAAGAATTGTGAAAAATAGTGAGGTGTCTGTTTAAACCATGAATGGTCACCATTAGTAATGTAAATATAGTCTCAATCAATTCTCTATATAAAAGATGTTGTTAATGGATATGGAGCGTATCAAACACTGTGAAAATAGTCTTTCCATATAGAACACTCAGCGATACATCCAAAACTTGAACTCACCTGTATAATACCTGCAATTAGGCAAGCAAAGTAATTATTATGGCCGTATTGATTGGTATACCACTACGTGTGGGTATTAACCACCCTTTACACCTAGCAGCTTCATTCATAGAAGCCATACCCCAGCTTCTATGAATGAAACAGGATCTTTGAATGGGAAGGCAGATCTATCACCTGCCCATCCTCCATTCACAGGATGCTTTCCATTCACAGAAGCTTTTATAAATGGAGGAGCTGGACAGAAAGGATGGACACAAGGCACACACCCCACCTTATGACTGTTACGTCTCTTGCGCTGACTTTTTTGTTCATGATTTTGGTTGCACTTAGGTTTTAAACAAAAAATAGCAATGGCCCTTAAATTATTGGCAGTTATTTTTTTTCTTCAATTCATTGTATTACTAGGATGTCCACCTTGCCAACACATTTATTTCAAACCACAAGCTGATTATTTACAGGTAAATCTGTCATATTGTAATATTTTATTGATGGGAGGATAAGGGCAGATTAAAGCATGGCTAGTGTATTCAATATACCGTATAGTTGTTTGTAAGTGAAATTGGTGATATCTCTACACTGACAAAATTATCCAGTTTATTTTTATTATTGTTTTGATTTTCCGATATCGTGACACCAAAGACTATGCTGGCACTATATACTGTATATATTGGCTTATAACTTGAACTTTCCCCCCCTTAAAATCAGGGGGGAATCGTGTGTGTGTGTGTTATATGCCAAACTGCTGCCTCAGAGGGAAGGCGGGAACGAGCGCCGCTGAAATAGAGCCGAATCTCCTGTGTACTCGGCTCCCCTCGCAGTCACGCCCAGCCCCGCCTCCTAGCATTGACGTCCCGCCAAAGGGCGGGACTGCGAGCCGAGCAGAGTACACAGGAGATCCGGCTCTGTATATTTCAACAATAACAAGGCTGCAGATGCGCACTGATCAAGCTGCAAAGAGGAACAAGACTGCAGATGGGCACTGATCAGGCTTCAAAGAGGGGTAAGACTGCAGATAGGCACTGATCCTGCTGCAATGATGGGCAAGGCTGCAGATGGGCACTGATCAGGCTGAAAAGAGGGGCAAGACTGCAGATAGGCACTGATCCTGCTGCAATGATTGGCAAGGCTGCAGATGGGCACTGATTATGCTGCAAAATGGGCAATGCTGCAGATGGGCACTGATCAGCCTGCAATAATGGGCAATGGCAAGGCTGCAGATGGGCACTGACCCTTATTTTGCTTCAACATTTTTGATATAATATGTATGTTTTTTTCCCTGAAACGTCCCTCTTAAATTAAGGTGCGTGGTTTACGCTGATAAATACAGTAAATATTTTTTATCCCTCCAATAGTGATCACTCTCACATAGCTGTGTTGTCATTTTACATAGTTAGTAAGGTTGAATAAAGTCAACAGTCCATCCAGTTCAACCTGTGTTTGTGTGTGTGTGCGCGTGTAGAAAATCATTTCTCATATGCCTGTATATTCTTTTCGCTAAGATGCACGTCTTTTAAAATTAACCATACTTTCTGCCGACACCACCGATTGTGTAAGAGAGTTCCACATCCTTATCACCCAGACAGTGAAAAACCCCTTACAAAGCTTAAAGGGTAAACCGCTGGGACTGCAATGATTCATACTTACGCTGGGATCACCTTTGAGATATTTGTATATTGCTATCATATCTCCTCTTAAAGGGTCACTAAAGGAAAACATTTTTTTTGCTGAAATGACTGTTTATTGGGTATAGAGACATAAAAGTTAACTGATTCCTTTTAAAAATGATTAAAAATTGAATTTAATCTATCATATAATGTGCCTCTAGTTCACTTTCGGTTTTAAAAGGTACATACATGAAGTTCCGGGTGAGAGGTGAGTCGGGAAGACTCACAGAACAAAAACAAACAAATTCAGGGCAGTGTTTTGTTTTTAAAATGAATCTGATTGGTTCTGAGGAGTTTTAGACACACAGTTATGACAGCTTAAACCACAGTGAAAATCTCCCAGTATGATGGTTATAAGGAAACAGGCAACCAGGAAGTGTGGAGATCACAGCAGAATTACAGCTACTTCAAAGCAAAAACAAACAATGAGGACATGAAACCAGTACTGCAGTAAGGTAAAGGAAGCTATTTAGCTAAAAAAAAAAATTCCTTTAGTGACCCTTTAAGTGTCTATTCTCCAGGGAGAATACATTTGGGTTTGTAATCGTTCCTCATAATGGAGGTCCTCCAGTCCCCATATTAATATAGTTGCCCTTCTCTGGACTCTCTCCAGTTCCAGCACATACTTTCTGAGGATTGGTGACCATAACTGGAGGGAATACTCCAGATGCGGCCGAACCAGAGTTTTATAAATTGGCAAGATTACGGAGTAAATTCCCTTTTTAACCACTTACAGACCGGAAGATTTGCCTGCTTAACCACTTAAAGGGTCACTAAAGGATTTTTTTTTTTAGCTAAATAGCTTCCTTTACCTTACTGCAGTCCTGGTTTCATGTCCTCGTTGTCCGTTTTTGCTTTGATGTTGCTGTAAATCCTCTCTGTTCTGGACACTTCCTGGTTGTCTGTTTCCTGATCACCACAGTACTGGGAGATTTCTCACTGTGGTGACTAATCAAGGAGGTGTGTCTAAAACCCCTCGTTTTGAAAAACCTTCCCTGTCCTCTATTGGCTCTCTGCCTCTGTACATCAGAGAACCAGGAAACAACAGCAAAAACGAAACTAAACTGTAGGTACATTATATGATTGTTTTTTATCTATTTTTAATCATTTTTAAAAGGAATCAGTTAACTATTATGTCTCTATACCCTGTAAACAGTCATTTCAGCAAAAACATTTTTTTCCTTTGGTGACCCTTTAAGGACCTTGCCTGTTTTTCAGACTTGGTGTTTACAAGATTAAAACAGTTTTTTTGCTAGAAAATTACTTAGAAACCCCAAACATTATATATATTTTTTCTAACACCCTAGAGAATAAAATGGCGGTCATTGCAATACTTTTTGTCACACCGTATTTGCGCAGCGGTCTTACAAGCGCACTTTAAAAAAAAAAAAATTTGAATTAAAAAATAAGACAACAGTAAAGTTAGCCCAATTTTTTTTTTAGATTGTGAAAGATAATGTTACGACGAGTAAAATGATACCCAACATGTCACGCTTCAAAATAGCGCCCGCTTGTTGAATGGCGTCAAACTTTTACCCTTAAAAAATTCTATAGGTTGCATCTTTTGATGGAGGAGGAGGAGGTCTAGTGCTAGAATTATTGCTCTCGCTCTAACGATCGCGGTGATACCTCACTTGTGTGATTTAACCTCCCTGGCGGTATGATTCTTTCAGAAAAAAGATGCTGAAAGCGGTACCATTATTTGCAAGGAAATTTGGTGTTTTATATTGTAGGTCTGTAATTTTGAGGAATAACTCACTTAAATCTGACCAAACAAGAGACTAGTAGGCATCCCGGGTATGACATTTTTTTTTAAAACAAAATGATAAATTATAATATAATAAATAATTATAAATAATTATAATAAGTAATAATATAATTATAATAAAAAATATTCAATAATGTAATCAACTCAAAATCACTGAAATTTGCTCAGTTGCAGAATTGTCGCTGTCATTACTTTTATTTTTTTATGACGAATTTCCCCACAAATCGCTATCGCACAATTCTGCAAGTGATTATAATTTATTATCGCAGCTGCTCTAAAACCATTTTTGACATAAAGTGACACTTTTGGTTGCTATGGACAATCTACAGTTTGCAGGGAGAAAGAACCGTTTTTATTATATAAAAGTACATGTAGCAGTACATGTACTGGGCAGACCACTAGGGACAAGGGGGGTGTGTATTTTTTACATACAGTACTGTAATCTATAAGATTACAGTATACTGTATGTAATGTGTTTGTTTACGTTTTTGAATTTGGCGCCGTTCTCCGCTCCCGTTCGTCGTAACGTCGCAGGGAACGGAGATCGGCGGCACAGGAGGACACTGTGTGAATCGAGCGGGGTCCCGCTCGCTCACACATCGCGGTGGCATCGCTGGATCCAGGACAAGGTAAGTAACTTTGTCTGCTGCTGCAGCGAGGCAAGCCCGAGTCTGACTCTGGGTTACCGCTTTTGGTATGAAAATCTCACCCCGGGTCAGACTCGGGAACTCCGCTAGGAGGGTTAAACACCATTTTCATATGTGAGTGCTACTCACATATGCGTTCGCTTCTGCGTGCAAGCTCGTCAGGACGGGGCGCTTAAAAAAAATGTTTTTGTTTTCTTATTTATTTTTATTTATTTTTAGACAAAAAAAAATTTAAACATCCCTTGTAATAGAAAAAACCATGGCAGGTCCTCTTAAATATGAGATCTGGGGTCAAAAAGACCTCAGGTCTCATATTTAGACTAAAATGCAAAAAAAAAATTGTCATTTGAAAAAATGACAACAAGAAAATATGCCTTTAAAGAAGCATGGGCAGAAGTGACGTTTTGACTTCGCTTCTGCCCTGCTATGCTATGGAGACGGGTGTGGGCCATCTTGCCCTCACTCGTATCCCAGACGAGCAGGAAACAGGACGCGATCGTCTCCGCCGCTGCCAACGGCTCCGGTAAGCGGTGGAGGACGTGGGAGAGCGGCGGGAGGGGGGCCCCTTTCCCGCGGCCGATAATCCGCCGCGGAGACCACCGTTATCGTTTAAAGGACCGCTCACATGAAAAGTTGGATATCGAATCGGCAATCGAATGGGGTCCCCCGCTGTGCCGCATGCTTGCTAATGCATGCTAACATTCTGCTGGCTTTGCTTGCTGCAGTTTGACATTGCATGCGATTGCTCAGTCCAGGGATGGACTGGCCATAGGGACTACAGGGAGTTTCCCGGTGGGCCGATGGCTCAGTGGGCCGTTTTTTAAAACAGAGATGCTGCTTGGAGGACTTTTTCTAACGCCCTGGCAGCACCCCAGTGTGCAAGCACTCAGGCTTTCACACTGGGACTGCAGCGGAAGCGTTTTTCAGTCACTTTACAGGCGCTATTTTTAGCCCAAAAGTGACTAAAAACGCCTCAGTGTAAAAAGGGGTCCTACACTCACCCCCTCTCTTTTACACTCACTCTATTTTTCTTACACTCACCCCCCTCTCGCACTCACCCCCTCTCACCCCCTTTCCCTCAACCCTCCCATTCCCCTCTCTCTCACCCTCTCATGATATACAATAATGGATGTAGGGGCCTTTTGGTGGGCGTGATTTTTCGGGGGGGTGGGGCTAGGGGCAGCATTTTATTGAATTAAAGTGGGCCGGTCTGGATGAAGTCCAGGGCCAAATTATTGTCCCAGTCCAGCCCTGGCTCAGTCTGTCATCTACTAGGACCCTCAGATATTTCTCCATCCTGGAATTCCGTAGGGGTACTCCCCTAGTGCATTACCTTACATATACCAGCAGGGCCACTGTTAGAAATCATGGAGCCCCATTCGAATCGGCAATCGAATGGGGTCCCCCGCTGTGCCGCATGCTTGCTAATGCATGCTAACATTCTGCTGGCTTTGCTTGCTGCAGTTTGACATTGCATGCGATTGCTCAGTCTGTCATCTTCTAGGACCCTCAGATCTTTCTCCATCCTGGAATTCCATAGGAGTACTCCCCTAGTGCATTACCTTACATATACCAGCAGGGCCACTGTTAGAAATCATGGGGCCCCATACAGCCTACCCGACAGGGCCCCCCTTCAACCACGCCCTTGCCCCCTCCCCTGGCCTCACCCCTGACCCCGACTTGAAGCGAAATGCAGGTTTGTTGCTGTTTACATATGTGTGTGGAGCCAACGCAGGTGTTTGCAATTGGTAAGCATGAAAGAGCAGGGGGCAGTTTAAATTTATTCTAAATTGTATTTTATTTATTACAAATAATACAAAAATATATATCTTACACTGTATCTTTACATTTTGTTTGGTAATTTTTGCTTTCACAAGGGATGGACAACATTCCTTGTGATAGCATGGGCCATGACAGGTCCTCTTTATGGAGAGATCTGGGGTTTTTTAGACTCCATATCTGTCTTCTGGCCTCCAAAGCATCTGATCAAACTAAGATCAGTTTGATCAGATGCTTGTTCAATTCGGTAATGGCTTCTTTACGTGAGACCAAAACCAGGAGTGATAAAATCGTTGTCACTTCTGGTTTCTGATATCACACGGTGGGAGGAACGACATCCATTCCTCTCACTGTGTCCCAGTAACTGGATGCTACTGGTCACATCTTAAAAGCAGTAAAGGCTGTGGTGGGACCCCCTTCCACTGCCTGAAAAAGTAATCCAGGGGCTTTTTAGTCACTACAATTACTTTTACTTTGAGTTGATGGGGCTAAAAAATTATATCTCGATCATTACTGTAGTGATGACCGAGATATCAACCTTCCAATTCAGTGATGATGGGAAGCAGTTAAAGTAGATTGGTTTGGGGGGCAGTAAAAATGCAGCTTCGCTGCACATTTACTGCTCCCCAAGTGACGTTTAAAGTAGCATGTTTCTTATCATCAGGTTACAATTATCACACAGGCAGCACAGTAAGCAGGGGCTCTATCATGGCTCTGTCATGGCTCTATGTCACATGGCTGTTGAATGCTGGCTTAGTTAACTTATGGCTGTATTGTATTTAACAGACTGTAACAGTACAACCATAACAAAGTCAGCACCCAAAAGCAATGTGACACAGAGCCATGACAGAGACCCTGCTGTGCTGCCTGTGTGATGATTGCAACCTGCTGTGAGATAAATAATAGGACACAGTGAGTATTCTTTCATCTATTCCCCCACTCACTGTGTCCAGTGCAGCCACGATCTCCTCCTGCTCTCCCCATCTCCAGCCGCTCAACTTCTTCACATCTCTTCAGAGAAGCAACCAGGAGACGAACGGAGAGCAGCTGTATCACTCCGCCAGCCGGGACTCATAGAATAGTGGGGCGGCATGATGTACATGTGCCCGAAAATAGAGAAATAGTCCCTCCGCTGTGCTCCTCTCCTGGGCCCCTGTGTTGAATAGATGAGGCCCAGGAAAACAATATACCCACTCTGTAAGCAAGTGAAAGTGGGGAAAAGTGTAGATTTTTTTTTTTTTAAATGCAGCAACAAATTGTCATGATGCCCGGGCCCCACTGTGTAGCTGATCTAGGCGGGGACCAGTACAACAGGGCTGGTTGTACTGCCCTATCAGCGGCCCTGTATACCAGTGTTAAAATAAATTTGCCATCTAGTAGCACACTCCATTAATTTATTCAGGTCCTCTTAATGTTTCTATATCAGTGGTGGTGTGTCCATAAGACCTCTTTCACATTGAAGCGTTAAAAATAGCGCTCTTAAAATGCTCATAAAACGCTCTCCATGCATCTCAATGGACCCTTTCACACTGAGTCCTGCAAGCAGCATCTTTGGAGCAGCTTTTGAGCGCTGAAAAAAAACGCTCCAAAAACGCCCCTCTCCATTGTTGAAATTAATTGAAAGCGCTGTAAAAACACCTTACCCTTTCACACTGAGGCGTTGAACTGGCGGGGCGTTGAGAAAAGTCCTGCAAGCAGCATCTTTGGAGCAGCTTTTGGGCGCTGAAAAAAACGCTCCAAAAACGCCCCTTTCCATTGAAATGAATTGAAAAGCGCTGTAAAAACGTCTTACCCTTTCACATCATGGCACTGCAAAAACGCCCTAAAACGTTAGGGTCTAAGTGGTGCTTTAGCAGCACATTGGGATTGCAGATGAGGCTTCGCTCGAATAACGCTTTAATAACGCTCTAATAACGCTCGAAAAACGCTTGAATAACTTGTAATAACGCTCAAAAAACGCTCGAAAAACGCCCCAGTGTGAAAAGGGGCCTAAGGGTGCACAGGCGCCACCCCCTCTATGATCAATGGATAGATTCATGCATAGCATGAATCTATCGATGGCTGCCGTTGCCACCCCCTATTCATGCGCCCGGCCCCATTTCCAGGAAACTGACTGATTTCCAGTGGAGTCTTTGAATCCCAAAAAGTCGTGGAATCCCAAAAAATGTACTATTTCCTGGGCAGCAGCAGTCAGCCTAGACTCTGCAATGCAAAACCCGGCTGCAGCGCTGGGGTAACACAAAGGTTAAAAATACTAATTCCACAGGATTTCTTGCCTCTCACTAATTGGCTGGGACTCAGAGGGGGTGTGGTCAGCCGCGGAGAGATGAAGAATATGGCAGCCCGACCTGAGCTGAACTGCAGTATGTGTGCATATGGACTCTGCATTTAAAAGGCTATGTAAAACCATGATAGGTTGGCTCTTTGTCTGGGTTTTTTGCTAGGGAGGGAGGCGAGCAGCAGGTATTCAGGGAATCTCTCTCTCTGTCTGTGTCTCTCTCTCACGTATCATGTCTGCGGTTTCTGGTCATGCCTTGTATCGTGTCTGCGGTCTATGGCAATTCCTTGTATTATGTCTGTGGTCTCTGGCCATGCCTTGTATGATGTCTGTGGTCTCTGGCCATGCCTTGTATCATGTCTCATATCATGACTCTAACCACACACCCTTTAAACCATGCCCAATATTTATCATTATACATATCACCCTTAGTGTGTTGGAAGTAGGAACACACTAATAGGGTCTTCTTGACCTCTAAATAGTCACAACAGCTATTCTAACACATTTCATGACTCGTCACCTGTTCCCCCTTTGATCTCTTCAGATCAGGATTTGAATATTATAAACCTATCCAAACAACCTTTCCCCGGAGTAAATCCAGGTGTTACAAAGACGTCTTAACTTTTGTCCAACACACAACATGCAATTAACCTGGATTCCCTCCTTTCCGAAACTCGTGATATTCCAATTGTGAAATCTTCTCTAAAGAAAAAATCTGATATTTACCCAGCCCCTAGCTCTAACTCTAATCTGGCAGCCTTTCTCAAACTTACAAGCAAGGACATTAATAGGTAGATTCAGGTACATTGGCTTATAGTTGCGGCGTCGTAGCCTAGCCTGTTTAGGCTACACCGCCGTAAATTAGCTAGGCTAGTAATGATTCTAAATCAACTTACCTGCTAATCTACGGCGGCGTAGCCTCAAACGAGGGGGCGTAAGGGCGCCTAATTCAAATTGGTCGGAGGGGGGTGTGTTGTATGGTAATGAGGCTTGACCTCACGTTTTTTGAAGTCTCTTGCTACTGCGCATGCGCCGGGCGCCTACATTTCCCAGTGCGCATTGTGGCTAAGTACACCGTACGGGCCTATTGATTTCGACGTGGACGTAAACGACGTAAATCCCGATTCGCGGACGACTTACGCAAACGACGTTAAAATTTCGAATTCCGCGGCGGGAACGGCGGCCATACTTAACATTGTCTAGGCCACTAGAGCATAGCTCTAACTTTAGGCGGCCTATCTCTTACAGAAACAACGTAATTCGACTGCGGCGGCCGCGCGTACATTCGTGAATCGGCGTACAAGCTCATTTACATAATCTACGCTGGCCGCAATGGAAGCGCCACCTAGCGGTCAGCCAAAACATTGCAATCTAAGATAGGACGGCTTGTTAGAGAATACACTTAAACATAGGTCGGCTTAAATTCAGAGTTAGGTCAACTTATCTGTAGATAAGCCGGCCTAACTCTTTCTGAATCTACCTATAAGTCTTTAAAGATAAATCCTTATTGGGACAACTTATCACTACGGTAAAGACAAGCTCTTGTCAATCTAAGAAACCAAATGGAAATTACAGTAATAAACTTACCTTTAATAACACCAGTATTCTATTCTATTTTATTCCATCCCAGAGCAGGAGGTTTGAGGCCACATCAGAGGGCTCCTCGGGCCACTGGTTGGGCACCACTGGTATAGATTTATCAACGATATTTTCCTGATATGGGATGGACCCATTGAGACTCCATCTCTGTTTCCAGGCCATGAACTCAAACCAGCTCAATTTAGCTTTTACTATGAATCATAGTTTAAGCCCAATTCTAAAGATCCGGATGGGACCCTTTTGAGTAATCTCTATCGTAAACCCACAGCAGGGAACAGTATTCAACACTTCTCCAGCTTTCATCCAAGACCCCTAGTAAATTTAATCCCATATGGGCAGTACCTGCGTAGCCGCAGAAACTGCACCAATGATGGTGCCTTCAAAATTGAGGCAGATGCATTGCAAGATAGACTCTTGGCTAGGGGCTATTCAAAAAAGTGTCTAAAAAGTCATATACCTATTAGACATTCACTTCTCTATGTCTCAAAAAAAACGCAAGACAGATGATACCACTCAGTTGATAATGCGTTATTGCAGCCAGCACTCACAGGTCAGGAGCATCATGGAAAAATCTTGGCATTTGTTGGGCACTGACTCCATTTTTGGCCATTTTGTACCGGACAAACCAGCCATCACTTATAAACATGCAACATTGGTTGGTGATGACCAACTAGTCCACAGCGAATTTAAAGGTAGTGCTAAAAAAGATCCCTGTAAGTATCCAGGCACCTTTTGTGGCTGCAACTACTGCCAATATATGTGCACTGACAAGATTATTCGCTTACCTAATGGTGCTTCAGGCACCGACACTATACCAATTGCAAAACGATTGGCGTGGTATATCTCCTGACCTGTGAGTGTGGCTGCTTTTATGTGGGTAAAACCATTTAAGAATTTAGGAAAACAGCATACCGGCATATATTGAGTATGAAATTGAAAAATACTGATCTCCCTTGAAGCCGTCATGTTATATCTGTGCATAACGGTAGATTCCCCCATATGCAGTTTCTTGTTTTGGACCGAATCCAACCCCCCCACAAGAGGGGGAGACTGGAATAAAAAATTGCTTCAGTCAGAATTACGATGGATATATTACCTGGTCACAATGGAGGAAAGGGAAGCAATAAATCAATGCAATTTGCTCCCCAAAGGGGACATGGAGCATGGATGTTGCCTGGAGATGGCAAATTAACAGAGTGCAAAAGGCTGAGTCACTTCCTTTATACTGCATATCTGGTGTATGTGGTCAATTACTGCCACCTACACATCACGCCGCCAGCAGCTGATGAAAATTTGAAGCTAAGGGGCCGCTAAAAGAGTCGCGCGGTGCGGTATGAAACCGCTGCAACCGAGCAGCATGTTGACTGACGTCACAGTGTCAGAACATTTGGGGTTAAAAGAATATACATATAGACCTTTATATTATGCATATTATGTATTTTTCCTATTCATGTTTATTATAAACGAGAGAGAGAGAGCATTTTGGGCCTGATCCACAAACAGCGGCGCAAATTAAGTTAGTCAAAACGTATGTCATTTAAGTTAAGGCGCCCTAATTTTGTGTCGTAAGTGCCGTATCCACAGCGCATTTGCGTCCAAAATTGCGCAAGTGTAACTTAAATTCCGAGGCGTAAGGCGGGGTTATTGCAAGTGGGAATGAAGTGGGCGTGCTTCATTGTAATGAGCCATGACCCCATGCAAATGAAGGTCCGGCCGTACTGCGCATGCGCGCACGAATCTGCTGCTCACTGGGCATGTGCAGAACTTGGCTAGGCGCAATCAGTGAGATAGGTAAAAGGCCAAGCGTACTTAGTTTGAGGATCGCCCTGTGTATAAATAGCCCCAGACAAACACACTTCCCTTGCAAAAGTATATCCCTGTGTTCCCCTTCCTAGAGCAAGTTGCTTCTGCTCTGATCGTTTGTTGGTGTGTGTTGGTGAGTTGTGTGTGATTGTAAAGTTTTGGAGGAGTAGTAGATTGTAGTTGGTGTTTGTTTCTGCTAAGTGTATTTTCTGTTTTTTTTTTTTCTGATTGTATTTTCTGTTTGTTTTTTTCTGATTGTATTTTCTGTTTGTTTTTTGCGTGTTTGTTTTTGAATTTGTAGTAGCTGTCTGCTTGTGTGTTTTGATTTTTGTGTGTGTTTCTTCTGTGAGTTTTTTTGTTTGTTGTGTGTGTATTTTTGTTTGTTTGTTGTGTGTGTATTTTTGTTTGTTTGTCCTGAGTTTATTCTTGTTGCTGAGTGGTGTCTGTGATGGCACCCAAGCGCAGGAAGCTCAATTTTTCTCTGGTAGAGAAGCAAATTCTTGCTCGGGCCATCGTCCTATATGGGCGTTATTTGCATGGCCCTGATAGCCGGAACACCTCCCCGGCCCAAAGGAAGGCAATAATCCAAAAAATAACGGATCAGATAAATGCGACGGGGGGAGACGAGGACCACCGCTGGCATACAAAAGAAGATTAACGATCTTAAGAGCGTGGTCCGTAACAAGGTGGCCCAAATAAATGCCCATACCACGGGCACTGGATAGCAGCGCCATCACCCCACTGTTTATTTACAAAAGCATAGGTGCGGCGTACAAATGTTAAGTATGGCCGTCATTCCCGCGTCTAAATTTGAAAAAGTTACGTTGTTTGCGTAAGTCGTCCGTGAATGGGGCTGGACGTCATTTACGTTCACGTAGAAACCAATGACATCCTTGCGGCATACTTTGGAGCAATGCACACTGGGAAATTCCACGGACGGCGCATGCGCCGTTTGGCAAAAACGTCTATCACGTCGAGTCACAGTAGATTTTAAAAAAACACGCCCCCCTGATCCAAATTTGAATTAGGCGGGCTTGCGCTGGCCGATTTGCGCTGCACCGCTTCGATTTACGGAGCAAGTGCTTTGAGAATACAGCGCTTGCCCGTCTGGGTTGCAGAGGCGTAGCGTAGAGCGGATACGTTACACCCGCACAAAATTACACCACTGACTGTGAATCTGGCCCAGTGGGCCTCTATGCAGTTGACCCTTTGAATGAGATTAGGCCAATCTTTGTGAGTGAAACACACCTATGCTTTTGTAAATAAACAGTGGGGTGATGGCGCTGCTATAATGATTAATATTCAATAAGGTGTGGGTGTAGTGGTTATTAAACCTGTGTTGGGTACCTACTTGAGGGATGAATCCAATATACGTGGACCCCCTTTTTGGAAACACACAGATTGAGTGTGTATAGGTCACCCCATTAATAGTGCCACAAAAGACTTGCTGACAAATATGTGACTCAGTTGGTGAACCTCCACCATTAGTTGGTGTCCAAGAAACCTCCACGTTAGTAGGAGAAACAGTATATAATGAATAAAGTCAGGACCCTGTGCAGGCCAGCAAAGAGAAGTGACTTGTGATCAAAAAATAATTAGAAATAAAGCAGTTCAAATCAATATCCAGGTTGAGGCCTCTAGGGGCTAGAGACCCCAACCTGTGTATCCAACGGGTCTCATTTTGTGAGACCTGGATCTTTTTGTTGCCCCCCCCCGCCAGTGGTACATGGGACTTGAATGTTGTTTTTCTCCGAGGCTGGGGTTTATTTGTTTTGCATGGTAGGCATCTCTAGAATCTTTCAAGTTTTGGACAAATATTCACTTCCCTGGGAGGATCAAGTACATTGTGGACAAGGTGTGTTCGTAGTGTTGGTGCTCTACGGTAAATGAATCTGGGTCGTGATGGCAATAACGCTGCTAAAGTTTTGTCCTCTTTCAAAATGGGCCAATACTTTTTGAAGATCTTTTCCAATTGTTGGTATTGGTTGCTGTATTCTGTGATAAAGGCCAGATTCATGGTAGGTGCTTGATGAAGCTTTTTCTTGTTGAGCAAAGCTCCCCTATCCGTCTCACGAATGTTAATTTTCAGTTTTGTCAGCACCTATGCTTTTGGGCTGTGTTTCCACGGGTGCAACTCCAATGTCGCCTGATTCAGGGTGCGATTTTGAAATGCAGCTTTAGTGCGACTGTGGTGTGGCTTTGAATGCGTTTTTGATCCAGAAGTCGCATCAAAATGGTGCAGGTACCTTTATCGGTCGCTGCAGCATTGAGCCACATAGATTGGAATGGGTGCTATTGAAATCAATGGGCTGCGAGTTGTAATGCGACTTTGGGTCCAAAGTCGCATGGCAAATCTCATCAGTGGAAACGGAGACTAAAATCACACTGAATTATCTGGATGTATGTGAATCTATTCCTATGTTTAAACAAATAATTGGGGATTGTAAGCGGTGTAATTGAATCTGGAAACACTGGCTATATTGTAACGGCTAAAAAAAATAATGTAATTAGGGGTTCGTCAGTTAAAATTGCCTCCTGTAGTACAAGCCATCATAGGGTCTAATCATGCTTAACGCTTGGGAAGCCCTGTGGTACAGTAAGCATTTATTTTAGAATACTTTGGAAAGTCTGCGGGGAGGTTGAACCGTTTGGTTTGGAAGATCTCCGGGCTAATTTTTTGAAGGACTATAATCAGTACATGGATTGTTCTGGCAAGTAGTGAAAAAAAATCGGTAAAGGTGGACGGGGGAGGTACCCGCCGACCCAATCATGTCAAAGTGTAGCTAGCTTTGGAATAAGCGACCTATAAGGGTTGCGGGATCAGCTCAAAGTCCTTCGTCCGTAAAGGATGGGAAATCAAATCGCTTCGAAAAAGGAAGTCGAACTGTGGGGAACCTTACCACTTGACTCCGAGGGAAGAAATGATAGATAAATATGGACCTTGGATTGTGAAATATATAAATGATGGGAATCGCTAGACTGGAAACGGTATTTTTAAGAGAAATGCGAGATGCTTGGAGGGCAGGGATGGTAGGATAACAGAACTGATGAGGTGAGTATTTTTAATAGGGAATCCACATTTCCAGAGAAGTGATAAACAGAGGTTATGGGTTTAAGTAGGATATAGAACATGTGGATCTGTGTAAGGTCTTGAGGTCATATTTGACCTAGCTAAATGTGTTGTGCGGAAATGTGTGAGATCCATGGATTGTGAGGTTGTGTGTGATGGCATGATGATTTGTTTTGTGTTGGTTAAGGTTTAAAAATTGGGAATGGTGTTCTATAGTTCAGAGCAACCACCCCCCCTCTCTTTCCTTGACACAAGTTAAACTGAGAGTGTGTGACGTGTGTTCTCAGTTGCTGACTCAGTGCTGACCGCCCAAATGACCCCCCTTTTTTTTCCAGGTCTGTGAGAGTGGAAAAGAGATCTTATTGACTTGCAAATGACCTGAGCCTGCATTCTGTAATGGTGAATTGAAAAGGACATTTACTAAAATGTGTTTGTTTTTCTTTACAGAAGGTTCTGTGAAAACGTTGTGATGAAGTATTATGATTGGTTAATAAATGGAACCGTTAAAAGGTTTATTACGAGTTGTTAATTTTTTTTCCTCCTACCATGGTGACATTTTTTTTTAGGGGGAATTATTGGTATACCATAAAAAAAAAAGAAAATCCATATGGCATTAATATGTATTATAGTAATACATATTGATGAAAAGTTGAGCTCAACAATTTTTGGTATTTTAAACGAAAAAGTGCACGGTTTATGTAATATAATGTAATGTATATTTGTGTTTCTTTTTTTTTTTCTTTTTTTTTGTATATTTGTGTTTCATATGCTAATGTCTTGTTACAGGTATATAACCATTTTTTTGTTTCCAGGTTAAGGAAAAAAATTGAATGTTTATTACTAACTTTTATTTTGTGTTTTATCCCTCAGAATCGATAACTGGGTTTTCAGGATTTCAGAATAAGAGGAAATCTTTATGTTGTTGTTCCGTCGGTCGGGTTTCACAAGGTTTAGGTTTTCATGACTATTATCTAGTTGGAACGTCTAGTGGTCAGTCCATTTGGCTATGTTTTTGGACCACCTAGTGGGGGTTACATGTGCTGATCCACTGAATAGCAGAACCAACTAACTGAGGTCCGCGTATTAGTTTTTTATGAAAAATTGAGTAAGACTGCAAAAGATAATTGGCACTCTATATTAGGCTAAGTAGCGTTCAGGGGTACCACACTTAGTGGTAAAAGGGTTTTGGGTCTCCAGAGGTTGAAATGGATCGGCCATAGATCCGTGGCATATGTTTTCTTATTACCGAAGATCAGCCATGCTGACACATGTAGTTCCATAGATCTAATAGGTAAAAGCCTGATGCTACTTTGGCTAGACTTGTGTTTTAGGACTGCTTAAACTCCCCCCCGCTGTTAAGCCTGGCTGTACAAGGTTGCATTGCCTCAGGCTAAGGTATGCTAATGTCCCTAGCTATCTGTATGTCCCCAAAAGTTCACAACGGTTTCTTTCCGTGGCACCATGCGACATTTTTTCTCCTCCTAGAGTTTATTTTTGTCAGTTGTGGTGGCTATTTGTGTGGGTCCAGGCACACTGGTCGGCTCGTGTATCCCCTACTGTTCAGTGATCCCGGCGCCGCAGGGCTACAAAGGATTTTTCTTAGTCTATTGGTCAGTTGGGTCTGGTAGCACCCGTTCCCTTGATTATGCAATTCTTGTTTTCCAATTTTTTTTAGATTTACCGGCAGACATGTAGTATGAGGGCCTGCCTGGTGGCATACGAGTTTAAAGTACATAGGTATGGCCTCATATTGTATAGTTTTGGGGTTGAGTCTGGAGAAAAGGTGCGCAAGAAGATTGTATGGGGGGGTATCAGCTCTTGGCTGTTCCAGAGGCCCTCACTTCCGATATATATGTGGGCATGCAGTATTCTCCTCCAGTTAATATCCATAGGTGTCCTTCCTGTCCTAGATTACTTGTGTACCTTAACTGGTGGTCTGTGACTTGCATGCCAAGAATATCAGTGCCCCAGGGTGGCACTAGACTCCTGTCTTTCATGGGAGTCCTGTCTGAATGGTGAAGGCAGTTTGTTTTGTAGGGGTGAAGGATAACATAGTCTAATTACTGAATTGATAGAGGAGGGAGAAAGGGTGCAGCCTCTATGAGGGATCGGGTGTACCTGGTGGCAGGTGGTTTTCAATCCGGGTATCCAGACTATTTCCCATACTTAAAAGAGGCTCAATGGCATCTCAGAGGCTCAATGGCGACTGTCTTTGGAGCGGGAGGTGGGTAATTGGATACCGTAATCACTATAGAGCTGGAGATAATCAAGAACACATTGGGAGGCCCTGGGCTACATATCAGGGAAGGGTTAGGAAAATCCAACTCGTTCTATTCTCATCCCTAAGGGCAGGGAAGGAACTTTGGGCATGGACGGAACTTTGTGCATATATCACAGTTAATTTGGGTACTATCCTATCAGACTCTACTAGAGGGTACACCCTGGAGTCCATCCTGTTCTGAGGGTTGTGAGTCCAGACAGGAATTGAAAGAAATGTTGGAATGGGTGACTAGTATGACATAATTGTATGTGGTGCAGGTACCCAGGAGCTGGCATCTATGCATAATAGGGTGTCTGTTGGCCAAACTAGAGGGTGCCAGGTGATACATCAATGGGGTGAAAACTTCCTCGTAGAGGCAGTGTCTCAAGCTTAGCAGTCCTATAAAGAAGCTTTCGGTTACTGGACATGGGAGAGGTACACCTAGTTGATGTCTCACCTGAGAGGTTGAATCCCTGCACGAGTAATGCCAGTAACTACATACAGGAACATGCCCTGTTAAATAAAGGGAATACACGCGGGCAAACAGGGTACAGTATGCCTTCATCACATGGCGCTGCAGCATCTCACAGTGGTTGATAAGACTATTACCCTGTATGTGCTGAGTATACACTGAATCAAGTGATTATTAAGTGACCAGTGGCTTTCTCCCAGAGATGTGCAGACACAGCATAAGGTTCACGCAGGACGCTTATTTCTGAGGAGTAACCAAACAGAGGAGGGGTGTATTCAGCACTATATAGGGGGAATAGGAGCTGGGATGGGTTTTAGTAATAGAGTGGACAGCGGTCTCCTGAGGAACAGACCCGCAGCCATGGCTTCAGACAATAAGCACGGCTTTGTTGCTCAGAGAGATTGGTGACAGTTGTGACAACATGCAACAAAGTTACATAATTACCCCAGTTTAATATGGCTCACCGATTTTATCGACATGTTAAGAGGTTGGAAGAGAGTGTGATGGGGTATAGGACAAAAATATGTCATTGGCTCTGGCGTACATGCGGGCAGGCGGAGTTATTGACCAGATCAGGCTGAGTGTACAAATCTCTGTATGATGGGCGGTAGCCTGAGGAGTTCGCATCACCACTCGTAAGACTTTGACAAAACTCGTCGCTTACACTAATCCAAAATGGTATCAAATGCCGGGATGGGCTGTACTGGTTTGGATTGTGAGAAATGAGGTGCTGTATGATCCCATATACGGAAGTGCAGACTCGGTCTGTAGATATGTTGGGCATCAATGAGCTTACTGACTGGGGATTCTATCTTGGTGCATTTGGGGCTAAGTGACCCACATGTGATCAGAGGGTACGGAAGCTGAGGAGCAGGTTGATATTTCCCCCTGTCAGAAGTGTGACACGATGTCTTTTGCATTCCAGGTCCATACACGGTGGTGAAGGAGGAATGTTGGGAAGTATTTCACTGTGGGTTCTGGATGGGAGATCATTACGGGGGAGGAAACACCTAGGTATAATTTAGGACATAGGCAAGTTTTTTTTCTTTGTCCTAGAGGATTACCGATGGTGGTGTTAGTCATGGAACTAGGGTGTTCCTTGGACCTACCAGTGGTAGTGGGGCATGGTCACTGAAATCAAGTCACAGGGATGAAGTTTTTGTGGGTTTTGTCATTGTTTCAATGTATATGTGCCTCGAATGCCGGGGGGTACTGATGCTGGTGTCACATGTCTAATGATGCACTGTTGTCAGCATTAGGTTGAACTGTACTCAGCTAGGCACACTACCTCGGGGGAGTCTATTGTACCTATTCTCTTGTCCTTGGGATGGATATAGACGGAACCCGGGTACACCTCGAGTTGCCCTGAAGAAAGGTTTTATAGCAAAACCTGACATCCCCTTTACACTTACTGAAACTTCCGTTGGGATTCGGGGAGGAATTAAAAGATAGGTAGTTAAACTTCGGGCTACAGGATTTAAATGGTGCCAACAGTTTGTGCAAGGCGTGAATAAAAAGGGCCCGTCTCAAGGGATTTATAAGCTAAGGGAGGGGGTGGAACAAAATAATAACTACTGGGAATTATCGGACATGGAGCTGGCTGAGAGAACATTTTAGGTGGAGGTGGGGTAGCTTCTGGATAAATATTTTTATTTTATTTTTGTCAGTTTTATTTTTTTATTTTTATTTTATTTTTTCTCTCATTTTTCTCCCTGAAGTGTTATGGTTATAATTGTTTTACTTTTATTTTTTTTTAAAGTTTTTCATTATTATTTTTTGTATTTATTTTTTTCCCTCTTATTTCATTTCAGGTGAGAAAGGTTCCAAAAGGTTTGAACTTTTTCCACCTGAAGAGGGGAGTAGTGCATAGACCTGGAAGAGGAAAATAGTAGATAATGCATTGGTTTTAATTTCCCTTTTGTTGGAGAACTATATATTATTTGACTAAATTCTAGAAAGTTTGTTGGCAACCATTGTTTAGTCGCTCCTTTTTAATATTTTCATTTTTTATGTTTTTAACCCGACTTGTACATTGTTAAGTGACCATGATCACCAATAGGGCAGAAGAGTCTATTTTTTTCTTTTGTTTTTTTAAGAGAGGACCCTAGAACTATATTTTTTCCTGTTGATCTAGGAATAAGCCTCTTCAATTTGTAATAATAAAGTGCGGTCAGGTTTACCCAAATTCTACAAATTTAAATCATCTCTCTCTCGTTATTGTACCTGACCAGCAAAAATACCACCAATTACTAGTATGAGAGAGGAGTCGTTTTTAACGGAACAATGTTTTATTTTTTATTTTTTTCTCGCTATCAGCTAAAATTGACAGGGCAACTAGGTATTAGGTTTTTTGAATACCGATTCAATGCTCTTTAACAATATAAAGTGGAATGTAAACTGGAGATCTTGGTTGGAGCAGCATTAAATCTGTAGTTTTTATCTGTTATGTTTATTATTTTTTTCTATTTTCCTTATTCTTTTTCATTACTCACCTCTCTTCCTTTCCTCCTTTAATATTATGCTCTCTAAGTTTTTATTTTTGGCTTCCATCCAGGATAATGTAACTAGAACTTCAGTCATATTTTGTTTTTAAGGCGCGTGAGCATTCCTGCCTGCCAGTGCCATATTGTATCCCTGGACATCCAGGTTTTCATGTCTTAAGCCCCATACACACCATCAGATTATCTGCAGATTTTTGTCTTCAGATTTACCAAAACCATATAATATGAGGTCAAACCTTAAGAGTTTCAATTTGTATGCAATCAGGCAGGCCCTTGTACTACATGGTTTTGGTAAATCTGAAGACAAAAATCTGCAGATAATCTGATGGTGTGTATTTCTACCTCCCCTAGTCTACCTACGGCTTTATAGTCATAAAGGCCACCCCACGGCTCCTGTCTGACATTCCTCCAACTGTACACTGACGTTCTCCTTTTGTATTCATACATGACTGTCTGGAGGCCCACCCAACCACCACCTGAAGAAGCAACGACAACCAAGTAATTTTTTTTGAAGACAAACGTGCCATGAATAAGACACTCTGAAACCCTTCTTCATCATGCTGAAAAGGTGCTGTCTCGCGGTCCGATCCAATGGTGACAATCAGAACACCATCTTTCCAAGATACAGGACTAAATATATAAGGATCCCGCCATCAATGTTGGAATTCCACTCCTCCAATGCAGAGGGGCGATGAAACATTGCAGTACAGACACTCAGGGTTCGGATCGGAAGTCTCAAAGGCACCAGGACTGTCTCAAGTCTACCTTGATGAGTTACGGCTAATTCAAGAAAGGAAGAGGCCGCAGTTGTGGTGGGGGAAGGGTCGGGGCTTCTGGGCCGTTGTGGGTGGGTACCGGATCATTGAAGGAGGACATAAGTTCAATAATGAACTTGAGGGGGTACTGTTATAGAAATGTTGAATTTCATATTTATACCAGGGGAACCATTGATTTCAATGAATGTATATGTTGTGCTGGACTGGTTAGGACAGGGCCACTACTGTATAAGCATCTCCTGTCTTGGGAACCAATTACAGGTGCCAGGTGTTAATTCAATTAGTTAAATTGTCCTTTTGTTCGGACAAGCTGAAAAGCTCCATCACAGCAGGGGCCCTTTGCATACTGGTGTGACTACGCTTCAAAGGATAGCTGCATACCATTTGATAGTTACAATATATGTTCTGATAGGAAGTGTCCCCTCATTGTATTAAAAGCATTTCCGGCCATCTCCTGTCTGATTAAAAAACACATTTAGATAGACTGTGTTAATTAGACAATAATCGTGGGAACTGGCCAAGACATCCTCTATGTCAAGAGGATATGACTACAGGGGGTTACTGGGTGGGGGGTCCTGATGTGCCATTCTGAAAAGACCCATGAGCAACCAATCATATCAAAGGTTTCTTAGAGTTTTTGGAGGGAAAAGTTGTAGTCTGAGGGGTATAAAGACGAGTCAAGTGAGATGGACAAATTAATCAGTGTATGATGTCTTGACCAAGCAGACTGAAGCATGATGGATGAGCTGACCCAGGCGTGGTGATATAACCCCTTCTCTCCTTCCCCCTCTCCCTCTCTATCTATCTATCTATCTATCTATCTATCTATCTATCTATCTCTCTCTCTCTCTCTCCCCCTCTCTCTATCTCTCTCTTCCTAAGATTAATCTCTGTAACTTTTTCTTTCCTATGACTTGTCATTTCTTACTGATGTATCCAGTTTAGCCGTCTTACTGTTTGTATAATTGTGTGCCTTGGATATCATCTTGGTTTTAAAGGTGTTATAGGTTATGTTATGCTTGTAAATATTGTAGTAATACCAGTTTCTTCTCTGTATCAATAAATGTAATATTTTTCTCTTTTTCGCAGCGCTATTCTTTGTTTTTAATTTTTATATAGACAAAAAGGTTTTATAGCTTATTTTAATTATGTACGTGCGTTATTAATAATTCTATGACAGCCCTGTGTATAAATAGCCCCAGACAAACACACTTCCCTTGCAAAAGTATATCCCTGTGTTCCCCTTCCTAGAGCAAGTTGCTTCTGCTCTGATCGTTTGTTGGTGTGTGTTGGTGAGTTGTGTGTGATTGTAAAGTTTTGGAGGAGTAGTAGATTGTAGTTGGTGTTTGTTTCTGCTAAGTGTATTTTCTGTTTTTTTTTCTGATTGTATTTTCTGTTTGTTTTTTTCTGATTGTATTTTCTGTTTGTTTTTTGTGTGTTTGTTTTTGAATTTGTAGTAGCTGTCTGCTTGTGTGTTTTGATTTTTGTGTGTGTTTCTTCTGTGAGTTTTTTTGTTTGTTGTGTGTGTATTTTTGTTTGTTTGTTGTGTGTGTCTTTTTGTTTGTCCTGAGTTTATTCTTGTTGCTGAGTGGTGTCTGTGATGGCACCCAAGCGCAGGAAGCTCAATTTTTCTCTGGTAGAGAAGCAAATTCTTGCTCGGGCCATCGTCCTATATGGGCGTTATTTGCATGGCCCTGATAGCCGGAACACCTCCCCGGCCCAAAGGAAGGCAATAATCCCAAAAATAACGGATCCGATAAATGCGGCGGGGGGGAGACGAGGACCACCGCTGGCATACAAAAGAAGATTAACGATCTTAAGAGCGTGGTCCGTAACAAGATGGCCCAAATAAATTCCCATACCACGGGCACTGGAGGAGGCCCAGCCTGCCCCATCAGGCTGAGTGAGGAGGAATGGGCAGTGGCCCGGTGTTTCCAGCCAGAGCAGGTGGTGGGCCTGCATGGATATCAATCAGATGTTTCTGTGAGGACAGGTACGTTTTTGGTTTTTCTATCTGGTGATTAGCATGTGTGGGTGGGGGAAGGGAAGATGTGCCAAGTGTGTGGATCCTCAAACCTGTGATTGTTTTGTGTCCTCCACAGATGACCAGGAGGTTGCTGGGCCATCAGGCCAGGCTGCTGCACCACCCCCAGGACAAGAGGCTGCTGAGGAGTCCCAAGAAGGGCAGGATTCCCCAGGGGAGGGGAGTGGCCAAACCTCCCCTCATGAGGAGGTTGAGGGGGAGGAGGATGAGGGGGAGGAGGATGAGGGGGTGGAGGAAGAAGATATGCAGATTGGCAGGGAAGTCCTTTTGGCCTCGGATTTGTTGACCCTTGAGGCTACCCCTGAGGCTGGCAGCAGTCAGGCCACCATCAGGGGTAGCCCCTCCCACTCCTCCCTCAACAGGCCTCAACCCACAAGGGTCACTCTCTTCCCTCCTCCAGGGCCACAAGCCTCAGCGGCAGGCAGGATGGCGACTCAGGAGACCAGGGGGGTGGCCGAGCGTCTGCCAGCCAATCTGCAGAAGGACAATGCCCGGCAGACCCGCCATCTGGGTCAGATAAAAGAGACTCTGACCCAGATGGAGCACAGCCTGGGTGCAATGAAGGAGTCAATCAGTGATGGGGCCACAAACTCATTGGCGGTCATCACATGCTTGTGTGAGCTGCAGACCGCCACAACGTGGCCCAGGAGGTGACTGCCCTGACCCAGGCTGCGCAGGACAATACCAGGGCTGGCCAGGCCAATACGGCTGCCCTCACTCTCTGTCTCACAAGGATAGCAGTGGCCTTGGAGGGAAGGCCAGCAGGAGGACAGTCACCAGGGGAGGCTCCTCCTTCCCGTGCTCACCCACCCCCCCATGAAGATACTCCCTCCCCTGCTCACCCACCCCCCCATGAAGATACTCCCTCCCCTGCTCACACCCCCCCCCATGAAGATACTCCCTCCCCTGCTCACACCCCCCCCCATGAAGATCCTCCGGTTGGCCATGGGCGGCCCAGACGTAGCAAACGCCGCCGCTATTAATTTTGCAGGGGTACTTTTGTTTTTTATTTTTATGATTTTGTTTGGTATACTGTACTTATGATTTGTTTTATGTGTGTGAATGATGTGTGAATGTGGGGGGGGGGTGGCATTCCTGATTAAATAAGGGTGTCACCCTCAGTTTTGGTGGAGAAGGGATCCCCAGGACCAGGGAGAAGTGATCCCAGGTCCCTGAATGGTGTATGAATGCACAGTGACATAATTGGAGCCGTGGCAGGGCGTTACTGCTCCCAAGTACCATTGGGGGGGTACTTGGATCTAATCCAATTCGATGTGCATGTGATGGGTCTGTGCTAGGGACCACAGTGGTGTGCATTCATGCATTCTCATTGTGACATAATTAATGTGCGTTTACTGTGCAAAGATACATTCTCATTGTGACATGTTTAAGGTGCGTTTACTGTGCAAAGATGCCTTCTGCGAGGCGTCTCCTGGCTGCTGTGCCCTCAGCAGACCGGGTAGAGTTGGTTGAGGGGGGATTGTCTGGTTCAGGGGTCAGGTCATCACATATGTCAATCTCCAGGCCCCTTCTCACTGCGAAGTTGTGCAGAATACAACATGCACCGATGATCTGGCACACAAAGTCTGGGGAATACAACAGGGTACCCCCAGACTTATCCAGGCATCGGAGACGTGACTTCAGGAGGCCAAATGTGCGTTCCACCACTCCACGGGTACTTATGTGTGCAGCATTGTATCTTTCCTCTCCTGGGGTTTGGGGGTTCCGATATGGAGTCATAAGATGGGGTCCCAGTGCATATGCAGAGTCACCTGGAAGGGAAAAGACAGGAGGATGTTAGTCGTGCATGTGCCCCTCGTGATGTCTGCATCATGGGGGGGGACAGTCATACCTGACACCCATGTCACTCACCAACCAGCCAGCTGTCCCCATACACGTTCTGTTCCAATTCTTTGGAGATGTTGCTGTGACGGAATATATAGCTGTCATGGCTGGATCCTGGGAATTTGGCACAGACGTGCCATATGAGGCATTTGGCATCCACTATCACCTGAACATTGATTGAATGCCAATGCTTCCTATTTCAGTACATGTGCTCTGTCTCATGGGGGGGGTTGTAGTGCCACATGGGTGCAATCATGGGCCCCAATGATGCGTGGGAATCCAGCAATTTGGAAAAAATCAGTCATTGTGTTCATTCGCTGGACCTCCTGGGAGGGTTTGATGAATTAATTGGCCATGCGTCTGAGGATTGCAGGGACAACCTGGTGCACACATCTGCTCATGGAGGATTGTGCCATTCCAGCCACACCTCCACTTGTGCGCTGAAAAGAGCCAGTGGCAAGGAAATGCAGTGTTGCCAGTACCTTGATCAGTGGCTGCACTGCATGTGATCATTGTGTTGGGCTGGTGAGATCATCCTGCAGGATTGTGGTTAATTCCAGGATGGCTTCACGGTTGAATCTGAAGGTGCCATACACCTCAGAAGCAGTCATGCCAAACACATCTAGGCGTCTGCGGTAAACCCTCTCCTGTGCCCTCCTCCTCCGTTCCCTCCTCCTTCTTAGCGCGTCTAAAGTCACTAGTGCAGTTATGATCATGGATGGCCCTGGCATGTTGGCAGACAGATTGTAGTCCGGCAAGTGTGTGTGCTCAGCTCTTCCTTAATGGTGTTGCTGTAGCAGACCTTTACTCGGCAGGTGTAAAATTAGGGCTGCTTTTATAAAGTGTAAAATTGCTCCGGAAAACTAACAGAAGCGCACAGGGCGTAATCTACGGCGCACACACTTAATTTTGTGGATCGCCCTATCTCCCTCATTTGCATCTTTGCCTATCAAAACAGCGGCGTGTCTAGCGTAATTTGCGTGCGAAGAAGCGCCGGTGTAATTATTTTAGGTAGGACAGAAAAACCTGGATTTCAGGCGTAACTCATTTTGAGGATCAGGCGCAAACATACGCGCGGTGTAAATTTTAATTACGCCGCGTATCTCGAGTTAAGTCGGCGCATCTGCTTTGTGGATCAGGCCCTTTGTCTCTAAAGTTAAGTTCATAAATAATATGTTATGAACTCTACTAAAGCCATTTCTACTTTCTCTTTAAGAGGTTAAAATCAAATTCACTATCTTTAAAAGTTTAAATTACGGTAGGTTCTTAGGCATGAATAGACATTGGCCCAGATTCTCAAAGGACTTACGACGGCGCAATCTATGCGTCTGATTCTTAGAATCAGTTACGCATGGATATCCATTAGATCCGACAGGCGTAAGTCTCTTACGCCGTCGGATCTTAACTGCATTTTTTTTTACCGCTAGGTGGCGCTTCCGTCGAATTCCGTGTCGAGTATGCAAATTAGCTAGATACGCGAATTCCCGAACGTACGCGCGGCCGACGCAGTAAAGTTACGACGTTTACGTTAGGCTTTTCCTGGCGTAAAGTTGCCCCTGCTACTGTATATGAGGCGCAGCCAATTTTAAGTATGGCCGTCGTTCCCGCGTCAAAATTTGAAAAAGTTACGTCGTTTGCGTAAGTCGTCCGTTAATGGGGCTGGACGTCATTTACGTTCACGTTGAAACCAATGACGTCCTTTGCGGCGTACTTTGGAGCAATGCACACTGGGAAATTCCACGGACGGCGCATGCGCCGCTCCGCAAAAATGTCAATCACGTCGGGTCACAGTAGTTTTACATAAAACACGCCCCCCTGATCCAAATTTGAATTAGGCGGGCTTACGCCGGCCGATTTACGCTACGCCGCCGTAACTTACGGAGCAAGTGCTTTGAGAATACAGCACTTGCCCGTGTAAGTTGCGGAGGCGTAACGTAAATCAGATACGTTACGCCCGCACAATTTTACGCGGCTCTACGTGAATCCGGGCCATTGTTCTTATGTTACACAAGGAGTCTGTCTGTGCCATCTCCAAGATCATATATGTTTTAGGTTTGACCATAGCATTTTTTCTTAGAAAATAGGTGCGGGAACCCAACCACGACCCCGTTCAGATTTCACAAACAGTAGAAGGGTCTTAAAGGGGAATTAAATACCACGATTGCATTACATACAGAATGCAGAGTTCAGGTGGTTACACACAGAGTGCAGAGCTGTCACTTATAAACACAGAAACCAGACTTCTGTGTTTACAAGTGTAGCAGGGTCATCCTGTCAAGGTCTTACGACAGGTCATCCCCGCTGGAACTTTATCCATTTTTGTAAATAATTAGGATACCTTTAAGAAAGTTATGCATTGTGGGATGGCAAGTACCAGGAGATATGGACTCCATTGACTCGTAGAGAAACAGACTACACTTCCCACAATGCTCTGTACTATTGGAACATGTGACACCTCCGCACACACTTATGGGGGAGGTTACTTAAGGAAAGGTGGGGGCTGTTTTTCGCTCTCTCGGGACCTGCACTTCTTTCCTCTGCGGAGCTGCAAACCGAGCACAGTCGTGCTGCTAGGCCAGAAGCCTGGGCCTGTCCACTGAGAGACCAGCCATCTATACGGAAGCAAGACTCCAGCACCCGGCCTGTGTTCCTGAGGATTGAGGAGACTGCCCAGCTGACACTGAAACAGTGGAGTACCTCCGTCCGGGATCCTGTGTGCCCGAGGAACAGTGCTCGTCAGTGCGCCCTCTTCTGCGGAGAACTCAGGCGGATCGGCCTGTTGGGTGAGAGAGCACTTGCTCAGTTTCAGACTCTGGATTTAACACCGACACCTAGTGCCATTTCACAGGCCACAGAAACTTGTTCGGCCCCAGGCCGGATCTTAGAGGCCCATTTAATGGTTCCAGTGCTACACAGAAGTGGTTGACGCTGACGAGCGGTCAATCCACCAACTTTCTACTACCATAGACATTTTTGTTGCTTAGGCCTTTTCCCCGATTGCCACCTGTGGATTACAATTGTTAATGTGCCACAACAGGGATATTAACTGTTCTGTAGGACTGCCCGTTAGAGGGCGCTTATGAGCATAGACTGCCTGCCATTAGATTAGACGAATGGTACCATTCATAGGTTAGTTCCTCCTTGCTTATATAAATTGCAGATCCTTGCAAGGGCCCTTGTGGATCATATCAAGCTCTTACTGGCTAGTTGTGTTTATGTCTAAATGTATGTTTGCCCTTTTAAGTTTCATGCAGTAAATCTATCTTTGATTTCACATCCAAACATTTTCACTGTGTGGAGTATACTTTCTTTCCTTAGTCTGGAGGGACCGTCTATAACCACAGGTAATTTCATTCCTATATTTCCACTGTATACTGCATGTTTGCTATTGTGACCTCAGCCTAGCAGGGGTCACAATATCTCATTCTCCAGACTTCTGATGTGTCAAGGGAGGGTTCGAGCCAATTAAATAGGGGTGAGCTAAACCGAAGGAGAGTAGATCCCAAATCAACCAGCGGCTTCTTCGGGGGTAGCGCTACACAAGTGATTGTGGTGAGCAGGCACCAAAGGGTCTGAGCCAGAGGTGGTGGAACCGAGTTCCCCCAAGTTCCCCCTGAAAAAAAGCCCTGTATATACCTCTCTCTATGGTTAAACCAATTGATCCAGATTGGTTCACCCCCTTGTCTCTGGAGCCTATAAAATACGTTTAGTTTTTACTTATAGAACATGCAGGTAATAAATTGATCCAGGTCTGCTGCTCGATCTCTTTGTCTAGTCCAGGAATTTAAGTCTATTGGTGTATATTTATAAATTATTTCTTTGTTATCTCTAAAATTGCAGTATTTCTGATTCTTTAGTGATCATATGTACAGTGCCCTGATAACAATTCTCCTGAATAAGCCAATGATTTGGTAAAACATGTACAGATTCAATCAGTTTGCACCTGCCTATGCATTGTATGATCATATCGGAACTTGCTCTTTATGTCTAAAAATGTTTTTAATGTTTTTCAAATAAAATTATATTGTTTTTCTAGTTTTGTTGTTATACTTTGCACACCTAAAATCCCCCAAACTCCTGATCTTTATGAATATCTAATGCCCCGTACACACCATCACTTTATGTGATGAAAAAAAACTTAATTTTCTGTGAAGTAAAAAATGACGTTTTTGAAACTTCAATTATCAAAGACGAAGTTGCCTACACACCATCGTTTTTCTCACAATGTTCTAGCAAAGCGAGGTTACGTTCACCACGTTTTTCCATTGAAGCTCGCTTCATAAGTAGCTTCTGGGCATGCACGGGTGAAAAAACGTCGTAACGTCGTAAAAAATGACGTTTTGAAAAACGACACATAAAATTGAAGCATGCTTCAATTTTTTTTTGTCGTTTTTTACAAGACATAAAACAACGTTTTCCCCCACACACGGTCATTTAAAGTGACGTTTTTAAAAACGTCATTTTTTTTCATCACATAAAGTGATGGTGTGTACGGGGCATAAGAGTTTTTCTTTGACTAAGTTGAATAAATTGAAATAAGAGAAAAATAGTATTTGTTTAAAAGTAATACTGTATTACATTTGGAATTGTTTACATATTTTTGATGATTTAAAGGGTATAAGAATACCTAAACATTTACACCTAAAAATGTGGTTGTACATCTTTCTGCATTGTCCCTTCCTGTGTGTATTTAAGCTTGATTATAGCAGCATGTACTTTGGTAAATTCTGCCATAATTATTGTAGTGGAACTGTAAGAGCCCATTCACACAGGGGCGACAGCCGCCTGACAAGTCGCATCCCGTTCTATTCAATAAAACCATTCTACTAGGAGCGACGCAAGTCGCTTCGACTTAGAAAAAGGTTCTTGTACGACTTCGGGGGCGACTTGCATTGACTTCTATACAGAAGCCATTTTGCAAGTCGCCTCTGAAGTCGTCTTCAGGTCGCCTTGCCGAGTCGCCCCCAAAGTCGTGCCACCCCTGTGTGAATGGGGCTTAAGGCAGGACTACTGTTGGAGTGTGGATACTGTGACAGGAAGTCAGGTAAATCTGTGGGTGCTGTCACAGACGGGACATACATTTCTGCCTTGTTTAGACAATACACCAATTGTTATTAGGCGTCGGCTGCAAAAGTAGCCAGAAAAGGTCTAAAGGCGTTGAAAAACTTCAGCTGTTCAGAATGAGGCAATTAAGGCCTCTATAAGTAATCCAGAGGATTATCACTGAATTGCTGCATCCTGAGGCTTTGTGAATAAGGATAGCAGTGTACTGAAAGTCTTCTGAGGAGGTGATTGATTTTTCTGTGTGATAAAAATCAAAAGACTATTGTTTTTCTGCTGTATGACCAGCAGTGTCTGCCCAGCACTAGGCTGTGCCAGACTCCATAGATAGGTTCCTATGTGGTGAAGATAGACGCCCCAAGTGGCCAGGGTTTATTTTATGTTTGATTTTGTTTATGCTGTTTGAATGCTTGCACTTGTTTCCAGCAAGATGGAAGAATAAACCAAAATCTTGGTTTTCAACCGTCTTCGACTGCCTGTCTGTATAAATTCAGTGTGTAGTGAACCCATCCAAGGGGTCACACAGCCCGCTACCGAGCTAACCCCTTACAATACATATTCAAAAACAGAATCCACAGGATGTGCACAGTACAGGAAGTAAAGGGTGATACTGCAATAAAGGTTTAAACTTGGGGTTTTACACATAACTGGTGTTAAAGGAGGGGGCAAACGACTAGTGCATTACCTTCAATACTAAAATTTATTAAAATGGCAAAAAAAAGCTGACTTTTTTCTTTTGGTGTTAGGACAGGTCACTAGGGATCGTGGATTTAGCTGTTTAGAAATCTATGAATATATAAAGTAAAATATATGAGCATTGTTAATTTTTCTTTTTATATATTTTTTAAAAATGTATTTATTTTTCAGCCCTAACATAGCCGAATGCAGGGCTTTTTTCAGCAGGAACGCGGGGGAACGCAGTTCCGGCACCTCCCAAACTGAATGTATGTAATGGAAAGAGGTTCTGGGGTGTGCTGGAGAGTCTATTGATGCTGGCTGCTGGAGGATATATTGTTGCTGGAGGGGATCTATTTTGCGAAGGAAGGGAGTCTATTGTTGATGGGGAGTTCTTCTGTTACTCGTGGGGGGTCATTGCTAGGAGGGATGTACTGTTGAGGGAGGGGTCTTTGTTGCTGGCTGCTGGAGGGTCTATTGATGTTGGCTACTGGGGAATCTATTGTTGCTGGAGGGGATCTATTGTTGATGGGGTTGGGTCTTATGTTGCAGGGGGTCAATCGTTGCTGGGAGGGATCTGCTGGCTGCTGGAGGGTCTATTGATGCTGGCTGTTGGGAGTCCATTGTTGCTGGGGTGGATCAATTGCTGCTGGGGTATCCATTGTTGCTAGATCTATTCTACTGCCTTTCTTGTTATCATTAACAAATTTCATACAAAATACTTCACCACAAAATGATACTTGTTTCTGTATCCTCTAAAAGGGGTGGTACTGGGAGGTGGGTAAGGGGTGGAACCAAGGAACAGTGCTTGGAGGTGGGTAGGGGGTGAAGGCAAGGGTGACTTGGAATAGGTTCCTGCACCTATTCTCTGAGGGAAAAAAAAGCCTGGCCGAATGTGATTGTTTGAGTAGGTAAATCTGACAGGAAAAGTAGGTATCTACACTTTAGATAGATACATCATTTTCCATTTAAGGTAAACCGTGAAAGGTGAATCCACTGTATGATATTTGTGAGCGATGGGTATATTTCTCATATTTCTAAAATTGGTTAATAGGCCATGCAAGACATAAGAAAGCCTCTAATATGCTGGTTTTCCTGATTACTTTGGATGATTTATGTGAAAAGAATGTGTAATAGCACATTGTAACAAGCAAAGGAGGAGATGCAGTCACGGAACCGTGTAGAAAACACAAACACATTTTTATGGTTCTATTGCACTTTACATCCAGCCTAAATATACTGTAAATGACATTGGCACGTTTGCCGAGAATTCCTCAGGCGCCATAAATGCACATTTTTACATGTGTGCAAAGAAAAAAAAATGGATTGGCAGCAAAAGGGTTAAGAGAGTAAGATGATTTTATGAATATATTGTATTATGCGCACAAAGATTTTATTTTAGAAGTACTTTATCCCATACTGTTACCAGAATAGAATATATTTCTATTATTGTGGACCTTTAATTACTCATGACATACCTATACCAGACGCCAGTTTTAAATGCATCTGACAATGATAATATCAGGTATTATTTTTTTATTACAGGCCACTTCAATACATTTCTGTCCTGTTGACTTACCTCATGAGATGATTGTCCTGAACAAGTCTGGAGGTTATTTACTCTTTATTCTGTCCCTACATCTTCTCTCACAGGGATGGAATCTCCCAATCAAATAATGTGTGGGCTGGGTGACAAAGGGATTACTTGTTTCAATGGAAAAGGGCAGTTTTACTAATTTCCTCCTAGGCTATTTATTTTGGTGAACTTGGCAACGGTATATAGCGTGTGACTAAAATGGTTTCTTGTCTGATTTTTTTTGTATGCCAGTGGTACACATAATACATTATGCTCTCATACTGAACTTACAAATGTTCCATTGTGTTCAGGCACAGAACCTTTCCTGCAGACAGAATAATACCCAGTATATATATAAATCTGTACTATAGAGTGAAGTGGGACAAAAACTGATGTTTTGAAACAATACATAAATGCAAGAACTGGTATACAGAGATCCAAAATAATTTAACCGTTATTCACATATATAGTATTAGAATCTTGGGTATACAGTGGAAGAACAAGTATTTGATACACTGCCAATTTTGAATTCAAAGCAAAAATACGGAAAATCACATTGTATGATTTTTAAATAATTAATAATGCATTTTATTGCATGACATAAGTATTTGAATACCTACCAACCAGTAAGAATTCCGCTTCTCACAGACCTGTTACTTTTTCTTTAAGAAGCCTTCCTGTTCTCCACTTATTACCTGTATTAACTGTACCTGTATAAAAGACACCTGTCCACCCATTCAATCTAACAGACTTCAACCTCTCTTCATTAATGGCCAAGACCAGAAAGCTGTGAAAGGACATCAGGGATAAAATTGTAGAACTGCACAAGGCTGGGATGGACTACAGGACAATAGGCAAGCAGCTTGGTGAGAAGGCAACAACTGTTAGCACAATTATTAGAAAATGGAAGAAGTTTAAGATGACAATCAATCTCACTCGGTCTGGGGCTCCATGCAAATTCTCACCTCGTGGGGCATCAATGATCATGAGGAAGGTGAGAGATCAGCCCAGAACTACACGGCAGGACCTGTTCAATGATCTGAAGAGAGCTGGGACCACAGTATCAAAGAAAACCATTAGTAACACACTACGCCATCAAGGATTAAAATCCTGCAGCGCACGCAAGGTCCCCCTGCTCAAGCCAGCGCATGTCCAGGCCCGTCTGAAGTTTGCCAATGACCATCTGGATGATCCAGAGGAGGAATGAGAGAAGGTCATGTGGTCTGATGAGACAAAAATAGAGCTTTTTGGTCTAAACTCCACTAACCGTGTTTAGAGGAAGAAGAAGGATGAGTACAACCCCAAGAACACCATCCCAATCGTGAAGCATAGAGGTTGAACATCATTTTTTGGGGATGCTTTTCTGCAAAGGAGACAGGACGACTGCACCGTATTGAGGGGAGGATGGATGGGGCCATGTATCGCAAGATCTTGACCAACAACCTCCTTCCCTCAGTAAGAGCATTGAAGATGGGTTGTAGCTGAGTCTTCCAGTATGACAATGACTCGAAACACACAGCCAGGGCAACTAAAAAGTGGCTCCGTAAGAAGCATCTCAAGGTGCTGGAGTGGCCTAGCCAGTCCCCAGACCTGATCCCAATAGAAAATCTTTGGAAGGAGCTAAAAGTCTGTATTGCCCAGCGACAGACCCGAAACCTGAAGGATCTGGAGAAGCTCTGTATGGAGGAGTTGGCCAAAATCCCTGCTGCAGTGTGTACAAGAACTACAGGACCAAGAACTACAGGAAATGTATGATCTCTGTAATTGCAAACAAAGGTTTCTGTACCAAATACTATGTTCTGCTTTTCTGATGTATCAAATACTTATGTCATGCAATAAAATGCAAATTAATTACTTAAAAATCATACAATGTCATTTTCTGGATTTTTGTTTTAGATTCAGTCTCTCACAGTTGAAGAGTAACTATGATAAAAATTTACAGGCCTCTATATGCTTTGTAAGTAGGAAAACCTGCTAAATCGGCAGTGTATCAAATACCTGTTCGCCCCACTGTATATGTAGCAAAATGTTTAGCCTCCTCTAATGAGGACTTCCAAGGCCAAAGATAGCTGACATCCTTCAATATGTAGTGGGTTGTGAGGCATAGTAGGTGCAAAGATGGTGAAAGTCATTGGATGCCATACACTTCTTGGATGTAAAAGAGGTTTTATTTCTTTTGACAGTCCTTTTTTGTATTTTTGGGGGAAAGAGGGTTAGGGCCAGGACACCCTTAGGTAGTTGTAAATTTAATTGACAGACTCAGACATCAAAAGGAAGACAACCGTGCAGCATAAAGGCCCCACAAAGGTGCCAAATCTGCACATGCAGGGATGCTGTCTCCTATGGCAACAGTCTTTAACAGTTCCTAACCTTTCCTTCAGCTTCATTACATCTGCTTCTTGTAGTTCCTCAACACTGAGCTCCCAGTCTCTCACTAGACCCACTGGTTCACTGACTGTGAATCACCTAAGCTCCTCCAATTTTGTGGTGGTATCTCCCTAAAGCGTCACCCACGCTTCACTGCTGGGTCCCTAGCTTGGCACTCCAGGTACTCCTCAAGCTTCACCCATGCTGACCGGCTTGGTCCCTGGCAATCCGCAATCCCAACCCTGCGCTGCCCTCTTACTTCTGGATAGGCCCTTACACAGCCTGGCAGCCAGATGCCCCCGGGATAGGCCCAATCTCCAGCCTAGCAGCCCAAGGCGTAAAACAGACGTCCACCCAGACAGCTGTTCAGGTGGCACAGAACACAGATCACCTGACTCCACCCACATATATAGTTGCTCCCAGCAGGCCAAAGGATTCAAGAAAACCCCTGCCCATTGGCTGAGATACCCTTTATACCCATAACCTGACCTTGGGTTTCCCTTCTCATATCTAGTATCACCAAGTATCCGGCCACCTAGTGATAGAAGAGAAAAGTGCAACAAGGCCAAACTTAGGGAGAAATCAATGGATCTCCATCAATCCACCAGGATAACTACTACTGGCATGTAAATTTGTGAGGAGCTCCCTGCCTAAGCTACAGGGTGCTACATATATTAAAATTGTCACTTTGTGTATATGGCTGTAATGTCTATATCTTCTCCTAGTAACTGCTTTAATCTTAATTGTCAGGTTAGATTGTTGATAAGCTATACAAGTCATCACTTTTGATAATTTACAAGTCCCAGTTACTCTTAGAGTGTTCACAGACCAGTAAATAAGATATTCATGTGCTAGCAAATGGTAGGTTTATTGTAATTTCTTATAGTAAAACACCAAAAAACAAAGGACGCGCATGTGTTCCGAATTCTTATGATCTCAGTACTACAAACACAGATATATCACAGTTTGCATCAGGACAAAAGTTTCTAGATCAGTGGTCTCAAAGTACCGGCCCGCGGCGCCATCTGGTGGTGAGCCGTTGGTATTACAAGTTATTACCACCAGATGTGAGCTGGCGCCATCTGGTGGTGGCCGTTGGTAT